>NC_134701.1:207191100-208391100 GCF_043290135.1 Rhipicephalus microplus | reverse complement strand
ATCTATCTATCTATCTATCTATCTATCTATCTATCTATCTATCTATCTATCTATCTATATATATATATATATATATATATATATATATATATATATATATATATATATATATATATATATATATATATATATATATAATTTTTCCCTGATATTGAAACGCACTGTAATAACATTAGTAATGCCCAAAAATATTATAAAGAAGACAGTGGAACGTCAAGCATGACGTGCGGTAATGCCACTAATTTCATGACCTTTGCCTTCTCTGTCATTTTTTTTCTGTCATACCTAGGTGATGGTGGGCAAGAGAGAGAGAGAGAGAGAAATGAATAAAAGGAAGAGATAGGGAGGTTAACCTAAAAGCAGAACGTGTTCGCTACTCTTTACGTGGGAAAATAAGGGTCAGAAAAGAGCAAATTTGCGCAGTATTATCATGGTGTAAAAAAACGCCAAGTAAAGACAACTGGGTATGCACTAGAAGAAAACGCTCCCTTTCCTTTCCAGTAGCACGAGTTTTTCGTGTTATTGTTATAGCCTGCATGAACATCATCAATTTGGCGTCCTCCGTAATGCATACAAATTCTTTATTGTGTAAGATTCGTCAAATATATTTGAGTGAACTGATTATGTGCTTCACCTTTAAAACGGTTGTGGCAATGACTAAAACAGTGGTGCATATTAGGTGCATTTACACTAGCTGATATTGTTTTTGGATCCGTTAGGGCCTCAATTTAGGTTAGCTGTTGCCGTAAAAAATAACCAGGCTGACTACATGAGTTAGCGTAATGTCCCGAAATCATAGAAAAACCACAGTGATTGTACGTGAAACGCAGAGTTGAGCAGTTTTCTTCTTCCTACCTATTCTGTTACCAACATTGTCGGGTTTAGGTTTTCGAGGTTGCAATGTTGCATGGCTGCTGGCTTTGTAAAGGATGAAAGCTTTGTAAGATATGCAGCATTCCATCGTAAATAAAAATAAATAAACTCAGAGGATCTTTACCATGAATCTGTAAATAGCTAAGAAAAACCAATATCCATCCGTCTATGTACGCAAAAACACGTAGGAAGTACATGCCACACTAGGCCGGCAAGCCGTTCCACTGGCTGCTGGTTCACTAACATTGAAGAAAGCAGCACAGTGGTGACTCACCTATTAAGATTTCTTGAGATACATGACCAATATTTGGAAAAGACTAATCAACCAGCGGGATTATCACAGAGACAAACACAGGGGCCGCATGCCCCAGTTGGGCTGGCTGTGTTTATGGAGGGCTTGGACAGAATATTTTCTGCACTGTTTTGGTCCGAGCATTCAACCTGTTTCTGCGTTTGCATTTGTTATCGACTTGCTGATCTCTATGTTTCTATGTTTAGTGCCAGAATTTCAATGGTATAGCTGCTTATATACATTGCGTGTGTACCTTTAAAGTACTTGTCGTCACATTCCTAGGGCAGCAATTGTCGCCTTCTTGTTGATTGCGATGTCGATTTAAGCGCATGGCCACTGCAGTAAAAGCCGCAACTATTTATTTATTACAGTAACCTCACCAGCGCGTTCCTCAAGGAATGGCTCAATACTAAATAAGTTTGGCTTTTTTGGACGACTACCATTCATGGTCAAATAATATAAATATGATTGCGGTGGCCAATAGAGTTTTTTAGTGTGAATGAAGAATAAAGCAAATTGATACGCGTTGAAAAAACGTTCATAAACTTGAAACGTCTTATTTTGCTCGGTAAACGCGAGAAACTATGCTGGTATCGATATTGTATGCTGCGGGCATCAGATGGAGCTCACAAACTTCAAGAAGCTCAGTTCTTCAGCCATTTGACGTGCTCTTGCGTTATAGTTTGGCATAGCTTGACGGGGCCTAGTAATCTTAGTGCATATCAGGTCTATCAAATGCAGTGCATATAAAAAAGTTTTTGCTATGCACTGCGCTGTTTCATAGTATCCTTTTCCGCATCAAAGGAATATATCATCAAGCCTACGCCGCCTCGTAAGGATATCAAGCATGATAGACTTGGTTTTTGCAAAGTGCAGCCGTAGTACGTGATATGACATAGCAAAATAAAAAAATGAAGTAACAAACGTGAAGACAGGGCTGCTTGAAATAGGCGAGAACAGTACTTAGTAGAGCGTAATGTGTCAATCCTGTAGACTTGTAAAGACACGTCCTTACAAAGTCGCCTATTTTCGAATGGTTACACAGTGGACTGATGGCAGTGTCAAAAACTGGACGTGAGAGCCACGGCAGAAGTATTTTTATTATGGCATCGTTCTGTCAAAGAGACTTAACATATGCATGGCATACACCATTGGACAGCTGAAAAGAAGAAAATAAGAACTGTGAAACACACAATCTGGGGTGGAAATCCGTAGGCAATGCTGCCACGTTGCCTGTGTTGGAAGGAGCCTACGCTTCGCTGGGCATGGTAGGGTATGAAGGAAAACGCGTTAGCAGGCGGGCAGGAACTGCCCGATAAAAACTGGCAATCTGCTTTGGATAGTGCTGATCGGTCACGTGGCAAATAAACAAAAGTGAAGCATTTCCTGAAGCGTGGTTGGAAGCCTGCATTAAGCGTGAGTGATTGCACGAACATTTTGTCTTTTTGCGATTCAGAAATGTGTTTCGTTTTCATTCTTTTCAACGCACTTTTGCGTTCATTCTCGAGAGCAGTAATGTTCTTCAGTGTGTACCAGGAGAGCGGGGAAGAAAAAGAAGGAAGCCCCAGCTGGTGTAATTCTCACGCGGGAACCCAGTGACCTGCAGCAGGCACTTGGGGCGAGAACAAGCCTGCCTTTTTAGCCTATGGGTGCTCACCGAAGGAGATAACTCGAGTCGAAGAGACGTGCTGTAGACCGGTCCGCTGTGGCGGATGCATATCATGCCGTATGCTCCATCACATATATAAATGCCGTGCTATAGCTTTCATATATATGGCGTGGCCCGTATGACATAATACTTCGGGCCATATATGCACTGCACAATGCTAGATGCCCCATTTCCCTTTTTCTCTATAAATAAAAGACTGCGAGCTGAATATTATTGACACAGAATCAAACATACTTTATTGTTTCCTGCACCTGCTCTTCCTCGGTATTGGGAAGTTCGTATCTACTTGGTTTAATAGGAGCTCAGCTGTGGGAGCTCAGCTGTGGGAGTGCGCCCGACGCGAGAATTCAGCGCCATCTCCCTACTGATGACAACGAGATGAAGGTACGGTTATCGGGGGATCACCAAACGCCATATGGTCTATATGAATGGCTTGCCGTTAGCCTCCACGACAACGTATGCTTCGAGGTCTAGTAGTCAGCACCGCGTTTTGTGGATTCGGAAGTGGCTTTTTCGACGCCCTGCGACAAAATCTTCTTGTTTTGTTTTCTTTGCAGCTTGTTAGTATATGTTTTACAACGTCAGTCAACGCAACCGTGGTGGTCGCGCCATGAAACGCTTGCATGTTAAAAGAATAGCGAAGAAAATAATAAAAGAAAGGCAAAGTAACACGCTAGGACGTGTAGCAGCGTCTAGCACTCATGCGCACATAGTCATAAAACTGTAAACTCTCCAACAGTATGGGTCAACCTCGACTCACTTGTATGAAGTAAACTACAATGCACGATGCCAAAAAAAGGCTTGCAAGACTGGCTCCCCGGTATCGAGGACACGCTTTGCGCTTCGAGCTGATGGTGTTGTCAATCCAACAAGCAGTGTGCGCATTATGCTTATCAACGATCTTAACGAAGCAATGAGACGTAGTTCTTCATCGCGAAGATCCTTAGTCGAATCACGTGTCGTCTCTCAACCACACGACATACGCTGTCCCCTTCTTCACCTCTGCGTCTTTTTTGGCTCTCCGGGAAAGTAGATAATTTAACATGGCTGGATGAATTCGAATAATAGGCAGACTGCGTTGACCACCTCGTAGCAAGAGGAACAATGGCAGTTGATTTCGATCCCGCACGCAAAGTTGCATGTCAATGGAAGAGAAACTTCAAAAACCCGCGTGGTGTACGTTGTCATTGCCCGGTAAAGAACATCATAAGGCCGTTGTTTGTGGATATTTCCGCTAAGGCATGACTCCTAATCGTATTGCGTTTTTTTCAGAAACATTATTATTATTATTATTATTATTATTATTATTTGGAATAATTCTTCCGCTTGAATACTACATTGATGAATGTGTGTGAAAATTTATTAAGATCTTTGAAGGGAATAGTAGATAAGAAACAGCCTTTTTCTGTATAAATGTAGCCAACGAGCTCCTTTTGAACTACGGCATATGGATTGAAATCAGGTAGTGTTTTGTGATTTGCCGCCTCAAAACATTGCAACAGCTTAGGAGGAGGGGAACCTAATTATTATGTCGCCGGGCGTATTGCGCGGAAAAGCTTCGAGTAGTCGGAGGTTCTCGGCCTGCTGTAGAGGAATACCCAGTCCAGGGGGCCGCTCACAGCAGTCGCTCCGCAGGCTCGGTCCATCAGACTCAGCTGATCTTCTAGGTTCTCGCTGGTCAACAGCTCGTCGCATTGCTCCTTTTTGGGATTCTCTAATGGTAGTAAGGCTCCAATGGTCTGAAATTTTCGCGTGACATGGTACTGACTACGTTCAGCTGAGTACAATAGACAGTGAAAGAAGTATGCCGAGGGATTAATTTCACTCAGGGTGTGTGATTTTAAAAGCGTAGAGAGTTGAGCATTAATTTTCACTGACTGCTGTTGTTTGCTGTGAAGCTGATTGTATTCTGCAAAAATTCGCTAGTAGGCTTTCATAGGAGTTTAGTGGCCTCATGTATACTCCTATCCCCGTCATCTGGTTGCTGATGATTTTGAGAAGCACGATAAATATTCAGTGTAATAATAAATGCTACCAAGTGATGCGTATGTTTGACGGGTCTTCTCTAAGGGAGGCTGGTTGCCAAACTCCTTTAGCATTCGAGTTACCGAAGTCTGTGTGCACAACATTACGAACAGGGGTGCACAATAAGGTCTATTGATTTAAGAATATTTGTTGGATGATCCAATGACGCGCACGATTCTGCAAATCAGGGGTAAGATAAGCATGTTAAGCTTGCGTGGAAGCGTGAACATTAGTTTCTGAGGAAAAGAAAGAGTCGTTTGCAACAGTGCGGGTAAAAGGAGCAGACAACCCCTTTAATCAACCATATGACTAAGCAATCAGCCCCCCCCCACCCTATCAAGCGGGTCACCAGAGCGCGCTTTAAACGCGTGCTTTTTGTAAGGTGCATGCCAAACGTGCAAAACGGCTCTAAATCGCTCTATTCGGGGAGGAATCACCCGCGAGCCTAGCGCCGAAATTCAACAAATGGTTCGTTATCGCTTTCTGGAAACAAGCAAAAAAACAACATAACCAAATGTTCGCTCCTAGTTTCGGAACGCGAACGCAGTGCAGATGAGACGGCAAAATAAGAGACGACCAAGAGGTAGAAAGGCTTAACCGCACACTCAACGCATCCAGCGGGGGCTGGGCACCACAACCTCGAAACAAGGCCCCACATTCGCAGGCCAGTATTGTGGCACACGCGAGACGTCCGGGTTCATTTGCATCCAGCGCTGCTCGTGACGGTTCTTCAGAGGTGCAGCTTGCGCCATGCGTCGAGCTCGACTCAGCGAACCACGTTGAAGCCACCCGTTGTGCGCTTTACAACGACTGCCGCTCCCATGACGAAGGCCGACGGAAGCGGTGGGGTGGTCTGTTGCAAACAAAAGACTTCCGCGCAAGTGCGCACCCTCAAGTTGATCGAGAACTCGACCGGAAGCTGACTCTGACCCCAAGAAACCTGCGCTTGTGCACGTTGATTAAGCGTACCACCACCGTCCCCACGACGGCGGCAGTTGCGTGCGGCATGATTCATCATTAATCAGAGGCCCAAGCACACGAGGGGTTTCGATTACAGTTATTTGCCTGCCCGAACTGAGACTTACTTTAGCGTGCTCCGGCTTTCGCGTATTTTCTTAAGGAGTTATGGCCGTGTCGCCGCTTAATGCGGGGAGGTTTGGTTTACGAGAACGGATGAATTGCTTAATTAGTCTGCAGACGTGCGTGGCATGGCTAAACTGTATGCGCCAACGAACTGCCATCGTCACGCAGTTCGTTGGTGGCATGCGTGAGTGCCCCTTCGCCAGACGGAATTTAGCTATAAAGTTTTTGCCCACTTCAGGGGAAGTCATTGTGTCGAAACATATTAAGCAACTACGGACAAATAACTCTCTCATTTTTTTTCTTCACTCCTGTGTACCCCCCTCCCCTCTCCCTCCAAATAAAGGCTTACCTGAGAAAAAACCGCGATGAAGAAAATGCTTCGAACTCGAACCGATCTTCACGACATACGGCTACATGCAACGCATTCGAGCACATACGCTGTAGTTAGAAGCGTTGTGCGAACACAAAAAAAAAAAAAACAGACAAGAGCTTTTTGAAGACCCCTCCCCCCCCCCCCCCTAAGAAACACCAATTAGTGGTTCTGTTTACGAGCAAAGACAACCAGCTTACGCTAATCAGCCCGGCAAGAAAAAAACGTCGGAACATTACCGATCCAAGTTCAGGACAAAAGCCTCGTCAGTTAATGAAGTTGATTACAGCTGCTTGTTCGACTTTCTTTATTCTATGGCCATGTGACGCGAGCAAGCAGTAGGCAAAACGATAATGACGCGGATGACGCACTGGCTCCGAAACCATGCAGGTTTTCGCGACATGACGAAACGCCACAGGCATTTCCAGCAAAAAAAATATTGTGAGCCCTCGAAATACTATGAAGATGGAAGGCAGGAAAGCCAGCTGCTGTAGCTTCACATTCTGTGACAACGGCTTACGTTGTTTTCATGCCCAATGACTCTTCATTGTACATTCCCACTCTTCTTGCTCTTCCCGCTCTACTTTCACTGCGCGGGTGAGACGCGTTCGTCCCATAGCGAATCCTAAGGGCAACTGTGGATAACAGCGCTATAGCGCGATTTCTTCGTCATGAGACATAAGAGGCACAACTATTGGTAGGAAGTACCACCGACGAGTACTGTGACAGTTGTAAAACAAGCGTTGATATTGATGACGGGCACTGAAAATAATTGTTCCATTTGTCACCCTGTCCGCCGATGTGATACGCTAGAAGCTAGCCATATAGAGCTTCGCTGTAAAACTGCCAATGAAATGTTGCTTATACACGTTGCCAAGCGTAGGAACAGAAACCCCTGCAGCGTTTCCTTGAAATTCTGTCACCGTTCAGGCTAAGGCATCATGACTGTTTGTACTAAGGAAGTAAGCGACGTACCTTGTATCAACGCAGCTACGGGTTATATGTGACCCTCCTTCTCAGCAATGCTTTTTCTTCTTAACTATCTCTATGCGCAGCCTTCGCTGGTGACGACAGCACGCTCGACGGAGCGGAGGCGCATCACTGAGTGGTTGATATCTGGTCATCCTTGTACCACTGCGCTGCCAGTCATTCCCTTTTTATTGTCCTATACGCCAGCAAATTGCAAAATCCAAGTACGCTGATGAACAGTGTTTTAGAACGCTGACTAATAATCGTATACTCGGGAAATGTGGTTGCGGCTTTAATGTTACCACTGTGAATTCAGGAGTGAAGCTGTAGCCACAGACGCGCGTATACTGGCATTGATCGGAATGTGACAGCCTGACGTCCACTGCATCGACGAGCTGAAGCGACTTCGCCAGTTTCTTTCGTGAGCAACCTTAGAGCTATGATAATATGAGAAGGATAGGGGGAGATTGGCAAAGAGCGAAAACCTACGTCAGTAGTTCAGCACGCGTCATGACGCTGGAGTGATGACCCTGGGCACCTTTTTAGTTTTTTTTTTTGTTTGAACACGCCGTTTTTCTTCAGTATGATTGTGAGCTCGTGCGCGAGCATGTGGTGTCACCCTGTGGTGGCCGCAGTAAATATAAAGCTCGTGAAGCTGAATTATGTCATAGACATTGTGTTTATGGCGTGGTCATCTATGTTTATGGCATCAATTATTGGGTGAGAAGGAAGTAATGTCGGGATAAATGAGGCTGCACGGTATTTTTCTGTGCAATTGTTCCCAGGAGGCCCGAATGGCGACCAGTGGGGCTCTCGGACCACGGTGAAAAAAGTGTTGCAGTGCACCTTTACCTATAGATAAAAGTTCGCCACATGTAAAAGGTAACCCAACAGAAAATATTAGCAGAACAGAAATGTCTTCAAATTATCAGTGATGTAAGGTAATTGAGCATGAAGCATTTGTGTGTTTCCTTGAAAATATGGCTCAAACAACTCAGGGGGATTGGCCAAGAAAGCGTAGAATATTTTTTCTGGGAGCATTTTTATCCCGACTCTTTTTCTTTTCGACCTGTTGCGGGAATTGCCTTAAGTGAGACAGAAACGGATGAACAAATTGGCGCCGTATCTTCATTTTTCTGCAAATGTCGTCGAAAGACGATAGTCTTGCGTGTGGAGAGAGTGTACAAGACATTCATTTGATGTTCTGCGCGAGAAAATCGGTGAGTGGTATTCTGGAGGCGCTGAGTTATAGTGCCTCGAGCGTGCAGTGGAGGCGAACGAACGCATTAAGTCACGTCACACGTGAGACATCAGCGCCATCTGGCAGTTTCCTTAGAAAACAAAGCGCGTGGCTCTGCGACAGGTGTGCGGGCCCATCTCAGAGGTGATAAGGTGTAGAACGCAAGGCGACGGGTAGGTGCCACCACCGTCTCGTCTTAGCAAAGCGTTGGAAACACTCTCCGTTCCGTGCAAGCGTTGCATGGTCAGCGCAGCATGATAAGCGCTACGGTCTTTAAAATTACTTACTTATGCCTTTTCAAGTAAAAGACGCACATGCAGATTATATACTTGTTATGGTGCCCAAGACATGCGCAGTATTTCCTTTTTAATTTACAATTGCACAAGCATCAGCGCTCAATCTTGAGCAACATTGGTGGGCGCTGCGGATGGGGTCGGCAGTTTCAAGTACGCGATGCCGTTGAGAGTGGACAAACAGACAAATGTACAGACAGACAGACAGACAGACAGACAGACAGACAGACAGACAGACAGACAGACAGACAGACAGACAGACAGACAGACAGACGGACGGACGGACGGACGGACGGATCGACGGACAGACAGACAGACCGACAGACGGACGGACGGACGGATGGTTGGACGGATGGACAGACAGACAGACAGACAGACGGACGGACGGACGGACGTACGGATGGACGGACAGACAGACAGATGGACGGCCAGACAGACAGACGGATGGGCAGACAGACAGACAGACAAAGAAAATTTTTGCGTCAAAGGTCCCCAAGAAAGACTATCGTCTTTAAAACGTAATCTTAGCTGAGTTGAATAAACACTGGACAAACGGACGGACGGACGGACAGACAGACAGACAGACAGACAGACAGACAGACAGACGGTCGGAAGGATGGACAGACAGACAGACAGACAGACAGACAGACAGACAGACAGACAGACAGACAGACAGGCGGACGAACGGAATTGTGCCGCATGACTTTCTGAAGGGCCATTACTGTGGTGGCTCCTTTCCGGTGGACACAACACTTACTGAAGCTTGGGAACTTGCGGCGCGTGTCCCATCAAGGGCATCGAACAGCGCAATGCGTTTTAGTCATTAGCGTTAATGCGTGGGCGCCTACCAGCGAAGACCCGCCGTATAGGCTTCGCCAGTTACATATGCCACAGCCGCGGCTTCGAAATAGCGAGAGCCAAATCATGACACTGCACGTTGCATCATTCTCACAGTCATTACAGCTTCGACGTCGAGGCAATACGTTGTTCGAAATTGTTCAGTAATTCTCAGCGCAATCACTTTTCTAGCGGCAAAATCAGTTGTATGCAATGCGCAAGGGTAATGCACACATTTTAATTACGGTTCTGACGCTGCTCGCTACTGTATCTTGGCAAGAGTTGATGCATTGTGCACTCGGGCACGTGGGCGTAAGCACGGATCTCTAAAGGGGGGAGGGTTAGTTTTATGGCAGTCTTCCCCCCCCCCCCCACCATACCCTGCACTTCACTACCGCCTTCCCAAATGACTTTACAACAGAACGCAGGGCAAGGACGATGTATTGAAGAAGATAAAAGAACCGCCCCCTTCCCTCCCCCCCCCGTGTGCCCCTCGGCTCATGCGCTTAGGATATTCCAGCCTTCTTTATCACCCATTGAAAAACGGCAGTAAAGATGTCTTTCAGTGCTGCGCATTACCGTTAGAAGGCTAGAGCAACGGCGAAAACGTCAGGGGAAAACCAGTGGTGACGTTTTCGCTAGAGTTTTCTTAACGAGCTTCGGTTGGATCGCAGGCTGTTGTTAGACGGGCCCTGCTAGACGCTTTATAGGCCGGAACTTCGTATGTTAGCTTTTTGCTCTGCTTCGGAGAAAATATGTTGTCGCAGTAGTTCTCGAGTTGCTTTAATGTCGAGTCGTTTAAAACTCTTACTTTCTACTCACGCGCCCACCAACTTTTGTTCTCCAAGTCAACGCCGTGCAAGTTTGATAGAGTACGCGACCGTTCGTGGAAACAGTGCAACAAATGATTGATGAGGCGAAGCTCGGCTAGGTTTCCTAAACTACGCAGAATTGTAATTTTGGCTGTCTAAGCACTTGCTGGCAGTTCTTGACCTGCCCCCTCCCCCCCCCCCCCAAAAAAAAAGAAATTCTTGCAAAATTGGTGGCTGCCACGCTCACGCATAGCCACCTTTATTACGCGCTGCTCTTTGCTCTCGCTCTTTTCTCATGAGCCCTAGACTAAAAAAAAAGAGATAGAAAAAAAAGGAAGCCAGAGAGCCTGGCTGAAGTGATTCTAACCACGCGATAGCTGGGTGCATGTCTGTTTGAAGATTGACGCAGAGGGGATGACAGGAGAGTTATTGCAAACAATAGTTTGAATTAGATGAGTTGCTTGATACCGCTGTAACTACGATTGAATTACAACAGCCGAAGTATATGAAAGAAAACGTTGCTTGTCAACGTGATTCAGTGCACTAGAGTAAGGAACAGGAGTGAGTGGAAAGGCCAGTCTAGAAAATATTCAAGTCATCCTAGCCAGTCTAGAAAAAACTTCGTTGATAGGTGGCATTTCGCGGTTCTGCGACGTTATGGTGGTGAAGCTACCTATTCAGAAGGTCCAGGACACAAGACTTCTGAAAGATTGTCATTTGACATTAATGAACGACTATTGGTCGTAATACGTAGAGAACTAGCTTTTGAACATCACTAGCAAAAGTTCAGTTATTGCGGTGTACAAGTCCATGCATTGGCTTATGAATGTGGTGTTTCAGGTAAACATTTCAAACAGATAAGCTTTGGCTTCTAATTCCGGTAAGTGAACTCACTGAAGACATAACCTGACATGTTAGATTCTCTTTAGGAACTCGTTTTCATAGTTTCTGGTTGGCCACGAAAGGAAATAGTTCTACCGTATATACCAACAGAAGTTATACACATAGCCTGGTGTTTCTCATATCTCTTCTTTTTGAAAATAACTCGCTGTCTTCTTCTTTATTATTTATTAGGAATATATAAATAGTAATTTATTAAAACGTTCATAATCTTTCTAAGTATATACCTTGCTCCTGAATGCCTAGAGCAGCTATATATATATATATATATATATATTAAAATAGAGGTGTTGTACGTCGAGAAAGGTTCAGACGTAGCTTGGCAAAATGTCCTTTATCAGGCAGGTCTGGCTAATGGCGAGCGGCGTGCGCGAGCTACTACTGCAGCCACCGATCATCATCGTCTTCTTCGTTGCCAGCAGAGCGTCCGTTACTCAGATTCATTAATTCATTACAATTACTCCCCGCGAAATAAGGAGCCATCCTGGCGACCTATGGACAAGTAAACACGGGAGGGTCGTAGCAGGGCTTAAGTCTCGAGACGTGGACAATTTCCTGGCCACGACGACGTTGGTCAGAAGATGGTTCCAGTGGCTCGGTGAGGTAATTCACCGGTGACGTTTTTTGTAGCACACGATATGGGCCGTGATACTTGGGGACCAACTTGGTAGAAAGGCCAGGTGTAGCAGAGGGAACATGCAGCCAGACGAGTGAACCTGGATTGTAGGAAGTGGTGTTATTTGATGCGTCATGGTGGTGCTTTTGGCGTCCTTGGTCTTGGGTTGTGAATGCTCTTGCCAGTTGGCGGCATTCCTCAGCGTATGTAGCGGCTTGAGACAAAGTTGTGGACTCTGAGGAGTCAGGTTTGTACGAAAGAATGTTGTCCATAGTGCAAAAAGGTTCGCGTCCGTAAAGGAGGAAAAAAGGAGAGAACCAAGTAGTGCTTTGAATGGCGGTATTATAAGCGAACGTGATAAGCGGGAGCACTCGGTCCCAATTGGAGTGGTCTGACGAGATATACATAGACAGCATGTCACCAAGGGTGCGGTTGAAGCGCTCTGTCATTCCATTGGTCTGGGGATGATAGGCGCTTGTAGTGCGGTGAACGACGTGGCACTCACGCAGCAATGCTGTGATGACGTCTGACAAGAATACGCGACCACGATCACTCAGTAACTCCCGAGGTGCTCCATGCCGTAATACGATGATGTGAAGAACGAAAGTCGCAACGTCCTTTGCTGTAGACGAGGGAAGGGATGAAGTTTCGGCATACCGCGTGAGATGGTCGACGGCAACTATGATCCAGCGGTTACCGTCAGCGGTGTTGGGAAGGGGACCGTAGATATCGATGCCGACGCGGTCGAATGGTCGGGATGGGCATGGTAAGGGTAGCAAGGTACCGCTGGCGTGACAAGGGGGAGTTTTTCGTCTCTGGCACGTCGAGCAGGCCCGAACGTATTGCCGTATAAAACGGTACATGCCACGCCAGTAATATCGGAGACGTATGCGAGAATAAGTCTTCAGGAAACCTGCGTGGCCACATTGGGGGTCGTCATGAAACGTGGAACAAATGTCGGATCGCAGATGACGTGGAATCACGAGTAGCCACTGACGTCCACCGGGTGCGTAGTTGCGTCGGTACAGCACGTCGTCGCGAGTGGCGAAGTGCTCCACTTGCCGACGCAACGTGCGAGAAGGGGGGGAAGCCGTCCGCCCAGCCAGGATGTCTAGAATCGAAGCAACCCAAGGGTCCTTGCGTTGCTCAGATGGCATGTCGGCGATGGTGACGGCAGTGGCATCGCGGGTTATACTTTCGCAGCAGTCCGGGTTAGGGGGTAGAGGCGAACGGGATAGGGCGTCTGCGTCCGAATGTTTCCGGCCGGAGCGATAGACCACGCGAATATTATATTCTTGGAGGCGTAATGCCCATCGGGCGAGGCGACCGCTTGGATCCTTCAATGACGACAACCAGCAGAGGGCGTGGTGGTCAGTCACGACGTCAAAAGGGCGCCCGTACACGTAAGGTCGAAATTTTTCTATCGCCCAAATAATGGCGAGGCATTCCTTTTCAGTGACATAATAGTTGCTTTCAGCTTTGCTAAGAGTTCGGCTTGCGTAGGCAACCACGTACTCTTGGAAGCCGTCTTTCTTCTGTGCAAGAATAGCGCCTAGCCCGACACCACTAGCGTCGGTGTGGATCTCTGTGGGTGCCGATGGGTCGTAGTGTCGCAGAATAGGCGGCGACGTGAGGAGGCGGCGCATTTCATTGAAAGAGTCGTCACAGGTGGCAGACCAGGATGAAAGGTCTCTGGAGCCGGCGAGGAGCTTGGTCGAAGGAGCGATGATCGTCGCGAAATTGCGGACGAAGCGCCGGAAGTAAGAGCAAAGGCCTATAAAGCTTCGGAGCTCTTTCATGGTGGTCGGTTTGGGAAACGCTGCAACGGCTGTAAGTTTGGCAGGGTCAGGAAGAATGCCGTCTTTTGAAACCACGTGGCCAAGGATCGTAAGCTTTCGAGCGGCGAAATTGCACTTCTTCAGATTCAGTTGCAGCCCCGCGGCAGAAATACACGCGAGGACTTTCTCGAGGCGGGTTAAATGGGTTGCAAAATCAGTTGAAAAGACGACAATATCATCTAAATAACAAAGGCAAACGTTCCATTTGAGGCCTCGAAGGATAGAGTCCATCATCCGCTCGAAAGTAGCTGGCGCGTTGCAGAGGCCGAAGGGCATCAGTGTGAATTCGTAAAGCCCGTCGGGCGTGATGAAAGCAGTTTTTTCACGATCGGCCTCTGCCATGGGTACCTGCCAGTATCCAGAGCGGAGATCTAAAGAAGAGAAAAATTCGGCTCCCTGTAGGCAGTCCAAGGCATCGTCAATGCGTGGCAGCGGATAGACATCCTTGCGCGTGATTCGGTTGAGACGCCGGTAGTCCACGCAAAACCTGATGGATCCGTCCTTCTTCTTCACCAACACAACTGGAGAGGCCCAGGGACTGCTTGACGGTTCGATTATGCCACGTGTCAGCATGTCGTCAACCTGTTCATTGATGGCGCGGCGTTCGGTAGTTGACACACGATATGGACGCTGCCGTAATGGCGTCTCTTGACCGGTATCTATACGGTGTACAACAGATGACGCTCGACCTAAGGAAGGCTGATTGTGGTCAAACGAGGCTCGAAAACGCTGTAGGAGCTTGATCAGCTGTTTCTGCTGCCCAGGCGTGAGGTTACAATCTATGGACTTGCGGAATACATCCATAGGTTCATTAGCGTCCGTTGCAGGTGTAATGGCACAAGTCGGTAAAAATGGCTTGTCTGGAAAGATCGGGTCTTCGAAAATACAATTTAAGGTCTCGAGGCTTCCCAGACACTCGCCGCGTAGCAGGATGTACGGACATGCAGAAACGTTGCACGCATAAAGTACCGCCGAACCATTGGAAAAGTTGATGACGGCAAACGGGAGGACGATGGTTCGGTGTTGCACACTAGCTATAGTTGGCTGGAACAGGAGCGTCGAGTTAGTGGCAGCAGGGGAAAACACAGGCACTAGTACGGCGGACAACGGCGCGATGCGGACGTCAGCTGCGGCAAACACTTTCGAGGGACTGTGGTGGTCGATATCAAGGCACGGGTTCGTCAACGTGAGTTCAGCACGAGCGCAGTCGACGAGGGCCTGATGGGTAGAAAGGAAATCCCATCCTAGTATCACGTCGTAAGATGAACGTGGGAGAACAACAAAGTTGACGGCGTACCAAACATCTTGAATAAAAACGCGTGCTGTGCACTGAGCTGTCGGCGCGAAGAAATGGGAGGTGGCTGTACGCAGAGCAAGATTCGTAAGCGGCGTTGTAACTTTTCTCAAATCGCGACATAGTTTTTCACTAATTACAGAAACGACGGCGCCTGTGTCGACAAGTGCACGTACAGCAACACCTTCTACTAGCACATCAATTTCGTTGGACGGACAAAGAGGAGGTCTTAGAAAGTTCGACGACGACGCAGTTCTTTCCTCCGGAGCTGCGGCTGTCAGTTTTCCTCTCGAGCGGGGCTCGTGCGCCGAAGCATCGGGGAGACAGATCGGCGACGGGGTGGTAATGACCGGCGAGAATCGACGGGGCGTCGTGGGGACAATGAGTCGGTGATAGGAGAAGATGGTCGCTGGGGATTCTGGGCAGCCTGGTAATTTGCAGAATTCCCATGGTCTGAAGGCTGGAAGTTGCGACGGCGACAGTAGCGACAGTCCCACGAAACCGCATGCGAAACAGATGGGCCGATTATCCAAGGTGCGCCATGGGTTAACGACAGAAGGTGCAGGGGGCGAAACGGAATGGGGTGCCGTGTATGTAGGCAGCGTCGTAGGGTAGGAGGACCCGGTGCCCCGGTATGCGCCAGAGACAGGTGGGGCTGGGGGTCTAGCAACGACGGCAGCGTAGGTCAGCGGCGTAGGGACAGGTGGCGATGGAGGCAGTGCTTGCGTGACCTGTGTCTCAATGACCTGGCGTAGACGTGGGTCTAACGAGGTCACTGGCGCGGATGCTTCGGCCACAAGAGAAAGCTGACGCGCAACTTCCTCACGAATGAATTGTTTGATTTGGGGGAGTAAGACGGTGTGATCAGCAGCGACGTCGTGTACGAGGGCGGAAACTTCAGCCGTATCTTCTGCGGCCCTGCGCGTCGAGACACGCTGCTTACGCAACTCGTCGTACTCCTGACAGAGGTGGACAACATCGGTGACGGTCTGTGGATTCCTAGCGACGAGCATCTGGAAGGTGTCGTTGTCAACTCCTTTGATGATGTGCTTGATTTTGTCGCGTTCGGTTAGAGATTCATCGACGCGCTTGCAAAGGGACAAGACATCTTCAATGTAACTGGTAAAAGTCTCGTCCCTGCGCTGGACTCGACTACGGAGACGCTGTTCCGCGCGAAGCCGGCGCACGGCGGGACGGCCGAAGACCGCGGAGATGGTGGTCTTGAAGGCGGACCAGTTGGTAATTTCGCCTTCGTGGTTCTCGAACCAGAGGCTGGCCACATCATCGAGGTAAAAGCGCACGTTTGTGAGCTGGTCGCAGGCGTTCCACTTGTTGGAAGCGCTTACGATTTCGTACTCGACGAGCCAGTCCTCGACGTCTTGTTCATCGTTGCCGCGAAAAATTGGTGGGTCGCGTTGCCGAGGCGCGCCAGTACAGTAGAGTGTCGTTGGTGAGGCAGCTTGAGAAGGGCCAGGAGCAGTCATGGTGAACGGCGAGGGTAGCGTCCGATTGCGAAGTTCCAGGTTGATGGGAACCCCGGCTCCTCAACCACTTAAAATAGAGGTGTTGTACGTCGAGAAAGGTTCAGACGTAGCTTGGCAAAATGTCCTTTATCAGGCAGGTCTGGCTAATGGCGAGCGGCGTGCGCGAGCTACTACTGCAGCCACCGATCATCATCGTCTTCTTCGTTGCCAGCAGAGCGTCCGTTACTCAGATTCATTAATTCATTACAATATATATATATATATATATATATTTGTGTGTTCTAAACCTTGCTTCCACCTGGAATTGCAAAATTTAACTTGTGTATACAGGATATACAAGCGCACAATCAGACATATGCATACTCATTTGGTGGCTAAACGCTACCATTTCTTACACAGAAAATAAATGCGACTCTGCCACTGGCGGCATTTATATGGGAGAAAGGCTACATTCTCCATCCCCTCTTTTTTGCTTTCGTCTTTATATTTCTATTTTGTAATCACTCATGATAGAGTAGCCCACCAGACACTTTTTCAGTTAACCTCCATCCATTCTTCCTCTGTCATTCGTTCCTTTCTCATTAGTTGAGTAAGAGTGCGTAACCGCTAAATTTTATTCATAACCAATCTTGAGTAAATGCGCCGTAAAACTGTTATTAAAACTGTGCGTTCACATGTATTTAAAGAATGCACTTCCACTCAGCCTAATTGCTAGAAACTATGGTGCAGAGACGGGGATAAATGGCGTTGTAGGTACCACGTCCACGATGCGGCGGTTAGACGACCGGAAGTAGCGGACAGGCAGGGCGAGCACGCGCATCGTCATTACTGAAAATTTCCGGTCCCCTCCTTCCGGTGCTCCGCACTTCCAAACCACTGGACATGTTCTGGCTAGCCGTGGACGCGAGAGATGCCAGACGCCGCCGCAACTTCCGCTGTTCAGCGCGCGTTCAGACTGCGAATTGGAGTATTTGGAGAAGCAGTGCGAGAAACGGAAGCTCGAATGGGGCTTCTGGCCGTTGTTTTTATTGCGAAAGCTGAAGAACAAGTAGTGCGGCCTACATGTGTAGACTTTTATTCAAGGTCCTTTGCGGCAAACTGTTTTGTTTGATGTAGTATATATACAACAATAACCTTATTGCAGAGGTCTGCAAGCGCCACAGAGCATTCGCGTTCCTCTTACTATTTTTTTTCAATTGTAGTCTAGTGCTTCCAGTGCGCAGAACGCGAAACTACGCTGCCGAATCTTGTTTTTTACTAGTTGTGCGATCGTAGCAGTTCAGAAGAAAGTGCTAAAAGCAAATAACGGAGGTGCTGATTATGTGAGAAGCACGATATGTGCTTTTCCGAATCTTGGCCTGATCAGTACATGAGACACAGAGCTTTGCGCTACGCTGAAGACAAGTGCGACTTCGGCAAAAAGCCACATTTATTAATTATTCTTGCTAAACTTCTCCTAAAACTTTGATATGAGTAGAAGTGGCAGTGGGCACTGTGAACAAAATCTGCTGCAGGCGTCTGGGTAGACGAAGTTTCTTAAGTGACTCTGTCTAAACAGACTGTATGTAAAAGAAAACCTCCGATATTGTAGTTGAGGCAACATAAAAGCGCGCAACGGCTGATTCGAAACTTTAGATTGCTTTCGCTCAAGTGCGACCATTCACACTATGAAACTATACTGCTCTGCCAATATTTCTATTCTAGCAGGACCTGATATTTCATCGCTCGATTAGGGTTGTTTTAATTCACATTCTCTTCATTCTGGTGTAATCTGATGCAGAAAGACCACTGTGAAATGTCAGACGCAAATGTTAAAAGTATGATTGCCGAGTGTAAATAGTGAACTGCGAGAATGAATGCTGAGTGTAAATAGTGACGTGCGAACAAAAGCGTCAAACGAAGCCTCTTCTCCCCCTCCCCTTCCCATAGGACTAATTACGGTTATGCACATGCCACCAGCGTCGCGGCGCTGTGAGCTCAGCCTGCTTCGAACATGTGAATCCATTCTATCCACGTGGAGACTGTTCATTAGGGCGCCTGGAGAATGACCTAATTGAAGAGCGGCGCCAAAAACTAATTCACTGTTCTCATTAGCACACATTGCGATCAGCTATGAGAGACATCGCTAATTTCTCGGGGTGAGAAAAAAGCGATGGAAGCCGAACGAGTGTTATCGTTATCAACTTTTTCATTAGAAAAAAAAAGGCAGATCCCACGTACAGTGCCAATCGATGATATGCGAAGCACGAACGACAAGTGTTGTTATGTCACTTCACAACGTTACGAGGTGAAGGTAAATGATACCATGTCATGACTTCCGTGTCATGATTATCATGTTTGGATGTATCCTTTACCTTCTTCATCCATTCACGTCACGTGACAACAAGTTTAGTGTACGTGGAGCTAGCGAAACGGCCGCGAGCACGCTATGAGCGTAATATGTTGTCATGTTCTTACATGAAACGCGTGTCAGGATTATCATGTTTGCACCAGTCATATATTTTGTCCTTCATTGGCGTCACGTAACACCAAATTTGTATATGTAGAGCTAGCAAAACAGCCACAAGCGCATCATGAAGGGCCATATATACTCTAATGTAGCATTGACGCGCGCGCAAACTGGGCACAGCGACGCAAGGTTTGCTAAACGCGAGCACTCAGTAGTCTGACGCCAGGCGCGACCAACGTCCGTCGGCGCGGCTCGACGGCAACCGGCGCGAATTGCGACATGCTGAATTTCGCACCGATGCGTTACCCAGACAGCACTGCATCTCCCTCTGATCGTGACGGAGGGACGCCGGACGCGCCAAAATGCGCATGCGTCAAAGAAACGTAGCGCGGCGCGCGCCTGCGAGTATATGGCAGGACCGCCGCCGAGCGTGGAAGCGCCGGCGGGACGCGATGAAATGAATGCCGGCGAGCACGCGCACAGACCGCCTCACGTCGAAATGTATTGGCGCCTTGACTGTGGCATGTAGTCATGTTCTCACATGACACGCATCTCTTGATTATCATGTTTGCACCATTCACTTAATTCATTCATCCATTAGCGTCACGTAATACCAAATGTGGCATATGTGAAGCTAGCGAAACGGCAGCGAGTGCATCATGAGTGTGGCATCAAGTCATATTGTTACATGACACGCATCTCATGTTTATCATGTTTACACCAGTATCATATCTTCGTCATTTATTTACGTCCCGTAAAACCAAATTTGGTATAAGTGAAGCTAACGATACAGCCGCCCGCGCATCATGAGCGTGGCATGTTGTTACATGACACGCATCTCATGATTATCATGCTTGCACCAGTCATATAGCTTCGCCATCTATTCAGGTACTTTATTACCAAATGTGGTACAGGCGACGCTAGCGAAACAGCTGCGAGCGCATCATGAGCGTGGCATGTAGTCATTTTGTTACATGGCACGCATGTCATGATTTTCATGTTAGGGTCTGTCGCTTGTGTTCGCCATGCAATCGTGCCATAACATACCAGTTTGGCAGCATGCCATGTGAACGAAACCACCGCAAGAGTTGCAGGACCATGAAATGTAAATCATGGCATTCATGAGATACATATCATAATTATGATGTTATAATAATCAAATATGTTCTTCATACAGTCTTGTTATGCCACACCAAGTTTGGTATTGATACTGTTATTAGAAACGACCAAGAGAGCCTAAAGTCGTAGGCGGCATAGATAGATAGATAGATAGATAGATAGATAGATAGATAGATAGATAGATAGATAGATAGATAGATAGATAGATAGATAGATAGATAGATAGATCAAAGTCCCCGAAGTTCGCTAAGAAATGCTTCGCATTTAAAAACATAAGGACTTGTAAAAATAGAGCTGGCGCCTTTTGTTGCCCGAGACTCAATTTTGTAAAGAATGCACGTGGCATTTACAGTGTGCGCCCGCCAATTATCAGACTAGAAGGTTACCATCCCTGATAACTTAAAACTGTCGCAAGATGGTGCGTTTGTTAAGTATATCAACAATCTAGCCACCTCTGCTCCACGAAAACAGTCGAAACAACGTTGCTGCTGCCCCTCTTTTTTTCAGGCGATTATCTTTTCGTTTCCTACATTGGGCAAGTTCTTTTTTGGAAGTGTGAACACTCTTGGCTATTCTAGAATGGCGAACTCCCAAAATAGCGACACCATCCTTTTACTTCACTGAGTCCCTCTTCGACCCACTTCTTGCTAACAGTTGCATTCTGACGTGCTTTCCGACGAGCCTCGTCATCGTTATCTTGGCGCGCCTCTCATTGTTTCGCACTTTTCGCGGAGCTGTACCCTCACCTATTTTGGCTCTCCTTTCACTGGTTTCTTCCTTCTATAAAGCTTCATTCTCACTCTTCTCGGCAAGGCAATGCCTTTCCTCTTTTATGCCATGCCTCTATCAGCACGGTGACCGTTCCCCCATAGAGTTTCCCACAATACTTACTAGAGGGAACTCTGGCGCTAGTGTCTATGGGAGCTACAACGCATGGCGCATCAGCGAGCATGGGAATGATGGGTAGTACACACATTTGTCTAATATTAGTGTTTCTGGCCTGCTTTTGGCTCCGTGTGTGTTCGTGTGGCTTGGAGCTCTTTTCTTACGAAACAAATATTAGCAAATGTTCAGTGGTTGCGCTTCACCATTTTATTTTTTTAGACTTACTTTCCAAATTGGCTCACGAAGTTCAAAAGGGTTCAATCTTTATTTCAAAACAAAACCGAAACACAGCAATAAACAGAGCCGCAAGTACGATTCGCCGCCCGCAAGTACGAAGACTAGGCAAATGTGTGTACTACCCATCATTCCCATGGTCGCTGAACGATGGCAGCGCCAGAGTGCCCTCTAGTTAATTTTGAGAAACTCTATGCGTTCCCCCTAATCCGATCGAGCCACACTATCCCCCCCCCCCCCTTGTGAAGCCACGTGAGCAGATTTACAGCGCCGATGCCGGTGAAGCACAGCCAAGAACAGTTTCACTGTTAAAACTCGGCCGTCATTTCATGTTTAGAAAAAGTCGTGTAGTGCCTGTCTTTTTACCCCTTGAGGCATTTTACCCCTTGAAGCATTTAACCCTTTGAGGCGAAAGTCTCGTCCACATATGTGGACGAGACTTTTTTCCAGTTGCTCGGACCAGTGAAAAATAAAATGCATTATACATTGCGCATAGTATGAATTGAACCTTCTGCATAGTTAATGCGTCTTGATTACACCCGAATATTCTGCGTATCACTGCAGCCAATCTGTTTGGTCAAGGCACTTCGATGTTCGACGGGTCACTCGACGTGCCGCGTTCCAGGACCTGCTGAATATGCACACCACGTGTGTATCTTGAGCCTAAGATTTCCTTCTTTTTGCGTAAAAATGAAATAAGACTGACTGCAGGGTATATAAATATTTAAATATACGTTGATTAACATTAATAATAAAGCTCAATATATACAACGCATTTCTTAATTTTCAATACTGGAATGTAATATCAAATGGCTTAAAACTATGTTGTGTGAAATTTTAACATTTATGGGCAGTGTGTCATAATTAGTGTGTGAATGGGTTAAATACCTATTCTTTATCTGCTAAAGAAGCCCAAAGTCGGTGCTGTCACGCTAGTGTACAAGTTCAAAGCCCCAGGGGCGGGCACATGCCAAAGACTGCCAAAAGCACATTTCACGGTTGCTCATACCTTTATGTTGAGGTATACCGTAAGCTACCGAGCCAATCAAATTTACTCCGAAGTCACCTTAGTTGCTTGAAGCGTCTGCCTGCAATTATATGAGCATCTCGTCAAGTATTTTTACTATAGACTGCAGTGGCACTAGCTGAAGACAGGAGTCAGTCGTATTATTGTCGTTTTCTTCTAGATGTGGATTGCCAAACAACATCCAATCCTAATAGCATGTGGGCAAAAATTGATTGTCAGGTTTAAAGAAAAAAAGAAGACTCACGGTGGGCTCGTTTGGAGTTATCGAAAAATCCTGCAGTCAGCTAAAGTTGATGATTTGTGGTGTTTAACGTCCCAAAACCACCATATCATTATGAGAGACGCCGTAGTGGAGGGCTCCAGAAATTTCGACCACCTGGGGTTCTTTAACGTGCACCCAAATCTGAGCACACGGGCCTTCAACATTTCACTTCTCTCTCTCTCTCTTCTCCTTTAATCCCCTCACCCCTTCCTTCAGTGCAGGGTAGCAAACCAGACGTGCATCTGGTTGATCTCCCTGCCTTTCATTTCTTCCCTTCCTCCTCCTCCTCCGCCTCCATCGGAAATGCAGCCGGCGCAGCCGTGATTCGATCCCGCGACCTGCGGGTCAGCATCCGAGTACCTTAGCCACTAGACCACCGCGGCGGGGCATTCAGCTGAAGTTAAACACAAAAGTACCCGCTGTAGTGAGAAGGAGATATTGGAAACAGTGCAAGTCGATACTATTTCGCAAGAAAGACCTTTCTTCTTGGTTATTTTACTGCAAAATAAGTATGAAGGGAATAGATTCAAGCTGGCTGGCAGTCTGTGCACAAGCACAGAGCGCAGCGAGACCGGAACCCTTGTCGGGTCAAACCAGTAATGGCAAGTAATGGCAGGAGACATCTGAAAACTTGAAGTTGACAGCTGCACAAGCATGTCGAGTCTGACAGTCCAGGGTTACTTACATCGTTCTTCCCAACGCAAACCGTTATGGCACTCCACGTTGATGTGGACAATTGTGATGTAAAGACAGAACAACTAGACGCACTAGGGGATACCGTACAGATCAAGATAAGTCAAGCTAAAGTAACCAAGGTGCTTTCTCATGATACGGAAGTTTTTGAAGAACGAAGAAGTTAAAAGAGCTTCAATTGTAGCGTGCTTACAAATACGAAAAGGGAATCTATCGGAAACATCTTATCGTCAGAAGAAATAAGACAGGCGATAGCAGCTGGAATTAAAACAACACTTATTAGTAGGTCGTCGACATATGCTCACAGCAGACCAAAAAAAAGTCTCTGCTGATTGCAAGTGATGACATAACTGACGAATAACGCAGGTTTGCAGACAACTTCTAATGTGAACGAGAACGAGATCTCAACGTAGACGCGGACTTTTTGTGTGTAGCTCAGGGCAACGTGGGTGCATGTGTACAGAAAGCATTGTTTCGTAAATATGTTTAGTCGCGATTGTAGCAATTGTCATGTCCTCGTGTCCACTTTTTGTTTTTCAAAGGTGCGCTACTTCGCCATACAGTATAACGATTAGCGTAGAAGAAATGTGGACGAACAAACAAAGAGCACCAGAAAATTCGTGTCAAAATTGGAACAAGAAGTAATAGAAATAATTGAGAGAGGAATATAACGCCCATAAGCAAGACGCAGCAGTGCGCCGAAGCGATATCGTTAAGGTGAGTGGATTTCCTTCATGATCCTTTCCGAACCCAGCTCAGATCATGAAAGTTTCTTCAGGAGTCGACGGGATGATAAGGCCCTGCTTTTTAGAGACGAACGGAAAACTGTCCCAGAGACCTCAAAATATTTTTGCGAATTTCATAGTTGTTTACTTTGGTGAGAAAGCAACTTCTCTTGAGCCGGAAGCTTCTGAAACTCACTGGAAGCGAGAAGAGGAGGATGAAGACCAGCATCGAGAGCGTGAGCAGCAATAAACTAGAAAGAAAACGAAGGATCTTTTTCTTCGCATCAAATGATGTTCTGTAGACTTGTTTCTGCGGCATCGCTTAGGCAAATGACACCGTGGGCCCTTGAACAGGCTTTACCAATCCAGATGATTTGGGAAGTAATGAGTGCCGTCATAGAAAATAGAGTCACGTGCGAACGTGATGCTTCAGAATGACTGGAGGCCTTGGCGTGTTGAACAAAATGTACCCGGAGGAGATTAAGCCGCAATGCAAATGGTGTCAGGCTGTGGCAACATATGATCACATACGTTGGGAATGTAGCATAGTGCTGCCACCTGTGCATATTATGCGTGATCCCTCTCTTGAGCACTGGAAGGCCGTGTTGACCAGCTCAGACCCAGTCGTCCAGTTAAGGGTCCTGGAGTGGACCACACAGGTCGCCGCCAATCTTGGGTTGATGGCCATCTAACACGCAATCATCCTCAGTTGCTTTCTGACGAAATAAAGTTTTACCATCCATCCATTGGCCTGTAGTATTTCTCTTTACCTTAAAATAAATAAGCAAACATCAGTTAGGCATGAAAAGTGTTGAATAATTGCTAAACGTAACCGTTTATTTTTCCATCACGGGTCGTAAACGGTAAAACTGATGCAAACGCATACTTTGTTTAAAATTTTAACTGATAGTAATATAGTAAGCTTTCGCGCTTCGATGAGCGTCAGTCCGCATCCACAAGCAGATGTGGAAGAACGTTCGGAGATATCGTTCGCTTCGCAGCGCCTACGCTTGTTTGCGGGGCTTAGACCTTAGATGCAATATTCAAGGATGCATGGTAATGTGTATTGCCCGCAGACAGCACGCAACTAAGGAGCTGAGTGGCCATAGTGCATATTTTTACGTGCTAGGTGATCGAACAGGTGTAGAAGCAGACGCGGGTGGTCAAAATGTCGGACATGCGAAAGGGCGTCTCCGGATGGCGCGGGTTGCTCGCCATCGTCTTCCTTGTTCCCTGGCACAAAACTGGTTCACTGTTCGTTCGCACCGAATACCAGGTGGCATTACTCCTCATCCCAAAAGAACAGTGACCCCATGCTGAAATACGAGCGTACACAGCATTGGGTCGAGATAGGCAACATAAACAAACAATAAAAAGAACAGGCAGACGAGAGAAAATGCGTTCTGGGGCTGGCAAGCAAGAATGAACGGTGCTCACTTTTCACGAAAAGAATTCATGGCACACGGGGAAAATTAGCAGCACCGCATAATTCGTATTCACTGGCATACGAAGGAGATTCGCATCACTGCATGAAGTATGGTTTTAGGGGGGTCATGGTGTACAGTCTCTAACCAGTCGTAACCAGCGCTGGGATGATCGCGAGCGTTCGTCTTGATGCACTTCGTAGTTCACACGTCTGAGTATTTTGTAAGGTCCCAAGTTCTTGCTCAAGAGTTTCTCGATGAGGCATCGCCACCTAATCGGTGTGCAAACACAAACTTGGTCATAAGTAACTTCTCGATGGTGGATGTTGTACCACCGTGTATCTGCACACTGTTGCGTTCTGATATGCACAAGAGCCGGTTGACATTCTCTTTTTGCTCGCTGTAGGTACTCTTTGATGTCAGGTGATAAAAGGTCGAGCTGGTGGATGTCCTCATACGGAATCAGCATAGGTGGAAAATCTGGTCTTGATTGAGCCGAAACGGCGTGCAGCATGTAAGTTTATGCGTCACTGCGTTTTACGCAAGTGTTACGTACGGCAAGATTTCATCCCACGCTTTCTGCTGCACATCCACATACATATAGATTATGTTTTCTTTAGCCTATCTGTCAAACCATTGCCCTGAGGATGGTGTGCTGTGGTCTATTGATGGCTTGTGTAACTCAACCTGAAGATGTCATCCAAGATCTTTACCGTGTAGGATGTCCCTCGGTCAGTAATGACATATGACAGAGGGCTTTGCCGAAGCACAATTTGAGGCATGAAAAACTAACAACTGCAGATGTGGCCCCTAGTGACAGTGCCTTCGCCTCAGCGTAACGCTTCAAGTAATCGGTTGCGACAATAACACACTTGTTTCCGGAGGAAGAGAAAGAAAACGGCCCTAGAAGGCCCATTATCAATTGATGAAGTAGTGTATGCGCAAAATCGATCGGTTTTAGATGGCCTGCAGGCTTCAAGGGCACTGTGTCTTGCAGCGCTGGCATTCACCGCATCTCTTTACACAGAGCTTGACGCAGGCAGACGTTTTAGGCCAGTAGTAGAGTTGTAACACCCGATTCAGAGCTCTCGAGTAGCCCAGATGACCGAATGTGGGCTTGTCGTAGCAAGCTAATAAGACGTCATCGCGGAGGGCTTCGGGCACGACCATAAATTGATATGTGTCACCAGCACCGGTGTTTCTTTTGTATAAGACGCCATTTTGTAGGCAAAATGACGACAATGTTCGCGACATCGCATGTGGAATGGACGCGGTGCCGCTTTCAAAGTGATTCATAATCAGTATTGAATCAGCGTCATTTCCTTGATGAGAGATCAGATACGGCCCGCTGAGAGTTACCACAAAGACACCATCTTCTTCTACGGCTGTAGAGTCGGATAGAATATGTGCTCGTGATAGCATGTTGGCATTTTCGTGCTTTTTGCAGACTTGTACGCGATGGTAACAAGACGTTCTTGAAGGTGCAGGCTTCACCGTGCTGGTTGCTCTGAAGGGCCTCGTAGATGAGCCGGCCAGGGCATAGCATGGTCATAAGTCACCACTTTAAATAGCCTTCCGTATATATATAGCCTAAACTTTGTAATAGCCCAATGACTGCGATACATTCTTTCTCTAATGTAGAATAGCCTGATTCTGCGTGAGACAGAGTGCGACTTGCGTTACCCATTAGATCTCGTCTATGTCTTCGTACCAAGATAGCTCCAAAACCAATATTGCTGGCGTCGGTGCGTAATTATGTGTCAGCATCTTCATCAAAGTGGCCGAGCATGAGGGAGAAGGTAACTGGTGTTGCAGTTCCGCAAGCACAGCCAGCTTTCCGCCAGCCAAGAGACATAGTGTGTCGTATCGTGTGATTCGTAATAATGGCTCCGCAATCTTGGAGAAATTTTTGGTAAAGTACCGGTAATACGCACACAGACCCGGAAATTGTCGAAGACTTTTACTGTCAGTTGGAGTTGGAAAAGCAGTGACAGCAGCAGTCATGTCAGGATCACGCCGAACATTAGCGGCACTCAAGACGTGACCAGTAACGACTGAAAATAGCGCTAAAAAACGAGGACACAAGAAGAGGACACACAGCACAGGCGCTACGTGACCAGTAGTTCTCCGTAGCCGAAATAACAAAATGATATTTTTTAGGCTTGAGTGCGAAATCAGTGGATTGAACGGCTGCAAATACGTTCCGAAGGCCACAGAGATGCTCGTCAAACGTTTCTGAAAATACAACGATGTCATCGACGCAGACGAGGCAGATTTTTTACTTGAGGTGAGCCTGCACGGTATCTATCCATCATTCACTGGAATGTGGCTGGGATGGAACAGAGGCCTAAAAGGAGAACTTTTACTTCATCAAGGCGACCCAGAATTTCAAAAGTTTTTTTTTTTTTGTGGTCACGTTTGTCGACCTCTACTTGCCAATAAGCACTCTTCAAGTCGATGGAGGAGAAATACTTCGAGCGCCATAGCCTGCCTAAATAATCAACGAAACTCAGCAACGGGTACACGTGTTTGTTTGTAACATTGTTCCACTTCCCGTAGTCGACACAAATGTGAAGCGTGCCATTATTCTTTTTGAAAAGAGTGACTGGCGACGACCAGGGGCTGCTTGAAGGCTGTATCAAGCCACCCTGAAGCATTTCCTTAACCGGCATTTGAACCGCGTGCCGTTCGGTTTAGGATACATGATAAGGCTCCTGCCTTAGGGGGTCCACGTCATCGTTGGTGATAATACTCTGTTGTGCTATCGATGTTTGACGTATCTTCGAGGAACGTGTTAAATATTCAAAAGTGTATGAAAAACTAACTTGCCATGGGCATGGACTGAACCTGCGTTTGGTCTCTGCCCAGAGGAAGTTATCTTTTCATCCAATTTTCTTTCTTCCCATTTACAATACAATTACCTCATAGTGTATCCCCTATAGTTTCGTTGGCATGATTGTCAGTTATGTCTCATTAGTATTTTGTCGAACAAAGAAAATTACCCCTAAGTGTACACTTCCTTGCTACATTCATAGTGAGGGTCTCGTTCTGGCAGACTTGTTGCCTTCAGGTATTATACCAAGGATTATCGGTTAGCTGCCAGATCGTGAGAATATCACGTGCTACGTGACGCCAGTACAGGGAAAAAAAGTGTTTCATACTCGCAGTCATGGCTACTGGGGACGTGGATGACACTCCCACGTTTAATTCTTGTATATATATACCCAATTGAATGGAGGAGGGGATAGCCACCGTCGCAGCTCAGTTGGTAGAACATCCAACGCGTTGTTCGAAGGTCGCAGCATCGGCCCCTGTTCACGGCAAGTTTTCTTTCCATCCGCTTTTCTTTCTTTACGTTTACAGTACAATTACCTCACATAGCATCCCCTATACTTTCCGTGGTATGGTGTTCTGTTAGATCTCAATAATATTGTGTCTAACAAAAAAAAAACAGCCCTTAAGTGTACACTGCTTTCCTTCGTTTTGAAGTGATGTAAATTTCTGGTCGTCGCAGTGATTGTTATCGGAAATAAGTGCTTTACAGATATGTGGCTTTTGAATAACAATGTTACTTCGCAGTAGAGCGCTGTCCTGCTTTTTCTCTTTTTCTCTTGCACCAGTGTTTTCGCACCGTCCCTAGTATGAATTGAAACCTTCTCGCGCTACATTCCCTCGCGTTTACATTAGTCACATAAGAAAAACATTGCCAACCTAAAACTTCCTGTTGGCTGAACTTTCTTTTATTTGAATAATGCACTATTTTGTATGGTGCTTTGTTACGCATGATGCAAGTTTACTTTATGAAACAGCCGATATGACAGATATATTAGGTGGCTGCTTCATCTAAAAAAACACTTTTTTCAAAAGCTCTAGATGGAAACTCATTACCAATCTTGGAAAGACATCTGGGAAAAATAAATAACTTCCGCACATAAAAACTGTAATACGATACAAGGAGAAATAATTCCATGCAAGATAGCTAAATCAAATGCTCGAGCGAGTCTTTCATGCTGTTTTTATTCAAATCTCACGAACGAATTAGATTCGTAAAAGCCACTGGTATGGTGGTTTCATTGTACCTGCGTTGCCGCCCATGCAAGGAATGCGGGCAGGCCATTCAGTATTAGTATACTTGGAAAAACAAGAAATCCACAAAGTGCGCGTCAATTTTAACATGACAGCAGTGTTAACTGGCGTCCACTTATGCTGCGGAATGCCGAAAGAGAGGTGAAATAGCGAGCAGAGAATCGACATGTTCGCGAATGCAAACACCGATGTGCTTAAAGAGGGGAAAGCAAACACAAATAAATTTAGTACTAGCATTGCCACTGGATAAAAAACAACCTTGTTTTCTTATCCAGCGGCCGTGGTACTAAGTAAGCTGCCAGAGATCTACATCCGCTGCTTCGACAACAAGCCCGCATCACTGCGGCCTTATGAAGTGAACAGCACGTGGGTTTAGCTTTCAAGTTCCAAAGAAGAGCGAAGGAAGATAATCGTTCGCTTCAAGCGAACGATTATCTGCCAGATTTCGTGTTTGGCTGCCACATTTCGTGTTTTCGTACGCCCACGCACCCAACTGGGCTTTACTGCGGCAATCAGGAAAGAAGCAGTTCAGCTTCCTTCGGCTGCGTCTCACTAAGCGAACAGCGTGAATGTCCTTTCGACTTGAAAGAAAAAAATATTTTTGGAAAAGGTTGTTTATCTCGGCGTTTCTTTTTGCTTTTTTTTTTCTTACGGCCGCAAAGACGGAAAATGAAAGTGAAGCCGTGCTGCGCAAATATTTGACACTGTTTCCGCCTCGCCGGCTCTTGTCTGTCCAAGGAACTGTTCGTTGCCAACGCACTGTTTCGCCTTTGGCGTTTGTAGACTGTTGTGTGCGGGTCGTCACTGGTTTCTCAATTTGCGTGCCCGTTTTACCGACGTCCCCAGACGAGACGAAACAAATTTGATGGTAGCACTTCTTGTTGTTGTTATTCTTCTTATCCTTTTTTTTCTTCTTGTTTTTTTGTTTACCCTTCCTCCTCCTCTTCCCCTTAATATTCCTCATCTCCATTTTGCTTTACTTTCGCCAAAAGTACTTATTGACCTGACTATTAGGCGGTTTCGGCAGCTACAAGTTGAACCAGAAAAATTAGGCTCTCTCAAGTTGCTGCATAGGTGAAACATGTTCCGAGTGTACATGAGTGTGGAAGCTGCTATGTTTTTTTTTATATCCCCCAGAACGTGTCTGTATTGCTTCGCTCATTTAAACTGATCGCAAAGCATTTCTAATTAGCAGTATTCCAGCTTCCGTTCTCAGCCTGTGGCTTGTTACCCTCTTTGTTTGGTCCCTATCATCGTACGCCTTCGGAATGAAATGACTATGTTGAATCAACTCAAAGCTAACATACGGGACCTGGGCTTTTTCTGCAAGGTTCCGCCTTCGCAGTAAAAACTGTGGACAAGGACGAATCATGTTTCGCGAAAGTAAATAGCAAGAAAGCATCGATGGAAATGAAGCAAAGCGTATGTTGAACAAAGGAACCAGTGGCGCTGAGCTGCCCACTCGAAAAAAAAAAGAAAAACGTGGATTGGGCTGTTTGCATTTCTTGTCTGTTTTCGCTCAAAGGGGCTGACGTCAAGGGCTTGACGGTAGCTGGCAAGACTGGAGCACGCACCAGTACAAGAGGAAAAGGTATGGAGGGACAAGAACATGGTTGGAGTATAGACAGAAAACTAAGGCACAATATGCTGGGCGGGTTCCTGCTGAATGGGTCTCTGTAGCCCGAGATTGAAAGTTGCCCGCTGAAGTCGGGATATAAGAGGCCACGACAAAGCGGAATATAAAAGCGAGTAACATGAAACGACATCTGCTTCTGAAACTGAGGCCAATCGAACACGAACGCCGACAAAAAGGGAGGCTGCTTGTTTTTTGTTTTTTTTTACTTCAAATACGAATGCTGCTTAGCTGTGAAGGCTGGCTTCACTTGTATGGATACGTCTTCTACTGCGCGTTCCCGAGTACTGTTTGATTTTAAGGGAACTCTTTTGGAAAGCTTTGTCTGGTTTTTGTTTACATCATTGTTTTGTTGTGAGGGATGTGCTACTTTTTGTGTAAGCGCTCGCGTAATAAGAGAAGAGAAAGAATGACGTGAAATGCCAAGAGGTTACCTTCAGAAAAAAAATGTGTGTTTTGGTATATTACAGGAGTTGAGACGATAGAGAGAAAAAAATGTGGAGATGTTAGAGAGAGATAATGCAGATGCACACTGAACTTTAATCATTGCGAGTCACTGCAATAGCAAAATCGTGCGTTATCATCTAAAATAACAGTATTGAAGGGCACAGCCGCCTACGAAAATATGTTGTCTTTCAAAACTGCGCATTCACCCTATATCATCATCAGCTGCATAGGCTAATAAGGTCAACATTGGGCAATAGCTTTCTTTTAGCTATCTTTTTGAATTGATCTTGTGATTTTGGGATCGATCATCTCTGTACAGTTGATGTAAGGTCGGCTATACTGAACATATATTCGATTTCCAAAAACACAGTGCACAACCACAGCACACGGTACACGTACTAAACCTGGAATCTGTTTATTTGGAAAAGAAAAACTTTGAAAAAACTCCTAAAACTACAAGAAAAACACAGGCTCTCCTCGCTATACAAAACCTACACATGATCAGCCGATTAAGCACAATAATAAATTTTACGCATGCGATCACTGATTTCATGCATGCGTCATTTTTCTGACCCATACAGTGAACGACGCAGCTGCAGTACAGTTAAGATGAAATCTTTGAGGGGTGCTCTTATATGTGTAGTTCGCTTTAAGCCCTGTTCACGAATATGACTTTCAGTTCCAATCGAAGCTCCTTTATTCAGACAATTATTATTCTTATTTCGTCAAACATTGGTCTTGAATTTGCGCATCACTTTGTTACAACCAAATTCCTGAAACATCGGTATTTTATACGCTCTCAATATATTATATTTGTTACGCTTCAAATCACTTGCAAGCGTACTTTAGTATAGCGACAACGAAAAACAGATGCCATGCTTAGTTTACGAAGAAGACTGGAAAAGCATACTAGAACTATAAACTTCGTATAGGAAGAACGAGAGAAAGCTGCTAAAAACGAAACTTCGGCAGATCCTATGCCTTTTGGGAATCAGTTTCCTGCGAAGCAGCTGGCCGCAATACCCCGATATGCGGCCGCAAAACAGGGGTGAATCTTGCTACTTGTCATGAGTCTACTGAACGTGAAGAAGGGAAAAGTGAGCCGAACAAATAGCTGACAACGATAGTGGAACTGAACCAGCCAACACTTGCCGTAGAGAACTGTAGAGAAGAAGAAGGTGAATTCCGGCGCTGCTTTATGGCGATGTTAGTGAATCGGGAACGCCTCTTCCTGTGCTGAATCTCAGGCTCCTCACCACTAGTGTCTCACCAAAGACATAACTCTCGAAACACTATGCCTCGCCCATCCTCAGGTTTCACGTTTATGGTTCTGAGAGACTTTTTCCCGCAAGCTTTTATTGTCCTCAATTTTTCTTTTTACAAACACATAGGTTAATTTACTCTCACGTAACTGTGCGGAGTGATTCACGATGTGTTGATTTCATTGTTGCGAAGTTTTTTTTTTGTCTAGGGAACAGAACTGCAGTAACGATCCTACTTAAGTGAGCTGAAATTAGCACCGCATGCAAAATATATTTCCCAACACCCGCGAAGTACTGAAACACACAGTATTTTACATATAGTTTGATTACCCTAAACACATTCAATGTCAAGTTTGTAGAAATGTTTTGAAATATAACAGTCTCTTTTACTCTTCTTATTCTACAGACAATTCCATCAGAAAATTATGGAACTTTACGTAAATGTTTTAGTAAGAAGCTTTCGAGAACTAATGGAGCCCCGCCGCGGTGGTCTAGTGGCTAAGGTACTCGGCTGCTGACCCGCAGGTCAGCAGCCGAGTACCTTAGCCAAGCTACGTGGTAGGTGATTAGACAAGCTACGTGGTAGGTGATTGAGCAATCACAAAATGAAATAATTTAAGATGTCCACGGAGATGGCTGCTATGCCACCTCCTTTGAACATATGAGAACCCCTACAGTGTTACTAAACGTCAGGTTTGACAGCACCTTTAGCCTTGGGGTAAAAAAATAGCTGAATTGTAAATGAGCCTGTCTTGCTTTCTCAAATGCTTATAGCAAAAAATGAAACAAGAACTTCTAAATGTACTGGTAACCAAAACCTTGTCGACGTCATATCCGGGTCAATAAGAATGACACATCGCATTTCACTTCCTTCGCATTTTTGTCTGAGGAACACCGCATGGACAAATTATGTCGCAAGTTATCGTCGACATACTCGTCACAATACCCCATCAAAAAAAGTGTATGCAAAAGGGTCAAAGAGACGCCTTACCTCGATTACGATAAAGCATCGTGTGAAAGACGAAGATTTGAGAAGGCATCGTTATATGTATATTACAACAGACACGTTGGAGCAGCTGTCTCATGTAACAGCGGGAATGTTTCGGGCTGTTGCTGTGCCGTGTAGCGCGAACAGAAACTAATATCGTAATAAACTGCACACTCTCTTCCTTATCTTTTGGTTCATTTCCACAATACGCATGCCAAAATGTCCGGTGTGAGGTTAACTCTGATGGGGGAGCAAACGAGTAAGAATACAGAGAGGGAAGGTAAAAAAAGAGAGACGAAGAAGGCAGAAAAGAACATTGCTTGGTGATAAACATTTATTGTTGAGGCAGAATTCGAACCCACGTTACTACAATTATAAGGTGAGTGACGTAACCGCTCGACTAGCCGGGCATGACAGCAAAGCATAGCTTAGCTTTGTACGGTGTGGTATGGCAAGGTGTCTAAAAAATGGTGAATGTGAGGAGGTGGGTAAAAAGGAGGGTAAGAAATATAGCACAGCACAGCACAGCATAGAAAAAAAGACAAAGCAGTACTATAAAAAGAACAAGGGGAAAAGATAAAAGAAAGGTGGAGGGAAACAATACGGGTAAATAAAGAGACAAATTGAGGCACGAAAAACAAAAGGGTAATACATGGAGAGAAAGAATGAAATTGAAATAAGCAGCAACAAAAACACAAAAACGAAGAGGTGCGAGGAAAAGAAAAGAATGAAAAGAAGGAAAAGGTAGATAAATTTATAAGAGAGAAAAAATACGTTGAGAGCCAAATAAAGAAATAGTAACAGAGACAAATCAATGTTGATGATATTGATTGATATGTGGGGTTTAACGTCCCAAAACCACTATATGATTATGAGAGACGCCGTAGTGGAGGGCTCCGGAAATTTAGACCACCTGGGGTTCTTTAACGTGCACCCAAATCTGAGCACACGGGCCTACAACATTTCCGCCTCCATCGGAAATGCAGCCGCCGCAGCCGGGATTTGAACCCGCGCCCTGCGGGTCAGCAGCCGAGTACCATAGCCACTAGACCACCGCAGTGGGGCAAAATCAATGTTAATGGGTGTTAAATATATATATATATATATATATATATATACGTAAACGTTAAAAAATCTTATTTTTTGTTTAAGCATGACGAGCCTTTTTTGCTATGAGAAACCTTATCTTACGGTTGTTTTCCTCACGTACATGACATGTGGTGTTTCAGAATTTAACTGCATAGAATAATGCAAAGAGGCGGAGCACTCACTCAGCAAACTTGAGTACACGTAAATTTTTAATCTTTCGTACTACTACTACTACTACTACTACTGCTAAATGCTACTACTACTATACTACTACTACTACTACTACTACTACTACTACTACTACTACTACTACTGCTACTAAATGCTACTAATGCTACTACTACTACTACTACTACTACTATTACTACTACTAACTGCAACTACTACTTTTACGGATGTTATTATTAGTGTTATAAAGCTGACAGTTACTTTTGTAAAGCTGGCTACTCCGCACTAATAGTCTCTTTGCCAAAAAGCACCCTTTACAAATGATAGAGAATCGCCATGGCGAGAAAGTTTCCATTGGATGCCTTTTTTGCCGCCGATTGTGTCCGCTAGAAGCATTAGCATAGCTGTTGACATCTTTAAAGTTATTGTTTTCGCTTTCGTAATAGAATAATGTTTGAAAATAAGAAAACAAAAGTATTTTTCAAAGATATACAGGGCCTTACTCTACATACCTCTGTAAAAACATGCGCCTTTTCCTGAAAATTTGTTCTTGCGGTCACCTTCACCTGGTCTTTTTTAGAAAAAAAACAATTCAGAAGAATGGAATCAGACTTCAGCCGTTTAAAAATAGCAAGCAGAAGTTTTTTTTTTTTTGTGGCCCCAGATCTTCACTTCATGCCCGAGCATCAACAGGTGCGTGAGCGTTTGGTTATTGAGGCTTGAACAAGAATTGAACACTTGGTGGGCACTTGAGGCGTGCCTTCAAGAGTAGAACGCAATCGCTTAATCCGGACTCAATCACATCACCTTCTGTATTGCTAGATTCGGTACTTCGGTTCTCGGCGCATGCTCCAACCATGCCGCAAGAAAACGAAGCACTGTGCAATTCATACTATCCTAGATTGGCTGCTACAAGTGCAACATTAGGTGCCCACTACGCCACCATTCTCACTTTTTCGAACCAGGAAAGTACCGACTACAGGGACGTGCCCGAAGGTTGACACGCGGCTTCTCCCTTTGTTGATGCCTTGCTAGCTGATGACGAATAAATAGGTATGAGCTCTTCGTTAGGGGTACATTATGGAAAGAGTTTATTCAGGTCCATTGGCGAGTGAACCAGCACGGAGCGGGCTACTTCTACACCAAGAAAGATAGGTCTAGCCTCTCCGGCACGTCTTGGTCCCATTAGACTGCCGATAGTTCTTTCAATAAATCCAGATGTAAAAGATTTCGCGTCTAATCACGCTGAAAAGAGTTCATATCGTACGTGTGAATATAAGAACAATATTGTAATCACATACAAAAAATGTTTTGACTTTTATGACAGAATTGTAAACCTGCGAGTATTTTGGCAGTGCACGTTTGTCTTGGCACGCGTTTTCTCTACTTGCGCCGATTGTGGAACAAATGACATTGTGCTTCGCGGCACGCATTTGGTGAATTGCGGCGAAGTGGTACGAAGAGTTTTGTCGAGCGGTGCAGCACACGTTTTGCATTCCGACTGCTCTCGGAGTGTAAAAATAAAGAATACCGTAATCAACCTCTTTTCTTTTGAAGGGGGGATGCGGTGCTGAAGAGTCAGCTTTTGAACTAGTGCACTAACTTTCATGAAATTTTTTGAAATGGTTTATCTCGTTATTATGAGAAAATTTTCTAAATGCCAACACTCTAGCACAAATGCAAAAAAAAGCCTGCGGCTGTAATAATGGTAAATCAAGTTTGACAACCTTGAAATATAAAAAGATAAATAATGGAAATGTACTCATTCTTTATTATTAGGTGTTTTTATACATTTTGTAATGTCGGATGTGGCCAGTCACGTATTTTTTTTTTTATGCCAGCGTCAACGAAGAAGACAGAAAGGCCGCGTTAGTCACTGCTATTACTTTTCGAAGGATTGAAGTAGAATAAAAAGCTCCGCCATAAGAAGGGAACGATATGCATGGACGTAAACACAGTGGTGAACACTAGCTCAGAGACACTTATTCAAAATTGCGGCATAAGGTACTCGGCTGCTGACCCGCAGGTCGCGGGTTCAAATCCCGGCTGTGGCGGCTGCATTTCCGATGGAGGCGGAAATGTCGAGGCCCGTGTGCTCAGATTTGGGTGCACGTTAAAGAACCCCAGGTGGTCAAAATTTCCGGAGCCCTCCACTACGGCGTCTCTCATAATCATATGGTGGTTTTGGGACGTTAAACCCCACAAATCAATCAATAAATCCTTGTGGGCCTATAAAATACCCATTCATTGCGAAATACACATGTTTGGACATCTGGCACAATTCAACGCTTCTTCCGCGCAACACACATGCGTTGAGGAGGCATCTTCTAATACGTGACATTTATATAATGCTTTTATCTGGAGCCGTTTCAAGCAATAGCGTGGCTTTGTGGTAGAACGCTTCCTTGCCACGCAGACAGCCTTAGTTCGATTCTCACTCGAACTAAATATGTTTAAAAGTTATTTTACTTGCCTTTTTTTAGTTGTTCAGTCACGCACACGATGATGATTTTTCACTCACCACCAATGACACTGACACCGACGCTCCAATTTCTGCAAAACGAGATCTTTAACGCTATCGTGGTAAAAATTATGTGCAATACACGTGGACAGAAATTACAACACTTCTAGCAGCTAGCAAGCAATGTGATGTGATGCAATGTGATGAATGAAGTTTCAACGACCGATTTTCGTGCACGAAATGTAACTATACAAAGATTGAAGTACAACATTTATTAGAGGCGTGGCGAAATAAGATGATCATTGCGTACTAGAGGGTACGGGAAGCCACGCCTTGAAATGCAGAGTGAGAAATAAAGAAGAGGTAATGCGTGCACGAGGAGAGAGAAATATTAAACGCAAGACAGCGAAAATAATTACCGCTGAGGCTACTTTGCTGGCCCACCAAGTGGAAGAATGAAGAAGGTAAACCAAAGAAAATAATAGAAAGGTCACTTATGTTGTTGCTGAGCAAGTAACATTTGTGTTCTCGACGTCACAAGGGATCAATCAGCCCGGTATTTATCGGAAAATTCACCAATGCTGGCGTTGATTTTTAAAGCTATAGGATGGGCAGAGGAGAAGCGTAAAGTGCACTTGGGTCAGCTTGAAAGCCCTTTTAAGCAACGTGTTTTCATAACTTAATGCATTGATGTTCTTTTAACCGTCTTCAGCTAACACAGACTACTTAGGTTCACTTAGTAATATCTATTCGCTCAACAAAAATGATCGTTTATTGACACGAGTTCAGAAAATCCCGAATAACGATCTATGTGTCTGATTATAAATACTTTGTTAAAGCCTTTCTCGAAGCTCCTAACATGTTCACTACACTCAAAGTTTTGCCTTCGAGATTCTTAAAAAAAGACCCAGTCCATGCCGACTAATCCAATCCGTCGGTAGCTTGAAATACAATATCACAAGTTTTTGATTTGAAAACGGATTCGCTTGATTGCATGCGCGAAAGATTAAGTCTTCCACGTGCCATTCACAGATACGACGATGGAGCGGATGCGTAAGTGCTCTGTGGTATCTGCAATAAAGTTGTTCCCATCTATCAACAATAAAGGTTTTGTCATATAGTATCTACATCGAGCCGCCTTTTTGTCATCCAGACAGAGGCGATTGAGCATTTCAGCTGATTTATGATCCTCTTAGCGCGGCCACGTTCGCCACGAAATGCAGCGCATGTAGCGGGGCTGTTCGTTGAGACGCGGGTTTCTATCTACGCCAGAATAGCGATCCCAGCGCCGTACGTTCAGGTCAAGGCGGCATTTCATCACTGTTGTTTATGACGGCCAACGTATCCACGTGCACGGTGTGAGATAAAGTGAGAGGCAACGAAGGAGCACGGTGTCTTGTTTCGCCAAAATAATAATAAGCAAAAGTAATAAGTCTAAGAAACTTGTTCAATAAATCACCAGGCAAAAGTAGGTACGTAGGACACTTTCAGGGCTCCTTAGTGAAAAAGTAAAGATATGGCACGACTGCTCAAGTATACACTGAAGGCAACGCAATGACATCAAATGGCCCTTGAAAGAAGACATTGTGGGTAGCAAAAAAACTAAAATAAACAAGCTATATTATAATGTAACAATCAGCAAGACTTTTCACATCAAGGATAAGGCTTTATGTCTCATACGTTTGACATACGGCCACTCAAAAGACCCATGGACTATCGGGCATCTTTCCGAAAGTCGTTCATGCGAGGGTGGCACCCGACAATAGAGTAGCTTCTTTTCAGTGAAAGCTTCCTTACGAAAAGGGACACAACTGGACAATTGCAGGAGCCTTAAAGGGGTAAGCTCGTGCGCAGCTTTCAAATAACAAGCTTGAATTGTTCGAATGGTGTATGTTTTTGAATTCATTGCTTTAATGTACCGAGGCTTATTGTGACAAGATACATGGTAAAAGTATTTTGTGAGTTTGTGCCATATGTTTTGGATCAGGGATATTTTCCAACTGCCCCAAATTGACAAAGGTGCTGCTGAAGAAGTGAAACTTGATTTATTTTTGTGACTCCCTGTAGACTTGACGTGCTCCATAACAGTGCGCGTGATTTTGCCTATATCAGCCTTCACTCTTCATCCTGCCTCCCTTTACTTTTTCATCTGTCTCGACTAAACTATAAAAGAAACTGCACGATGGATTCGATTAGTAGCGTTCATCATTTTTGTAATAGATTCCACTGCGTGATAAAAGGCGACTTACTTCAAAGAACCTCGCTACACTCGTTCAACAAGAGTATTTCATAAAAAAAGTACAACCTCTTCGTTCGGGGCTCTGGTATTGCAGTATTAGGCTGCACCAGTCTATACATGACCACAAGTATAACCAGCGACCTGCAGTACCCGAGGAACAGAAAGAAAAAAAATTAGCTCTACACTTGTGCTTGTGCACGGACGTGTGACGGTGAGAGAAACCGATTCCGAAGCAGCCGAGAGGAAACAAGTGGCGTTGATAAATTGTTGCCCGATGGGCACAGGATGATAACGCCACTCTGAACTACGTTCCTTCTCGCCCTCTCACTGTCCTTCATTGTTGCTTCACCCCCACGCGCAGTGGGCCGTATAGCAAGGGAGCGCCGAAAACGACTGGAGCCAAATACGGGCCCGGTATCTTGCCTCTTGCGTCCGACTTGCTCCTAATCGTAACTCATCGAGGGCATCGATTTCCCGTATCCTATAACACCCTTCTACGTGCGAGCACCTCCTTGCTCACAACTCTGTTGCCACTAGGCCGCTAATGGCCGTGAAGCCCTCGGCCAGCTTGGCATCAACACTACAACTAGAAAGAACTGTTTTCTAGGGCTGTATTGTTTTCGGGCGAACCATGCTAAGGGGGTTCACATTTCACTGGTGATGTCGGAGACGTCGTGTGTGGATAACCCGGTGCCATCGATTGTACAGAAATTGAGTCTTCGAAGGGGCAGCATTTGGACGCATATTGGTATTGATTGATTGATATGTGGGGTTTAACGTCCCAAACCACTATATGATTATGAGAGACGCCGTAGTGGAGGGCTCCGGAAATTTCGACCACCTGGGGTTCTTTAACGTGCAGCCAAATCTGAGCACATGGGCCTAACGCATATTGGTATACACCGTTTTTAAATGCAAAGCATTTCTTAGCGGTTTTCGGCGAATTTGAGCGTATCTATCTATCTATCTATCTATCTATCTATCTATCTATCTATCTATCTATCTATCTATCTATCTATCTATCTATCTATCTATCTATCTATCTATCTATCTGGCCGCTTACGTTTGGATGCTCTCGTGGTCACTCCCTTAACTTGTCCCGAACCGAAATTCGCATGAGAGGGTGAGATGGTTTGAAGAATATGACGCGCTGCTCAAGACCTATAATGACACAATCCCGTCACGTAGGTCGTCAAACACGTCCCGCCAGACAGTGGCACACACCCACGGGCGGGTAAGTGCCACTGGTATGCGGGTATGTGCCACAGGCGATTGACCCTTAGTATCTACCCAGGAACGACGAGAATACACAAGGGCAATTTGAACGGACGAGCGTTAAGAAATAACCAAAATCGGTCACGTCAACCCGACGAATGCAAAGAATAAATGTCAGGGTCCCAGCTGGAATCGAACCCAAACATTTTGCTTAGAAATGAAGCATTTTACCACAGAGCCACGCCAAGTCTCGGAACTACTTTTCAAATAGACGTTGATTGATTGATTGATTGATTGATTGATTGATTGATTGATTGATTGATTGATTGATATGTGGGGTTTAACGTCCCGAAACCACCCTATGATTATGAGAGACGCTGTATTAGAGGGCTCCGGAAATTTCGACCACCTGGGGTTCTTTAACGTGCACCCAAATCTGAGCACACGGGCCTACAACATTTCTGCCTCCATCAGAACTGCAGCCACCGCAGCCGGGATTCGATCCCGTGACCTGCGGGAGCAGCCGAGTACCTTAGCCACTAGACCACCACAGCGGGGCTTTCAAAGAGACGTTAATCTTCTTGAAACGCCAATAGTGGTTTCAGTGCTGCCTACCCAATTTTCAAACGGTGTTTACACGTTTCGCTAAGGGTTTCCCTGAGAAGTGTTGTCACAACTTGTTGAGTTAATTTTTCATCGCAAACAGTATATTTGATTTAAAGAACAGGATTGTGTGGGTTGTAGGATTGTATAGACTACCACAAACAGGCAGTGAACTGTACGCAGTAACGAAATTTTATTACTCTAACTAGGATAAGGAAAGGAGAGATTGTGGTTATTAAATGGGGGCAATATAAAAAGAACAAAGGAAAGAAAAGAGTTAGGGTTACGCCACTGACGACAAGCGAACACGAAACGTTGACGACGTTTGCTGCCTTTGAGCCGTAAGGCACAAAAGCGAGCTTCATGTTCGAGTATATAAGAGACCGTTCTTTTGTTGGAAGCAGGCGCTCGCACAAAAGCACAATGGGAAGGGAGCTTTTGTGTCGGCTCGATTGCTCCACACTGAGAGCTGGCCAGGGAACAAAAGGTCGGCGCTCAGTCTCCACTACGAAGACACGTCCCCTATTCTATTCTTTTTGGTCTCGTGCCTTAAATTGCCCTAAATCTTGGCACGATCGCCGAGTGGCGTAAAGAACACGTGCGGGTAAGCAGACCAGCACTACGTTACTCTATGAGACAACGCCGTAACACTGCTGATGAGTTGTACTTTTTCTTACAGCAGCAGAAAGTTATCCGAAGATGTACGAACGTTCTTCATTCAAAATATACTTATATTCCAATTTTTTTTCCGATGCCGCCCTATGAGAGTAGGCAAACTAACTATCCTTGTGATTCGCCTATGTAAATTTTCTTAGCTTTTTTTCTTTATTTCTGTAAAAAGACGTTGCCTTTGCACCCTTTTAGAATTATGTACTAATTGGAGTTGTTTATTATTTGTCTATTTTCCGAAAGCGACCAATGGTGATGAGTCTCTCTGCACAGTTCATTGTATTCACCTTCTCTATGGCCTGCTCTCCAAAGATTCTTCTACTTAGTCACTCAACTTGAATCTAGTTAGATAAGTATTTTTTCTATTGATTCAAAGCGCCTAGTAAAGGAAGCGTTACGTTACAACCTGCTCTTGATTTATACCATTCAGAAGACGAGTGTTTCTGACACGGCCCGTAAATCTATTCCACAGAGGAAAGCAAGCAGGTTACTGTCACCTTCGTAAGTGTTGTAAGCGTACCTGTTTTATTACGTTTTGTGATGCATTGTGCCATATATATTCTTTAAATATCGATGACCACGTGGCTGTAGCTTGCAGGTAATAGATTTATAAGTAAATATATTATATCGTCTCGTGTGTTCTGAATTTTGTTTCAGCTGATTGATTACGGTTCTTGTTCAATTTTAGATTAATGACATCGTAAATATTTACGACAACAAATTTTACGTTATATATGCTGATACAGCAGTGTTTTCTCAGCGGCAAAAGTTACGAAGAATTGATAAAAAAAGCTAATAGAATGCTTGTCGCCCTAGAAGGCAAATCGAAAATAAATGCGCTAGAAATTAACGTAGCCAAGACAAAAACGATCATTTTCTGCTCCAAGGGTAAAAGTATATCATGCAATGAGTTTTTGTCTTACGACTCAAATATAGAAGTGTGCTAGCATTTAGAATACTTGCTGTTTGGTTTACGGAAAAGCTGCTCTGGTATGTACATATCAAGGACATGCGTTTCATTACCTTTTTCGCGTTTTGTTGGTCTCTGATACCACAGTAGTTACTTTCTTCAAACTAATATAAAATTGTTGCTCTTCAAACCTTCGCTTATGATCCTGTTGAAATATTTGCTACTTGTATGGGGCACTAGCACACTTACAGCCTAAAAAAGTGCCATGTTCTACACAAAAAGACTTTATGCATTGTGTACAACTTAGCCAGAAGTCAACCTTTCACACAACTTTTCCTTTCCAAGCAGCCGATAGCCCAGCGGTTTTCAAAACTCATAACTCACGTCTTGTTTTTAGCTATAACTTTGAAAAAAGAATACTTCTATGCTCGTTGATTTAGAAAAATTAACTGAACACTATTCTACGTATTCTTTACGGTTCGCGAAAAAGTTCGAGACAAAAACACCACGTACAACTACGGGACCCGGATGCCAAGAATATCTTTGCCCATTGTGTAAAACCTTTTATCGCAAAATGGTTTTTAAAGTTCATCTTGCAGGCCTCCGCTGCACGGTTTTTTCGTAAGATGATTAAAATGCCAGTTTTGAGGTTTTTCTTTTATGTAGTAGTTTTTCAACTTTTTTTCTGCATTCAACGTACGTTTATTATTTGTTCGTTGACTTATGTGCAAGAATATTGTATGTTTTTGTGCTCTTACTTGCGTGTACGCCTGTTTTTGTATGCCGTCACTGCTTGCTGAGCAGTAACCGGCTTAGAAACCTAGCCAAGCTCACAGGAGCTTTTGTTTCCATGCCCTCTATCTGCTGAAATGAAAAATAAATTGATTGACTGAGTGATTGATTGGTTGATCTATTGACCGATTGAATACTCAAGGAAAGGTATACTTTGTAAATATTTTTCTGCCTATGGTTGATTCATTCTTTTTTATCATGTATTGATATCACATATTTTCTACTCTAAATCAATTCGACGCCGAAATAAATTGACGTCATTTTTAGAAGAAAAGTGGTTCAATACTCGATAGTTTTGTCGTAACAGTGGAGTTCATTGTGTTTTGGGTAATTTCAGCGTGGAAAGCACAAACTCTAGCGAATATGCGCCATTGCAAGAAGACATATGCCAAGTGGCACACAACAAAACATAGCAGAGCCTTGCGTAGTATAGTATAGCAATAGAAGGAAAATAAAAAAAGAAGTTAAGTAACGTGAAGGCGAGAAGGAAGGAAATGAGTAGGAGAGAGGAAAAAGCCTGGCATAGTATAGTTTTAACACGGGAACCAAGAAGGAAGTGGAGGATGAGGAGGGGGTAAGAGTGTGTAACTAACCAGGTACAGTATAGCACAGCAAAGCTTGGGAAGGAGTAGTGAGGGTTAGGAGGAGGAGGAAGGGAAGAAATGAAAGGCAGGGAGGTCAACCAGACGCACGTCCGGTTTGCTACCCTGCACTGGGGGAAGGGGTGAGGGGATTAAATGAGAAGAGAGAGAGGAGTGAAGGGCAACGTGTGTGTAGATGTGACCTTGTCCATTGCACGCTTATAAGCGGTCGCGTAGTCCGGTCGTCTTTAGAAAACTTAGCAATGCCCGCGTCGCTTTGCTGGCCAGCGACGCGTAGAGCCATGAGCCAAGTATCTTCTCTTCGGAAAAAGGTCTACTGTCTAGTGTCTCTAACGTTTCGCGTAGCAAGTTGCGTTCGCTCGCAAAACGTTCACATGAACACAGTAGATGTTCTATTGTCTCGTCAGTGTCGCACGATTCACATCGAGAGCTATGCGCCATTCCTATGCGAAAAGAGTACGCCTTTGTAAAAGCTATTCCTAACCACAGGCGGCACAGTAAAGTTGCATCCTGGCGGGAAAGGACCGATAGAACTTTAAGCTTTCTCGAAGGGTCCAATTTGTGTAGGCGGCGGTTCTTGACACTGAGGGTTAGGAGAAAATAAAGGTGGAAATGGGCACGTTATAAACAGATAAACAACGAAAAAAACATGAAAGAGAGAATAATCAGAAAGAAATTCTTCATTCTGTTCGCGCACAAGATGGCGCTTGCCTTTTGTTTACTCAAATTGCACAGGCAAGAAAACGGCTTTGATTTTTTATGCATATTCAGTAGCCCTGCACTCTTCTGACACTAACGAACCATCGGCTTTGAATGCTTAGAGACCTTTAGGTGACTGAAGTTTGAATTTCTCAACAATGTGCGACTCTATCCGGTCGAACTGCACACTGAGTTTTTGCTATAGCGTGTTTTTGCACAGGCCGCAATGTAATTTCAACGCTGCCGGGCAAAGCGACGGAAATATTATTTGTTGTATCTCGTCGTTTCAAGCGCTTGTCACTGACGGCATGCTTTAGTGAATTTTTCTTGCAGGGATCGAACAATTATTTATTTAATTGTGCTCCTGCGCTAGGGCGACTTATTGTCCACGCTAGCGTCGTCTTTTTTTTTGCATTTCTTGTTTTCGTCTTAACACCGTATGCGCTGCCGTGTGTCGTAAACAATAATCGTTGTTAATTATGTACTCTTATACAAAGATTAGTGTGATGAGAACATTCCACGAGAACAAGATATAACTATGAAATAAAGGTTAACGACCATTTGCATTTGCATCATATTGTCACGTGCTTGATCAAGAAATACGATGGCAGTCGTGCATGTGCCATGAAGGAGTATGAAACGGATGAAAAAGAACTCGCTTGCGCAATCTATTAAAAAGACCAACCTGCTTCTGGTGTCTCGATCTCTGCGGCAAAACCTCTGTTTTGACGTCGTGACACTGGTGGAGGTGCTGGGGAGGGGAAACGCAGAGGGCCCGAAGTTCTTCACGCAGTATTCCCCTAATCGTTTGTCGCAAGGAACTCTCACATACGGCAGTATTTTGAGCGGCAGCACTTACTGCCGTGTGGTTCGACAGGCGGTCAAAGTGTCGGCGTCGTTGTTGCAGTGCGCGCTCGATGACAGTCGCTCCTCTTATGAATTCATCTACTGTTGTAGGTGGATGTCGTGTGAGGCCCGCAAACACTGGTTGCTTAGCACCCTGCATTAGGTGACGCATCTTTTTTGCCTCGGGTATGTCAGGGTCAGCTCGTCGAAACAGACGGATCATACCCTCTGCGTACATGGCGGCTGTTTCATTGAGTTCTTGCACGCCGGCCTCCATCAGCTGCTGTGCGCGATCCCGTCGGTCCAAGTTAAAAAATGTAGCGAGGAGATTTCGACGGAAATCTTCCCAAGATAGGAATGTAGGCTCGCGGTTCTCGTACCATATTTGTACGGCCACTCCTTCAAGGTTGTTAGCGACCATCACTCTCAGTGCTGGCTCACCAACCTTAAAGATCCATCTGGCCGTTTGGCGCGCTGGAGCCTAAGACTTCAAGAGTTCGACATGACCGTCGTCTATAAATCTGGGAAGAGGCACACCGACGCCGACTGTCTCTCACGGTCGCCAGTGGAGACTGTCGCTCGTGATGATGCAAACATTGACGCGGCATTCCTGGGAGTTGTCAACATGGCCACTAATGCACGAGAGCGGCGCAGTGACCCGGAGCTGTTACCGCTCATTGAATATTTAGGACGACGTAAAGACGTGCCGTGGTTTTTTGCCAGAGGACTGATATCTTTTTCAGTTCAGTTCAGTTCAGTTCAGTTCAGTTTATTCAATCATTCAAAATACAAAATTCGTAGAGTGTAGTATGCAGACGAGTATGTAGTTTGCTTGTGAAACGATGTTATCTATAAGAAAAACTTCCCACCAACCAGCAACCCGCACTTGCTCGCCATGCCTGCCTCTCTTCGAAAATAAATTATGGAAGCGTGCCATAATGAAGCAACTTCTGGTCATCTAAGCTACACCCGAACATTATGCCGACTACGATGAAAGTACTACTTGCCATAGTTACCTGCTGCTGTTAATCATCACGTGCGGACTTGCACCGACAGCCAAAGCCGCAAAGCGCCGCTCAGCAAACCAGCCGGTCTTTACGTCCAGTCGAAGCACCAGCGAAGCCGTTCACCCGAATTGGAATGGATTTCCTGGGCTCCTTTCCAACTTCCACAACAGGGAACAAATGGATAATTGTGGCCACCGATTACCTCTCCTGTTATGCAGAGACTAAAGCTATGCAGCGCGGCACAGCAGCAGAAGCCGCTCAGTTCTTCATCGAAAACATCGTCATTCGGCATGGCGCTCCGCCTACAGTGATCACAGACAGAGGACCTGCTTTCACCGCAGAGCTTTCGGAGTCGGTTCTCAGACTCAGCGGTACAGCTCACCAGAGAACAACTGCATACTATGCGCAGAAAAACAGACTGATGGAGCGCCTCAATAGGACCCTCACAGACATGAACAGCGTGTACATTGACACGGAACATAAACACTGGAATCATATATTGCCGTACGTGACCTCTGCCTATAATACCGCTCGACAAGACACCGCCGGAATGACACCGTTTAGTATGATATATATATGGCCGTGAAGTCACGACAACGATGAGCGCCATGCTGCCGCATGAGTGTGATGACATCCATGTAGACGCCAAAGAATTCACTGAGAGCGCCGAGGAAGCCTGACAGCTCGCGCGTGTGCGCATCTGTCATCAACAGCGTCAAGACAGAAAACGGTACGACCCACGACACAAGTTCATTAGCTACACATCAGGCGAAAAGGTCTGGGTCTGGATTCCGATACGTCGACGTGGGCTGTCTGGAAAACTGTAAAGACGATACTTTGGCCCATACGGCGTCACGCGACGCTTGAACGACGGGAACTACGATGTTGTTCCCGACACTGACTGTAGTTATAAGCGCCAAAAGCATTTATCCGAAGTCCTGCACTTCGTGCGTATGAAACCGTATTTATCTAGTTAATTTAGCTCCCAGTTACCCTGTCGGTGCGACCACTTCATACGCCAGGTAGAGTACCTAAGTTGCGCATTGGAACGATGCCTCTTTCGGAGGGAAGCACATGTCACGTGCTTGATCAAGAAAGACGATGGCAGTCGTGCATGTGCCATGAAGGACTATGAAATGGATGAAAGAAAAAAACTCGCTTGTGCGTTCTAATAAAAAAGACCGACCTGCTTCTGCTGCCTCAATTTTTGCGGCAAGACCTCTGTTTTGACGTCGTGACAATATTATTAATAACAAGACTGGATGAAGTATAGTGAAACGGTACAGCAGCACTTGTTGAAACAGCCTCAATATAGAACTTTCTTGCTGATAAAGCTGTAAGTTTATCCTCAGCTTGTCTCTCCTATTGAAGAATGAGTGGTGTGCCCGAAACGAAATAAACAAGCACTTCGTAATAGATATTTAAGATGAAATTTTCAGCACATACGCTATGCGTGACGTTCACGGTGTTTTGCAAATAGAACACTATCAGCATTGTAAACCGGCATGCACTCCCTTTTTAATATTCGCTCCCAGAACTGTGCAACAATTTTCCCGGAAAGGATTTAAATAGCTTTGATCGGTGAGAGTACAAGTACATTGCTAGAGTGAGAAAGAAAGAAAGGAAGAGATAAAACGACAATGTGAGCATGGCCTTGCCAGGTGCAAGGGGACGGGAAACGGAGCAAGGAACAGGAGGACAGAAAGAAGGAAGGTAAAGCAGGTAAAGCGAGATAAGAATAAAAATTTAAGGCAAAGCGGAGAAATATAAAGAAAAAAAGGAAGAAAAAGATCGTTCGTAGTCGCATATAGTAGGAAAGGTATGGGAAAGATAAGAGGTGAATAGTAAGCACCTAAATGCCAGGATGACCTAGGTGCCCACCATTTATGCTGTCACTTAGCCTTGGGTGACTGAGTGTTTGCTGCACTAATTTTGAGTTTTAGGCGTTGAGGGAACTAAATTAAATGATGCTCCGAATTTCAATGTATTCTAGCGAACTGTGTCATAGCGAAATATCGTGTTTTGATATTTTAGTTTTGAAATGAAATTCGTTCAAGATATGCTAACTTCACCAAGTCATCGAAAAGTGATCATTGTATAACCATCAATAGAAAGACAAGTGACACTGACTGAGCACTTTGCATTTTCGACCAAAAGTAAACGCGATAATGAGACAACTTTCAGCAGCTTCGAGTGCATAAAAGCAGTGTTTACAGTGAACTGAGTGTCATCATTTGACCTGAAAAGTTTACGCAACAGTCCGCAGCGAAAACCGGAGACTTTGTGGAGGCACAAAACTTGTTTGTGGTGATGAAGCCATTCGTTGTGGCGCGGTCAAATTGCTTAAAGCAGGCCCCAAGTTGCATTGATGGTGTAAAGTATGGCCAATCTAGGGAGCATTCGTCTTCATCCATCAGTGCCGCCATCTGCGAACGGGTCATGACAACGCGTACAGGATAGGACCCCGACCGCCGAGCGTACGAAGCAATAAGTTAAAAAAGAATGACGCCACGGCTCCGTAAATAGCGTCAAAACGTGTGGTGGTTTGTGTACCTCTACAAAGCTTGCTTTTTGAGGTTCCTTTTTCGTGTAGTTCATTTTTTTCTTCTTTTTATGAAATCCATAATGGATGGCAGCACTTGACGTGAGGGGTCATTTCTTACACATATACACCAAAGTTGACCAAGCTAGAATTTCTCGGATCGCTAGCATCAACCCCGTCGATTCAGAAATACTTTAGAGACGCCCACACATAAAAATCAAAAATAAAAATACGGCAGCACTCAAGGCTGCGAAATCTGAGTCCCGGTTATGCGACGTGACGTGAGTAAAAGAGCTGCGCTTCGAAGCTATTCCGGATATTGCGTTCCCCAACCTTAATATGCATCTGCTGCCAACGCCGCTTCTGGCGGCGCCGATACAGTACTTCTGTAGCTACAGTTATCACCGTGCTTAGGCATAAACATTTACCATTTTTCTGGAAGCTACAGACTGGGAAGTTTGCATGATTTATTTAAGTAAAAATCAATTTTCAACGCTTCGTTTTTGTCTTCTCGGTAAGAGTATTATTTTTGGCGTGATTCACATGCAATATCCAATATATATGCTAATACTACAGTCACTGTATCATTAAACGCTATAGGAGCAGTTAAGACTGCGCCGATGCCTGACACGCCTTCGTATGAAGCAAGGCTTGAAGAAATATGGCTTTGGGTCTATATGCACTGCTACGCATGCCGTAGCGTCACTGTTCATTGAATTTCTCTCACCAAGAAATTGTACTGAGTAATAACCTTCTAATAACATCTTATCAAACATAACAGCAGCAGAAGAAGGTGGACTGTGCAATTTACTTAATCTTGTTGGTGTGACATGATCCAAATTCACAGTATTGTTTTCTGGTACAGATTAGATGAAAGAGCCATATTCGGCATATATGTTACAGATATTGGCTTCGTGGCTGTTTTAGTGAAGGTGTAATATGACTAATAACCTACCGTTTTTTTTTGTTGTTCCTTCACAGTACGGGTTTATTCACTGCGCCTTGGAAGACCTCGTGACCAAGAAGTTTGGAGCGGACACGTGGAAATTGCTTCTGTAAGTTTTTTCGCACGCCAAATTCTTTATATCCCGACAAGGGCTTTCTTTTTTTTTTGCAACGCCCACAGTCTAATAAATGCGCCAAACACTATGAAAGCTGCCCTAATTATGGGTTATGAACTTCCGGGTTCAGCTAACACTTTCGGGATGATAATTGAAGGACGTCAAAGAATATAGATATAATTTTTCATGGCACAGGCTTGCTTCGAGAAGTCCTAGATTTTACGACGCAAAAAGATAGCGCAAACTACTAACGAAAAATAGCAAGGTTCAATATGTGTTGCTCATCACTATTTGTTAAACTGCACGAATACTTGTGCTCTGCCTGTAATGCTCGATTTTCTTAATCTTTTGTTGATATATAATTGGCAAAACGCATGTCTGGACCAGAAAAATTCTTTTCCGTTCTATTGCATCAGATACCTTTCCTGTGCTAATCGTCAGGAAAGCAAACAAAAACTTCGGTGACGTTTTATTGAATTATAAAGGTGGTGATTACCTAAGAAGAGACAGATATATGCTGCCAGTGTTTGAAAATACCAAGGAGTTAAGAAAGTTTGCTTGTGAGCTTGTAGAGGAAAATACAGAAGCGAAAGTGTCTTTCTTATGCTTCTTGATTAATAAATTGTTATTATGGTCAGCCACTGTGGTACAATGGTTCTGGTTCCCGAATGATGACGCGAAAAATACCAGTTTGACACAACGGTGGCATTTGGATTGTGGCGAAATGCGAGAGACGCATCTGCTGTCCAATATCAGTGCAAGTTAAAGAGCACTAGATTATCGAAGTTTCTGGAGCGCTCGACTATGGAGTGCCTAAAAAGCTAGTCTTGAATCAGGCACATAAAATCCCAGATAATAATATCATATTTACATTGTCTATCCTTTACGCAAGTGCTCCTATTTGCGAAACAATATGTTTCAGTAAGTGAACTATGTTTTCATTGTCAAGGTCAGCCAAGTATTTTAATTTTCCAGTATAAGCTTTTAGTAAACCGCCATCAACGAATTTTTTGTTCTCATGGCTGAGAGGCAGCGTTTAAAAGCTGATCAGTGGTGGATGAGCAGCCTCTTACCGAGCTACAACTTGGTAGGAAGCGTAGATACTACAGTTGCGTGTACAAGAGAGATTTGGTAAACTAGACATAAAAATGAAATGAATACAGTGAGAAGCAGGGAGTCGATAGCAGGTCTAAGTCCCGGTGGAAATATACACTTCGCTTTCACAGCAGGGAAAAAATTACGTACTTGGTACATTTGCGTTAGCAGTTAATTCATTGGGAGTATTATTACAAGCGTGGGCCATGCAAGAGAAAAATACAAGTAACATTGACAAAGAGAGAGAGAGAGAACAAGAGAAACCATTATAAATGAGAAGATAATTGACCTAGCATATATAAATTGCTGACGTGCTACTGTGTGTTGGAAAAGGAAAATAGAATACAAAGGCAGCAAAAGACAAGAACAAAAAAAAACAAAAAATATGAATATAGAACAATAAACGTAATTTTCTTCGAAAAACGAATAAAGTCAAAAGACTGAGGATCGCAAGCTCTGGGGTTCAAATCATTGAACCAAAATCTAGACGGCGCACCCATACCTCTCTCTTTGACCAAAAAGAGATGGTACGGTTTGTGCCGTACAGTCGAGAGCATCTTCCTTGCACCGTGTAACCGGTAAAGTTGAAGAAAAGGGGCATGGTTATCTTTTTGTAGCTTCATTTGAATCAAGCACGGTTTCCCGCCATTTTAACGTATGAAGAATACGTGTTTTTGTTTGTTACGCTGGAGTCACATGTAGCACAAGGGCTTTTATTCTATTCGTGGTAAGCACGAAGAAACGTAGTTGAGAAGAGACCTGTTTTCGGTTGGAAGACCTCCTTTCATAAACAGGTTTCAGTAGGTACCAGTGTTCCAGTGTAAGAGCTCCTGCGCTAGATTTTGAATTCATACGACTGTTCACAGCACATGTTAGGTGAACTCTCAGAAGTAATAAAATAATATCCATTTGTGCAGTAAAGCTCAATTATATAGGTTTTGAACCTCAACAATCAAAGAAATCTTCCTCGAAAGTAGCCCTTTCACTGTGCTCGAAGCACTGCACGGAAAAACTACACTGTGAAGACCTCCAGATTTAAAGAGTTTCTGTTTTAAAAATCTGTCTGTTTTTTTTTTTGTGAAGATGTAGTACGCTCCCATATCCTTCAATAAATGTGAATATAGAGTTTCTAGAACGTCTATTGACACACACGATCAGTTGACTCAAGCGTTTGTATTGAAGTACTGAGACTAAGTGGAGAGTGTTCTATTATATGAATATTTGAATTTTTTTAATTATCTGCGTCTTAATGATTTAAACTAATATACAACACAAGAGCAGTAATCAGCGCATTACATTGATACCAACATACATTAAATATGCTGAATATAAGTGAATAAAATCGATAGCTAATACATGTTTGTCAAGCTAAATTCGGAAGTTGTCAATCCCCAAAACCATGAAGTGACTGCGCGGTTCCATATCAAGAAGGACTTGGAGTTACTCTTGACAAGGTCGACAATCTAAGTACACTCTAAAACGTAGTATGCGCGTGTTCCTGCGCTTGACTTCACACAAACACAGTCGCATAGTTGAGAATGAAGCCCATGCCAACGGAGTGTGACAGCCCCTAAGCTACTACGACTGCTATTGCAACATGAACCAAAGCTCTTAGTAACACAATCGCTCATTTTCTGCCCTGTCAAAGTCTTCTAGCAAATCTGTTTCCTCAAGAAGATGTGGCAACTGTACCAGCCATCGGTGCATATTAAGACGTCTAGACTACATATACAGTACATATATATTACGGGGAAGAGAATCCTGCACGGTATTTTTACATAAGGCGACATTGTTTGTAAACCACGTTTGTGACCTCGGGGCCACAAGATTCACGTCTGTATTTTGTTTTTGCGTATCTGTTCGCTCTTAAAATACATTTCATCATCTCTAATTCGCAGAGAGAAGTCGGGGATCACAATGCATGGTGCCTCTTTTTTGATGCACAAAGTCTACACAGACGACATGACGCTCAAACTGGTGGCCGCCGCCTGCGAGGTGCTTGGTAAGTGAAACAGCTACGTGTCATTTTTTGGCAGGTGCGCATTTGTCGGAGCATTTCGCACTTTTGCGACTATCTCCATCCTCAATTCGCTTGTGACATGTTTGTATATTTTTCGGTCTCGCACAAGAAGTGATGACTTTTCGCCCACAGTCCATGACGTGGACGCCGACGCAGGTATTTCTGCGAAACGAGCTGTTTAACACATTCATTATTCACAGCCCAAGGTGTCGACAGTCAACGCTACGTAAAATTATCATTACTATGCACGCGAACATCGTATGATGGGATGGCTGTGCCGAATAATTTATTGCCGTAAGGTGATACTGGCCGCCACTCTACACGATCTTATTGTAAGCAGAAAATGTCAACCAACGCGTGTTTTTTTTTGCCAGAGTGTGGAAACGAGCTGATGTCTCCAATACTAGTTGCTACAGTCACATCTGAATGAAAATTATGCAGTTCTTCTCTGAAGGCTATAAAAAAACCTTCTGCACAACGTTGATGTCACCAATGCAGGCCTGGATCTGGACACGTGCCTAGAAGCGTTCGGGGAGCATTTCCTGTACTTCTGTCAGCAGCATGGCTACGACCATATTCTGCGTGTCTTAGGCTCCAACATGGCGGACTTCTTGACGAACTTGGACAATCTGCACGACCACCTGGCCTCCACCTATCCGGGTATGCGGGCTCCCTCATTCCGCGTAACACCAGGTCCAAGCGGTGAAATCCTGCTGCACTACTACAGTGACAGAAAAGGTGCGTGCGTCCTTTCCTCGTGATAGTTTGGCTACAGCTGACGTGATGACATGTTCAAGGCAGCATAAAATTAGAAAAACAGAAAAATGAAATGCCCAGAATGGGCTACAAACGTGTTATGCATGAATTAGTATGTATGTTCGACGACCGATTGGTGCCACTTGAGGCAGCGTTAAGCCACAAGTAGGTTAAACACTGTGCTATATAAGTAAATTTCTACATTGCGACTAAGGCGTATCGAGCTGGTAACAAATGTCAATCGAATTGTTAATGTGTCTAAGAAGGAAAAAACGAGTTCTAAATGTATACACTGATTTCCTTGATTGATAGCGAGGATGTCGTTCTAACAGATTTGCTGCCTTCATGTAGTATACGGGAGATTATTTTTCAGCTGCCAGCATATAATAAGTACACCAGCTACGTGATGCCAAACAGGCGGATAATGGCGGTTTTACACTCGCCGTCATGACTACTGGTGGCACTGACTGACGCTCCTGTGTTTAATGCACATCTATACTCTATAAAGTGCACGGTTGTACAGCCGCTTTGGTAGCTCAGTTGGTAGACCATAGGACGCGTTATACAAAGGTTACAGGTCCGGCCCTTGCACACAGCAAATAACCTCTTCGTTCACTTTTGTTTCTTCACATTTAGATTACAATTACTTCAACTACCATCTCTTTTAATTCCGTTGGCCGATTTGTCTCTTAAATTTCAATAATAATTTTCCATTAAGACATGCGCCACCTGCATTTTATTCAGTGTTTCAGATATCACTAATATATCTCCTATCCCGCTCTGATACACCCCTAGCTTATTTTAATTTGAAACACCAAGACCAATCATTAGATTTAAATTGTAATTTAGACTTAAATAACATTAAGAGGATAATATTGTTACGGGGAATAAAGTATACGCGATGAATATATTGGCAAGAAAATGCGTACAGCGCTGCTGCAGTCCGTGCACGTTCCCATCAGCACTTCGTCATCACCTCGACCAATCATAGAAGCTTCGTCAAGGTGATGAGGTCCAACGGCTGCAGCAATGGCGAGCGATGTGTCCTATCCAATGGCACGTGAAACATATGGCCGATCATCGTGAGTGCGCCATTTGGCTGGGTGTCATCGTGGCGCGAAGGTGCGGTTCGGAGTAGCAGCTGCAACGACTGGAGGAACCGAGCTGGAATAGCAGGGGCATTTTGATGAGGTAGCGAAATGCCCATATTCGCGATCTTTTGGCGAACCACGGCCTGTATCATTGAAACAGCAGTGAGGTTGTGTCCTGGAGCACTTACGCTAGACATAGCGGGCGCCATAGCCTCGAGTTTCACACGGCCTATTCTCGTGAGGTTTTCCAGCACTGGTGGTTGATGTAGTGTGGCAAATCTTCACAGGAGGATGTAGTCACCGTATTGGGAAGGCGGCCAAATCGGGGAATGATGAGCCTACTTTTCGCCTGTTCGAAGCGACGACATGCTTCGATGACCAACTCCATCGTCGAGCAGTCCTTGCACAGCAGGAAACTGAAGACGTCATCGGCGATTCCTTTCAGGATGTGTCCAACTTTGTTCTCCTCAAGCATGTCCTTGTCGACCTTGCGGCAAAAAGCCCACATGTCCTGGATATACGCAATGTACGGCTCTGTGGATATCTGTGCATGAGTCACAAGCTCTTTCATTGCGGCCACTTGTCGTCTGATGGGTTTCCCAAATAAATAGCTTAATTTCTGCTTACAGACGTCTCAGCTAGTTAACTCTTCTTGATGCGGCTCGTACCATAGTTTTGCTGTGCCGTGCAAGAAGAATATGATGTTCGACAACATAATCGTTGGATCTGAATGGTTGCTGCTGCTGACGCGCTCATACAGAACCAGCAAGTCATCGACGTCTATGCCACTTGTGCCGTTTAATGGGCCTGGGTCACGAGGTTGCATCAGAGCGATCGGCTGTGGGGCTGACAGATCTTGTTGACATTGAGAAGCCTGGTCAGTCATTGTGGTAGCTGCAATGCGCCATCCGCTGCGAAGATCTAGCTCCTGGGGCTGTATCGGCGAGTTGTACCCAGCACCTCCACCAATGCTGTTACGGGGAATAAAGTATGCGCGATGGCGAGAAAAAGCATACAACACTGCTGTAAGTCCGTTCACGTTCCCCTCAGCACTTCGTCGTTGTCATTCTCAGGTATCCACTCAGCCCATGACATTATTTACTTTTCCATGCACACCTAAGCACTGATTGCCAGCTACATTGTGAGAATACATCGCGTAAAATACGAAAAAATAAAGAGAGCGCTCAAGAGTACTTATTTGAGTCCATGACAAACCATATTAAAATTGATTCACAATACCACATTTGTTATAACGAGCCGTGCATGGTTGCTGTAGCATACGCGACCAAATACACACCTCATGGTCCACAAAACAACTTTGTATTCCTTGAAAAGCTTGGCAAGGACAGCTGTACAGCATCATTTATCGTGCAGTACTGAACTAGGAAAGTGCAGTCGATCTCTTATCATTGCGCTGTTTGTTTAAGCAAAATGTGTACACAAAAAAGTGGTTTCGCAATAGCAGAGTTATTTTCTACGCAGACTAATACGACAGAAATAATGATATTGTTCTTGTTGAATTTCCTTTCATGATCAGAGAATCGTCTGCAAACCTAGAAAGACAGAGAAAGCTTTTTAATGAACAATAGAGACTGCTGCCAGCGTATCCAAAACATCTACATGATACTCTGAAATGGGAAAGGAGATTCAGGACAAAAAGGTCCCAGGAGGAGGAGGAGGGCAGCAAAAGAAAAAAAACAAAATAATATGATTGCGATATCTGCTTGTCGCTACATGATGGTGATGATGTGAGTTACGTTACAGTTTATCTATCATGCTAACGTCATCTAGGAACCTGAACAAAATTCTAAAATACGGCGTTGCAGAGGAGGTACAAGTGTTAGCGGCGGGAGTCCTGCTCTTAAGTCCCATAAGAGGAGGTACTGTAGCGGCTGTGGTTGACCGCGATCATCACCGTTTATTTGTGAGTTTGCAATAAACTTTTTTTTAGGCATGTGCCGTGTCATCTTGCTTTGACAAAGAGCGGCAGTAGCATATTTCATCAGCGGCACGTTTCGCCTGCCACTGTTGTTTCTATCACATACCACGGATTCACAAACGTATAGATAGCGAAGAAAAACAAGGAAAAGTTAATGAAACAATGCTAAGGCAGCCCAGAGACTACATTATCGGGCACATGTGTGCGCTCTCATTCTTCTTTTCAATTTTGTATCATAGTGCCTGAAGATTGGGAACAGCCAAGATATGAAAAAAAGGAATCTCCATGTTATTCTTTCATCACCTTCCAAATAACACACATGTTTCGTCATACGTGGGTGTCCTGTAGCGTAAGAAGCTCAAAGTAATAGGCGCAATAAGGCAAGACGGCCATGCTGCTGCCTTTATCGGGCATCGGTATCGATAATTCTACGCCATGCGCATGAAAGAGTTCAGAAGATTGGCTGATGTAGCGACGTCTTAGGCTGTCCGGTAGGCTAACTGAGACAGCGAAATTGAAGAATTTCGATATTGAAGCTAGCTTACTTGATCCCACGAACACATAACGAGCTAGTCTTGGGAAGAGCAGATGAAATCGACTGATGAAAGGAAGTCTGATCAAGCGGGAGCAACATGATCCTTTCATTCTCGTTTTTTTCAATATATTGTTTTTTATAGTTTTATTTTACTGCTCAAATCATTAATATTTCTAGAGGGAATTATGATTTTTTCGCTTGCAAAGAGTCGGGGGATTATTGTTTTTGTGACTCAGTTCTTTGTTTTTAATTTGTTATACCAACCAGTTGGATTTTGAGCCGGCTGGATTTATTTTCTCCGGAGAAAGTTCGCGAGTTCTGCGCAATTATTCAAGAAGATTTCACGCTTCTGCTGGTCAAAATAAGGTGAAGTATTACCTTCGTACATTCAGGACAGGAAGATTTATTTTGAATTATAATGATGCTTCCTCTGTTTGCACTTTTATTGAAAGTCTTGCTACGTTACAAATACATCTTCTGAATATACTATGCGACCAAAATGTTTTGTTGTTTTTTCAGAGTAAGACAAGTTTATTTATTAGTCTATATTGAAGAGTGCGGGATCGCAGTGAATTCATTTGGATTTCTTAATGCGAAATGCACAAGAAGATTTTCTTAAGGTTGATAGAAAACTGCAGACACTGAAAGAAAAAAAGAGGTCTCGTCTTGTGCATAGGTGTGCCAGCTTTTTAAAGAGGCCTCTGAATCGATAATTTTTACCAGTGCCGTTCACTGAAATCCCCTACCTAGAAGTAATGTTACGCTTGGAAGCTTCCGTTTCCAGCCAATAGTAATCCAAGTGATAAGAAAAATACGTGGTGGTAATATGGATTTTTTCGAATTTCACGCACTGTGGAAAACGTCAGCGTTACCCCAACAAACCTAACTTGAAAATAAAAGCTTTTACTTTGTTGTTTTCCTATGAAAACGTGTCTATCGGCTAAATGTTTTCAAATTCTATATAGTTGATGCACTGATTAGGTGAAACTCGACTGCGTTTCGTTAAACGTTAAGTACATAGACGTTAACCCCACCACTTCCAGACTCCCCTTCGGGACAAGAGACTACTGCTAGTCAGGATCTATCTATCTATCTATCTATCTATCTATCTATCTATCTATCTATCTATCTATCTATCTATCTATCTATCTATCTATCTATCTATCTATCTATCTATCTATCTATCTATCTATCTATCTATCTATCTATCTATCTATCTATCCTGACCACGCCCACTGCAGAATAAAGGCGTATCCCACGTTTCACCAATTAACCTAGTCATTTGGTAATGATAAGCCATGTTTCGCACATAAACTTCGTGTATAATTCGCTAACTTAAATTTCTGCTTACCTTTAACGTGCTTGCATTGTCTTGAAATTTGCCTTGTTATTATTAGTGACCAGTGATTACCTTTGCTATATATTCATTTATTTTATCTGATCTGCGCCTGTGCTCTCTGCAGGGCTGCATCCAATAGTGCTCGGCATCGTCAAGGTGGTCGGCAAGGAGTTTTTCAACACAGAGGTGCGCGCCGATATTTCTGTTGTGTCGGAATTCGGAGACAGGGCCCACGTGACCTTGGAAGTGACCGAGACGAAGAAGGAAGGGAAGAGCTCCTTGCTCCCCAGGTACCGCAACAGAGATGGCCTGATATAACTTGTTGCTTGCATAGTTGGTGCATATTAAACTATGGGAAAGTGGTGCAACTCGCTGCAAAGACGTAGACGAAGGAATAAGTATAAACCTCCTAGTACAGCTTCTAGATGTTCTGTTGTCTACGTCATTGTCCCGTGTTGCAGCGCTTCCTTGTATATTTGCCGGAAGAGAGACGTGTAACGACGCTACTTCACAAAAAATATGGTTTCAAGGCATGTCAGCGCTGTTCGATGGGAATGCGTGTAAATGAGAGGTTGCTGAATTATGAGAAGTTCGTTCTTATTGTAAAATAAAGTTTATTTATTTGGAAAGTGTCAGTTCTCTCAATTTCGATCAGGCGTGCATAACAAGGTATTCGTTTGTTTCAGTCTTTTTGACTATAATTAAGAGTAACTTAAAATATTTGCTGCATTGCATGAAATCTCAACAAATTTATTGTTTCTTTCGGCAGTTAGTACAGTTGCAGTCTTACAGCTATTGTTATCATCGCGTGCACAAATTTAATAATATACATTGTCACATGCGTTATTTTAGGTTACCATTCGAGAAACGCCAGGTGAGCACAAAAAATTTTTCTCTCACAAGAGAGCATAAACAAATGCAGGCTACTTAGCATGCATGGATACTCGTAGATGTTTTATTACAAAAAACGGTTTTTAATTGTCAGTAAAGATTGTTGTCTTGCAGTTAGTCCAATGTTGAAATTCTGAAGTAGATATGCACCTTTAAATTAAGTGATAATACTACGCTTCAAGAGTACTCAAGCAACACGAATTCAAGATCACAAGTCTATCAATCAAATCAGAGCAAGAAAACGCTGACTTCCGTTTGGTAGGCTGTACATAAAATGTATAAGGTAGGCTGCATGCAGCATACGCAGAAATAAATAAAACTGTATTGATCCAGATAATATTAACCGATACACTATAATAAACATCGATCCTGTTTCCAGACTGTGAAAAAGCAAAGTGCGAACTATGCACTTTTTAACCAGTACTTTTACAATCTAATTTTTGTTGCTAATTAGACGCCTAAATTACGCCTTTTCCTACGAGAAGCAGCTAGCAGAGAGATGTGTCTCTTACATATATTCATTGCGACGAGGTCCTAAAGTTGTCCGTCGTGGTGGTCAGGTTCAAGGTTACGGTGATAGACTGCTGAAGGGAAGGTGGCGGGTTTGATACCGAACGTGGCGGTAGCGTTTAGACGGAGGCAGCATGCTGGAGGCCCGTGTACTGCGTGACAACAGTGCTGGTTACTGGTCACCAGATAGTTAAGATTTCCGGAGTCCTCCACTCCAACGAGCCTCATATTGACATCGTGGTTATAGCACGCAAAACCACACGTGTTATTGGTCCATAATATATATTAAATTATTATTATTATTATTATTATTATTATTATTATTATTATTATTATTATTATTATTATTATTATTATTATTATTATTATTATTATTATTATTATTATTATTATATTGAATTTTCACGTCCAAAAACTATGACATGATTAGAAGAAACACCGTATAGTGAAGGGCTCCAGAAACCGTGACCACATTAGAGAGTTTTAGTACTGCGGAATGGTGCTACGTACGCATCACGCAAGCGCCTTGCGTTAGGTGGCGTCGTTTGCCACTAATCGGCTTTTAGTACGCCGTAGTACCCGCAAACATAACCAGCGTGAAGCGTGTTGCGCCATCTGGTAGATCAAAATAGAAGCATGTGTTGTTGACAGCCAATGTGAGCCAATCCAAGTGTTATAGCCGATTATGGCCATATTTTGAGCCACAGAGCCGGTCGGTGCTAGCCTTCGATGCCGCCATTTTGCAAAACGAAGTCTCGCGCTGTCGCGAACTTGTTCGAGAGCGGCGCGATCACCTGATACGTACGCACGCACGCATCTCATGCGTGCGTACGTAGCGGCTGCGTACGTAATGCGATACGTGCGCGTTGCGGTCTGCGCATGCGCACTACGCAGAACGTGGCGTCGTTACGTACGCAACGCCGCCACGTACGCAACGTACGCAGTACTAAAACTCTCTATTGTCTTATTTAACGTGCACTGAATCGCACCGTAAAGGGTCCTCTACCATTGCACCTCCATTGAACTTGTGAGTGCCGCGACCTGGATCAAACCATGACCTTTAAGTCAGCAGCCAAGAGTTCTAGCCACTGTTCCACCGAGCCTGATAGATCCTCACATGGTTCAGTCTGAAAATCGTAAGATGGTTTTAGAAAAATTAGAACTGCGCTTGAAACGAGACACGGGAATGAAGTGGGCAGGACGATCGCAGTCCTGTCCACTTCCATTGTGCTGCCCACTTGGTTCCCGTGTCTCGTTTTTAGTGCAGTTTTAATTTTCCTAAATGTCTTAACAACTATCACCCCCATCATACGCTTCTCGTAAGATATTTTTGTCCCTCTGCTCGACAGCAACGCAGCTGACATTCTCAGCAGTCGTCCAGACGATCTGCCGATTGGCGTGAAGACGATGTGCGCAGCGTTCCCGTTCCACGTGCTGTTCGGCCGAGACTTCGGCATCAGGCAGGCGGGCAAAGGACTGCTGCGCCTCGTCGGACACCGCTGGAAGGAGAGCAAGGCACAGGGTCGCCACCTCAAGTTCGACGACATCTTCGACATCACGAGACCCGTTATCGAGTGCACTTTCGAGTCCATACGCAGTTATTGTAATCAGGTCAGTGCTGGCACATGTGTACGTTCATAGACTTTGCGTCCCTGTTGTGCCGACGTTTCTGTATGAAATATGGCAGCGGCCTTGAGTTTGAAGTGGAACTTCAAATGCATTTTATCATCGAAACGTCGAGCATTCTTTGCGCAAACAGAAAGTTGTGCAAACAGAAGCCAAAGTCGAATAGCCAGACGAATACCAAATAGCCAAACGAATAGCCAAACAGAAGCCAAACGTTGCGCAAACAGAAGCCAAAGTCGAATAATCATCTGGGGTGAAATTTATTTATAATAAGCAGGATGAGCTTCAAGGAACATATACATAGTCTAGTGCATAATGTTACACTTTTATTTAAAATTCATGCGAGCGAAGTGGGAAAAACACAGTAGGCAATTTAATGTTGTTTATTTGTATCTATACGCACCGCTCGTAGAGATAAACAAGCACCAAGTAAGAGCGCTCAATAGGGCTGGTATCAAGACAAGAAGACAAGAAGCTCATTCGTCTTCTGAAAAATTTAGTTCTTCGAACAGCAGACGGCAGAAAACCATGTAATGAAAATACAAAGTTAACTTTTTGCACCTATAAGAACTCTCGCTACTCGGTCTACACTTATTAGGCAGTTATAGCATAGTGTACGTAAGAATAGCGTTTGTCGGGCACGTTGGGTTCGAAACTGCATGTGTTTAACTAAGAAGTTAGCACACAACGGCTAACGTAAAGCATTGCGTAACCTATTCTAAAATTGCCTCATACTCACAGCGAAAATGCCTGCAATAGATACGGCACGCTTTCCTCCACAACATTCAGGTTTGCATATGCTTTTGTCGTCACTTGAGGGTGTTTCAGCAAAATACAAAGAACGACAATAAAAAAAAGTGCTGGAACCATGTGACAGCCAAATTCAGCATTGTTTTTTTTTTAATACCAACAGTAATATCTTCCAAGAGCCACAACTGCGTCGAGTAGATGGCAAAGTGTCAATCAACAAAGTTTGGTTACATTCACAAAGTGTAAGAGTAACTAAGACAGAACTTCTAAATTTCCATAATTGCTATCGTAGCAAGTAGTCACGCTTTCGTAATACAGGCAAACCTGAATGTAATCAAAGCCAAGAAGAAATAAGCGACAATTCAGAGATGTCTTGCCAATTTTTTCACAGATGCCTATGCTTCGGACCTACGCTGTAATGAAATCACGTTGAAAGATTTAACCATTTCAGTTACAAAATTAATTTTAATTTAACGAGGCTGCCCGCTGCAGTCAGTAGCGCTTATGCACGCCAAATGGTGCTGGGTGGTAGCGGTTTGTTTTCTGTGCAAATACTGCCACATGAACACGCTGGTTGATTTTGTCATGGTTTAAGCGACAGATGACACTGATCATCTGCTTGCCGCTTTCTGGTTCTCCCTGTACGCGCAATGACTGCATTCATTCTACATGTCCCTATATATGCGCTACTTTACGAAAAACGACGCTTTGTAGCACACCCTCATTCACAGGGAAACGACGCCCAAGTCACTGTGCAACCGCCAAGCAATTCGGTCGTACCTAGCCGGCTCTGCGGGCTATCACCGCTGGTTAATTAGACCACTCTTTCCGTTTAACTGTGTGTGGAGCCGTGTGCACTGCGTCGCTCTGATAGTAAGCTAAGGTCTCCGTCGCCAACTTCTGTTTGCCTCCTTGTGGTTGCTTTGTGTCTGGCCTGATCCTTATCGACCGCTTGTCCAAACTCACCGCAGCGCTGCCCGTAAAGCCCAAGCCGTATCTTCACACCGTGGTTGCCGGAAACCTCAGACGGTTAATATGCTGGAACTACGCTGTTTTTCTCACCTTCATACTATTATTTTTTCTCCGGTGGTGCGTTCTCAGAGCAACAATGCACTGGGCTTACTGCAAGGTCTTATCTTGTCTCAAGCTTCGTTTTGTGTCTAGACCTTTCCTAAGGTACGTTCAATCTTTCCATGCGGGTCCATACTCGCTTTGCTGTTTTGTAGTAGCCAGTTCAGTGTATTGATCGGACTTTAACGATAAAAAAAAAACGAGGCATAAAACTAGAAGTGCACCTTCGTAAAAGAAATAATGGACCTCCTGGCCGCGCGGTCATTACGCCTCCGCTTGTTCTCCGGAATTTCTCCGCGCAGATAGCCCCGAATCGACTTCCCGGATTGTAGCGCTTTCGATATATGTTCGCTTTCACTCTTCTCAGTGTGTGTATCTTTGGGGCAACATCGAGCGAGACAAGAAAAAACCCTTCGGCTGTGTAGGACCGATTTCCTGACAATGCACGCTAGGCTTAGTCGCGTCTCAGGAACGAGGGCTCATTTCTACAAAAAAAAAACTACGATGTTTTTTTCTAATTCGAGAAAAAAGCAAGCTTTTGTGTGTCTTTTTTTTGCTAGGTATCTTATTGGACGTCCCTGCTCTCCGCGTTCTTTTGCGGCCCTCAGTTTTATAGTAGGTTTGCCCAACCAGCGAGGTATTTGGCTCTTGAGGAGTGTAGAGAAGCGGGCACAGAACGGGGCACAACGAAGGTAAGGACTACTTGAGCGTGATAACTTACCGCCAGCGGCACGAGCCACTAGAAGAATTCGTTTTTGTTCTTATCGTTTAGTTATTCTAGCCTTGAAGGGCCCGCACACCGTGGTGACTCGGTGTCTTGCTTTTTTTTGGTGCACCCAGGCACTGATTCATGCTCACTCAGTGCTTCAGTGCTAGACATTGAAAACTTTGCTGTATAGGAAAACTACATGTTGGAGGAATTGGTAACAAGCTCAAACGTATTGAAACTTTTTTGTTGCTTACAAAAGCCGGAGAGACGCAAGAACAGTACGCTTCTATATCTCAAGGCACTGGTCACGCTTAAGAATAAAAACCAGGGAGGAGCCAGATTGGCGCAATACTGCGCACAAAACAAGCCAGGATCTCTAGAAAAAAGAGAGAAATAAAACCACAATATTGTGTGGAACGTTGGAAAGACCCACGTTTCTTTTGCTTCTGTAGGAATGAAAGTCACGTTTAATGCCGCAAAAAATAAAAAAGAGAGGAAATGAATAGCGGTGCTCATTACACCCCAACTGCTCATACACAATATGGAGCTGATAGAAAAAACCTGCTCTGCTTCGGTGAAGGCAAGACGACTGGTTTTGCTTTCTTGCTCTGCAGTACCTGTGGCCATGGTACCAAGTCGATCGTCATTACATTAATGTTTTGTGCGTGCGATATAATGAGACAAGTATAGATGACGACGTGGGTGGAATCTGGAACAAGTGTTTAGAATACATTTTGTCGAAAACTCCCAACCTCAATTGTCGCACTCTTCTCCGTGAAGAATTTCTCGAAGTTTGTGAGTTGTACGCGGAATTATACGTAACAGAATAAAGTTGCGTCGCAGAAGAAAATGCAGATTTAATAGCTTCAACTACAAGCTAACAATTCACAAGCAACAATCAAGGCTGATAAGTGGAATGTAGAACATCAGGATTGAGTGTCGAGGGAGTTGATGCAACCCACTTGGAAGTTTCACCGCGCGAGAAATGAGGAACACATTGTAAGACAATGTGAAGCTGTGGGTGTCTGTCGATGCCAGCTTCTTTGCTTGCGCTGTCAAACATTGAAAGTACTTGAACGAATAGATGACCGTGGTGATAATAAAGACAAAGCTCACCGTAAATTACTGATTGATTATAAAAAGGTAACCGCACTAAGGAGAAATATTTACAGTTTACTTGCTTATCTATTCGTTATGACAAAATCTAAATGAGACTATGAATCGCTGACTTTCTTCTCAAACTTGCCATTTCATAAGCACAGGTTTTTCAAGTGTTTCATAGAGTGCTTCAGAAAATGCCTTTTTAAACGCCGTAAAAATAGACTTCTGTAAAAACGAAGAAAAGCAAAACGGGACGTAGACTATGTGTGTCAAGAACTAGCCGCATGATACATTATAAACCTTGTCGCTATATACGTGAATAATTACTATAAATATTAAGAGTTTACATAAGCGCTTGTTCAGCAATTAGCCAAACGTTAAACCAATTTAAACTTCTGTGCAGGTCTTCGTTGTGCAAACAAAAGAAGGAGTGCTGAAGTCGCACTCATCCAAACGCCCTGAGAACGACGAAGACACAGAAAACTCGAGCCCAAAGGTGCTTCGGCTCAAGGGCCAGATGGTGTCAGTTGAAGAGACGGACAGCATCATGTTCTTGTGTTCACCGCGTGTCAAGAACATCGACGACATGCGACGCATCGGGATGTTTTTCAGCGACATGGCCATACACGACCCGGCCAGGGAGTTGTTCCTGCGCTCTCATCACCATCGAGGGGAGCGCGAGCTGATCGAAAAGTTGGACGAGGCCACAAATAGACTGAAGATGCTGCAGTCTAAACTAGATGAGGACAAGAAACGAACCGAGGAGCTGCTTCACTCCATATTGCCATCTAAGGTGAGCTGCTCCCTTTACGAATTTCGTCGAGGCATGCTTCAAGTTGGTTCTTGTATGCTATGTGGTTTGTAATGAAGTCTTGCTCTGTCCGAGAAAAAAGTATGATTTAGTGCAAGCTTACGAACACGAGCCACAACTACAATAACAAAAACAATGACGACAAAGATGACAATGGCGCCAAAGATAGCACCGTTATGAACAACGTCATAACATAAATATGAGTTGTATCTATAGTTGACAGGGTGCTGCCGCGACTACAATGCGTATTCAAACGCATGAAATAGACGTGACTTGACAGCTTCTAAAGCTTTTTGAAGCAGTGTTAACACTGCCTGGGATTTATATTGGTTTTTCAATAACCTTACACATTGTGTCGGAGACTGGGCAGGCGTGTCCCGGTGTGGCTTACTTCACGCCGTCTTGTTCACTATTCTTCCTTCCTGTGCATGGCATTCAATCGTCGAAGTTAAGGTTTTGAATAATGAGTAGCTCCGGCGGCACAGTCACCACTCATCCTTACAAGGCTAAGCCTGCCTCCCGCATCCGACATCTTTCCCTTTATCCTCCTTCAGTGCTGAGTCATCACACGTGTTTTCATTTCGTAATGCAATGGCGAAAGAGACTGCCGGGCACGTTACTCTAGGCAGTCACGGCTGACGAGAAATTTGAGTCGTTACTGAAGTCAGGACTCAAGGCAGCATTCCTAACCGCCCGGAGGTAAATATGGAAGGGGTCGACTTTTGAGGGCAGTGGAGAATCCTTTTATCCCGTTGTCTCCAATTTTCGCGATCTGTCTTGCACCACTAAAATACACACGACTAAATGCAGGTGCAACGCGCATGCAGTAAGCTTGCAGGAGCAAAGGTGTGAAGCAGAGAAGCAATACTGTTTACGCAACAGCCAAGCTTCACGAGAGAAAATTTTCACAACCGCTGTAAAGGTGTTGTCAGGTATGACGACAAGTCGTGGAAATACAAGACGTGCAAAAAATGGTGCTTACTGTGGATATTCGTCTGACACGAAAGAATACGGGCTGGTGCACTCTTATTCTTCACATACAACCAAAAGGAAAACTAAGCGTGCCGTTTTCACTCAAATGCTTTTGTCGCTGGTGCCGTCTAGTCAAATTTCTCGAGCAATTTCTCTGGCAAATTTTCAAGTTCTTTGAAGTGATTCGGTGAAATCAGTGCTCTAGAGAGCAAACGGCTTACCACTTTATGTCGCCGAAGATGATGTCGGCAAGCAGTGCTGTGTTTCGTATACTTTAGCTCACGCGTGTACCTGCCCAAAATTTTTTGAAAAAAGTTTAAAGTTTAATATTCGTTTCTGGAGACTATATAATAGAGAATCGCTGTAAGACTGTGCCAGTTCTGGCTTATTTTTCAAAGTTAGTGCGAACTATAGCGCTTGGACGTGTAACAAGGACAACATAATTAATATGTGGGGTTTAACGTCCCAAAACCACCATATTATTATGAGAGACGCCGTAGTGGAGGGATCCGGAAATTTCGACCATCTGGGGTTCTTTAACGTGCACCCAAATCTGAGCACACGGGCCTACAACACAGCACGGACAACATGTCACTGCTTTTATTCTCCCTGCAAAATGCTTCTCAGAATCTTCCGCTTCGTTGCCAGCTCGTAATCAGGGCGTAACTCGTAGCATCAAACATTCGTGCTGATGGAGCCTGTCAGCTATGTACAACTTTTCAATGCATTCTGACAGATCAACAACAACAACAACAACAACAACAACAACAAGAAAGCAGAACTGAAGCATCCGCGATATCACGGTGTTAATGGGATCAATGGTAGGATGCATTCTTCGTGTACATTTTTAATAATTTTTTTATTGTACATGCCATCAAAGTTTACTTTGATTCAATAGAATAAGTGTCATTTTGTGTGGGAACCTTAGTTATAATTATTTTTTTCTGCGTTTATGTACAATCGTCGTTAACTACAGTATGGCCAATTCCACTGCTGGCCTTCTAGTGGGACAGCAGGGACACGTCCTAGAAAACGTTGCAGTCATATTTTATCACTCATCTATTGGAATTCACGTCATGTATGTGTCAACGAAATACAGAGACACAAGAAAAATTGTCCCGGAAACGTTGGTGCCATTATAGCATTTGATTTTGATCAATCGAGGTAGCGGGCATGAATTGCGCTGTAAGTGAAATGCATAATCAAATAACAAACTTCCTCATTAAGGCATTCCAGGCACATATTTCTTAAGTAAACATTTCTGGACATATTGCACGTGCAAAAGAACTAGAAGTAATTAGCTTTGTTAACAAAATGACCACTATATAGGATCCCTGAGCCCAATATCAACATAAATGTGCTCAAAAATTGACGATAAATAAATTAAGAATAAACTTCTGGATCTCCTAACACTCGTTTTCAAATTATCTGTGTACTTGATTTGGCGAACTTAGAATATTTATTGGTCAATTGGTCACTCTTGCACTTTAGTATTACACACTCGCCTGAGGTCACAAGAAGGTTCCGGATCTTCTGCCACAGCCCTTAGCCATGCCGGCCATCGCTTACAGGGACAACCTAATAGGCATGCTAAAACGCTGAAGGAAATGAAGTGGCGGCAAAGCCACTGTACTCTTTAATGATGCAGCATCTCAGCAACTGAAAATGTAGTAAGGCTTCTGTCATCGACAAATTGTCGTGTGCTCCACTCTATTGTTTTGTTGCCTTATCAATTCAGTTTATATAGTGAGCAAGCATTCTCGCTGACCGATCTCATGGATCATTCTTTCGAGTCCACCCCTAAGAATAACCAAGTTTGTAATTGAACGCTGCTGTTAGCCGCGCAGGTTTCGCAAAAGAAACACCTATAGCGTCACGACTGTCTGATAATTTGTCTTACAAAATATTCCGGTGTACATAGAGTTTTCTTGTTAGGACCCTGCTTTTTAGGTTAAGTTCAAATTTAGATGCAACTTTCACTGCGCTAATGACTTCCTTGATACTGAGGACTATATATTTAAAAAAGAAAATTGCCAGGCCAGCACGGAACACGTAGCACAGCCACAGCGGATGCTAGAAGAGTTGCCCTTCAGAGCCTTTTTAACAATCTTTGAGTAACTGCGAAAACCACACATCTGAGTGCCCACTACGCCATAAATATACATATTTTTGTGTAGTAGGCCAGCAACCACTATGCTATTTTACGTCTTTCTTTGTATAAGCGTGGTATCCGCTAAATGCTTGTTAAAAAGTTTGTACAATTTGTTTATGCACTAGCTGACGACGATAAGGAATTATGCCTGAGGTGGGTATGCGCCACAGTTAATAACTAATCAAGAACAAGTGTTCATTTCACTTCACTTCACTTTTTATTTCCTTAAAGACCCCCTGTAGGGGTATTACCTAAGGGGTGGTGTATAACAAAAAAAGAGAACTATACAACGGCGTTTCTAATGGCTTCTGCAAACATAGATGAGTTAGTGATGGCACAGATGGCGTGAGGAAGGCCATTCCAGTCTTTTGCTGCTTTTACGAAAAGGCATGATTAGAACGGAGTGGTCCGGGTATGTGATATTGCGACTTGTAACGGATGACCAGTGCGATGGGATATGTGCGGAGGGGGCGTGATGTACGGTGGATGATTCAGTGAACTGCTAGTTTCGTAATTGGTAAGACCACTAAATGACCCACTCGTTACGCAAGTGGCATTGTGTGACGGCTGGTTGTTCCTTTGAAGTTAGAGAACGCTTTATTGGTCATATTATATATATATATATATATATATATATATATATATATATATATATATATATATATATATATATATATATATATATATATATATATATATATATATATATATATATATATATATATATATATATAGTGGGAGTAATAATTCATGGGCCAGTTAGTCTTCGTGAAGGTCTGGGATATGACACAACGGGAGCGTTGTCAACAAGCATAAATATATTTATATATTTATCCTTGTTGACAACGCTCCCGTTGTGCCATATATATATATATATATATATATATATATATATATATATATACCCGATTCCTTTACATACATTAAGCCTGCCTAAGGCTAGTTTGTGAACGAGTCCTAAGCAACGGTGTGGCTCAGTGGTAGAATACTAGGCTCGCACGCAGTGGACCCGGGTTCAAATTTCATTGTGTCATTGGTGCTTTAAATGCGAAGCATTTTTTAGCGAACTTCGGTGACTTTGAGCGTATCTATCTATTCATCTATATAGCTGCTGACGACCTTTAGCTCTCCTGGCCGTTTCGATAATGGTATCAATGCTAAACTTGGTATGCCATAACATGACTGTATGAAGAACATATTTGACTACTCATAACATTAAAATCATGATATGTATGTCATGAATGTCATAATTTACATTTGATGGTCCTGCAGCTCTTGCGGTGGTTTTGTTCACATGGCATGTTGCAAAACTGGTATGGTATGGCATGATTGCATGTCGAACACAAGCGACAGACCCTAACAGGAAAGTTATGACATGCGTATCATGTAACAACATGACTGCATGCCACGCTCATGATGCACTCGCAGCCGTTTCCCTGGCGTCACATATACCAAATTTGATTTAACAATACGGGAATACGTGACGAACGTATGTGACTGGTGGAAACATTCTAATCATGAGATGTGTGTCATGCGAAAACGTGACTGCATGCCACAGTCAAGGCGCCAATACATTTCGGCGTGATGTAGTGCACGCGCTCGCCCGCGTTCATTTCGTCGCGTCACGCCGGCGTTGCCACGTATGCGCCGGTCCTGCCGTATACTCGCAAGCGTGCGCCGCGCTGCGTTGCTTTGACGCATGCGCGTTTCAGCGCGTCCGGCGTCCGTCCGTCACGAAAAGAGGGAGACGCAGTGTTGTCTGCGTAACGCATCGGCATGAAATGCAGCATGTCGCATTTCGCGCCGGTTGCCGTCGGGCCGCGCCGACGGACGCTGGTCGTGCCTGGTGTCAGGCTATAGAGTGCTCGCGTTTGGTTAACGTAGCGTCGCTGTGCCCAGCCTGCGCGCGCGTCAATGCTACATTGGAGTATATTGGGCCCTCTATGATGCGCTCGCGGCCGTTTTGATAGCTCAACATATACCAAATTAGGTGATACGTGACGTCAATGGATGACAAAATAAATGACTGGCGCAAACATGATAATCATGACACACGCGCCGTGTAAAAACAAGACAACATACCACGCTCTTAGCATGCTCGCGGCTGTTTCGCTAGCTCTACATATACTAAATGTGTGACGTGTATATATGGCGAAGGTAAACGATACATCCGTTCATGATAATCGTGTCACGGAAGTCATGTACGGCAGCATTTACCTCCACTGCGTAAAGTTGTGCTGATTTTAAATTGACATAACGTTTCTCATTCGTGCTTCGCATATCATCAATTCCCACTCTACTACGTGGGATCTGCTACTTTTTTTAATTTACGGAATGAGTTCTTTTCTTTTGATACGGGTTACGGACAGCGCTGGCGGTGGTGGACAACAATGGCGCCGCGCTAGGCCCGTGTTCTGGTCTCATAACAGCTTTCGCTTTCACATATGTGCGAGTTTGGTGCTCGGACCTAGCATTTACCACAAAGTGCCCTTAATGTGCGCTGATACCCATAAGGGCATGTGCTTCATTAGGCAGTGTCGAGCATAACCATTTTCTTGTTCACCCTGAGAAAGAAAAAGGTGTATTTAGAAGGCTGTAGTTATATTTGAAAAAAAAAGAGACTCGTGTAAATTAGACATTTGTTTCTTAGTTGGTAGTAGGCTACAGCCACACTATTATCCCGTGTAAAGCCTTTTTATTCGCGTTCGTAATTGTTTTTGTTCGATGGCAGCTTCGACCTATCAGCTAGTGACTCTCTGTGTCTGCTTGCGTAGCCATTTAAAGAATAGTCTGAGAAACGCAAACGGATACCAGCTCACTAGAGCGGCCATCTCCTCTGCAAATACTTCTTACAAAATCTGAGCTCATGCTTTGTTACACCATGCAAAAGTTTGGCACTTTCGCGCATTCATATTCTCCTTATTGGTAGCACTTGCGAGAGACTTGTGATTACATCTTATTAACATTTATTAGACCTGTGTAGCTCAAATGAACGTTCCTTTGAGGCTCCACGAATTATTAAAAAGCGCACCGGTGCACGCTAATGATTTGCCATCGTCACGCCCTCCTGATTGAAATTAGGAGGGGTGCCCGTTAGTCCCCATCCTATTTTGTAAGCTTACAGTATTTCGACTTTTTAAACTCTGGTACAATATTAGATTACACTGTGACCTGTGGAGACTGGTAATACTTCACGAAGTTTAGCACGTTGTACCATATTTTCACTTAACAGTAGGCGACCAATGAAATCATTGGATCCAGTTAGATAGATAGATAGTTAACTTTTTTTGTCTCCAGAAGAATCTTCACCCTATTTTTATAGGGGCAAGACTGCGGGCCGCTCCCACGTTGTGACAGGGAGGCCAAGCCTCACCACCACATCGTGGGCCTTCTGTACAGCCCGGAGTTGGTCAAACCAGTCGTGGCTCGTGAGGAAAGCAGAGAAGGCTTCCTCCGTCAAGCCGTAGATTGTGTGGTGCTGCAAAGAGGGGCACGGCCAGAGCATGTGCTTAAAGTCGCTAACCGACCCACAGTCGGGACATATAGGGGAGACTTCTGTGTACCTACTGAAGACGAAGAGTGTGGGATACGACTTTGTCTGCAGAAGCCTGAGAGTCATGGCCTGGGGCCTCGTGAGATTTCGATGTGGCAAGGGGAAAGCCCCGCGGCTCATCTGGTAGTGGCTAGTAATCTCGTTAAAGGTGTAGAGAATGTCCCTGAAGCGGGGTGGGTCAGCTTCTGAAAGGGTCGGACCGAGCCCGTCACTGGTCCCACCCAGCACACCGGCTTCCCAGTGCCCGGCGTGGCCGGCAAGATCTCGCGCCTGGGCATGGACCAACTCATTGACGTTGGCCGATCCCCCTACCTCGGCGCCTTCGTGCGCCGGGAACCATGTAATGACGTGGTGAGTCAGCACCTTACCCTCAATTGCCCTAGCAACTTCCTCACAAACAGCCCCAGTTGAGAAAGCTCGAAGGGCTGATCTCGAGTCCGTAAATATCTTTTCTCTGTCCGACCTGAGGATTGCCAGTGCAATGGCCAGTTGCTCTGCCTTAGAAGCCGACGAGGGGCTGATTGACGTGGCTGATAATACGCGTCCCTTTAGGTCCACAACGTTAGCAACAAAGCGATTGGAGTCACCTTCGTACTGGGCAGCGTCTACAAAACACGACTCCGCCTCATGCGCATGTGCGTACCGCAGAAGCGCAGAGGCGCGAGCCGTCCCCCTGCCAGCGTTGAAAGTTGGATGCACGTTCCTTGGAATAGGGCAGACTGTAATAGCCTGTCGCACACAATCCGAAAGCTGAGTGGTCCTATCCTTTAATGTCGTTGGACTGAGCCCGACTTTAATCAGGATTCCCCTTCCAGCTGTCGTAGACGAGAGTCTGGAAATCTGTACGGTCTGCTGAGCTTCAATCACTTCTTGCAATGTGTTGTGTATGCCAAGTCTTGCTAGGTTTTAGTGCGTGTGTGCATTGGGAGTCCGAGGACTCTCTTAATACACTTCCTGATTAGCGTGTTCAGCTTGTTAATCTCGTGTTTCTGCACTGTGCATGGGAGTGACATAATTCACATGTCTCATGAGGAACGCGTTAAATAGCCTGAGTAGATTATCTTCGCTAAGCCCCCCTTTTTTATTGGAAACCCTTGCAATGAGTATGAGTACTCCTTCAGCATGTCCTGTAAGTTTATCTATAATACGCCCGTGCTGACCGTGAGCTTCAATAATCATGCCTAGCACCCGCAGAGAACGAACCCTGGGGATCTTGCACCCGGATGAAGTTCGTAACCTAATATCTGTCTCCTCGGGAGGCCTCCACCTTTAGGCTTTGGTCCCCTTCTAGTGGGACGATATAGAAGCAACTCTGATTTAAAAGGTGAGAGACGGAGGCCCATCTGACTACCGTGTTTTTGACGCAATGCACTGCCGCTTGCAGTGCTTCTTCAACGCTGCCGTCCTACCCACCAGAGCACCAGAGAGCGATGTCGTCAGCATAGATTGTGGAGCCAATACTCTCCGTTTGCTCAAGCTCGACTGTCAAGCCCTGCATCACTACGTTAAACAAGAGCGGCGAAATAACCGACCCTTGTGGCGTACCCCGTTGCCCGAGATCATAAGTCTTTGATGTTAGGTCACCCAGTTTGATGGTGGCCTTCCTACCTCCGAGAAAGGACTGCACAAATCTGTAAAAGATTTCTGCCAGGTCAAGGCGGGAGATCGAGTCTAGAATATGCATATGTGATACTTTGTCGAAGGCCTTTTTCAGATCGAGACCGAGAATGGCCCTCGTGTCTCGGGTGTCTCTATCTGATATATCATGCTTGATGAGTAGCATAGCGTCCTGCGCAGAGACGTGAGGCCTGAAGCCTATCATGTTGTTTGGAAAAAGATCCTCGTCCTCAATGTGCTTAAAGAACCGATAATTTATCACATGCTCCGCCACCTTGCCCAAGCAAGACGTGAGAGAGATTGGCCGGAGGTTTTCAGCCCCAGGGCTGCGCCCAGGCTTGGGAATAAGAATCACGGACGCAACCTTCCACTCATCTGAAAAGACACCCGATTCCCATATCCGGTTGATTTCTGCCGTTATAACCTCTATTGACCTGTCGTCTAAATTGCGCAGCAGTTTGTTAGTTACGCCATCGGGTCCTGGGGCTGACCGGCCATTGAGCTTTTGTAGTGTTTCGCGAACGTCCGCCTCTTGGAACGGCCTATCAAGGCGCACGGCTGGTTTGCCCTCATATCGTGACCAGGCCAGCCCCGGAGATCCAGCATCGCCCGCCAGAGGAAGATACCTCCGTGCTAAGCACGTGGCGATTTCGTCATCCCCGTGGTGCTGGCTTTCCGCATGTAGAATTCCATCCACCACCGGATTCTGGCTGGTTTTGGTCTTATTTCCATGAAGCAGGTGCTTGAGTAGGTTCCATTTCCCACCTATTCACATCTGTCCATCCACCATGTTACACACTTCCTGCCATTGCTCTCTCTCAAGTACTTGGCAATGTGTCATAATTTCCTTGTTTAGCACGGCTAGCCTCTTTCTAAGCCTGCGATTGAGCTTGTGCGTTTTCCATCGAGACAGCAGAGAATCCTTGGCCTCTAGTAAGTGTGCTAATTTGCTATCCATCTGATTAACCTCGAGCTCGGTGTGTATCCACTTGGTCGCTTCTTCTACGTTCCCTCTAAAACTAGCCATCCCTCTTTCCTGTCTGATCTTTCGGAAGTGATCTCAGTCTATGTACTTGAATGTTCTGGGAGGCTTCCTGCCTACCTGCAACTCTGTGCTGACAATATAGTGATCACTCCCTAATTCTATTCCCAAGTTAGCCCAGGAAAATTTCCCTGCCGACCCCACGAATGTGAGATCAGGAGTCGAATCCTGTGACACAGAGTTGCCAATCCTTGTGGGAAAGTTGGAATCTGTTATTAATGTGAGTCCAAGGTCCACCGCTGCCTGCCAGAGATTCGCGCCTTTGCGTGTGGTGTGCGGGTAACCCCAAGCCTGATTGTGGGCAATAAAGTCACCGGCCACAACAATGGGGGCCCTGACCCTGCCTGCTACAGAAACTGCCTTGACCAACAACGAAGTGAAGCGATGGTGCCCCCCTCTAGGGGAACTGTACACGTTGAGGATGAATATGCTATTTTTGAGCTCGCCACTCGGGATAACCTCGCCAAAAAGGTATTCAATTTTGCACCTACCCATCTTTAAGTGATGCTCGATAAAAGTGTGTTTGTTAGAGACCAGGGTGGAGACCCCCCTACCTTACAGCCCTTTGTTTACGTATGATGTGTAGCCCGGCAGGGAAGCTGTATCCGTTAATACCTCTTGTAATGAGATAATCTGCGGTCGCGATGCTCTAAATCTGAGGAACTGTTGTAAGGCCACCCTTTTTTGAGAGAAGCCCCAACAGTTCCATTGCCAGATCGTGAAGTTCAATATGCCGTTACTTGCAGCCATCATTACTGATGTCGGCTGATCCAGCCTGGGTCCTACCATAGGTTGCCCCCAAGGAAGTAGCTCTACTCTTAAACAGCGACTTCACGCCCTTCTTGGCTCTCAGTTTGCTCAGCTCTTCTTCAATCTTGGAAGTACTAGCACCAAGAGATGCCATCGCCTCGGTCATTTGCTTAAGAGTCTCCTTGATCTCCACCAAAGAATCTGTAATTTGCACCTGAAAATCAAGCTCCTCGTTCCTCATATGCTCAGTAGTGGCCTTTCTTATTGCCGGCCTAACCTCAGAATGGGTGTCCATTGGAACCTCCGCTATTGGCGACTCCCCTATATTCTCAACGGGCCTGTTCGGCCGCGATGGAGGAGCGGCATTCACAACCTTAGCTCCCTTGATTTCTGCTATTTCAGCCTTGAGCTGTTCGACAATGCTTCTGAGAGTAGCATTCTCCTTTTGGATACTACTAACTAGCTCGAAGCTAACATGCTCTGAGTCAGCACCCCCCTTTACCTGCGACTGTGACGTATTTGTGGCCTTGGTGGCCCAGGGTTCCTTGTCAGCTCCTGGTGTTGTGATGCGAACCGAAGAAGTCCTAGATAGAGATCTTGCCCTGGAGGCTGATCGCCCTCTGGATCGGGATCGGTCGCCCTTGGTTTGGTAGCGACCACGCTGTGTCGCACTGGCACCCCCTGGCTTCTCCGTGTGCAGTGGTGGGAAGTCTTCCGCGGCGTAGCCTCGCTGAAAACCCAGGTTGGAGTCTTGCCTCTGTCTTTTCTTTCTCCTGTGACGCACAACATACAGGATCTGGAAGCGCTGCTTCCATTTTCTGTCTGCTGTTACGTGTGCTCCTCCGCAAAGTTTGCACATCGGCTTGCACTCGTGTTATTCCGATGGGGATTTGTCGCCGCATATTCCCTGCATATGACTTCATCTGGCGTAGGACATACGTCAGCACGATGTCCGACCTTGCTACATGCGTAGCAAACATCGGTCTGCCTTCTGAACAATGTGCAGCGAAACATGCTCGCACCACAAATAACATGCTTAGGAACTTTGAGTCCATCCAACAGAATCACCGCCGCTTTCGAGTTTTTGATTCGTTTTGCTTTAAGAGCCGTTGGGTTTCTGTCATGAACAATCAGCGCCTGAAGTTTCACCGGGTCGATGTCGAGGTCTACCCCTCGTATGACCCCTTTGCAAGTGTCGTCCGGGGCAGCCATATATGCATTGACTTCGTACTCCGCACCGCTTAACGCAACACTGGATATGCTGGCATACGTCCTGGCGTTTTTCTCCGTCGGAGTGCTCACCACCGCAACGTTTTGCATGACGTTGGGACAAACTACGTCCTCGGCGATTTCTTCCTCGCCCAGATTCGCCACCCTGGTGAGGGCGAATGCAAACTTGATTTGGCTAAAATGCCTCATGTCGAGGCCATTGCATGGGCAGACAATTACTCGCAAATGATCTTTCGGAAGCTGTGGCATTCTTGACGCGGCTATGACGTGCTTTTTGACGTTCGTGGGTAACCAACGAGGCTGCGACACCATCGCCACACCGGGCTTCACCCTCGGCGCCTCGCCCGTAGCGTCGGGTACGGTTTTGACTTTCCGTCGATTACCAGCCGTGGTGCAACCAGGAGATTGAAGTTCCTCGGGAGAACCATCCTCCCCTTCTACCGCAACTTGCATAGACATGGCGCAAGCGGTTACACGACGGAGAATAGCGGGAAAGCACCGTGCGTTCCGCAGCTTTTGCGAACACCTGCGCTCAGTTGGCGCGAACGCCCAGGCTTAGCTCGGTGCCTGCTCGACGCAGGCAGACAAGTCGTCCCAAAATGATGAAAAAGGGTGCCCGCCTCGAAAACTTGGTGTCCATGGGTTCTTGGTGCTCAGGCCGATACGGTGATGATATAAGGTCAATGGTTGGCGTCAGAAAAACGCTGCTGAACATTGACAACGACGGAGCCGATATGAGCGCGTCTACACACTTCGGCGACCGCAGCGCCTCCCCCATTGGATCCAGTGAACAAATCATTTTTAATGTTAGGCGTCGTAAACATTTGGCCTATAAAAAGCTTGAATAACTAACAGTTTCATTTTAATCGGATTCCTTTATGATTAATACAAATAATAAGTTGTTGTTTCTTCACATGCCTTACACACAATGTCTACTTGAGGCACTGCGTTTTTCAATATCCGGAATATTTTGACCAGCAATGTTTACAAATTTTATTTGTGCACCTTTGCCTATAAGTAAAAAATATTGATTCAACTTCTTGATTTCCACCCTCAGTGCTTTTGCCACACGTGGCAAAGGCTACCACGTGCCAACTAGTGACAGAAAAGCCTCTTTTTTCCCGGAGTAATGCAGAATAATGCAAGTTGTTTTCATCCACTTCCCATCACGTGCCAAAACACGGCACACGCCGCATTGGCGCGTGCTTGTTAATAAGTCAAGTCGTCCTCACCTTCAGTTGCCCTCTTGCCGTTGAACAGGCTCTGCCACTCCGGTAAACAGAATACAACGCATTCCCTTCGCTCGTGACCTTAGGCGTCACGCAGTCGCGTGCTCGCGACACGGCAAAATAGGGCTACACCGAGAGGGAACGAGAGCGAGAGGTAAGACACGGGAAGGCCCAAAAACATTGGCTTTCACGCGTAGCGTGGGCCTCCTTCGAGTCTAATGACGCCTAGTTACGCTGATGGAGCGCGGTCATTTCTGCATATTGCAGGAGACAAGCGAGGAGCGGCCACCGGCAGAAACAAAACAGGGAGAACGCTTAGCCGCTTGCGTCGGGGCGGTGACTTCACGCTGCGTTGCGTGCGCGTTTTTTTTTTTCGTGCCATTCCTCGCGTATACACTTCAGGCAACTGTCACAGCTCACCAAACGCGCGACTCGAGCGACTTGAATCATTGCGGACCGGCGGGCATAAACGAACTGTTTCGCTCAGTCAGCCCTGTCCAAAACAGCACCATTCTGCGACAACTCGTCCATGTTTTCTGTTTGCGTGCCTTTGTGTTGTTTATGTGCATGTTCATGTCTCGAAGAGAAAGTGTGACCTGTGGGAAGACAGCTGAGAATTTCAGATAAGAAATGGTGCTCCTTGCGGTGAGTGAGGGCTTCCCCTCATTTGTAGCTCGTCTTCTAGCTGGAAACCGAAACACCGTGGGGTCTTGATGACAAAGCACGCAAACACCACATAAAGTGCAAAGCGCGTTTCTCTTCAGTTGGTCGCTCGTTCCCTTCTTCTTGCACAGTGTACGTGTGTGTACCAAAAGGGAATGGTGAATCACGTGTAAATGAGAAATTCATTTCCATAGCTGGGACAGTCATTGGCAATCAGCGTGGATCGTCACTCCACTGAAGCTGGATTTCTTTATGTGGGAACGAAAGACGTGCTAGCAATGGCAATGCCGTCATTCACGAGCTTATACAGAGCGTGTCCTTCAGCTTCTCGTTTCTTTGCCCCCTTAATTAAACCATACCTTGTACCTTTAACATGCACGCCATTCACGGAATATTGCTCAATCCAGCCTAAAGTGTTAATGCATATTACTCTCGCATCACGAGAGTTTGTTAACATCAACTCATATTCGCACACAAACCTGATAACACGGAGAACACCAAAACGGCCTACGCGTCCTGCTCTTTTTTTCTGACAGCCTGTATTGTGGTCACTCAAAGGCTTGCGCTACACTCAAAGTCAAGTGCCGGATAACGAATGGCACATAGGTAGCACGCCCCTGCGTAATGAATAAAATCCTGTCTATAGGTAGTCAGCAATAAAAAATACCCGTGACATCCACGCGGCATGGAAGTCACGCATACAGCAGGTAAGACCAGGCGCAAGAAGGAAAAAAAAAGAAAAAAAGGGGGAGAACCGCCGTCTCCGTCGCGCCAGCCTGGCGCCACGAGCCGGTATCAACTTACGGAGAACCGTTCAGCCACAAGCGTGAGCGCGGAAAAAAAAAAAGAAACGCCGCCCCCCCCCCTGTCCCCCCCCCCCCCCACCGTCGCCACGCCAGCTGGGCGCCCACCCTCACCTGCATGCTGTGGTATTTGTGCGTCACCGTTCCGTCCCACTGTCTTGTGATGGTCGTTTTTCTACAAGCTGGTCTGAGACGGAAACATTTTCCAGTGCTATATGGCACACTTTATTCAAGATATCATACATCTCTCTGCACTTGGGCATACACTGGGATGTGCAGTCCGATCGTTACTCTTTTGACTTCAATTTAAGAGTACAAACAACTTTCCGCTCATCAGTTGTCGAGGTATGACACTGTGTCATGCACTAAATAAAAGAGTACTAGTGCATGTGTGACAGCTTTCTGAAACACTGGCCAATGTATGTTGATGCTCATGTTCTACCGAACAAGTTGAACTGATGATTTTAGGAAAGCATGGCAAAAAAACAAACAAAACGAAGGCCGCGAGACAGAAAAATATCAAAATTGAAAATCTATTGGTCGATCTTTGATTAGTGGTTGCGTAATTTGATGATGAACATCAAGTACAGAAGTCAGAAGTCAGGTGCAGAAGTCAGCAGGAGAGCCCCGCCACGGTGGTCTCGTGACTAAGGTACTCGGCTGCCGACCCGCAGGTCGCGGGTTTGGATCCCGGCTGTGGCGGCTGCATTTCCGATGAAGGCGGAAATGTTGTAGGCCCGCGTGCTCACTTTTGGGAGCACGTTGAAGAACCCCAGGTGGTCGAAATTTTTGGAGCCCTCCACTACAGTGCCTCTAATAATCTTACGGTGGTTTTCGGACGTTAAACGCTACATATCAATCAATTAATCGAAGTCAGCAGGAGAGCGTATGTCACCGACATTTTCTCACTCTTTTGAATACTAAGTACACTTCTCATATACCAGCATTAATTTGTAACAGTGAACTGCGACCAAGACAAACAGTGTACTGCTGTGTAGATATTGTACCAGCTATAAAAATCCTCATTGTCTAAAGAGTAACTGCTAGCAGTAAGAATAAATATTTTGAGGTTCTTTCTGCACCATTTCTTGACCCCAACTGCATGCCGACGTTCGCAAAAGAGATGTGCAGAGGCATTATTTTTTTGGAGGGAGACCGACCTGTTCGTCGCTAATTTGTGTACGTCATAATTGACCTTGGCGCGCGTTTCGACATTCACTTGAACAGCGATGTGATGCTGAATAAAGGTAAGAAGAGCCACTCCCCCTAAATGAGATCAGTTTAAGACTGAAAATTAGTAAAAAGCACTCTTTATAGCGAAATAATGCGAATAAATTCTAATTGCAGAAATACGTAATCGTTGGAATGCTAAAAAGGTGCTGCTGCCCCAGCGTGCAGCTCGCAGCAGTTGGCGCGTAAGAAATGCAAATGATAGAGTATGAACTCTAAAATACCCATTGAACGTTTACGTGCGAAAGCGCTTTGTCTTCAAACAGCTGAGAATAGGCTGCTGTCACTGACACGCGTGTACCTCCTGACACAAATCAGCCAAATTTCTCACAGCACACGCACGTGCGAGAAACATACGCAGGTTTCGACAGCCGAACAGAGCCTCGTCCACGGAAGCTATTCGCTGATCAAATGCATGCACATGGCACAAAAACAGTTCAAGCTTCCGAAGATGGTTTGCCAAAACCCACTTGGTAGATATATACCCCGCAAAAAGACTGTGGTGCAATGGGTAAAACACCTGCTTCACGTGCACGTGGTCCCGAGTTCGTTTTCAGGGCTGTGCTTTGCATGTCAATCTCGCAAATATAGACGATTGTGATACTAATGGTTTTCTAATTACCTGTAGTCGTAATATCCGCCGCATTCTCGGCGAGTAACTGCTCTGAAGAGAATAAAATACTCCTTTTTTCCCGCCACCGCATCAAGGCTGGGCCGCCTACGGGAAGTCACGCCTAACGGCAGGCCGTATCTTGCGAGGAGAAATTTGACCTAAAATCACGGCTGATCTTTGTGCCGGCTATTCGGAAGGCCACTTCAAAATCGGACAGGTGTCTCTGCAACACGGCTCCGGAGCCGCCTAGAAGCGGCGATAACTTTACTTGATTTCCTGCCTGCGGGCGTGTAGTCTAGCCAGGATTTGACTTAGAGTGTAGTTTTTGCACTAACGCAATTCTCTCAAGTTAACCAGTGTGAAAAGTCGCTCATCTGTATCTATATGTTTTAATTTTATGACCCTTTCTAATAAAAGAAACCTAAAAGAAACATTGACCCTATTTAGCCTGATAAGCTGCATTTTACAAGTCTGATGTCATATATATTCCACTACCATAAGTTTGTTATTATGGTAGAAAATTGAGGTTGAAGTTAAATTTTTTTTTTTGGGATAGCAATTATATGGAGAGTCTCGGCTGGTTTTTGCCGTCGCCGTCGTCGCCACCGATATTCACGTATATATATATATATATATATATATATATATATATATATATATATATATATATATATATATATATATATATATATATATATATATATATATATATATATATATATATATATACGGGGAAGAATGTACTAACCTATTCTTTCTGTGGAGAGAACAGCGCCTTTCCGACCGGGCTCGTCTGCGTGCGTGCCTATCTCGCCAGGGAACAAAGGGGCGGGGGGGAGGCGCTCATGGTTGGCGCGCTGTCGCGGCAAGGATCAGCGTGCGCCTTGTGCCCCGAAAGCAGGCGAGATCTTCTGTGGGCTGTGCTCTCAACACGAAAAAAAAAAGGCAGATCCCACGTACAGTGGGAATCGCTGATATGCGAAGCACGAAGAAGAAAGGTTGATCTGTCACTTTAAAATCAGCAAAACGTTACAAGTTGAAAGGTAAATGATGCCGTACATGACGTCCATGTCATGACTATCATGTTTGGATGTGTCTTTTACCTTCGCCATTTATTCACATCAAAGACACCAAATTCAGTATATGTGGAGCTAGTGTAACGTCCGCGAAAACGCTATGAGCGGGGAATCTTGTCGTGTTCTTCTTACGTGACACGCATGTAAAGATTATCATGCTTGCACCTGTCATATATTTCGTCATCCACTGACGTCACGTAACACCAAATTTAGTATATGTGACGCTAGCGAAACGGCCGCGAGCGCATCATGAGCGTGGCATGTAGTCATGTTGTTACATGCCATATGAACGAAACCACCGCAACAGCTACAGGACCATGAAATGTAAATCATGACATACATGTCATGATTTTTAGGTTATGACTAGTCAAATATGTTCTTCATACACTCATGTTTAGCCATACCAAGTTTGGTATCGATACCGTAATCGAAACGGCCAGGAGAGCTAAAAGTCGTAGGCGGCTAGATAGATAGATAGATAGATAGATAGATAGATAGATAGATAGATAGATAGATAGATAGATAGATAGATAGATAGATAGATAGATAGATAGATAGATAGATAGATACGTTCAATGTCACCGAAGTTAGCCAAGAAATGCTTCGCATTTAAAACGGTGCCAAATGTCTACCTGGAGCGGTCGTGTTCTCTTAGATCAGCGTTTTGTAGAGTTAGGTGAGATCGCAGTCAACCACCTGCCTCACTTCGTAAATCAACACCGTCCTTACGCCGATGCCTTGTTGTTGTCATCTACTGTTGCTGCGTCGTAGGAAACTTGGTCACTTAGCAAGTGCATGTTTACTACAATTATTATTGCTCCTAAAATTGCTAGGCTTGCTTTGTGATACATTAGAATATGTTGCTGTCACATTCATTGGTCTGCCCTTTTGGCGAAACTATGACTTTTTATTACCTAGTGGTGAAATCTCCACAGGTGACGTCAGAAATAGCTAATATTATTTTTCGTATTATCGTGACATTGACTCGACGACATTTTTTAAAAACTGATATTCTAGGTTAATGGCATTCACGGATGACAATGTATCTCATTTTTGTAAATTAGAAGCTACGTAAGATCGACTAGACGCCTTCAAAATCTCTTACGTCATGGTGTTTTATGCGAGAATCTCAACGTTACATCTCCACCCGCATTTTCTTTTGACGCGTTTCATCGCTTATGGAGCATCGTTTAGCGGTAATATTGGGGTTTTCTAGATTGTGAAATTGTACTTTAAATATATGCAAAAAATCTTTTACTGATTTATTCCTTTAACACCTTAAGCAAAAAGCTATCTAAGCAGAACAAAATTTTATTGCGAAGCGTGTGGCGATCATTTATTTTTAGTGGCTATTGACAGTATTTTATGTATTATTTATTTAGAGTGTAACTGCATTTAACTACGTGTAAACGGAAGCATGTCATTTTCAGCAACTTTAATATCGCGTCTCAAAATACTTATTCCCTCGTGCTTATAGGCTTTCCAACTTTTAACCAGGCTGCTACTCCATGTGTTTGTGCTCTCAACTTTTGGCTTTGTTTTTATCAAAGTAAAGGGCCGCTACTTTCAAAGAATTGAAGAAAATTCGATTTTTAAATGACTATTGGCAATACAATTTCTGTCAATTACATTCCCATTAAGTCCAATATTGGCACATCTCATTCTTTTGCAAGCCAGCTTCAGATTGATGGATATGTGGGGTTTAACGTCTCTAAACCACCATGTGATTATGAGAGATGCCGTAGTAGAGAGCCCCGGAAATTTCGACCACCTGGGGTTCCTTATCGTGCACCCAAATATGAGCACAGGAACCTACAGCATTGTCGTATTTATTGAAAATGCAGCCGCCGCCACCGGGATTGGATATGCGACCTGCGGGTCCGCAGCCGAGTACCTTAGCCACTGGACCACAGCGGTGAGGCTGCAAGCCATGTTCTAAATCCAGAAAACGTACTGAACAAAATCAAACAAATTCATGACCATAATAGCGCTCCGGAAAAGTTAGAATAACCTACTAAACGAAAACAAAGAAATCCATGAGAATAAAGGCGCTCCGTATAAGTTAGGAAACCGCAACGTGAACGGAACACCGTTACCCAAGACGGAGCTGCAGTCTGGTCGATGCGCACCCGACAGTCGATACGCAGCGTAAGCACTCCAGAGGCATACGCTCGTCTGGAACCTTCCTATGACCACTGGTCAGCTAAAGGAAATTCCAACCCAAAGCAAGATAGCGACAAAAAGCAAGAGATGGAGGATTTCGAGAATCAGACGGGCTAAAGCACAAGCAACGCACTCTGAAAACGATGGTAGACTGCTGAAGAGCCCGGCTTCGTCACTGCTTGAGCACGTAATTCTCATCTAGACTCAATTGCAGTAGGCCTGCGTACTGCGGTGGAAAGAAACTACAAGAAAAGCGAAAATAACGTTAGAGGTGTACTCCGGAGGCCTCGGCCTACCGGCGTGCCTCCGCTCATAGGCGCGCGTATTACTATTTTCGGTGTGCTTTGATAACGAGGAAAACAAGTACGAAGGAATGAACAGGACGCATAGGTCAAAGTGGATGTTCGTTTTTTCTAGAAGTGCGCATCGGCCATCACACTGATGCTGCACTCCTCTGGTCGCTTCCTACGAAGCAACTGGTTTTGGGTTTCAACACTTGAGAAAGGGATTGGTTTTTGCTTTGCGTGGTTGCTCTACACTCGTCGCAGCAAATGGAATTCGCAGTCCTTATGACAGATTTACTAACCCCGCCACGTCGTCCATATGGAGTTCTGTCTCCTGTTGAAGTGAGGCCACTTTATCAGACCGACTGAAAATGTTTTTCTCCGTGAGACGCGGCATGGAATCTTCCTGCTTGTGCTGTGTATCAGATGATGTGCTGATTTCAATGAGCTTCTTTTTAGAGGTGAAACTTATGGCGTGGCTTGTGCGTCCCTGTTCTAAGTAACCGCTCCTCGTTAATTGTTGATATGTAGATAAATGAAAATGTACTGTATGTAGATAAATGCAAATGGTACGACACTAGAGGGTGTTACTTGTAAAAAAGAAAGATTGACGTCACACGTATGAAAGGAGAGAGAGACGATCGGGCGACTATGATCACAGGTTTTTTGGCGGCGCCGTACGCCAGGGGCTGCTCTATAGTACAATACGAACGCCACATTGACGCGCATTTGGAGGCTCTGCAACGGAGGATATAATGGGCTGCTGAGTGGTGTGCGTGCGCAGGGCGGCAGCGGCTAGCGCTTGAAGAAGGGACCCCCACGTGCGGGCATGCGATGCAGAAGCGCACCGCGCAGACCCTGCAGTGCGACGATGGGAGGCCGAAAAGACGCCGTAGCGGCGTGCGGACCCAGCTTCGCTTCACTCTCCATCATTCACCCGGTGGATATGGTGTCTTTTTTTTCATCAATGCTCCTTCGCATAGTTTTAACGTAAATTTCTCAGGAACCATAACATAACTTTATATACGAGACGAACGCAAACATGTTTTCTTTTGCGATGTAGGCCGGCCTCGATGGCAGCTGTTACCGGTGCTGGACTGATCTGTGGTATTATGTGCGAGAATTTTCCACACCGATAAAAATTTTTCGAGACCCCTACCCTCCTGGCCCCAACTATTCGTTGTGATAAAGTTTACTCAGTTCCTGAAGATAAAACCTTAGGTTGATGCAAGCGGATGCCGAAAGTCTTCTCTTTTTCAAGACAGCCTTCGAAAAGACAGGAACACTTGTGGAAACTTTGTTGCCATACAATATCCGTTGAAACATTTTTTCTACTTGAGTTTTTGTGTTTTCCTAAACTTCTGTATTGAATGTATGTGGTATGAGAACGAGATAAAATACCTTTTTGGGTATTTTTGGGTCGGAGAAAACTGATATAAATACTTAAAATATTTACACAATTTTGTACGTTTAAGAGCAGTAACGTGCGTTAAAATGTGACATATGAGATTCCAGTCACCCTATGAATGTATTATTTTCATGAGACAATGCTTGGAGGGAATTCTCCTGCTTCCACTTACGTCGCGAAAAAGGGTACAGGGCTTGAGAAACATATTTTGCCCTGTGATGTCTGGTGACAATAAGCTATATTATTTCCTTTCTTGCATCGCAGGTAGCCAAGCTTCTCTGCCAGAACCTTCCCGTGGAAGCGGAGAAGTTCGAGACGGTTTCGTGCCTCTTCTCTGACATTGTGGGCTTCACGAACATGTGCGGTAGCTGCGCGCCCATGGATATCGTGCGGCTGCTCAACAAGTTGTACTTGCAGTTCGACAACCTCTCTAATGTGCACGGAGTCTACAAGGTGAATGATGAAAAGGCGACATTTATCTTTTGTGTACAATAGGTAATGAAAACCTGAGCGAAATGATGAGCCAGCTGGCTTTCTTACTGAGGGACTCGATTTTGTTGTAGGTCGTAACCCATTTTGCCATAACCAAAGCCTAGAGGCATTTGATCACATGAACATTGCGTAACATTTTTTAGCTACTGCATAAACATTTCTTAGAGGTCCAAATATGTCAAAGACTTCATGCTAAGCATGATCATTTTGTTGTCGTTATCAATGCAAAGGTCTACAGTGCAAGTGTGATGATGGCCCTCACGATGCTGCCCCCCAATCAAAAGAGAAATCATTCTTACTAAACAAATGTTTAAAGACTTCTATCTCACACAAACGCCGCACAAAAGGCGCAGCGTCGGCATAATCCTTGACGGAAGAGTGCTAGACAAGGAGCTGATTCCATGCTTAAAGTCGAAAACTCATTTGCTTTGAGCACAAGCAAACCTTGAGGCATGAAGCAAGAAGAATCGACAAAGCCGGACGCTGTGGACAAATGGCCTGCGCTTCCTTCCACGTATTCAGCTAGAGAAGGAGCGTCCTCTCAAGGCTCCTTGGCTTATCCCTTCCTCTGTGTCTACTTTAGGTGAGCGTGTGCCAATAGTCAACTGACAAATCATTCCAATGCTGTGAACTCTTATCACTGTCATGGAAGAACTACTGAGAAGCCTGAGAACTTCAACTTGTCGAGGCGGTTCGCAAGGGTTTGTAGGCATTAAGCCAAGTCTTACAAAGTCTCACCTAGAGCCAGTGCAGGGAATCAGACATTGTCAAGTCTCACCTAGAGCCAGTGCAGGGAATCAGACATTGTCATGAAAAGCATGACCATGAATTGGGGACATCTGCACGTAGCACCACCTCTCGTCAGCCAAAGCGGTGACCTCCTGTAACAGAATAGAAAATAGGCGAAAAAAAACATATCTGACAAGAAGCTAGTAAACAAAAACGACTCCCAGTTCTATGCAGCAAAGATTTAATTGTACAGTCTGGCGAAATTTCAGCGTCACACTACAAACAGAGTGGCTTCAGAGAGAGATTACGTTTTAACAATTGCATCCCATGAGTTTCTATGGGTTGTGTTCAATTGTCCTGAGAATCCACATGCTTTATAGAGCGATAATGCGATTTTATCGAAATGCACCAGAGTGTCTAGTTTATATAACCCACAGTTGTCTTTGACAACTAACCTTTTTTTAAGGAATATATTTTTTGTCACCTATTCAGTTACGGCAGGCTGCCACTTTCCCCGCAGAGAGATCGCACCCGTTCAGATGTCCATAATTCCTGGGAACGACGTGAGAGAAACAACTAGGAGATGATTTAAACTCCAACCAAAAAATTCGTAAAAACCCGACGTTTCGAAACCGACTTGGTTCCTTTTTCAGGGGTGACTGCGGGACGACGTAGCAGCAGTCATCCCGCAGTCACCTCATGGTTAGAGTCTAAATCATCTCCAAGTTTCATATCCAACGAAACAGACTTTTGTCGAATATTTACATTCAAAAGAAACAACTACAATCCAGTGGAACGCTAGAGGATTTAGATCGTGCACTTATTTTTTCTTTCAGCACGTATTTTGCAACCCTTTTGCTATTATCTTAATCTGTAAACCAAAGTTTTCGTACCTAATCAGGGAACTTAACAGTACGTTATGTTGGGCTAGTTGGTACGTATTAGGCTGAAATACGTGGCGCAAGGTTGACAAAGAGAAAAAAAAAGACGAGACAGACAGAGCGCCAAAGATGAGACAGAAAGCGGCACTCTTTCTGTCTCGTCTTTTTTTTATCTTTGTCAATCTTGCGCCACGTATTTCAGCCTAATCAGAGAAGTCGCAAGAAAATCATCTTCTCTTCAAGCTACATTGAAACCACCGAGCTTCTGTTGTGCAATCGTCTTGAGGTTACCTTTCTCATTCATCCTGTGCCACATCATGATGAGCACCACTGTTTTCTTGGTAATGAAGAAGAAAAAGATCATGGCATAACTACGAAGTGAATGATGATGACTAGGCACAGCTGTGGGATTGTTCGGTGTCAATTACCCGTGACATTGACCACTCACGCACTTGAGTGACAAAGCGGTAGACCGTTATATACAATGTTTATAGTCATGCATGATGTGTTGAGTTGTGAATTTTATTTTGCCCTCATGATAGCTGTTTTGTTATATTGGATCTCGCCTGACGAGGTCCATGTACGTTCCCCTGGTGGTTGTTGGTTGCTTCTAGTCATGTGAAATTTATCGTAGATAATATCAAGACGTCATACACTGCACAAGCCGGTGGTTTTCCGTCATCCTCATCGTCGTGATTTTCATCGTCGTCAGCGTCATTGTCATCGTCATCGTGGCGACGGCGCACGCCAATGCCATCAACAGACAAGCATCGAACTTAATGAGCTCTATCCCTAAAACCTCAAATTTATCATTGTAAAGTGCACATTTTCATTTTCTCCGGTCAATTTGATAAAAGAAGATTGGGTGGCATGCTTGCGCGAAACCCTTGGTTAGATAATGTGAGACTGTAGTGCCCATCGCCGTAATTAGGGCAGCTAAAAAGCTAACGCAGCTGGTCAGTCACTGTTTTTTTTCTCGTGATCCATCACATCTGTTCCTACTTAGTGACAGCGGCCCTGCATTTCTACGAGGCTACGCACACAGCAGATGCTTGGACATGTCTTTAGTATCACACCACTTGGTCACGTGTGATGAGTTGTTTAGAGACATTTTACACGTAGAAACGTATAGACGCGGTACACGTCATACACATAACCGTTGCTACCTTAACTAAAAAGGCTTCACTGGCTATCATTCAGATGACACATTCCGTAAAATTTATTGGTCTGCGTGAATGCCAACATCGTGGATATTCGTCTAGTGGTCTCTCCTCTGGCCTAAAGCAATCCATAAAGGAAGCACCTCAGACTATAACGTTCACGCTGACATTATATTTAAGGCTCTCAAAAACCAGCATAGTGTTGAAACGACAATGCGCAATTCGATAATGTGCCGAACGAAGGTACCAAAGCACGAAATCTATTCATGATCTAAGGACAGCCAGATACTTGCAAAAAATAAATCAGCTTTGTTTACGTATACTTGAAGCCCCGTCGTGGGTGAAGTTTCGCGAGTTTGTATACGCCCAAAATCTCTACCTTAAATATGGCGAACCATGCAAGGCCCTGGCACAGTTCCTCAAGAGCGAAGTTTTTTAATGTTTTCGCCACATTTTTAAAGTCGACGAGAAATAGAAGTGGTTAAAGATTTATACAGGATGACTGCAGGCCGTTAAACCTCAACTTGCACAGGAGACCTCGTTGCTGATTAATGCCACAATTATCGGATTCACACTTATAGCACATGCTTCTCAAGTTGGGAGGTGGATGCGACTCTCACCTTGTGCAATTGTTCGTTGTGGCTTCATCCTGGTGGCATACCAGACCTGATCTTATTCAACCACAGTGACTAGGCACATGCAGCTTGGCTAGATGTATTGAAAGTTTTTGTGAGATGGACAAGTCCCACAAGAATAGAAAGGGAACTGTTTATTCCTGCCTTCAAAACCTGAGAAATTACTGAGAGCTCACATCATACTGCCCAGGAGCGCTCCCTCGTTGTGTAGGAATGCAGATAGAGTGAATGATCATTGTCGCCTTAGAGTGGTTCCTAGAATGGTATACTGTATACAATCAAGCAGAGGCCAGTTTTATTTTATTGCGAGAGCATTTATATGGACACTCTGGGCTGGATCTTGGCGCCGGCGTCGACGTCGGCGTCAATGTCTTGACTATATGACATCATACGGTGCATGATATACGTCATATATATATATATATATATATATATATATATATATATATATATATATATATATATATGTGAAAGCACAAGAAAGAAAAAATTCAGAAAAAAGCACTACGGCGCGTGGAACCGAACGTGGGACCTCTGCATCGTGAAAGCGTGGCGTTAACCACTGAGACACCCGGGGGAACGTTCTTCAACGTTCATACGGCAAGCTATTTATATCTACCACTTACCGCTGCTGTGTTTTCGGCATTACCGAAAAAATGGCGCAATGAGCGCACGTTGCCACATCGAGCAGTGGCGCCCGCTTTGATCTCCTACATGTACTTAGCTCGTATTAGAGAAGGGGAGCGGTGCTCCCTCACGCGCCCTTATCTCGCGGTGGTGAGGAGGGGAAGATCGTACGCCTTGGCTAGCCTCGGGCTTTACGTGTAACAATTCTGCTGTAGTTACCGGGTCCACAAAGGTAACTTCAATCATTACAGTCTCCGTTCATTGAAAGTGCGCGCTTTTCAGACTCAGCGAAGTAACAAATAGGGCGCTTATTAGCGTGTACCCTTACGTGTGAGCATGTTTCGTGCATAATTTGCGCGCGAAAAACGCAGGGCACGTTTCAATCTGCTTTACATTTTGTGCGTGACCTTCCAAATTGTTGCTATCGCATTCATTGTTTCGTCTTTGCGGCGAAGTTGTGACTTTTTAAGGCTTCATTGACAATGTCATTTATCTGGTAACTTATGTCCAACACTAAAAAATGAACATAGAGTTATCCTTCACAATAGTGGTCGATGTAAAATGAGCATACGACAACATTTCTCCCGAGGCCATACTTAAGGCCCCCGAATCAGTTGCTCTTGATGAAATAGTGTACGGTTACATCTGCTGCTATCTCCAGATGAGAGCATTCTTTGTGCAAACTGACGAAGGACAAACTTATGGGCACCACACACAGCAGAGTGTTCCTAAAGGGGGAAGCTTAAGCCCCACGTTATTGAACCTTGTGTTAATCGGCCACGTGAAACGTATAGCAACTTATTTCATATATCAACATATAGTGATCACAACTGTGTTTGAACGTCAGATAATGCACAGGCTCAAATACATGTATAGCTCCAAAATGCTGCGATTCCAATAGTGGTGTACCTTAGCGAAAAATGCATCCAGATTTCACCCGAGAAATCTGCGTCAGTCGAATTTACGTGCAATTTATTGACGGGTATCGCCGTGCCTGTTAATTCGCTAAATGCTCGTTACTTTTGTACGCACATATTCTGGGGCGTCATCCAGTGCTCACCGATAGAGATCTTTGGTAAAATACCCGTGCGGCAGGCCTTGAGAAGTGGCTGTCAGCCATTTCGCATGTCCTCAATTGCCTCTGAAGTGAAATTGTGGGATACATCAGCGCTTGATTGGTTGCAGTTCTAGCAGATCCCACTTTTAGGGTACCTGCGGTACAATTCATTAATACTGAAAAACACCTTTAGAAGCAACATACATAAAACAGAAGATGCCTAAGGCCAGCTAACATAGAGTGCCAGGAATGTCATGGGATATGTCAACAGGGGAGGCTATTGCCATTGCAGAACTTGATTTTGCCACTTTTCACATAACGTTAGGGGTGGTTATGGCACACATTACACACCTCGCTCAAGCCCTGGAGCGCTAGCTGGCCTCATTTAAAGAAAACTGGTGCAATATCCCCTTAAAGAATGTCTGCTTCTTGAGAGTGTTTCTAACAGACTACATGCCTACTGAAAAAACCCTGATACCCCCTTGTTTTCTGATTCAACGTAAACTTTGCCAGGCAGTGCCATGGATACGAAAAAGGCGGAGTTCTTCTCGACAGCTTTGTAGCAGCTGTCTCCATTGAAGATACACGACAGTGTAAACTATAGTGTTAAACTATAGCCGAATGCCTCAAAACTGTCGCGGTATCTGCATGAGCTGTAATGTTTCGAGGAAAAGCCGAAACCTGTAATTATAGAACCTCTCATCTGACTGCGTCAACTGCAGTATAGCTAGTGCCATACCGAAGTGTGCTACCAAGGATTCGTTTAGGGTCGCCGCTAACATGCAGCTTGTTTAGAGACTCGTTTACAGGGACAAAGTTTGTCATCACCATTATGTTGCGGTGCAGAAGACCAACTAGTAGAGGAAATAAGGCAAACATATCAGGAATGAAATGACCAAGTGCATGACATAACTTACCAGTGGCTTCCAGGCCACTGTGGCATCGATGGCAACGAACAAGCCAATAATTCTGAAAGTAATGCCTAATGAAGCAGTGTGCAGGAAACCACTACACTATCAAGAGCTGATGCAGCATCAAAGACTCAGTTGTTCGTGTATGATGTAGCACATTAAACTTGAAATACAACCAGTTGTATGCATACCCTCTTTCACTATGTGAATTCTGCTTTATATTTCATTCGGGCAGTCCTGCATGATCCAAGACAACCGTTTCTGCTGCCCATGACTGAGTCTGTCATTTACAAACAGCTTTGCTTGCCGAATCAAAATGATACCCAGCGCTGTATTAGATTTACGTGGAACAATTCTGCTGTAGTTACCGGGTGCACAAAGGTAACTTCAATCATTAAAGTATCCGTTCGCGAAAAGTGCGCGCTTTTCAGACTCAGCTAAGTAACAAATAAGACGCTTATTAGCGTGTACCCTTACGTGTGAGCATGTTTCGTGCATAATTTGCGCGCGAGAAACGCAGGGCACGTTTCAATCTGCTTTACATTCTGTGCGTGACCTTCCAAATTGTTGCTATCGCATTCATTGTTTCGTCTTTGCGGCGAAGTTGTGACATAAGGAAGACATTGAACATGCCTTTTGTCATTCTCCTCACTAGGGCGCCCTGAGACAACACCTCTCTACAATGTTAGCACACCTCGTTAATCATCCCCTTTTCGAGCAACCAATTTTGTACTGTAGGAATGTTAGAGCTTCCAACCGGGAAGCGAAAAAGGTGCTGCTAATGTTTTTGTGCTCACCCCCCCCCCCTCATCGAACCACTATGGCGCGTACACGCTAGGGTGTGTGCGTTTTCTTTTTGTACGTTTTAGACCTTTCACTTGTTTCTTAGCTTTCTGTCATCCTGATCTCTTACCTAGTGCGGGATAACAAAACGAATAATTTTCTTCTGGTTAACCTTCCTCCCTTTCACTCAACTCTTTGTCATTATCTGATCATGTCGTTATAGAGTGCGCCACCATAATTTTAAACTCTGGCTACCGTTAGCTGGGGCACCCTGACTATGCTTTCATACATGCGAAGTTTTTTGAGCCACGTCTTTGTGTAACGCAGGTGGAGACCATCGGGGACGCATACGTGGTCGTAGCAGGTGTGCCGGACTTTGTGGAAGACCACGCAGACCGGCTAATCGCCATGGGTCTCGACATGATAACAGCCACAAAGAGTGTCCGCAATCCGGTCAACGGAGATTTCATACAGGTATGTTGCTCATGCAGCATTTGTATAACTTCATGACGATATACACATGAAGGGAGTGTTAATGTGGGACCTCTGCCTTTGGTACTCAAGTCAAAGGATTGAGACGCTTTTGCTCCCACACTAGTGCACCTTAACTTTGAATAGGTTGAAGTGAAATAGCACTCGACTACAACAAGAAGTCACTCGAAAATTGTTTTATTCGTGGTAGCATTGTAGTCTGCCTTCAGTCGACCTATAAAACAAGCATTGTAAGATCGAATGGTGTAAGGGTTGACACACGGAATAGCTGGAAATATTCATGTAACGTCGGCCACACTAGGTGACCCAACGGATGCACCACGTGACTCGGGAACGACACAGACAAACACAAACTCGTTTATTGAAGTACTTCAACTATCTATCTGCATGTGACAGTTGTAGCACCGCCTATACACGTGTTTAGAGTGCAAGTAGTTTATGGTATTGACGATATTTCCTAACAATCCGCGACACTACAGTTCATAACAACACTGCAAATAAAAACGGGATTAATAAAAAGAAGCACCTTGTAGGTTTGTTTCCAACCATGCCTTTGTTTTTTCCGATGCTACTGAAAGCTAACTTGCACACCTCCATGAATAAAGCATGTGATATTAAAAACAAACCTTTCCGTGTTCATAACGAGCGCACTTGTAGGCAGTCAGTCGTTGAAGAACATTTTAGCAGAAGTGTGAACTAAGCAAACATTATACTGCATTAGTTTGTTGTCGGTGTAAATTTCAGGAAGAAACGCACGTTGGCACAAATTTCTGCATATCTCAAAATTTTAGGCCATCACGGACTTGCCATTGTTTTTTGTCAGATAGAGATATGCTTAACAGATTGAACGTGATAAGGATATTTGGTCCTGAGACATTGCTGAAATTGAAGCTGTAGAACGTTTTTCAATCCTTTTTTTTTACAATCGGTAAATTTGGCGTCATTTAATATCACCATTTGCGTACCATGCTCTTCCACAAATCCAGCACAAATGATATTAAAGTAAAGAAAGAAAATAAGTATATAAAGCCGGCGTTGCAAGCGGGAGCGGCTTGTAGTAAAAAATGAAACGATCAGATGTTTTGGAGTACACAAATATTTATTCGTCTACGACGCTATTTTTGGGCGCCGTGCCATGAACGAGATCCCATCTGGTGAGCGTGCTACACTCTGCTGTGCGAGCTGCTCGAATGCGCTTCAGCACGACAGCGGATTGCAGAACGTTTTTACAACCGCAGCCTACAACACATTTTTTTTTCTTCTGGTGCCTACTGGTCGTAAAAACCGGGTGGCAGCAGATTGCCCTCAAACTTTTATGGAACGGTTTGCAAAAACAACACCGACCATCTCTGAGCCAAAGCGATTTCCCGATGCTATGTTTTGGCGCTCCCTAGCTAGGCTTGCCTCGAATCATTTCAGTCGGCCACACACAGCAGAGACGCTACGCGTGTACTTCTATACAGCGCTGAAAGTTTAGTTCAAACTCAGTCGTTTAGTTGGTAAGCGTTGTCTCTTTTTCGAATATATCTGTCACAAAGTCATTCGTGTAGCCAGTTAAATTTAACCATTAGGTTTTTGTGATCTTCTAGTGATCAGCGCAGTCTCATTACAAAATTTTCATAAACTAACAATGTGCACTGCTATGGTGCACTGTGCAAATTCTGTGCACAGTTCACCCATGCAGTGCCGAAAAAGTTTTCAGTTTGCCTAGAAAGAGAAGCTGGTTTGGAATAGAGGGTTCTAGTTATTCTGGGTACACATGGCATCGAAACTTTTCTTTAGCAAATGATCAATTAGGTGTAAAGTTAACTCAGTGAAATTACATTCAATGAGCTCTTTGGCAGATGACAAGGTCCTCTTTTGGCCACCAAGTATCCAGCGGCACCCTGCGGTGCAGACTTCAAAGTCGTTTTTCTTGGTTCGGGGGCTCCGAGATACACTTGGGGAGAACGCGAAAGAAAACGTTAACGCTAAGAGTACGCCCGGGCTAACGAAGGCCGATGCGTGAGTGCCACTACCACACACCTAAATCAAGCACTAGGGTCCAGCCCAGACTTTTTTTTTGTTTTCTTCGATCTGTCACGGTCAATAGCGTTTCTTGGAGTGAAGCTGTTTTCAATGTTACAGTTCAGTGTACAATATCGTCACTACAGTGTACAATATCGTTGTACAGTGTACAATATCTTCACTTCCATAACACTTTTTTTCACAGGCATCGTGGCTGTGAGAGTGAGCAATTGTTCTGCAATGCTGGAGTCAGGTTTTTGTAACTTGTATTTTCTTTTTCTCGACGTAGATGCGGATTGGTGTACACACTGGTTACGTGACGGCCGGCGTTGTAGGGATGACAATGCCTCGCTACTGTCTGTTCGGAAACACAGTCACCCTGGCAAACAAGACAGAGAGCCTGTCAAAGCCATCCAGGGTAAACCTCACCGAAGTGGCTAAGAGGTGCGTTAGTATACTGGGTATTTACGCTATTACTGCTACATCGATTAACTCGAGAGTGCACACGTAAGGCAGATCAAATAACTCACTAAATTATTAGGTAAAATAACACATGGACAACATTGGTGCGATGCCAGGCACCCAAGGCACTAAGTGTTGATAACTTGATGCACCAAATAAAAAAAAAACTTCACTGGGAAAAAGACATCTTGTTTTTCTTGGTCTTTCTTCGTCATATCTTGATAAATTGATTGATTGATATGTGGGGTTTGACGTCCCAAAATAACCATGTGATCATGAGAGACGTCGTAGTGGAGGGGTCCGGAAATTTCGACCACCAGTGGGTATCTTGATAACGTCCTTGGAGAGAATAGAATACTTGCTGCTTCACTTTTGGTGGAGCAAGAGGTGCTAAATGCAACTAACTTGAGTGTAATTTCCCAGCCTTAGTGGTAGTGGAGGATGGTGTCATCAGGTATCGTCTGACAGGAACCCTACTTCCATAACCAGTCAGCAAATTTTCATTTCCTTAATCATTTGACGCGATTCTGAATAATTCCCATAAAAAAGATAGTAACACACACGTTTAAATACACTCTTATGAACCATAGTAGCCCACGTGAACGTTTGCCTAGACGGAAAAATATCACAGCACATCCACAGAGTGAATGATGATGAGTGGGGGGAACCGTCCGTCAGTCCATCTGCGCTTCCGTCGCCCGTTCGTTCTTGCTTCCGTTCGTCCATGCGTCCGTCTGTGCGACAAGCCATATGTTCGTACTTCGTCTGTGCGTCCATTCGCCCATACGTGCGTCCGCCCGTTCGTTCGTGTGGCTGTCTGTGCGTCCATCAATGCGCCCATGCGCCTATTCGCGCATACGTACGTGCGTCCGTCCCTGCGTCTATCCATGTGTCAGTTCTACGTCCATGCATCTTTCCGTGCCTACGTCCGTCAGCACAACTGCCCATCCGACCATGCGTCTGTACGTGCATGTGTCCGTGCATCTGTCTGTCCATCCATCCATCCATCTAGTGAACGCTCCAAATACAGCCATTTGGCATCTTTTTATCATATCGTATACAAATACCGTCATCCAGCGGAAATTTCAAGAACTAAACGAGAGGTGGCTACCTACTACTACGACGACAGCTACTGCTACTTCTGCTACTACATGTGTCGCGGACGCACGATCCACCGATTAAGGAGCTTCGCCCCTAAAAAACAGAAAAGAAGCGTCATCGTAATCCAGAAAGCAGTTATCTTTTCTCTTTAAATGTGCACCTCTTCTTTTCTTTTGTTCTTCGTGGGTCAGGCGTGGCTGCTATTTCTTGGGTCACGCATGCACATGCTATGGTATGACATGATATGACATGATATGATATGGTATGACATGATATGATATGATGTGGACACCTTTATTAATGTCCTGCTGATCATGTCTCCACACGCAGCGGGCTGTTCTCACATAGAGATCAGAAGGCCCAGCCGCTCGGTTATTGACGGGCCTTCTGGACAAGCCATAGTTGGTCGGCCAAAAGGGGCTACGCAAGATCCTATCCGGCCTGGCCAAATTGCTACTGACTGTAGAGTGTGACTGGGTACATCTCCGCAGCTTGTGTTTTATATTCTGTATTTTCACATACGAGTGACAAGAACGAGTGACAATTCTCTACCGTCGTTAGCTATAGCATCAAGAAAGTGCAAAAAAAACTCTTGCAGGTGCGTTTCGCGTGCCATGGTTTTCTGTATAACCGAAAATTGCTTAGTTGACACTTTTCAACGAAACAAAATACGATCATTTACAGCATAGCGGGTACCTGAATAGTGCACTTACATTGCCTATGCATGAAGTTAACATAGTGAATGTAGTGTTGGAGCAGAGTAAAATACGAACAGATGTCACTCAATGCGAACTATGTAAGCAGTGAGTAGAATAAAGCTTTACAGCCATGAGAAAGGGTTCTGTTGAAGAAAAGGTGTCTTCGCTGGAGGAGTGAACGAAAACAAAGGTTCAATGGCTCAGAGACGTAACAAACACGTACAGTGTCCGGCAAACGTTCTTTTCGGCGCAGCCCAGGCACCAGCTCTCCGCTCGTGCGCCCACTTCGTTCTCCTCTTTCTTGAATAAAATATTCAAAACACTCCATGGCCTGAAGTGAATAGTTCAAGAGAATACCGTTGTTAAAGGGACGTACAACTTCACCAGAACGGCTGACAAGTGCACATTGAAGAACAACTAAGGCGCACTTACTTAAAACACTAGCACACATGATTAGCGCCACACTAACTGGTCCTACAAAATCCACTTGTGTCATTTATAATTTCCTGCTGCAAACGATCCCACTGAAGAGTTGGTCCCAGTTCACTTGTCACGTTCGCTCGAAACCGAGCACGTGTCGAACACTTTATAATTTTACTTTTGACCGCGCGCACGCGTCTCCCCACCTAAAACAGGCGCGAATATTGGTTAACGTTGCACAAACGCCACCTTAATGTACCAGTACGGCAGTAGCACTGGTGGTTTCTTGCCGCAAGTGATGTGAGCTTCCCCCAGGCGCGTTTGTATTTTGATGGTACGCTTGTCGTTGATAAATGTGTCCTTGTCTTCTATAAAATGGTTTCCAGGACGTCCGTCAGAGTGGAGCTGCCTGATCGCCTTGTAGTGTCGTTGCTTGAGCTCTCACCTTGTGGCAACGTGTCGTGTTTATCTGTGAAGTTTTTGCTTTGCAGCTGCTTGGTTTTTTGCTTGAGTAGAGCGCAGTGCCCTAGAAGGAAGTGTAACTTTAAGTTGCCGATAATTGTGATGCGCTTCCTCGTTCAACGACCACACTGTCTCGTTCTCGTTCTCGATGCCGACATACAAGAGTTTTTGTAGAGAGCGAGGGATGCCCGTGTCTACGCAGCTGGTACACTGATGGTAATAGTAGCAGCAGCACGCTTAAAATTCCGTTCTTCACACCGTATGGATCCTTGAAAGGTCCAACCAACCTTTGTGTTGACGGCCACCAGGCCTTGTAGCTCGTCGAGGAAGACATTGTTTAACAAAATTTTCACATTTAATCTGCAGCAACGAGCAAGCATATGCTGTCCTCAGTTTTAAATCCAGGAATTTCACTCATGCCTGCAACAAACTTCTGTTCATGTAGCAGCTGTTGCGCTAATATGTTCGGGGGTGGAAGTTACATCAGCTGGTCACAGGTGATTGGTACTTCTATAGCTTTGACATCATGCGTGGTATGGTCGAATTGATTCATTAGCGTCACTCAGACAATGTTTAGCCGTCTTTTCGGTGCTCTGCTAGCTCCTTCTAATGCCTTGACATTCACTTCGATGGTGCGCACTATAGGTAATCTTAGGTTTATGGATATGTTTTCTCGGATGAATGTCCGTTTTCTTCCATGGTCTAATAAGCCTCTGGTAAAGCATGGGTCACTTTTGGTTGTCATCCATGCAGGAAAGGTCTGTTGTAGGAACGCATTTCCGTTATGCTGCGATGATGACTCATTCGGTTTTAACGCCCCAAAACCACCATATGTTTATGGGAGACGCCGTACTGGAGGGCTCCGGAATTTTTGACCACCTGGGGTTCTTCAACGTGCACCCAAATCTGAGCACACGGGCGTACAACATTTCTGCCTCCATTGGAAATGCAGCCACCGCAGCCTGGATTTGATCCCGCGACCTGCGGGTCAGCAGCCAAGTGGTGAGAAGACTAATGGGCAAAAGTCACAACCCGGGGCGTGCCGAAATGTTTCCAATATTGTCCTAAAATCAACCAACCCGGCTTTTCACGCCATTATATTTAGGTGCACGTTAAATACCTCCCGGTAATACGAAGTTTTGGTGGTCTTCATTGCAGCCTGTCGCATTATCATGCAACTATTTTGGAACATCAGCTCCCCATCTCACCAATTATTTATTGTTTTGTATTTGCAGCCACCTAACAAAGAAAGATTACGTGTTTGAGGACAACCCTGATGTGGGTGATTTCCCTCTCCGTTGTTACCTGGTGGACATGGTGTCGAGACCCGCCACAGACGCAAAGACCCCTCAGGCTGCTGGGCAACAGCCGGCCGATGACAGCATGCTCCTGTCGCCATCCTCCTCACCAGTGCGCCGCGCGTCTGCCGTCCCGTCACCGTCCTTGGAAGCGGATGAGGTACGCAGAAGATTAATGTTTAAAAGGTTCAGTGTACCTGTTACGGAGCTAGCTGCGCGCTAGTTGATTTGCCTCGTACAAAAAGGAAAGAAATTGTTGACGGCACCAGTATTCCTAGGGTGATAAAATTGATGAACGTCAAAGTGATGAACGTCATCGCTGAACGGCTCAAACAACGGAACGGGGAATGGCAACACAGAATGCTCACTATCAAATGCTTTTTATTGAAAAGGCAGGAGGGCAACCAAACATCAACGCAAATGCTAATAAGTGATTCGGATGGCAAAACTAGCAGTTTAGGTTAGTGCTAACAATATACACTGTGATATGAAAAGCAGCGCTCAAGAGTGCAGAGCCGGACACCTAAGAAAACTGGTATTATAAATACTATTGAGACAGTGCTCGTTCTTTTTTTTTATTGCAACATACTATAAAATAACTTTGTACAATAATTTTTTATACACTTTCATTCAAATATGCTGTTAAAGATCATTGAAAGATCTGCATGTCACACGTAGCTGCAAAATTCACAAATGAAAGCAAAAACTGTAGGTTCCGTTTATCTTTCCCTCATTGTTGCTCCCTGTTCTATGAGCATGCCGCATTTATAGTTGGTTTGTAGACCGTCCGGTGTGGACAAATGGCCGTGCTCGGAAGCGCCTACTCGGCAGGCACTTTTTTATTCAAATATAGATTGGTTTTTTTGCAAACGTGTTAAACTAAAACATCGGAAGTAGTTTTGGGAGGGCAAATTATATTGATACTTATCGATAGATTGTGTAGTTTTGTTGATAAAAATATGGGTCGAACGTTGATCATTGAAAAGTTGTTACGAATATTGCTACTTGATCACTGAAGTCATAAGAAAAGATGCATAGATTGCATTGGTTTGTAGGACAGTTTCTATTACTAAATCTCTTGCATCCTCGTAATGTAAAATAGTGACTACATGGGTGGAATTATTGCATTTTCAATTCAACTATACTTCCTTAATATGCAGCGAATGTTTAAATAGAAGAGAGGGTGCGCTCTGTCCTATATATATTCTTTCTGAAACATTCTCTGTGCACTACGAAAGTATATTTCTCTAAAAAAAACTCCTAATGTACTCACAAAATTTTCCTTGATTTAGGTCTGGCAAAGCTGAGCTGCTGAGTCAAATGTAGTTGCACGTCGTATGAACTATCATTCGCTTGTATTCCGAAATATTTCGATTGTTGTTAGAATCAAGCTTGCTTGAACCTCGGATTTTCTAGAAAAATCATTTTAGTGACATATCGCTCCTATTTCTAGCCCTCTATTTCTGCCCAAATCATACTTTTCTGAGTTTTATTTCGTGATGGCATTCACTACATGATTACAAAACAGAAAACACAGTTGTCTGCGTCTGTCAGTAATGCATACTGTTAATTGAGTGTGTCTTTATAGCAAGATGATCATGTTAATAAACGTTTTTTTAAATATAGGCTACTTAAGCTACCCAAATATATTTTTCTTCTCTTTTTGTCACATAATAAGGCAGGCATGTAAGGTGCACAGAGCTGCTCTTCATATCATGTCGATATAAATATGTTCAGATAATGACAAATACCGATTGATGCTCTACCTTACTGCCAGATGGCTTCAGAAATGATGTGAAGACGATGGTCACAAATAAATCTTCACTATCAAAATAAAGTGGAGCAGTTTTATGCCGCTCGTACCAATGATGCTTATACAATCTATTTGTGTATAAAGGCCAAACTAAAGACAAATTTTAGCAAAAGAAAATATGCTCGACTTTGTAAACATGACCTGCTGTGTTGAGAATACATAAATGGCCTATAGATAACTTGATTTCTAATTATCACAAGGTAGTCAACACAAACTTTGCTAATTTAGAACAATATATTCTTATGGAGCAAAGAGAATGCAAGTAGACGCGGGCTGAGAAAGGGAAGACTAGGAAGACAAAAAACTTGGAAGAGCAAGGTTGGATGCGATGACTACCAGGTCAAAGAAGTGTTCAGCATGCTTTACTTAGTGTGTGTGTCTCTAACATTTCGGGGGTACCAAATCAAATATGCACCAATGTGATTTTTATTATCTGACCTGCTGCACAATTTTCTTTCTTCTTTTGCAGATTGGCATGCTTATCAACAGTATGCCTCCTAAAGCTTCCGAGCCAGCAGCCGCCACATTGGCCAATTCCAAGAACAATGCTGAACCATTGTTCAAAGCTAGAAAAAACAACATCTCATCGTGTCCATTTCTCAATGAAAACGCAGACGAAAAGCGCACCACAATTGCGCAGAGTGCCTCGTCCGTGCCACCAGTGACGACTACTGCAGAAATTGTCAACGTACTTGAGAACGCGTTCGCCGATTCCATAGCCAACGGCACTGATGGACACAATCCACCACAAGCTAGCAAAAGCGGGCACGACTCGGCATCCAAGGGCACTGGAAGTGGGAAGTCATCGTTCCTGGGTATCAGATGGAAGCTATCTCAGACTAACAAGATGAAAAAACACAAGAGTGCCGACTCCACTCACTCTACCTCATCGCACCCAGATGATCACGAAGAGCTAGGCGGTGTATGTGGAGGAGTTGCGGGAGGAACTGGAGGGACTGTACGCTTCATGGAGAGTCCCGAGCCGAAACCTGGCCGGTTGCAGTGCCCCTTCTTCCGGTTTCGGGCCAAAAACGTGGGAATAGAGGAAGGCTTCGCGCAGGCGGGCAGCGGGAAAAGTGCGCCAGTGGCGCTGGCTGCTGCAGGCGCTGGACCTGGAATCGCACCCGGACAAACGGAAGCTACCCCGTCCAGAAAATCTGAAACGCGGAAGAAGGACAAGTTCTGGTCTCGGGTCATTTTTCCTTCCTGAAGGGACGAGACGAAACAAGTGAACCTCCTATGTCTTTTGGTGAACCATACAGTGAGGCCACGAGACATTCCTCGAAGCTCGTACCTTTCTATAGCCTATGCCAGCCCCAACGAGCACCGGCCTGTTTCTTTTTTGCAAGAGGCACATGGACACTCACACGAAGAAGGAATGCACTATTTTGGGTTTTTATAATGTATACCTATCAGTGTAGTCACACTCTGTAAGAGGGAGGCAACAGCGGGACCTCTCACAGTCATTCTAGGGACGAGAGCCCACACGTCTCATGAGCACCGACGGTTTCAAAACAAGACGGCAGTGAGCGAATAAGCCGACGTAGCTACTTCGCTCATCTTTATTAGATTTCCCCGTTTCCTTCACCCTTCTGCTTCAGCCTTCGAAGCTACCTTGCCACCTGAAAGCCTGTAAGAAAACGCGACTCCCACAGCCTTCACATTTTGTTTCCTAAGCTTGCGCGCAAATAAAAAAAATAAGAAGCGGACACACTGCAAACAGCCCAATTGTCTTACTTTCTGTACGAGTTGCTCGATGCATTCCCGATATTTATTTGTTTTTTTTTTCTTTTGAGGACTATTGTTAGGGTGAAGTTGTTGTAGGCTATAAGATAATACAGGTTTGAGAGACTCGCCAGAAAGCCTGTTTAAGGGCACTTTAAGGCAGAAAGTTCGAACGATTGTAGTGGATGACATCCACTTTTTGAAGCTGAGCTTATGAAGTTGTGACGGAGATAGAAGACGAAGTACTTCGACAGAAACCGGCACATAGCAGCCATATGAGACATCTGAGTTTTAACACTCCGTGGATATACTACGATACATATGCCAGGTCGATGTTTGCAGTCCTGCATTTGTGTAAAGGGGATGGGGGGTGGGGTAAAAAGAGCCCGATCTTTCCGTAATCGTAAAGCCCACACAAGCTCTCGAGAAGCCACTGTCCGAAATGTGTTCACAACCACCGCTAGCGTCCGGCTATTCCACAGTTTTAAATTTTCGAAGAAAATGTATTACAAAGTAATTTAGCTATCAGCATTGTTTCTCTGATATTTATTTAATTAATTATTTATTTGTGCAACAATACTGCCAATCTCATCAGAAATTGGCAGTACGTCTTCATTACGCTTTCACTATTCCAACCAAAGTCAATTTTTTCTCTGACTGCTTGATGAAAGCCAGGAATGCAAGGAACAGTCTCACACTAAAATGAATATCCGGACTCTCTCGATTGTAACATGGATAATCATTGTAAAGCCTTTTGAAGTTTATTTTCTGGGTTCCTTTTTACGAGGAAGCCGAGGAAGCCGCCCGAGCCCAAGGGCTCGTGGCCGACGCCTAGGCCCGCCCCAAATCAACTTCGCTGGACTTCATAAATAAAGTTATTCTTCTTCTTCTTCCTTTTTACGTCTTCGATGACCGGCTTGTATCAAATTGTCAGTGCTCTGTGCATACAAATTCAACATGCAATGCCACTTCATATACGGCAGTTTCCAGCACATTCTTCCTAACTCTCTGCCTCAAACAATGAGCAGAACTAAGATTGAAGAAGCTGATAGTAATGATGAAAATCTGCCAAGGTTAATTCAGTGACCCTTTACTGTACCTCATCTGCTGGACTGTAGCTGCTGTCATGACAGAAACATGCAGTCAAACAAAGCATAACTGAATATACGAGCAGCGCAACTTAAAAGTAGTTACAGTGTAACTAAGGAAGCGAAGAAACAAGTATAGAAGAAAGCTCTGTTAGGTTGCGCTGTTCGTATATTCAGTTATGTCCTACCAACTTGCATAAGTTTCTACCCTTCGAACAAAGCAATAACAGAAGCTGTGGCTTCTTTGAGGAAATTCAGGAATGGGAACACAGAGAACATGTATATGTTCCAGACCACGCTGCCGTGCCTTTTTTTTAAATCGTGCTTCTCCAGGACATGTTTGTATTCATAATCACACACGTATCCATGAGGGCCTGTTTTTCTGAATGCAGCATTCTTTGTGAATGAGTTTCAGAAACGATTGGATTCTTTTCTCTTGTTTACACGTCTTTCCTGCAGTCATCTTCATATTTGAATATCCCAACAGAAAATAGGCGACCACCTACAGTCGACCGTACAGAAGCCACTCGCAACGTACAGCTCGTCGTCTAACGTGCATTGTCTTTCACTCTTTTTTTCATTCTACACGAAGGTGTCATCTCTGCTATTTTGTTAAGCGATCTCCCGATATCAACATCCAAGTAACATGCAGGGAGGGACCTAGCCGGTGACGGAGCGCTACTTTGCATTCACAACCATCAAAGCGGTAAATTTCTTGTGAAAAACTAACTGTGAGCACAAAAGTTTTATGTTGTACTTTTCCGTTTTCCAGACTCGCACATGTTTGAAGTTCACAATTGTATCAGATTCTGCTTGAAGGAAAGTGGAATTTAAACGATAAATGTCGCTTCGACAAGACGCAACAACACATGGCAGTATAGCGAATGAACGTCTAGAGTATACAATGCAGAAAGTGCTGCAACCAGGTCTGATAGTCGACAACGCCGCATAGAAAGGCAAGTCACTGAAAGCCGAGCGTGGTGACGTACTGCTTCAGAGGTAGCAAGAGCTCGCTCTTTCGTGCATAAAGACGCTATGCAGTAGCCGGGTTTATGCTATCAGCGCACTGTCCAGCCTGTCAGTGCCTTTTTAAGTCGCCACGCCCTCAACTCGCCCTCCTTTCTCTCGCTGAGCTCCAGCCACTGCTTGGTGGCGCTTTGGTATTTCATCTAGTCGCTGCAATTCGTGCGGTGCATGCTTTAATCAGGAAAATTGGCCCTTCTACTGCTGTCAGTTGCGTTATATTCACACAAAGAGCGGGACGAACGAGAGGGTTCACGGCTGTGTGGTTACTCTCGGTTGAATGAGGATGGACGCGAGAAAGCGAAATGATTTGACGACGGCGGCTCCAAAAAGGAAAGTACGACAGCGCAGAGACCATGGCGCGCTCACTGCCTTGATCGACGGATAACGGCGGAAGGCACGAGTGACATTGAAGGTAAGTAATCACTGAAAGTTGCGTACTACCGAGCGAAGGGTGAACGTGCGAGCTGCTTTTTTTAATTTCTGGTCTTTTTCATGCGCTTTAAAAAATCGGTAAGTGAGAGTGGCGGCCATTTTAATGGCGCCAGTCCTATTCCCTGCGAGTTATCAGTTTTTATATATCTTTATGCGGGCCTGCGTTTCAAGCAGTTGAACTTGATACATTTCTTCTTACAAACGAAATGCACGGCACGTGTTCTTGAGCCTTCGAGGCCTCTAGGGTGAAGCGAAGTATCAGCCATCGTGAAGAAAAACATAAACAGAATGAAAAGAAAGAAAGAGGGAAAAGTTAAGGTAAGACAGGAAAGCTAACCAGTAAAAGTCTTCTTGTAGAAAACCTTGTAGAAAGTAGGCGTGAAAAATATCAAAGAACAGGAGATGGTCTGTAACTTCCCTGCAGAGAGATACCAACAGCACTGCCTCAAAGCAACAAATGGGCGTTTTCACGTAACTGTCAAAACATAGCCCTAAATCTTGTTTCTATAAAAAACTGCAGCAATACACCTCGCGTTGACATCTCGCGTTGGCTCACGTTGACATCTGAGTAAGCTGCTCTTTTGAAAAAATTTCCTTTTTTGCTGAAGGGCCATTGTCTAATGAACCAAGCGTAGCTGAAAGTGCTACTTTTTCGGCATCAAAGCGTGCGCAATCACACAAAAGGTGCGTGATAGTTTAGTTGCCCCTGCAGAGTTCACGCAATAGACCATGAGACATCCGTGTAGTGAATGAAGGTGCATTAAAGATGCCAATTCAAGGCAGAGACTGATCAGCTGGGTACAATCATGTCGTGATAGGTTTTACGAAATTCGTGATTGAAGATCTTGATCCCAGGAATATAAGCGCGGATTTGTAAACAGCGGTGAATTTCACAGCTCAACGTTGGATGTGCTAGCGCATGAAGTCGTTTTGCTGCATAAAACCTTAATAACGAAATGGTGGTACCGCTGACGCCCGCGTGCACTAATAAGGCAGCTTCTTGCGCTTCATCATTGCCCTAAATTCTTCCATGCCTTGGTAATCACTGGAATGTTTATTGTGTCCTTGCCGAATGAATTCATGCTGAGTGTGCCTAATTTATTCAATTAGCGGCTAATGTCAGGCAATACTAACCGCGACAAGTAATCTTTGCAGGGCTGCTTTGCAATCACAATTGGACCGTGAATTAGAGCTTTATCAGTAACATACCTATAGGAGCCGCACGGACGAATAAAAGTTCATCAGCTGGTATTTATATTGCGTAGAACATTTGAGGCTGTGTTGTAAGATCTCGCACTGAAATATTACGTAAGTCAATAAGTTTTGACCGTCATGTAATTTCTAAGTGTAATAATGGATACGATCATTGTGCACCTGATATTTAAAAAGTTTTGTTACTTCTTTTAGAGCAACCAACAAAATTTTTGTTTTCTTCATAATGACTGGTATCTTGACGCACAGTTCTGGTCGAAGTAGGCACAAAAAAGGCGAGGACGGTCTTGCAGCAGGTGTGTATATGGAGGCTGTTGAAGTACAGTTAGTAGCAATACCATTGATGACTGTCACATGTGACTGATTTGCATTTAGTGACGCGAGGTGGTGGGAAGGCATCTTGACAAGGTGTTCAACCCGGCGTGGTGGCTACATATATACGCAGACGTAGGGTTATCTCGCGGAACGATTAATATTGCCGCTGCAAACGTATAATTTAAGACCGAGGGAAGTCCTTAGAACTGGAGCTTGCAGTCTCTGGAGTGCCGTATACTGCTGGTATTTCCCATCTTGTAAAGGCTATATATCGCATATGCCATTGCCAATCTTCAGCATGGACTTAATTCTTGTTTTCTATGACCTTCTACCCGACAATGTGTTAAACTGCGTTATAGCAGTTGGGTGTCTCTTCAAGTACGAAACGTGTGGCGTCCATAATAGGTCATGATCAGTAATTACGACTAAAAATTGGTACTTACTAGTGTGTATATCTGCTTACCCACTGATTTTTATAGAACATGGCCACATCTTCTTGCGTCTAAACGCTGCAAGGCAGCACTTCTCTAGTGCCATGTGTAAGCTCTGTCAACTTTGTCAGCGTTGCTGCCTTTCATATCCTGGCTTGTACTTGTATACGCGCCATGGCAGATGACCAGATGCAGATGTCAACTGCATATATGAGTACATCGACTGCCTTGGTCAGACCATGTTGACTTGTGTAATGCTTAAAACAACCCCTGAAATATTGAATTACTTTGTCCTCATACAGCATAGAAACACTAACAAAACATTTATCTCGCATGTAAAGTACGCTCCTTTATCAAAGGGAACGGGCCCGAGCGAGGCCACCACGGCGGTGCTTACAACGCCGGTAGGCGGCAGCTCGACGGAATGCCTCTAGTTCCGTCGTCGCCTATAGAATATCAATTTAACGAGGAATGGGTAATAACGGCAGGTATTATCTGGGTTTTAACATGATAAACTACAATTGAATTCAAGGATGTGGTAGTTGAGGGCTCCAGAAACTTCGAGCAGCACCGCGAGTTCGGCAGAGTTGGTGGATATTCATCGTGCAATAATTGACAGCGAAATTGGACGGATAGAGACACGGTTAAAAACATAGTTGTGAGATCAGTGCTGTGTCCTTTTTCTATACTTGTCAGTGGCGCAGTCAGGTGGGTAGAACACCTGGCCCGTGCCCACTGCAAATCTTTTTTAGCCAAGTATAGAGCGAAATATGATCATTTTCTGTGGTACCTCCTCTGAAATCACAAAAATGTGCCCCGACCCCTTCGAAAAAACTTTGTGCCTACGCCCCTGCTGTCCGTATCGAACTTGTCGTGCTGCCAATTATTCTGCAATGAACTTCGACGTTCTTTAACGTTGACATCGCATAGTACATGCGAGTTCAGCGTGCGGCCGAGAAGCACAATCGCTACACCATCGCTGCAGGCAGCCAATCATGCATGGCAAGAGTAGAGCCGTCAAGCTTGCCCGCTCGATAACACCCACTGTGAAGATAACGTGTGCAAGCGAAGTGCAAAGCTGCCACGTTTCCAAGGCGCTCCCGCGCCAAGCACAATTTTTGAGCAGTACACAAAACGTCGCTGACCTCGCGTTTTGCGCAATCGTCCAGGAGGGGGCTGCGTTACTCCAATCGCTTGCGTATCAACCGTACATGGTTGTTCTCGGGTCGAGAGATGACGCGCAAAGGGACCATAAATGCTGGTGGCTATTTAAACAAGCCGAAAGCAGCAGCCGCAGAGAGCAGGCCACAAGCTCGCGCCTTTACTTTCTTAAAAAGCCTACCTGTGGAGAGGTCAACACGCTGGTACAGGCACCATGCATACGTGAGAAGCCACCTCAGTCATGCACTGCCTCCAGCGCCAAAGCAGCCACGACCGCATGTTTGAAGGGATACGGGAGTGGACGACGCAAGCAATGGCAAGCCACTGCGCCGTCCTTTTGTGTTTCACTTACTGGGTTTTCGTTCCTGTTTGATTTATTTTTTACTTTTTTTCTGTATGTTTACTTCTCCATCTATTTCATTTAATCCCTCTTAATCCATTCCGTCGTGAGCCACTACAGACGGTAAGTTATTAGCAGCCGTGGGAAAACCATAGTATTAGTGTGGGTGCTTTTCTTTTTTTCGCCAGACTTCATGCACCCTCTGTTAAACGTGACCACATCCAATTCTCGGCAAAAACAACGAAAGCGACAAGCCCGTTGGACGATACTGCACGTGTGTAGAGCAGGTTGCTTCGTTCCGTGAACTATCACAGCTTACAACCCTCGGGCTAACGCAACACGAAACTTGGCGGCAGCTTGACACGGACGACAACAGCGATCGCACTGTCACGGTCGCTTCAGAGGTGCTACTAAAGAGCGATGTCTTATGCTATGCTAATCTTATCGTCGAACACTCGCAGTTAACTGAAGAAGTTGATAACGCCGATGGACCGTAGATCATGCCATAGTAGGTTAAGGGGGGGGGACGAGATAGTGATTTTGAAATAGGGAAAATCGAAAGAACCCAGCAACTTTACGCATTGAATTTGACGTCTCAGCAGTAGCTCACAAAAGAACGCATTGGGATTGATTGATATGTGGTGTTTGACGTCCCAAAACCACCGTATGATTATGAGAGACGCCGTAGAGAAGGGCTCCGGATATTTCGACCACCTGGGGATCATTAACGTGCACCTGAATCTGAGCACATGGGCCTACAACATTTCCGCCTCCATCAAAATGCAGCCGCAAGAGCCGGGATTCGATCCCACGACCTGCGGGTCAGCAGCCTAGTACCTTAGCCACTAGACCACCGTGGAGGGGCGAACGCATTGGGAGAGAAAGAAGATACATAGAGAAGTGAACATTGAGAGTAAAGCAAAATATGGGGAGACTGGTAAAGAAGTACGTGGACGGTGCGCTGATCGGCGAGCGGTTGTCAAATAGAAAACATTGGGACGACACCACCATCAGCCACGAAATCCGCTACGCCATTCTACTGGCCACTGGCTAAGCACGAAAAGCGTTAGCATAAAAAAAGCGTTGTTCCGCGATTGCTTTTCTGTTTGCACATCTGTTAAAGCAGCTGCATATTACGAGCAATTATCCAGTCCGGTGTCGGCTAAGGAGTCTTTTAGGAAGATGTCTTTCAGGAAGAAGTGCTTGGAGATTTATAGAGAAAAAAAAACTTAGTATGGATTTCTTCTCCGAAAAGCGAAAACAAAAACGTAAAGATCACGCGGCGTTGTGTCTACCTCGTTGGTATTTACATTGCATGACCTGGAGGTGGCATTTTCTTTCTGTTAGAAGACGATGTAGACTTCTTAGTCACAAATAGATGATCTCAGATAGAATGTGAAATAAGGTTGCATTTATGTTATTGATTTCTAGGTGAGGGTCTCCACGTTCACTTCACACGGTGAGGATTGCGAACGCTTCAGCAAACCGTCTGTGGCTTTGAGAAGATCAGTGACACCGACAGACTAAACCTGGTGTCCAGTTATCACTATCTTCTCCTTGTGGTTGCCTAGGGATATGCTAGGCAGAAGAATGCGGCTGATGATTAGGGGAATATTGTAGTGCACAGAAGTGGTGAAGATAAATGTTATCAATATTTTTGAATGGCGCAAGATATCAGTTCTGTGGGGGCAGAATTATGTCGTATCGACGTTATAATATATTTTAATGCAATGCAGTTTTGTTTCAATCACCGTTAAATGTTGCTACAGTCTGAAACTTGGCCAATTACCGTTAAAATGCGGATGGTTTCGTTTTGTGAGAAAGACAAGGAGGGTGGCTGCTACGTTACTCAAAATAAATTGCCCCATTGTGTGACGGTGATCTCTCAGCTGTCCCGTCGCTAATATACGCTGAAACAACGCAGCGAAGCGTCGGACGCAATGAACAACGCAGATCAAGCGGTCACATTGATCGAAGCTTGAACCCCATTCTCGTAAATACATGTGCCAGCACTTTTCAGGTCGAAAGTGGGCTCCATTTCTCTCTGCCGTTGACTGTGAACACTATATTCCCAGAATACGCGCGCCTTAGCGTCCTGTCTTTATTTTTCACTATTTTTCTATGCGATATAAGTATGTATGAGGCACTGCCTCACCGTTTCCCTCTCTACATATGATTTCCGTAATCAACAATCCTACGCCCAGCACACCCGCTGTACTGTATCCTTGTTTGGGAGCATACCAATGTAAGCGGAATTCAATTTCAAGCTCACCGCCTAGCTTCCGCTTTCTCTTCGGTCTGTGCCTCTGCCAGCTGCTACCCACCTTTACTCTTATTTTTCTATCTTGGCTTGAGACCTATACTTTCGCTTTTTTGGGCCACAACAAGGCTCAGAATTCCCTATCGTTCCCTTTCGTTTGCTGGTTTTACAATCGTTAGTGAAACCGAAATGAGCCAGTTTTAGCTTTATTTTTTTCTCATTTTTATAGACAAGCGGTTTTTTTTTTTTTGGCTAGTACAACACCATTCATCTGAGTTTATTTGTTGGTGGCGCAAACAACATCAAATGAGCAGAGAGTCATGGTCACGTGACAAGGCGCAGATAAGAAATGCATCCATTTTGAAAACGTATTTATTTGCCCCTAGTAGATAGAGCGAACTTCATATGCAAATGTACATCACAATCTGAAGAGCCAGATTATCTTAGGATCACGCTGATGTTAGACCCCACACATCAATCCATACCACAACATTTTGCATAGCTCGTACAGCCATGACATGCGTATCAATCGGCATTTGTATAAAATTTGTTAATACATGAATAACACTTTGGAAAGAATAAAGTTTGTGGGACGGTACACGTCTTCGTTGAAGGTGGAGTTTGCGACCATGTGCAATTCGTCGCATTGGTGAAGCGAAATCTATTCGACTTTCGAAGGAGAAAAATAAACACAAATATTGGGTGGAAGTTGGCCTGCTTGCGCAAGCACGTGGTTTCCGGTTTCGTGGGTTTGATACGGAGTGAGCTCTAGATTGTAACGGCGTGGTTCTGCATATGTGACATGTCCCGAAAACCTTTAAAAGTGACTGCCCCGGGAGGCGTACGCCTTCTGACTTTTTTTCTAGCGCAGATTGCTACGCTGTAAAAGAGGGTGGGGTTCCCGACATGAGCGAAGTCTGCGATCGGTCTTTTGTGCACTTTCGGCAAGCTTAATTTCTGACCTGCTCTTTTTATTAGTTGGGTGTGGTCGCTTTAATGCTTTTAAGTATTGCAATGAGTTCATTGCTCTTAAAGTATGATACACAACATTTCGTCACTCCTAATTTTAAGGAAGTTTTTGGCATAAATAATCATGACATGGTGACCCAGCAATTTGCGGTTTTCGACAAAAAACAAAGGTAGCGAGTAGAATGTGCTTGCAAGCGTGTGAAAACTGGACTTCGAGTGATTATTTCAGTCCAAAATAAGCCCTACAAGTCTGGTTAGAAAGCTTGGTTAGAAAACACTGCCGATTGGCAGTCTATAGAAGCACCCGAAAACATGCGAGCCAGACAATATAGCTCAGAACGCGGCCTGGAATGTACAAATAATTATAAAAGTAATCTAAATGTTGCTTTCTCTTCTCTCGAGAAATGGTGGAAGATGTTTAAAAATTGTCCGCATAAAGCCATCTATGAGCCATTGGTTGATTTAAAGATGGCGTGCTTGGCCGTTACAGAGATCGTCGCAATAGGCCGCGGCTTGAACACGCGTGGGCGCGCATTTTTTACAAGAAAAAAGCCTCGCATTCGAAGAAAAGATAAAAGAAAAAGTGCTCAACGTCACGAAGTGCGCATCTTCGCCCTTGCCATTCCTCCCTGCTTAGCCTCCAACGCTTACGCTGGGACGAGAGAAGAGAAAGAACGATTGCAGTGCGTGACAATTCTTTGATACTCCGCTCGTACTTGACGGACTCTTAAAATTTTTGCGGTGTTTTTTCGTGAGGCAATAGGCCATTTCAGTAAATTCATGCTATGGTTATTTAAAAAGAGTGTCTTAGAGCGTAAAAGGGCTTGCTTTAAGTTCTGGTAGACGAGTCTGTGGTCGCACCCTCAAAATGTACTGGTATCGTAAATATGCTAAGAAAGCACTTGAGAGTGAAGGAGCAAAGAACGAGAAGTCAAGTCAGCACAATGAACAAGAGATTCGTTCTGTTAGGGCTGCCTTATGTTAATTACGAATCCCTACCCAACTTGCTCACTTATACTTTCCCCGCCGCGGTGGTCTAGTGGCTAAGGTACTCGGCTGCTGACCCGCAGGTCGCCGGTTCAAATCCCGGCTGCGGCGGCTGCATTTCCGATGGAGGCGGAAATGTTGTAGGCCCGTGTACTCAGCTTTGGGTGCACGTTAAAGAACCCCAGGTGGTCAAAATTTCTGGAGCCCTCCACTACGGCGTCTCTCATAATCATATGGTGGCTTTGGGACGTTAAACCCCACAAATCCTCACTTATACTTTATGCTACAGTGCTGAGACAACTATGAATGTGGAGTCACCCCAATTCATACAGGCCGCGCAGTGTGCGCTGAGTATTTGCAACCTAAAATGTGATGTCTTATCACGGAGCGTCACCTGGGTATCTAGTTTTACTCATATTTGTTTGCACTGCACAGCTTTGATAACGAGCGGGTTCGCCTTTCATGGGATGAGTAATAGCTGTATGAGAAACTTTGGCCGGCACAGTATTCTACACTGCAGTTTGCTCCCACTCGCAGTCCTTCCCGATACGAACTATGCACACGTCGCGACGGCGCTTTATTGAATGCTTTCCATCAACGGACACGCTTCCTGTTGTGAGGTCCGCTTCCGCTCGAGGTCACGACGCACCATGCAACGTGTCGTGCATATACGCACGTACGACTTCCTTGCGGCTCGATCCCGCAGCGCCAGACTTCAAGCGTGGGCTGGTCAATCGTAAAAACCATTCAAACTGCTCGACTCGCCGAGCTTTGCGTGCACGGAGCGAGACAAGTTTTATAGATGGCGAGGCGCTTGCCCAGCGCTGAATGCAAATGAGTCTCGATGCGATAGCGTGCGGAAGAGCTGCGGCACAGTGGTATGGGGTCGTAGCAGAGGGTCACAGTGGCTTTCTAGCTGACAGCGAGATTTATTTTGTTCCTTGTTTCTTTAGCACGGTTGTGGAGAAATCAATTTTTCGTGAAATGCCAGATTTCACGATCTAGCCGAAATTGTGCAGAAAAGCTGCGACAAACTGACCCATACCCCCCCCCCCCCTTGTCATTTGGCACCCTTCTGCTACTCGTATTATTCTGCCAGCTTTTAAGCTTTTTTACACAATCACCGCTGGTGCTGGATGCTTTATTCTAAAATTATGAAGTATTGTAAACAGCGGATGTATAAAGCTTGTGGAAAAAGTACCGGTTTGACTGAGTGCCACGAAATTGCGAAGTCACCGAAGAAAGCTAGCGGCTGAAAAAAGTTTCGACGAATATAAGTTGGAATGTCACGTCGTCAACTTCAGGAAAGAGGCGGCCATACTAGCAGAAGAGCTGCTAAAACTGCGCCTTATATATATATATATATATATATATATATATATATATATAGAGAGAGAGAGAGAGAGAGAGAGAGAGAGAGAGAAAGTGAGAGAACAGAACAGCCGCCCCGAAGCAAGGTTGCTGTCTCTGCCTCGTTTACTCCTTTACAATGGCGCAGCTCGATAATTCAAGCTTGCGGCTCAAGCCATCTGTCCGTAGCCTCATGGGTCGTCAGCAGCGTGGGCTTCTCCATCCAGAAGCGCCGCTCACGCTTCCTGGCGATGTAGTCATCAACCCGGCCGCCGCTTCAGCTCCATTCGGACCATGAGTGGACGGCGTCTATGCTTCCACTGTGGTGCCAGGGCATCTCCAAACGAACACCATGCTACCACTTCGCGGCCGTATTACGCACGGGATCCTGTCCTTTTGGAATGTTGTTCAAGCTTCCCACGGCCTACATTCCGTTGCCGGTACTCTTCCAACATACGAGCCGCCAAGAAACGCTGCTCATGCTTCCTCTGACATGTGTGTCGCCGCCGTGAGTGTTATTAGTATCGCATATTCCACGGACGTGAACCAGCACTGTTCCGATGGCTCGTCAGAAAGCGCCACGTACCTGCGGTGTACGATCACGGGACTCCACCTCACGGCCAACGCCGCGAGAGCGACGAGCTCCGCGCTGTTCTCTGCAATCCTGCCGGCCCTGAGCGCAAGCAACGCTATGTTGGATGCAGTCACCTAGCAAGACCTTGAAGCCTGCTCATCTGACTAACACAGAGATCTGAAGGGCGCCTTTCTGCAGCTCTCAGACCAGCTCGACTGCTTTGCCTCAGTTATCTCTGCATTCTTACGTGCCACCCCACTATTGCCGTCCATCTGCAAGCTGCCGGAATATGACGGGTTTGCAGCCGGCTGGGTGGCAACCATCAGCTCGCTAGCTATGCGCGCGGCCCAGACAGAGCATCAGAAATGGTCCTTGGCCATAGACCGTCTTCGGGAAGGCGAAGCGGTGTGGCAACGGTATGAAGGCTGGAAGCAGCAGTCTTGGTTGGAGTGGAGCTCCAACTTCATAGCTGATTTTGGTTATTCCCTGCCCATGAAACTTGACGTTCCCCGAGGACGGAGCTCAAAAGAAGCCCGACCTAGAGGATGCAATTCAAGCCCCTACCATCCTGCCGTCTCTCGGTGACCAAGGTGAAAAGAACAATCACGACCGTGTAACGCTGCCTTGCACAGGCGTTTGTGCTGTCGTATTTGGAGCTCCTGAGGAGCACCGGCCTAACGCTGCAGCTGTGTCCACCGGGTTTCTAACCTCAAGCTTTGCGCAACGCACCACAACAGGCCTCAACGCAGGCTGCCTTGTCGACTTAGTGGCACCAGCCCCCATCCTACAGGGCATTTTACCACCTAATGAGACAGGCCTCTTCACTGAGTTGACTAACATTCCCTCTGGTCAGACGGAAGTGGATACGCGTGCAACGCATGCACTGCCAGAATCTGTAGAGTCTCCGATTTCCGGAACGGTTTCCGTCGAGGATCTCCAGCCTGTACACAGCGTGGCTTCAAGAATCATTGACTTGATAGCGTCCGGAAGCCCCACAGCGACAAGGTTGCGCAAGACAAGAACTAGCTGCATCTCGGCGCAGAAGCCACGTCGCTCGTCAGCTCGAGGATTTCACCCCACGTTAGTGCAGATGTCTGATCGCACCAGAAAACGTTCATCGATCGCCCGAAAAATGCACACACGGCCGCGTATGGCGCTACATGTTTGTTGCCGGATCCACCATTTCCTGCCCTCTTTTCCAAAATATGGAGGGACAAAAAAAAACGTTCAGGGATCAACCTGCGGCCATGTCGATCCAGTCTGGGCCACCCGCCAGAACCATCTCCAAGGAAACCACGCCTCGGCAGGAAACTTCAACTACCACGAGAATGCCTGCTCCGTCCACTAGAAGCGAATGGAACTACTTTCTTTGAAAAGTTCCAGAGTGGTCAAGAATAACCACCCCGGTGCAGCCAGCCCCGCCCAACGGAGGCAATGTCGGCAAGTCCACAAGATCTCACATGGAATAGACCAACCGCAGCGACAGAGCCAATTCCGGCCGCCACACAACACGCAGCTGGACTCCCAGGCAGGGTCGCAGCGTGGCCCGTACCGACCACTGTGATGCAGCCAGCATCGCCCAACAAAAACACAGTTGACTGCTACAGCTAGAATTTCCCACTTGAAACGTTGTCGTGCCCTCCTTCGACAATGTTTTCAGTCATGGCCGAGTGTGATGACGAAGAAATACACCGACACTGTGGCCCAGGCGCGAAGGCTAGGCCAGCGAAACAGAGAAGGAAGCAGACAATATAACAGCCGGCCCGCAGCAAGGATGCTGTCTCTGTCTCGTTTATTCCTTTACAATATATATATATATATATATATATATATATATATATATATATATATATATATATATATATATATATATATATTGCAAGATCCTGCGTTGGATTACTCATTTCTTGAAGCACCAGTAAAGTTTTGTGGTAACGCATGAGGGCCTAACGTCAGAATATGTCCTCAACCAAGGAGTGCCACAAAGCAGCGGGCTAAGCACGATGCTCTTTAATGCAGTCACAGCGCAGCTGCCATATAATCTTCCCCTTTACATCATATGTTCAGTATATACTGATGACATAAGTATATCGACGTCTGGTTCATCGTTTTTAGATGTCCAGCAAACTCTACAAGAAGGACTGGATTACGTAGACAATTTTCTAACAAGGCTAGGTCAGGTACTCAGTCTCACAAAAACAGTCATACTACCACTTACAATAGAGAGACCTGGAGGCCTCCAAATATTCCATAAAATATGCCTATTCAAATGATGAAGACTCGTGAATTTCAGGTGTGATTTTAGCGCGGAGACTAAAATGGTCACGTCATGTTCAGTCCCTTGAAAAAAAAGTGAATCAAGCAATTAGAATCCTCTGTCATTTCTGGGGGGTTAAACGGAGTGGTACTACAGAATTGCTGTTAGCCCTACATTTGGTGTGGATACGCCCCATGGTTAGTTATTCCCTTCCTCTGCTGCATGGATTTCAACCTCCATCGAAAGAAGACCACTTGTTATTCGAAAGGAGCTTGAGGGTATGTCTAGGGTTGCCATGGTCGACTTAGTGATTTGGTGTGTGGAGAAGCTCCACAAACACATTTGGCAGTACACCAAGCAAGAGAAACACCTAGAAGTTTGTTTAGAATTTTCGCGCAACATGACCGTAATTCTTTATCTGGTGAGCTAAGAAAAAGGAGGGCAACGTGCCTACAGGATAGTGTGTTATCGTTCCAAGCACCAGTATGACTATATGAAGAATGGAAACCATTAAACCCATCTTGGACGCTGCTGGTTCTGGACGTTATCTGTGAAATACTATATGGCATACGCAAGAAAGCACACATGGCGCCTCTAGTGGCGGCACAGATGGTGCTTCATCATTGTCATATAATGCATATTGAAAAGACAACGATATATGAAGATAAGTATTTCAATCAAGAAGTGTCGGCCTGTGCGGTCTTTATACCCACTATTCATGAATAGAGAATGTAAAAATTATCGAACAGACTTTCATCAACGACATCAGAATTGGTAGCTGGTTGCGATGCAGTTAACTTTATGGGCGACTTTCTGGGACACGAAAGGGGGTGGGATGCATCGATAGCAAACGCACCCTTCAGATAATCAAACATGCGAAACCACCTTACAAAAAGGGTGAAATAGCCCAATGTATTGCAGAAGCTGTACATTATGCCTCAGCCCAGGGTCCCAACATCGTATTCCAATGGATGCCCATTCACATTGGAATAGAGTGTTATGAAAAGGCAGAGACCATGGCTAAGAAAGAAATTAATGAAGGACAGGATTGTGCGATTCCGATGTCTAGGAAGGATAGTCAATATTTTATAACGCAAGGAGTTAATCACTATTCTCGAGAAGTGGTCTGATAGATTGATTTGTGGGGTTTAACGTCCCAAAACCACAATATGATTATGAGAGACGCCGTAGTGGAGGGCTCCGGAAATTTCGACCACCTGGGGTTCTTGAACGTGCACCCAAATCTGAGTACACGGGCCTACACCATTTCCGCCTCCATCGGAAATGCAGCCGCCACAGCCGGGATTTGATCCCGCCACCTGCGGGTCAGCAGCCGAGTACCTTAGCCACTAGACCACCGTGGCGGGGCGAGTGGTCTGATAGACCTAAGTTAAAGGAATCATCGCTTTATAAAGTTCATCAGCACATAAAATTTCCAATAGCGGCAGACCTTCCAAGAGACTCAAAAACATGATTCCACGGGCTTCGACTGGATGTAGCATCTACAAACGGCTTTCTGCACAGAAACCATTGATACGATTCGCTGGAATGCCACTGTGGGCATGCAGAAGAAAATTTTCGTCATATTCTTTTGAAGTACATAAAGTACGAAAGTAAAAAAGAAATTCAAGAAAGAAACTAGCAAGTTTAGAAAGACTGCCTCTCAAATTAAAGAAATTACTTGGACCATATCAAGAGATACATTTTCCGAAAAAGGCAAACATCTTCCTAACAGACTTCATAGTGAAGACTAGACTTGATATGCGCTAGTGATATACAGCTACCAGTTGACATATATGAAATGATCTGTTAGTGCATATACTGAGGGTAGAAGTAGAAAGGTGTGCGTGTGAATATTCTATAACAGTGTCAACTGCTGCAAGCAAACTGTACATATACATGCCATAAAATTCGAAGCTTTTCTTAGCGAACTTCGGCAACTTTGAGCCTATCTATCTATCTATCTATCTATCTATCTATCTATCTATCTATCTATCTATCTATCTATCTATCTATCTATCTATCTATCTATCTATCTATCTATCTATCTATCTATCTATCTATCTATCTATCTATCTATCTAGCCGCCTACAACTTTTAGCTCTCCAGGCCGTTTGAATAAAGGTATCAATACCCAACTTGGTACGGCATGACATGACTGTATGAAGAACATATTTGACTAGTCATAACATGAAAATCATGACATGAATGTCATTATAGTCATGACTTACTTTTCATGGTACTGCAGCTCTTGCAGTTGTTTCGTTCACATGGCATGTTGCAAAACTTGCATGGTATGACATGATTGCAAGGCGAACACAAGCGACAGACCCTAACATGAAAATCAAGACATGCGTGTAATGTAACAACAGGATTACATGCCACGTTCATGATGCGCTCGCGGCCGTTTTGCTAGCGTCAGATATATCAAATTTGGTATTACGGTACGTGAATGGATGACGAAGGTATGTGACTGGTGCAAACATGATAATCATGAGGTGCGTGTCATATAACAACATGACTACATGCCATGCTCATGATACGCTGGCGGCCGTTTCGATAGCTTCACTTATACGAAATTTGGTGTTTCTGGACGTAAATGGGTGAGGAAGGTATGATACTCATGCGAACATGATAAACATGAGATGCGTGTCATGTAACAACATGACTAAATGCTACGCTCATGATACGCTCGCGGCCATTTCGCTAGCTTCACATGTACCAAACTTGGTATTACGCGACGCGAACGGACGACATGAGAGCATCATGAGTGTGGCATGTAGTCATGTAAAACATGACTACATGCCACACGCATGATGCGCTCGTGGCCGTTTCGCTAGCTTCACATATACCAAATTTTGTGTTACGTGATGTCAATGGCTGACGAAATATGTGACTGGTGCAAACATGATAATTCTGACACGTGTGTCATGTAAGAACATGACAACATACCACGCTCATAGCGTGTTCGCGGCCGCTTCTCTAGCTCGCATATAGTAAATCTGGTATCACGCGACGTGAATAGATGACGAAGGTAAACGACGCATCCATACACGATAATCATGACACGAAAGTCATGTACGGCATCATTTACCTGAATCTCGTAACGTTGTGCTGATTTTAAAGTGACATGTCGACATTTCTGATTCGTGCTTCGCATATCATCGATTCCCACTGGTACGTGGGATCTGCCATTTTTTTCTGGCCAACTGGGGAGGAATTCACAAAGCTTTCTCGTGGTTACGTATTTTCTTAGCCAAGAATTCTCTTATCTGGAGTGATTACTATAGCGCGGGTACGAATTTAACTTATTCGGCACCTAAGAGGGCGAGGAGGACACACAATAGCTGAAGTAACGACAAGGAAAGAAAGAAGTGTGTGTTGATAATATCAAGGTAGCACGCAAAGCGTCTAGCATCGAGAGTATACGATGATAGCCAATGATTTGCTGCATCTAAGTTTCAGTTCCGCGAGCGTCTGCTACAGCGCTTACGGGATGCCGCGTACGTTGTAATAGACGTTTTGGTGGGCTGTGCAAAGCCAAGCACTCGCCTTTCGTCAAGGACTGTAGCTAAAAAAGAAATAGCTCGATGGCCTTAAGTCATCAAGCAATCCTTCACTATCTCGCCAACTACAAGTAAACAACACTCCAGGTGCATCACATCAATGAAACAACGTATAAATCGATGCATGCAATGTTTGAAAATGTGCCTCAAATGTCTTCCCTTGTTTAATGCGACCAGTTACCTTACATTTTAATGAAGCAGCGCTGCTACTCAACTAATCCGGTGTAATCGAGCACGGTATAGTGGTGAACGTAAGGGTGTTTTGTGCCAAGACGTAAAAGGTTGCCTTTATTACAATATTCTTATTACAAGACATAAGAGCGACTTTTGTGCCTATGAACGAATTGTGCAGAAATGGAGAACAGCAGTAATCAAATGAAATTGTGAGCGGAATTTCGCTGGTTCCATGCACCGCAGCATTTTTATAAAGCCGGAATGCGAGAACGTGCATACGCTTACGCTTAGATATGTGTCTACGTAAAACGAGGGAGACTCGTCGGGAGGTGTTCCAGTGCAAATGCTTTTCAAAAAACACGGTGCAAATATTTCGTCAAGCGTTGTTTGAGTGAGAAAACAAAGCAAGGGACGTGTGTACGAGTCTTGAAGTCAAGAGACGTTATCACACGTGCATAAAGGACGAAAAGAAAGACAGAGAGACTCTCGTTTCGTCTCCGCGAAAGCTTGAAATCGATAGATAATAAAGACAATTTTCTGGCCCAGCAGACATCATGGAAAATTTCCACAGAGCAGCATCGGATGCTTAAAGATACTAAAAAGTTCAGTACTCGTTTTATGGGAGCGACCACCACACAGAAAGAGAGATGAAGTGTGACTGTCTGTAGATGTGAGAATCAATGCTAATTAGGAGAATTGTGTGTTAATGAGCAAAATCTTCCTTACATAACTATAATGGAAACAAACTGAGTATTCATCTAGTGATAGTGACATTAGTGACAGTGAATTCATAATAGTTGAATAGCGTTGTTACAGCCTGATATATATTTTTATTTATTTTTATTTACATTTGGCAAACTATGAGAATGTAGCGCACGTTAGAGCCGGCTATCCCAACATCGTGGCAGTAATGTACAAGATAAATAGTGCACGGTTATACAGCCACACGTGTCGGGTTCTATCTTCCAGTAACCTTGGGCAAAGGCATTATATTTTTTTCTATTTTTAACCAAGTTTCACCGGACGTTTTTGCATTTGGCGTCATTCGAAGCATTGACAATATATCAGCAGTAGACGAGCACTTACAGCGCTCCGATACAACCTAGGAGGTACTGGGTTCGATCCGCAATGTCATCGAGCACTTCTTCCCCCCTCATTTTTTTTGGGGGGGGGGGAGGGTTGCCCGTCCTGAGAATATGCGTGGCGGCGGGTACCAATTTTTTGAGAAGGTGGCTTTCGCGCTTTCATGTTTCACTTCCCTTTTGACCTAAAAGCGCTGTGCCGTGCTCCTTTATAAATTACATAATTCAGGGTTCATAATTTTCCCCTCCATCCTCTCTTATCGCAAAAGTGCCCAGTGCTGAAATACCAATATCATACCTGGTATATTACTTTTCACGTGTTTGGATATTCGACCAGCGATCAGTCGTGACGCTGTTTTGAAGAAAATCTACACATGCAGCGAGCTAATTGCTTGCGGCCAAGTTGACTGCCTTTGTCGGGACACGTTTTCATGCTAATTTGGTGGGCATCATTATATGCAGCAAGGCCAGAGAGCACGGACCGTTAGAGAAGGCACATATAGAGTGATTAGTTTGTGTCTTCTCTCCCGCTATCTGTCATGCTGCGCGCTTCAGTGTAATGTCGCTGTCAATGGTTAAAATGAACTGTAGCAGTTTATCGAGTTGTGATGAGAGGGTCCCCTAATGTTCAGAATGGAACAGAACAATGGCGATTTGATTTGTGCCATAAAGAGATACTCTGCTTTTGGTTACTACAATAAAGTTTTAAACCGAAGTTTATTTTTTTAATAACAACAGTTCCAGTACAAATGAAAGGTGCATGGCCAAAATTTGTGTATTCAGCTTGATTAGGTTTGTGACGTTAATAATAATTGACAACCGGTATTACAATATGCATAAATATACAACCGCGGGTGATAGCTTGTTTATTCTGAATAAAATTGATATATTTAAATTGACATATTCGACTAACGCAATGTGTACAATATATGCCTTGTAGAGTAGCTATGCTCTAAACTAATCTTCGCTGGTTGGTTCCATTTTCCCAATTTCTTGCTCATGGCTGTACTCTGGCAAATAAAACAACTTCTTCGAATGCACTTATTTTGTGTAAGGTTACATTTATTTTTATGCAGTAAAAACAAATTGAAATGTATAATGGCTCTGAAGAAAAAGTACTAGAAACAAATTCAGTCAAATCATTACCAAACTTACTCATCAATGATAAACGGATTCTCATTCAAAAGATACATGCATACATGCATGCATACATACATACATGCACACACACACACACATACATACATACATACATACATACATACATACATACATACATACATACATACATACGTACATACGTACATACATACATACACTGATGTGTAAGTATTAGGATGAATGGCTATAAAACAACAATTCTAATACACTCATTTTGAATATATAGAAAGTAAATTGCGAGAGAAATCCACCAGCACTGTTATGTCTGAACTCTGTGTTTCTCGAACCATCTCGGAAAAGCTTGATGCATAGTTTCTGCTGCTGCCCAGTGACAAGCAGTTTTGATAGGAAACACAAGAATAAAGCCCTTGACAATGTCATGCTAAAAAAAGAGCTGTGCATCAAAATTTCGTACATGTCTGAAATATTACTCTGTTTATTTACATAGCTTGGCTCATTTACAACACACTAACAAAGCATGTTAGGACACTTGGGTTGAAAGTTGGGACAGCGCAAAGAAATTCTAGACAATACATGAATAATACAATTCTAAGCTACTAAGCTCCTTGATTCACTGTTTCTATGGAAGCCTATAGACCCGATTTTGTTTCCTGAAAACACTCCTCAAAAAGACTTCAAAGTTTGCACATCAACACAGTTCCCATACAGCTGTCTGTTAGTTTGCTTGAACAAAATTCAGTTCACTGGTGGGCAAAGAATGTACACTAATTATGTGAGGTGATGCTCCAGTACACTGCATGTATGTCTTGCTGCTGGCTTCAACTGAGATGTTGCTCAGCACATATGTGTAAAATCACATCTAATAGTATGCCACTGCAAAGTAATTATGTGTCATTTGCATGAAAGAGGGACCACAATAAAAGAACTTAAAAACATTTACCTTCACACAGTTACAAAATGTAAATACATTTCCATGAAGTTTTCACAACTCATTTGCGAATAGTAATAATGGTTATAAACACATTGTTAATTCCACTACCAAACTGTTTTCAGATGTCAGCTTCAATAGTAGAGTATACCAGTACCTTTGTAGGGCTAAACAATTGTAAAGGCACCTAGAAAAAGATAAGTAAATGCATGCTATAGCTACATAACAATTAAAATAAATACTTATATTTGTAGTCTGAATAAAGCTGCATAGATAAGTCATTTGCATAGTACACAATTACATTATGAACAAACCTATCTGAGCAAAGTATACATTTAAAAAGTTATACTTACACAGTAGAAACAGAGAAGTAGACTGTTCAAGGATGAAGAGGCAGTGGGATAACAATACACAAGCACTAAAATCTGCTATTAGATATACTAGTAGGGATGATCCTCTTCTTTCGAATTAAAATAATGCACATGGATTCACTTTCAAGAGCTTACACGCACATGACATCATTGGTGCTATACAAATGAGTGCATACTGATGGATTATATCGACTAAGTACAAGACTACCGCACCCATGGCTTTACTTGTACTACAAAGAATGCAAACAAAGTGACCATGCCGACCATCAATGCTCTGATTTATGGCAGTTAAATGAAGAGACACGCAGGCAGTTGAATTAAAATGCATGTTAAAAACTTCACCTAAAAAGTATTTGCCCACTAACACTACAGCAGCATTTAAATAAATATCATAGTTTGGTATCTTCCATGCAAAATTTAAATAATTTGGTTTGCAAGCAAAGGAACTGCTGAATAATGCACTGCTAAGAAGTTAAACTGCAGCTGCACAGACTGTTACTACGTATACAATTCAAACTGCTCCTGACATCACAATGTGCTCTTACTGCTGTCGTAAACTTTGAGCAGGAGAACAGTCACTGGCAGTCACTTTCTACTTGTTGGTCTTCTGTGCTCTGTTTTTCATACACTGTACATGACCGTGGAGCACCAGATCCCTTGTTACTGCTGGAACTTAGAAAAATACAGATCATTGTCACAACCATGCTACATGCAAAAATGTACAGTTGTTAAATATGTGCTCATATTTACAGATGTCGTATTTTCAGAAGCTGATGACAAGCCTCAACAAACACACAAACAGTGAAGACTGAAAATATATTTTATTGTGATACAAGAGCAAAAGTACAATGTTATAGATGAAGGCATGAAACTTCTGCTAGGCATAATAAGCCAATAAAGTTTCTTCTATTTTGATGTTACACTAGGTACGAGAAGCAGGACACAAATAAGTTCACGAAGAAACACAAGTTACTGCATTACAACACAACAGCTAATGTTTATAACTTTAAGGCTGTCTAACATAGCCAGCTCCTTATACTGCATATAGGAGCAAATGGGCAGCCTAGAAGACACAAAACATTTGTGAATTATGAATGTACTTGTTGCTGACATCTATTATTCCAAACGAAGAAAACCTTTTGAAAATGCACTTCATCAGGGGAAATAATGCAGTTACTGGCCCAATGATGCTGTTACTGGCCCTATGATTCAGTTACTGGCCATATGTCGTCTGAGGCTTGTTCAATAGGCATTTCTCCTTGCAAGTTGTAAACAGCCAGGCGATTTTCACCCACGTGCTATTTCATTCCAGAGCACTTGATCTACAGAGTGCGTCACAAGCTCCAGAGCTCAATAACGAATCAAAGTATTTGTGCTCGTTCAAAAGCACGAGCTTTTGAGCCTCAGATGATTGTAGTTTCATTCATAAGCTGCAGGCTTTCTACTTTCAACACTCTCAATTATCTCGCAATTTAGTTCTATAAAGGTTTATTAAGCATTATGTGTGAGAATAATACAGGTATCCACTGCAAGCAACCATGCTTGGGTTTTCAATTTGTGTACAGTAAGTGGTGTTCACTTACTCGTATGAACTTGCACAGTCAGGGAGCACGTGTCCTTCCTATTTTTCTACAGGTGCTTCAAGTCATGATGAGACTTGATGTGCCAGTGTGTGCAACCGATGCATCAAAGGACCTTAACAAACTAATCTCTGCGATCTGTGAAGAGCCAAAAACGAGATATTTAAAAACAATCATTAAAAGCACTCACTTCTAATACTTATTTGACGAAGCTATCCCTTCATCAAAGTGACCAAATCTGCTATAATTACTTTGAAACAAACTGAAGCCTCATGTAATATTTACGTACCACAATATATATGTCCTAGTGAAGTATAGTGCTACCACAGCGGTAATCGTCTATAGACCAAATTCTTCAAAATAACATAAATTTCTCAAGTGCAACCTGACTCCTGGAAAATAAATTCACATAAACTTTCCAACTATCAAACATGGTAAATCGACGGGCCCATCCTAATATTCAACAAGAGCTCACTTATATCAAATCACAAAAAACTGCTGATGTATTTGCCCGCCTCGCCATAATATATATATGTATATAACAGTAGTAGTAAATGTTTGATGCTTGAACTTATCATAGAGAAACAATACATCTGATGGGCTTAAAAACTTGCACACGTTATAGTACTGCGTGAATAGCAACAAATTTAGTTCTGCAAGATCAACTCACCGGGGGCAGCATTTAGTAGCCGTCAGTGTCATGAGGAACCAAGTGTGCTCTAGGGCCAACAGGCAAGAGACATCTGCAGACTGGAAGCTGCCGATGACAGCAATGAAGGGCTAGCCAGGCGTGCACGTCGATTGATATAGTGTAAGAACTGGCCATGACCGGCTGTTGTCAAGTCTCTAGTGTCGTGCAAAATGATGGCCAGACGAACTCGGAAACTTGTAGTTAGCCGGTACTGGCCTACAACTTCATCCAAAGCAAGGCACCGGTGAAATCTTCGCTCTTTCTGGGGGCCGGAGGGGAGCTTGACATGGTTATCACAAAAAGGAGAAGTGATGAGTTAACAAACAAAAGCGCCAAACTCCACCTCCGCAACTTCGCAGGGCAAAACAGTTATCAACGCTGTCTTTCAATTTTCGGTCACACGAGCACAGCTTCTTCACAAGTCTTGGAAACATCTACACTGCACCACTGTTCACAACGAACATCGTTTCTCCCTCGAACACTGGATTGCTCGCAACAAAATAGAAGCGTACGGGCTAACCTGTGGCGAAGCAAGAACCGAACACAGCGCGTAGTTCATACGTTTTCGTACGTACTTAGGGTCACTCTAGTAACGTGTCAAAACGCTGTCAATCCGAAATGTCGCACAGCACCCAACTGAGAGACTGGAAAGTCAAGCGAACGAACTGTTACCGGCACACAAACACACATTGCAGGCTTCTCGAGTACTAGTTGCCGTCTATACAGCGGCGCCGATCGCCGCTTGATAAACACACCGACACACAAGCTTCGCTGCGCTTCACCGTACACCATTGCACTGCCACAGCTTTCCGCACTACTTACACGCACTGAAAGAGCTGCCGTAATCACAATGCATCCCGTCGAACGCTGAAGGAACTCATGCGAGGAGCGTTTGCTAAAATTCGCACTGACCGATATGCTGTTTATGACGCCATGTTGTTTTTGACAACTGCGCAGCACGTAAGAGAGCTCTTAGAAAGTACTTGCGCATTTTTGATGGCGCTACAAAATTTGCTCTTATGTGCGAGGGGGGTGATATGACGAACACGACAGGCGTTCCAGATGAAAGAAGTGTTTTGGCAACGTCACGGAGTGAGCTTATGTTGATGGTATTGCTTCACAACCAATCACAAGCTGTGCCTGTCGGCCAAGCCATCGTCTGCTCGCGTTTGTCGTCTGCTTCGATCAGAGCATGCGACGGGGGATTGGCCTTCGCAACGCAATTATTACCAGGTCAAGTGGTCGCTGCGTCGCAGAAAATGCATGTCAGTGGCTCGCTCTACCTTTGAATGATGTTCGTGCACCAAGTTAAACGGCTAGTAATTGTCACAGGGACGAATTTAGTGAAGGTTTGCTCCAGAATCGCGAGGATTTGCATATTTCCGGTGTCATTTAAAGTTACTAGGGTCATTTTATCCCGACTGCTTGCCATATTATGACGGTTCATATCGGTTTTTGAACAGTGAAGGTGGAAATGCTTGATTTGTTTGTAGTTCCATGTGTAATCACGCAAACCCCTAACACGCTTCGGTTTACAAAGTACGCGCCGTTCCAGATCGTCCCAAAGTGTATCGACAGCTGTATTTCAGAGATCGCGCCCATTGGACAGTTAGAGCCAATCGAAGTACACTAGAGCACAAGCTTTATGAACCACTAACTAAAAAGTTCCTCTCATTTTTATTCCCAATAGCGTGCAAGGAATGTGCTCCCATTAACCTCTTTGGTGGTAATTTCCCCCGATGAGGCAAGGATCTCGACTCGTACTCTTAATTGGATGAGATGGGGTGCAACTCAACAACATAACAAATAAGTTTGATAATATGCCGTGCCGCGTTCGAATGCACCGTTCATTCACGTAGCAGATTGGTTTTCATCCAACCACAAATCTTTACATGCATAATTTTATGCCATTGACGCCCAATAAAATTCTTCAATTACTTCGACTTCGAACTTTTTGGACGACGGTGGTTCTCAATACGATCCACTGCGTATAAGGGAAACAACACACAAAACTCAAAGTGCAGAAATAAATAAAAAATGGCAGCATATCCACGGAGTGAATGATGGGGAGTGGGGCGAAGCATTCGTCCGTCCATTCGTTCTTGCTTCCGTCCGTTCCTGCGTACGTCTGTGTAACCGTCCATGCGTCCATCCACCCGTCCGTGCGTGCGTCTGTTCGTGCGTCCGTCCCTGCGTTCGTCCATGCATCCGCGCCTGCGTCCGTTCATGCGTCCATCCATGCATCTGTCTGTGTGTCCGTTCGTCCATCTATTCAGCACTCCAAGTACCACCATCTCGCATCTTTTCATCATATATTCTCCATATAGAAGCACCGCCGTCCAGCGGACATTTCAAGGACTAAACGGAAGGTGGCACATGCACACTTTCTTACGGCTGGCGTTTCGGGTTTACTTCCCACCTTTAACAACCTCGAGTTCATGGTATATACTAGTTCACTGTATTTATGGCTATGCGGCCCAACGCTCGCTAAACCTTTCTAAAACCAAGGAGGTTACACCCAGCGAGTATAACGTAGCAACCCTTTCTTGTCAGATCGTGCTCAATGTACATGCCAATAGCTGCTAATGGGGATCGCAGCGTGCGCGTTATCTAAAGGCCGAATGCTGCTGTCTCTCATTCCCCCTTAGCAGCCATTAACATGTGCATTGAGCACTATATTTTATTGTTCAACAACGCACAGAAGAAATCTCTCACCGGAACCGCCTTGGAGGTCAAAATCGTAAGGACCGCTATTTCGGGTATGTGCCACTGGTGGTTACGTACTACGAGGGACGCACAAGCCACGGCATAAGGAGCTTCCCCCTAAAACGCACGAGCTGTCATCAGGCAGCCCTTCATGGGCGTGAATTGACTCAAAACCAGCCAGGGCACCAAAGTATACCGCCGCAGCGGCAGGTTCTAAGTTCCTAAGAGTGGTCCGGACCACTCTTAGGATTTTTTCTTAGCCACGCTGCTTTTACGCAAAATTTTGCTTCGTGAATCCACTTACGAGCACTTTTCGGTGATGTAAGCAAATATAGCAACTGCATCACCATCGCTGACATGTTCCCGGGCAGTCACAGCGCGCTTTATTGTAGCGGCCGATCTGACAAGGATGGCCTCTTACGACGTTTTTTTCGTTTCATGAATCGACTTACGCAATAAAATTTCTCTTGCGAAAAACTGTTTTCGTAAGTGAGTTTTGTGAATCCAGCCCCTGGCCTCACTGACACAGAACTACAATCCGAAAAAGGAAAATTTGAATGAGTCGCCACTGACCAGTGATGTGACGCAAACAGCACGGGCAATGTGCCGCGTAGCCCGCCTTTCGCAATATTTTATTTTCACCGCGTGTTCTGTCCAGCGCACTTCAGCCAACGTCACGTGCGTTTCCATTCCAACCTTAGTGTGCTGGAAAATGAATGGCACATGTCAGCGCACTCCGAAGCGAGAGTTCACAGGTTCGAACCGCTCGTCATGCCCTTCGAAAAGTGTTCTTCACAGTAATTTTTATTTGTTGCTTTTATGGCTACATACCTACATATGCATATACAGGACATGGTGGTAACGTCAAAAACCCATCAATAGTGTACATATATTTGCTATCGCAATGAGAAAACGAGTAAGGTACCGCCTTTACTTTCTTAAGGGAGATCATAGTTCGCAGTTTCAAGTAGGCAAGCGTCATCTTCATATCACCTTTGATTGTCAGTGTAAATCATGTAAAGACCGACAGACGGACAGACGGACGGACGGACGGACAGACGGACAGATGGACAGACGGACAGACGGACGGACGAACGGACGAACGGACGGACGGACGGACGGACGGACGAACGGACGAACGGACGGACGGACGGACGAACGGACGGACGGACAGGCAGACGAACGGACGAACGGACAGGCAGACGAACGGACGAACGGACGAACGGACGAACGGACAGGCAGACGAACGGACAGACGAACGGACAGGCAGACGAACGGACAGGCAGACGAACGGACAGACAGACGAACGGACAGACGAACGGACAGACGAACGGACAGACAGACAAACGGACAGACGAACGGACAGACGAACGGACAGACAGACAGACAGACAGGCAGACAGACAGACAGGCAGACAGACAGACAGACAGACAGACAGACAGACAGACAGACAGACAGACATGCGAACGGACGGATGAACGCTTCACTCCACTCATAATCACTCACTTCGTGGATATGCTGTGATTTTTTAAATCAAATGTGGCGAAGTTCATTTACATATATTTGCGCAATAAACTGCATAAATTGGAATGTCTTCAAGTTCACCTATTGCGAGACGATTCGAGCGTAACTGCGTTGTATTCATATGTCATGTGCGCTGAAATAAAAAAAAACAGGTACAAGCATACAAAATATTTCGCAACCTTCAAATTGTTTGAACCTCTGTAGGGTTGGGGCTTCGCCCTTTGCGTGTTATGCAACCATAATAAAGCACTGAACACCTACCGCACGCATAATAAATTGCTGGACATTGCCCCTATTTTGGTGGATGCTAGAAGCTTCGGAAAGTATGAAGCTTTCATCGACGAAAAGGAAAATTATCGCTTGTTGCTTGCGCCTTTTGGTGCTCTCTCTGGAAGGCTGGATCTTGCAAAACTGCAAGAGGCAGTAGAGGCATTTTCCACCACTGGCCAGACAAACGACCGACTTTGAAGCCATACAAGGAGCCTGAATTCAGGGCAGGGCTGGCGTCTGCGCTCGGAATGTCCACGTGACAAAAGTGCAAAAAAACCGAGGCGACAAGTTCCCCAGCTTCGAAAATCACTCACACCATCCGACGCATGGCTTCCAGGGAACTAGGAGCGTACTTATTCTTCGACTCCCGGCGTAATGTCCTGGTATTTTTATTTCTTCACGCTTCGCTTCAATTGGTAGTTATTTAGAATTCTTTTCTATGAAATCTATTGCCAAGAGTATTGCGTAAAGCGGCTCAACTTGTACCATACTCACGCCACCATGTAAATGGCCTTTGCCGCTGAGATCAGAGCCTGTTATCTTTTTCGTTTAGTGGGGACAGAGCAACTCACTCGAAGCTCTGGTATCAGCCTCCCTATTCTTACAACATCGCGCGTGCTCTTGGGCCTCGTAACGTAATTCATAAAGGGATTGCTTTCTCGTACGTGCAACCCCCCCCCCTTTTTTTTTTGTACGTACCGAACCCACTGAACTTTCGCACTGAACAAATATATATAAAGTTGATAAAATTGGCTGTATGAATGACTTTTTATTGAGCATTAACAATTTTGAGGATTATCGTCCCATAACCACCATATGATTATGAGAAATGCTATAGTGGAGGGCTCCGGAAATTTCAACCGCTTAGGCCTAAGCGCACGGATTTCAAGCATTTTCGTCTTGAGTAAGTATACGGCAAGAAATTATATAGTTTCTTTTCCCGCACCTTTTGTGACATAGGTCGGTGGCTTAAAGCATAATTCTCACATAGCAATTTGTATTTTCATTAAACTACATCTGAAACGAGTAATTTCACATGAACGCCTGCTGTGAATATGGAGGATATAAAAAACGTGTTTTCCAAACTCAATAAGGTGCAAACGAGACGAACACTTCGTGTGTTCGTCTAGTTTGCGCCTTATTCCTGTCAGTATGTCTACGCGTCTGTCCGTCAGTTCATAAGCCCATGCGCCCACTCGTTCGTCCATCCATCCGTACGTCGGTCCATTCATGCGTCTGTCCATCCGTTCGTATTAATGCTTTTGGCATATTGCTTCATTGTCAACCACAGCATCACAAAATTGCCCAATTTTGTACAAGAGCATAGCGCTTCTCCGAAGCATAATGAATGATGGCATAGTTAATGCCTCTCTAATACACAAAAATTATGATGAATTATGGCGTAGTGGGTACCCTGCAAGTGTACTAGTGGCAGTTACCCAAATAATCTTTAGGAAAGGCTTTGAAGGGCCGCGCTTCCAGCTTTGCTGTTACTGTGCTACGTGTTCTGTGCAGACCTGGTGGTTTTAGGAGCGAAAGACCGTCCATCCGTCCATCCGTCTGTCTGTCTGTCTGTCTGTCTGTCTGTCTGTCTGTCTGTCTGTCTGTCTGTCTGTCTGTCTGTCTGTCTGTCTGTCTGTCTGTCTGTCGATGAGCCCAAGCCGCCCCGGCAACTTTGTCCACCTTTCCGCTTCGTCTATGCCCCACCAATGATCCGACACGTACGGCGATGATCCAGAACACTGAGAGATGCACTCGTTCCTCGCACTCCCAGGCACAGCCCACGCAGCAGCCAATTGGAATGTAGTGGTACAGCGCCATATATAGTATCCTCACTCATCTTCAGTTTGTATGTACCTAGATGAGACAGCGCTACCTATTATACTGTTCGGGAGATACTGCCGGTTACGCCTGACCTAGCAGAAACTTAAATTACGAGGATCTTCGCTCTTAAAAAAACCCCAGGCTTGCATAGAACGAGCAGCACAGTTGCAGCGAAAGCTGTAAGTGTGGCCTTTCTGAGCCTTTTCTAAACACTTTTTGGGTAACTAGTACACTAGCAGGGTACCCTGTACGCCATTATCCATCATAATTTTTGCGTAGTAGGGAGGCATTCACTATGCCATCATTCATCATTCTTCGGAGAAGCGCCACACCCTTGCACAAAAGTTGGTACGTTTTTGTGGTGCTCTGGTAGGTGATGAAGACTTATGCCAGAAGCGTTAGTAATGTGGTTGGAACATTTAATGAGCCACTCGTTACACCGTTCGCATTGTGTGACGCTTGTTCCTTGGTTGTTCTAAAACACTTTATTACTTTTATTAACACGATTTCTGTGATGACACCAGGTCTATCTAGGGTCAGTTTGAAACGTATTTTCAAGCACAGTCTTGGCTCAGTGGCAGAAACATTGGGAAGAACACTGGGCTGGCACGCAGGGAATCCGAGCACACATTCCATAATGTTTGTGGTGTTTTTATATACTATTGGTTTTTCTTGTTTCGTGCGATAGTGTTTACGGACAGTGGCTGCGGATAACTATGGCACAGGTGACGCTTGTTGTGATCGCATAACCACTTTCACTGAAAAAGCTCTCGTCTGGTTCAGATTGGAGGGATGCTGATTTCACATCAGTTTGAATTGAATGATTTAGTTCGTTTTGGGGGTTTTCGACTGTGGGAGGGCGATATTCGTGCGCATAGAAAGTGAAATTGCGATAGGCTAAAGGCATTGTGCTGACATTGTCCATGTGTTTTATGAATAAGTAAGTGGCTAGCAGGAGGAAGCGCCCTTACGAGGAGTACTAAAACCGAGACAGAAACCACCATTTATTCTTTGATTTCAGGTGGTTAAGCGGTTCTTTAACAATGTCCACTTAGCAAGACTTTAGAGAGCAAGAGACTCTTTAATGAATGTTGTAAATATTTTCATGCTTATATTGTACCTAATGGCAGACAAGAAAGAGGTACAGTGATGATTCGGTCAAGTCATGTCGTTAGAGCCTTGGTCCTTTACCATTGCCTGTTTACCTATTGTTAATCCTTTTGTCTTGTTTGTGCTCAAGGTATACGTACGACTGATATCCAAGTGCACAATGGACACTGAACTTACACAAAACATGCCACAAAGTGCGGCGGAGTAAAGTAGTTTTGTGAGATTGATGTAAATTAAAGAAAGTTGTATTAGGTGTCGTTATGGAAGACTACCGTTGGGAAGTGAAAAAGTAAAAAGTAGAGCATATATTGCGTAATTATGCGTGTGCTCTCAGTTGGTCTGATGGTCTGCCGCAGACGGGTTCAGCATGATTATATTGGCCGCCAAATGCTCCACTTGGTCCACTTTTTTTTGTTCCTCTCAGTCACGTATAAAACTTTTCGATCGAAGAGATAATAGGCCTCATTCAACATGCTCATTTTTTGTCGAATAATTTAACGAACTGAAAGAAGGTCTCAAACCTAAAATCACATATTTATTCCAAAGACCACTAGTGAAAACACGTAAAAACATGTAGTGCTCTTTTTCTTCCCCATTTCATCCAACAAGAAAAGTCTGGCCAGCAACAGTCCTTGCGAAATTGATGACGGCCATTCCTACTCTGTCGCCGAGTGGAACAGAATTTTGGACTAAGAGCTCCATGAAACACTTCCGTTACATTTGTCCAGGAACCGTGCTTCCCCCTCTGCCTGTAAGCCATACTTTTGGCGTGGCTTCGGGTTTCTTTTGTCTTTTTGTCCAGCATCTTCAGCATTTCCCACAAATGGGCTAGACACTATCATGGCCTGCTAAGTCGCGATAGTTTCCCTTAGCTGCAAAGCAGCGGCACGCTTCCCTCTGCATTATTCGGTGTGAGTTTTACTCTCTATACTTGTTCATGTAGGGCCGGTGAACACATTAATCACTGGTGCTCGGGCTCTGGGGGTTACTTTTTTATTATTATTTTCTACACCACTCTTGATCCATGGGCACAACGCAAAAGATAAATTAGCGTAAAAAATGACAACTTCAACAGTTGTCTTGGTAAATGCGTTCAACAGCAAGCATACATTAAAAATGATGAATCACCTTCATGGGAACTTGTTTACTATGCGAAACGTTTTCTTTTGATTCAAGCACACAAAGAAGCTTTTCGTAAAGTACTAAGGGTGCACTGTGTAGGAGACTGTTGTGAGTACCAGACTTTAATACGCAAGTAATGTTGGGTATTTAGTGGAAATGCTACATTACCAATGACCCTTCAAAGTAACCACTCTCCTGCTTTCAAAAAGTATATTGAGTATAACGAGCAATGTTTTTTTCTGTGCGAATTTCACAGCGACGTTGGCCGAGAAAACGTTTGCTGAGTTCTTATATGACGTCTGCTGCATGCACGTGGACGTCCTGTAATAAAGACATGGTGCCTCGCCAATCCACCACCGTGAAATTGGTGAGTATCCACTTGGATATCACGAAGTCATCCTTTTATTTACTGCTGGTGCGGTGACACATATTTTCTTGGCGTACAATGGCTAAGTTTACAAAGACGTATAACACGTTGTGACGACGTTCTAACTTTTGAAACCGAGAAAGAGGCGTTCAGGCCAACGAAGGAAGGCTGTGATGGCGGAGAAAATGGGTATGCAGGCGGTTTTGTCAGTCATTTCAACGCACTGACCTTGTTATCTGAGCTGGCTTAATAGGAAGCTTGTATAACGTACCAGTAGGTAAATAATACCGATAACATTTTGGAAACGCGCGTCATGCATTAAAACTTTTTTTCTAATTCATAGCCATTCACGTGCGTCACATTCTAAACTTTGCACGTAAGTTAAACTATGTGGATGCGGAGAAGCATGAATAGTCTTCGTTAAGGCCCTGACAAAGACTATTCTACTTACCAAAATGCTCTATGCTGGACAATGCTGTTCAACTCTGATCACCTTGCTCTGAACTGTCGTATTTTTAGATTTACACATAATTGCAGCGAGTATGACGACTGGTCCCTTTGCTCACGTTTTTTTTCTCCTCTTAGGTTATTGGATCCCGCAAAAGACGTAGAGCCTCACTATCTTACTTCCGAAGGGTGTCATAGCACGCCTCAAGCTAATTTATATGGCCGGTCGTTTCGCGGACTGGAGTGGCGCGGCATTAAGGGTCAGTTCTAGGGCTATTTGTCAGCAACGTATGGCCTGTCTTCATCCCTAAAACGTGCCTCCAAAGAAGGCGCCTTGCAGCAGAGAGGAAAGGCCCTTTGTCCACTCCCCGGAGAACGACTCCTCCGAACACCGTGCCTCGCCTTCGCGCACGATTTCTCCGACGCTTTGCGGTAGTGCGCAGTCTTCGCTATCGGGCGATGGTCGGTTCCGAGGTGGCAGCGAATATAGATGGTCGTAATTTATGAAAGAAATTGACGCCGTCGTGTGGAATTTTCTGCGCCGCCCGAGATCACCTTTTGTGGAGTTCGCGTTAGTGTGAAGTGAATGGTATAGACAATGGTTGCGTTCTTCAGACGCTTACAACTTCAAGTACTTGACCTTATAACGCAGCACAAAATAGTTAAAGTGATTTAAGGCCGCTTAAGAAGACATTGTCTGCAGATATTTTAACCCACGAATTCAACGTTGATATACTGTACAAGCGGTGATTTAATGCAGAAAAAGTTCCAAGACCTCATTTACTAAAGCAGAGGTTTCAACCTAAACACATCTAATAACACATAGTCATGAAATTTAGTCCCACAGTGCCTGGGACAGCGAATAACGTAGGTGATGAAGCAAGGAAGGTCGTGGAAAAAAAAATGTCCGCGAGAATTTTCATTTGAGAGACGTCCTTAGCATGACTCACATATGGGTAATTTATGATGGAAGTTTGACGTCAAGATTCCACAAACATAAAAGCAATCTATAGAATGACTGAAATTTGGATGCTGATTCTGCAGTATAGTTTCCTTACGTGGTTGCGTTTCAGCACATTATGACTCACGTTTATTGTAGCTCACATACGTAGCTATTGAGAAAATATAAAAAAAAATCGTAGATGACGACAGGCATGCGAGAGCCAGGCTGATAGCAAGACAACCAAGGGCATCAAGTGGTCCACAGGCTTCGTGATTGAGACCCGTGTACAAAGAAGATTAAAATGTGCGCAATTACTTTAGCTGTTATGTAGCCGCAAGTTATCAGAGGGAAGCTTTTCTTTCATAAATATATACGATGGTATACGGTAGCTATTCTTGCGACTGTATCATGCAACGCTTCACATGCTACGAAGTTATGATTGTAGGCATGGTTGGCATATATGATGCCGGTATGCTAGAACGTTCCGTTGGAGAGCCATATTTTGAGAATGGAATCATTAAAAATAAATTTAATGGCTAAAATACTCCACTCGAATTTTTCTAAAGAAATGGCTGTGAAAAGTAATCACTCCCAAAGAACAATTTTTAAGCTTATTAAATAAATGTGAAATACTGAAACAGCAAATGGTAAAGTAATGTTTCTTGGGGCAAGATGTTCAATGTATTTAGGTGTTGCAATGTCTTTGTGTGTTACAGGTGCTTGAAATGTCCGGAGAATTTTACAACGGCGTCCCACATATTATTATCATAGTTTGGAACTTAAAACTCCACCGATATACCAAAGTTAGTACGATTACGAAGCATGCCCCGCCACGGTGGTCTAGTGGCTAAGGGACTCGTCTGCTGACCCGCAGGTCGCGGGATCAAATCCCGGCTGTGGCGGCTGCATTTCCGATGGAGGCGGAAATGTTGTAGGCCCGTGTACTCAGATTTGGGTGCACGTTAAAGAACCCCAGGTGGTCGAAATTTCCGGAGCCCTCCACTACGGCGTCTCTCATAATCATATGGTGGTTTTGGGACGTTAAACCCCACGAATCAATCAATCATCATTACGAAGCATACTTATTGTTTGAGCATTGCTTTCGATATTTGATAATAGCATACACCACTTTTCATTTGAACCTCTAACGCTTAATGCTAACCTTTCCACACGGCATACAAGCTCACGCTTTGACAGTGCACGTTGGTGTCATTACCCAATGAGCACTTAACAATGACAAGGAGGCACTTCACGTCTCAAATTTCAACTAAAAATAAAGCTAGCTCTCAATGAACGTGAATGTTCGTCTGCATGGCAATCTCTACGTTCGCTTCTCCGATTAGAGTATCTTCATGACACACCTACTATGACTTCAAGGTGATGAAGCATCCGTAACTAAAGTATGAATATCAATTGATAGCTAAACAAATCGTGTCACCGTATTCCAGAAATACGTTTGCTTTCCTTGACCGTGCTGTGACTCCGCTGTATCTTTGTATGCATTAGGTTTACCACGCTCAAGCCTGTAATGCTTCGAGTTATACTTTTGCCCCGCGGGGTGCTATCGCATCATCCGCTGGGAAACACGGAAGGCCGGTGCAGTGGGCATATTTCCGGGCTTCCTCCAGCAGGAGGAGGCTAAAAATATAGGCGGACGATATTTGCAATGCTCTCACTTGTCACTTTCGTTTGCTTTGGCTGTCTGTGTCGTTTGTAACGTCTGAGCTGTTGATGTTGTTTGTATCTTAAAGGTAGCACTGCAATGAGAATGCAGCCGAAAAACAGTAGTAAGTCTGATACACCTTGGACGCTAAGATTGTAGTTACACATCTCTTTAGTTGTGCCAGGCTTTGGCAGCAACGCGAAGGTGGTTGATAGCTTCCAGCCATTTTCTATGCTCCGGCAAGGCTTACTGGTTGCTGAGAGCGTCTGCTGTTTTTTTTATTCACTTAACGGCATCATCCTCGAATGCTCGAAACACCGGCAGCTTCGATGCAACCATAGATAGTAATGAGAAGTATAAGGACTCAGAAGTTAGCAGGACGAAGCGGTTAGCTCCACAGCCAGCAAAGATGTCACCCGCATGAAATCCGCAAGTAGGTCGATTAAGGAGCTGGAGTAACCGGAGGTGATGGCTGCGGAGATGGCGGTGGTCCTGGTACTCACGCTGGTGGCTGAGACCCCGCAGTTCAAGGTCGCCAAGCTCTCAAATTGTTGGCTGAAGTGTGCGGCTTCGCTGAAAATCTTAACAGGATCGTCGCATGAGCCACGTGGAGAAGCTCTGCCGTCAGCCGCGGACTATGCTCTTGCTGAGGAAGGAGAGGTGGCCAGACGGCGGCGACGAGCCCGTGCCGAGGTCACAGCTTTCTTCGGCACGCAGGCAGAGACGGAGTTGCCGCTGCAGCGTCCAGCCAGGTTCCGAAGCTAGGACGTTCTGATATTGCTCGTGGCTCGCGCCACACGGGCCAAGCGGCTCGCTTCTTTTTTGGCGCGGCCACTTGGCCTAATCTAGCGTGGCAATACATAAGTCCCCCTTCTCCTTAGTGCTTGGCACGATCGAAAACATATCGTTACGGGGAAGTTTTATTCATCAACAGCGGATTTCGCTAACGCTGTACAAGCGCACTGCCATGCAGGCTAAAGGGCGAGCTCGAGACTTCAACCCACAACAATCACATTGTCGTCTCCCTCCTTTTGGGTGTCATTTTAGTGCTTGTGCCGGAGTGACAATTCCATAGACGTAACATCACCCCGGCCAGTAAGGCACCGCCTCGGTGACTGTTGAATGAGAGAGTCAGCGTTGTAGGGCTTATGACAAGAAACGTGGACTACTTCCGTTCTGGGTGTAGTAGCTGATGAGTTATTGGTCGCGTAAATCTCATAGGTCACAAATGTGACATGACGTAGGACGTGGCAGGGCCCAACGTATCGCGATAGTAGTTTCTCGCAGAGGCCAACACGTCGAGATGGTAGCCACAGGAGAACAAGAGAGCCCGCAGAAAAAATGGCATCTCTATTTAGACGGCCGTAAAGAGATTTTTGGGCTATCTGCAACGACGATAACCGAACGCGGGCAACAGAGCGTGCCATGAGGGTCCGGGTGATGGCATCCTGAGCATACGAAGTGGAGGATGGTTGTTCAGATGAAAGCAGATTGTCGAAGGGCAGTACAGGATGTTGTCCGAAAAGTAGATAATATGGTGAGTACATGGCTGTTTCATGGCACGACGAGTTGTAGGCGAAGGTGACGAATGGCAGAGCTATGTCCCCATCAATGTGGTCACTAGATACATACATACAAAGCATGTCTGTCAATGTGCGGTTGAGGCGCTCCGTAAGACTATTAGTCTGAGGGTGGTAAGATGTGGTGAAGTTGTGACGGGTAGCACAAGATCGAAGTTAATCATTAACCACACGAGATAGAAAATAGCGATCACGGTCGGTGAGTAGGCGGGACGGAGCAGCATGCTGGAGAACGCCGTAGAGCAGGAAGTCGGCACCTTTAGTCGCTCAGCTGGTTGGTAACGCACGAGTGATCGCATACCGAGTGGCATAATTTGTGGCCACTGTGATCCATTTATTTCCAGTTGTTGAAGTGGGAAAGGGGCCTAGCAAGTCCAGCCCCACTCTATAAAATGGCTCGACTTGAACTTCAATAGGCTGAAGGAGACCGGCAGGGGGAGTCGTACGCTTCTTTCGGCACTGGCAGAGATCACAAGACGCAACGTAACAGCGAACGGAGTGATAAAGACCCTTCCAGAAAACTCGTCGTCGAACACGGTCGTAGGTTCTGGAGACGCCTAAGTGTCATGAAGTTGGAGCGTCATGAAATTGTTGCAGAACATCCTTGCGCAGGTGATGTGGTACGATGACTAAAAGTTCCGCGCCATTGGGGTGTAAGTAGCGGCGGTACAAAATGTTTTCTTGGAGCAGGAATCTGCCAAGTGAAGAGCTAGTATTGTGCGATTGAAGGCGGTCAATGATCGAGAGCGGCGATAGATCTCGGCGCTGTGCATCCACCAAGTGCACAAAGTCAGTGATGGCTAAAACTCAGGCATCGAATTCTAAATCAGTGGAGTTAGATGGATGAACGGGGTGTCGGGATAAACAATCAGCATCGCTGTGCAGCTTTCCATGTAAAGAAGCCATGTAAAGAATTGTCGCTTCGGCACAAGAACAGAAATGACACCAAAAAAGAGGAAGACGGCAATGTGCTTGCTGTGGGTTGGACTCTCGAGCTGCCCCGTTGGCCTGCATGACAGTGCACTCTGTACAGCGTTAGCGAAACCTACTGTCGATGAATAAATCTTCCCTGCAACATATTTTGTTGGAATGTGCGGGGTCTTCACACAACCCGGCTCTGGAACTCCGCAGTGGACGCCACCTTTATCCAACCAGAATGCCTGAAACCGGCACTAAGGCCTCGCAATCCCCGCCGGCTCCATCACCTGTGATTCCACCCCATCTTCTCGACCCTGGCACGTTTTCAGTACGGAGAGCACGGACGTCGAAGAATGGCTCGCATTATTCGAGCGCGTCAGCAAGCACTACAGGTGGGACGAGACGCCTATGATGGGAAATATTCTTTTCTGCGTACGGGGTACGGCACATGCCTGGTATGAGACGCATGAAGAAGAATTAACCAGCTGGGACGTGTGCAAGCAGAATCTTCGCGACTTGTTTGGTCTGCAGTTGCACGTCAGACGGCAACCAGGCAGAAACTCGCGTCGCGTGTTCAATCATCGACGGAGTCGTACGTCGCGTACACCCAAGACGACCTGGCACTGTGCCGGAAGACCGACAAAGACATGACGGCGGCGGACAAGATCTGCAACGTGTTGAAAGGCATTGATGAAGATGCTTTCAAAATTTTTTTGTGTAAGAACTGCACTACTGTCGGCTCCATCATATCCGAATGCCGACGATTTGAACAGGTTGAAAGCAGGCGAATAACCCAACACTTCACTGGACTTCCAAACACCGCTGCGACTTCCTCCTGCGAGGATTCTGTGACGCCCCGTCCACTTGCACCTCCTGCCAATATCGCAAGAATTGTTCGCCAGGAGCGGGAAGCCATGTCACCCGATTCCTATCAGCCCCCTGCGCAAGACAACTCGGCAACAGTCTCGCTTATTCAAGCCGTCGCACGTCATGAGTTTGCCAACCTGGGCGTCCACGTTACCCAGCCCGGCAGGCACATGCTGCCGCCCATAAGTACTCCTGTCCTCAACGCTGACCTCCACGCTGCTCCACTTGTCGCTGCGGTAGCTTCAGCTCCTCGGTTTCCACCTCGCTACCGAAATCCATCTGAGTGGCGCACGCACGATGATCGACCCATCTGCTTTTCTTGCTCTCGAGTTGGGCACATCTCCCGCCATTGCCGCAGCAGGTGGTATTTCCGGCCAAGCTTTCGTAATGTCGATCGCCGTCAGGACCGTGGACACTATTCGCAACCCGGTTTTCCGGATGACCATATTCTGGACCCTTCAGCTCGCCGTTCATTTCCACGCTCCGAACCATCCTACGCTGACGTCGTCGCCCAAAGAAACGGGTCTAGCCGCTCGCCGTCACCTCAGGGTCGGCCGTCACGCTCCCCTCAACGCCGCCGCTCTCCGTCACCGGCTTATTCTGGCCATTCCCCGTGAAACTGACGAGTGCAGCTCCTGGAGGTGGCGCTGCGTTGACGACTCGGAACGAAAACCCTCAACCGGCTACAAATTCAAGACGCAATTTACTTCGGGTGTTCGTTGATGGCCACGCCGTTACTGCTCTAATTGACACTCGTACCCAAATATCTGTTATGAGTTCTGCGCTTCGATCTCGCCTGAAAAATGTTCTCACACCCGCTATGTTCTCTACTGTTCGAGTGCCAACGGAAGCCGAACATCGGTACTTGGAGTGTGCACTGCACGGGTTACTGTTGCCGGCCACCAGACCTCCGTTCTCTTCGCAGTCCTTAATGCTTGCCCGCACAACGTCATCCTTTGAATTGGCTTCTTAACCACCCACTCCACCCTCATCGATTGTTCTAACAGCATCTTACGGCTTGAGTTGCCTTTGTGCACCGATTTAAATCCTCCCAGTCGCACTCGCCTACGATCCGTGGAGTCTATACGGCTACCACCCCAGGCTGCTATGTATGTTCTTATGTTGCCCTTTCCATTCGTCCCTGATAGAGACTATCTGGTGGCTCTTCTAATTGATTTCACCCTTACACACCACGTCGCACTACCACATAAGATAGAGCTTGTTACTAACAGCACGACGCTACTTCCAGTTCTGAACTTCTCTACGTCGACCCAAGTTCTTCCTCAAGGCTCATTCGAAAGTGCACCCGCCTGTCCGAGTGGACGCGGCTGACAAACGTGCCCACAGCTGTAATCGTGGACAGGTGCTGAAGAAAGAGCTCGCGCCGGCGATGTGGGCAAAATAGTGTGAAGGATCAAAGCGCACCCTTTATGATCGAGCACTGAAGTGTCACAACCATGGCGGGGTCTCGGACAGCGCACAGGATACCGAGCATCCTGTCGACAAGGAGCAGCGGGGTGGTCGTGCTGGTACGGACGTCTCTGTCGATGGAACACATACCTCCGTGTGTCACTGTGGCCGGTATGCCAGGGAGGGGGGGGGCGAGTCGACGGATGCGGAAACGCCGTGCATTGCGGTTAGCCATGTACACGGCAAGCAGTTGGCCATTGCGTCGGGCAAACCTCGTAGGTGCTTGCGCCGTCTTGAAGGCGAAGGCTGCAACGCATGGCTGTTCAGCAAGAAGCTTGAAAAAAGGCCACTGTGTAATATGCCGAACGTGATGATTTCATTGGCATGCTGTGAAGGACGGCAAACATGCAGTTGGACCGCGTGTCATCGATGTTGCTGCCAACGAGCCTGCGTGGCGGACTGCTTCTGGCGTCAAATGCTCTAGGGAATGGTTGTGTTGTGAAGCTCAGAATACGTGGGCTTTGCTGGAGGAGCGGCCGGCACACTTGCACTCGTTCAACGACCATCGGTTGTTCGCGCATGAGGGTTTGCTGAGGGCCTGTATGATCGATGACAACCTCTACAGCATGCGTGGCATGTATGGTCTGCTCTGCCGTAAGCGCACCATGTACATCGTCCTCAAGCGTGTCAGTCATAGTCGCAGCGTCTTGGAAGTTTGGCTGTGGTTGATGACTCGTGGCTTTAAGTTCGGCTGCTGGAGACTGCGAGGGCGAGGATGGTCGCTGCTGGCAGGACGTGCATAGCAATAAGGTGGGTGGAGGGGCGTATTCGGACACTGTCGTGTGTGAAGCCTCCGCTACTGGGGGCGAATAACAGGTGTGACAATGTCCGTAGTCGTGGTAGACTCCGGGGCGTTCGGCGATGTTGCCGTCATGCAGCCTGACGCGTCAGAAGTGTTAAGGACCGTGGAGGTTGGCTAAAACGAGCGGGTGACGAGCATGCCAACAGTATCGTCAGCCGAGGATGTTGAAAAAGCGCACCTCGTGGCTGACTGGTTGCATGCAGCACAAATGTTTTGAACCTCTTCATATGGGCAGTCGGACGCGAGACTCGCGTCGCTAGTGGCCGGACGAGAGGTTGTAGGAGATGGAGCCAGGGAAGCGAAGTCTTGGTCGAGACAGAGATGATGGCTGGTTGATACCGCTTGCTGTGACTCACGGGAAACCGCGAAATCACGGATAAACGGAAGCAGGAGGTAGATGAAGTCGTAGGAGGCCAGCACCACAAGCAGAAGTCATCGTAAGGCTGCGGGCTGGAGCTTGAAGTGGCAGCGAGATGATGCAGGTCTACCGGAAGGGCGTCGAGAAGAAAAGTGCTTCCATATCCACGAAGTGAATTATGATGAGTGGGCGAAGCTCCGGAGGTAAACCTGGTAGACCATGAATCCTCCGTACATTTTGCCCACTCGATTTTATTACAACGCTCCCCCTAGCATACGTCGCCGCACTAAATCGAACGATTGCCTTCCACCAACGACACGCGCCACATGTGACATCATTACTATTTTATAACATCTCGCATCTTTCATCATCAGCTACAAGTACCGCCGTCTAGTTTATAACATCTTGCATATTTTAATCATCAGCTACAAGTACCGCCATCTAGTGAACACTGCAAGAACTAAACGAGAGGTGGCTACATACAGGGGACGCACAGCCCACGCCTTAAGGAGCTTCGCCCCTAAAAGACGTGCACCAGCGGCTGGTCTGGGACGCCATACACCGCAAGAGCAGCGTCGAGCTACATAAACCATAACTTGGGGTAGGTCGATTGGAACGGCGGCACCGGTGGGCAGACTCGCGGAAACATGGCAGACGATGGCTCGTCGAAGGGCGCGTCCTTCAGATCACCAGGTAATTTAGGTACAGAATGGTGGCAGAGGCGGGTCAAAGTATGGCTGCAAGGCTGGAGCTGGCTGGAACATGGTCGCGAAGCTCAGAGGCAGCGGTGACGCACCGGTCACTTGTCAGTTAGTCCGGGGTCACCCTTTGTTGAGGGAGGAGAGGCGAGACAGCGGGTGGCGGAGGTGGTGGTGGTGGTAAAACATTTATTTACCAAAAAAACCAGTAGGTACGCAGCGACCTCCTCTTAAGAGGATGGCCCCCACAACGAGTCGGTGGGGATCCCTAGTACGGGATCCCATTGGTGTCGGCTGCTGCTTGGGCTCGTCAAACGAAGGCCTTTTGGGCTTGAAGGTTAGAGCAGCCAAACAGGGTTGACTCCCACTCCTTCCCGGTAGGGTTGGGTATAGGCGGTACAGCAGGGTTGCACGGGCAGGCCCACACCATGTGGTAGATATCCGAAGATGCCTCCCCACAGTGTGAGTAGCTGCCGGAAAAGGCAGGACCAAAATGTTTGAGGGCTGCCGGGCACAGCATAGTGTTCGTGAAGAGTGGCAGTAAAAGCTGCTCTTCCGCTTTATTTAGGCCTTTGCATGGGCGTGGATTATGGCTGTGATTGAATTGGTAATAGTCCACCATTTCGCGGAAAGGATACACCAGATTGAATTCAAGGTCGTCCTGATCGGGGAAGATGAGTGGGAATGCCCGGTGAGAGAGAGCGCGGGCGGCGGCGTCGGCTGCCTCATTTCTTTCGAGTCCCATGTGAGCAGGAGGCTCGACTATATGGCGGGATGCAGGAATTCCCTGATAGTCCGAACGTTGCAATAAGCGGTAGGCCAAGTATGTGACACCGCCGTTCACAATGTTTCGACAAGCCCCTCGTGAGTCGGAGATTATGATTTGCGACCTAGGGTGACGAGCGGCCAATACAATGGCGACTTCCTCCACATGGATTATGCCCCGGGCTTGAAACGTGAGCCCGTTAACTGTTTGGTTCTCGTGTACAACAGAGGCCGTGTACCAGCCCCCAGGGTGTGGGCCGCAGGCGTCCACGTAGAACACGCCGGGTTTTCATGAGACAGCGGTGACGAGCCCGTGCCGAGGTTACAGCTTTATTCTGGACGCAGGCGTAAGCGGAGTCACCGCGGCAGCGTCCAGCCAGGTTCCGAAACTAAGCCGTTCTGAAATTCCTCGTGGCTCGCGCCACACGAGCCACGCGGCTCGCTTCTTATTCGGCGTGGCCACTTGGCCAAATCTAGCGTGGCGCTACACTCTCATTGCCGCAATCAGCGCGGCAATGCCATGAATCAGTGAAGCGTGCTGAGAGTACCGTTGAGTCATGAAGGAGTCCTGGACGCTTTCCCCTGATGGTGCTTGCAGCCGAGGCTGCTAAGCGGTGGATTAGGAGCTTTGGACCGCGTTTTCACCAAACATTGGTTCCTGCTGTGGTCGGTTTGCGATTTCTATGCCCTAGGAAGTGATGGCAGCGTTCCTGGATGACGGCCCCACAAGGCTGAAGCTTGTCTAGGGTAGGCGGCTTCTGCCTTAAGGCTTCTTATCCTGTCGCCTGCTCCATTTCCATGCAGAGAAACAGAAAACAAGGCCTGAGAACTATGACAACTGTTCTTATTATGCCTCATCTTTGTCGTTCTCGCAAAAGCTTTGCGTGTGGCCGTGCCTCCTTGGCGCTGTCATCCTTACAACGCAAACACAGGGTACATACAAACTGAGTGCATACATGTATACTGCTTTTTTCTTGTTGTCTTACGTGTGCTTTGTGTCTTTGTTTGTGTTTACAGAAGTAAAACAAACAAAAAAGCAATAAGCAATAAGCAATTAGTAGCAGCAAGCAAGCTACTGTAATTCATTCTTTTTTATATTCAAAAGGGATAGTCACAACCAAGAGAACTATCAGTAAAAACATTATGAACATCCCAAAGGTGTTATATGTAGGATGCGTTAAAATTGAAACAATTCGATAGAAGGCTGACTAAAGTGATGTGACACACGCTTAAACTTCATCCATGCCATTAGAATTGAACCCTATTGTGTTAATAGACGTTTTAGGATTGCTTTTCCTGTAATATGCAGCATGACAATTTTTAAGTTAAAAAGCAGGCGACAAGTCCTCTGTTTTGCAGTTGCACACCATACGCCAGATTTCTAATGCAGAGGGATGTAAAAAGCGTCATTATGGCATAATCACTTTAGTTGCACACACTTCGTGTGTGGTTCACACACACAAAGTGTGTGCAAAAAGAAGACCACAGTGTGGTAATTTTATTTTGTTGCATGAATTACCTCAGTGCTGTCGTTTTATTGTTTGCCGATGCTAAGCGCCACATGTACTTAGCGTCAGTGTGAGTCTTTGTGCTAGAGCTATGAGCTCAAACACAAAAAAGACTAATTAAACGTTTCATTTCAAGAAACGAAACACCTTCGTTATATCCCCGCTTGAAGTCGTGTTACAGTGTGCACTCACTGAAATAGCAGCGGTGAGCAAGACTCACGTATTTGATTCAAATATCACCTATAGTTTGTACTGCACAAAATGGCTTCTTCGCAGAGAGACCTTGGTGAAGGCCATGAAGGTATGGATAGGCAGAAAAAACAAATTCATAGCATTTCATTTATCTCTTTATCTCTCTGTGAATGGTGGCTTGTATACATGTGGTATTTCATAAAGATGTACGAATTTCTACCAATAAGTTATTAAACAAGGTGAAAGAGAGAAAAGTATAACATAGTGGTTTGTTCAGCATCGAATAGATATTGCGTTGTTATTAAGTGAGAGAGCGGAACGATGTCACTTATATAAGGCACTGAATAGGCGAAGCAAAAAATTCTCGTTGGCGTTGATTCACAAAACGAAAGTAGAAATTAAAGGAAAATTAATTTTGACAAAATTTTCATAGTTGCTTGATCGGCAACAATGAACATGCGAAGCGAAAATGTGACCTAGTGATGTTGAGACGTCCCATCAGTGAGCAGTAAGAACAATGATATCTTTAACTGGCCCCAAATTTTTCCGTAGGGAATGTGTACTTTTTTTGATATACCAAAGTTTTTCGGATATACAAAATTCCAGTAAACCAAAGCCTTTTACTAGAAGTTATAAATTATATTGAATTTGTATGCAAAAGATTATACGATTAACGTGGTACAGTGAGTGAAGGCGCAAGAAACAGAAACAATGCTTCTAGTTGGCATCTTGCTGCAAAAGAGACATGTTCAGCTGCTGAGAGCTCCTTCTTGCAATCAATGCACATGCATGTTTGAGACGAAACTACAACAAAACGCCTGCGTGTGCATCTTCGCGGCGAAGCTTTTTTCGATTGTGCCAGTGGCATACGCTTCATGGCAAAAGTGCGCCCACAAACAGTACAGTAGAACCAGGCAAGTGTTTGCGCAAGAGCGCACGTGGAGAACGTAAAGCGGCTAGCAGAGCTCAACGGATAAATTTCGTTTAGAGAGCTGGCGCTATATACTACGCGTGCGCAGTCACGTAGCCTAAAGTTGTTGACTGCTGAACTCTCCAAAGAAAGAAGTGCCGTTCCGGCCAGGCGCACGTCCCCTGTGTTGTTGTTGCCAATGCTTATATGGAAGGCCAGGAAAGGTGCCTTGATCGGGTTTTTTTTTGCGCAAAACAAGAACGTAGTGTGCTGGCGCCGTAATATAAGTGGCGCGCAGTTGCGATCCAGTTCGATCGACATGTCAATGTTCGCAAGCCTTGGAGTGCCAGGCTGGCAGTGTGCATTTCGTGAACTAGATGCCGACTTTTTTAGTGACTGGAAGGGGTAATCATGCTCTGTAGGTGTTCTCCCCATCCCCCTATACCACAATGCAACACCCTGGTTCCATGAGCACCCACGAGCGACGGCACATGCACCGGCGGCCACACGCTCCAAGTGTCCTGTGTGAATCCGCCAGTGTAGTACTTATATTTAGCGTCATTTCAAAGCGTGTAAATAAATTTGAAAAATTGTGACATGCTCACCTTCCCTCCGCATGCTTCGCATAACGTCGATTCCCAAGGTACGTGAAATCTGACTTTTTCGTGAATCATTCAAACATCAATAGCGCTAGAAGGCTTTTATGCATGGAGTAGGATATCATGCCATGTAAGACACTTAAGATATGATTGTTTTACTATCGTCTCGCTCTGAAAACTTCCCGTAGTGGCTTGTACAACCCAACGTTACTGCTTTTCATACACTTGTCTAGTAGCTCAACGTTTGGTGCTTGAGCATCCTGCAATGAAGAGCCCTGCGTAGGTTCTCTTTAGAGTAGCGTCGGCTACTTCCACAGCAACACACAATGGCTGGAAAAGTTGAGAATGCTCTTTACAGCCATGTGAAAGTAACGTTTTTAGGGGTGAAGCACTTTGAGACAGCACGATGCCCCTCCGTCCATAAACCGCCACCCGTCGTCTTAAGCATATTTGAAAACCAAAACATCAATGAACAACAAAAGGTTAACAAAAGGCTGCTAACTAAAACAAATAAATTAAAAGATCAAAACACCAGAAAAACATCGGCCTTTACCCATCCGTCATTTCAAACGTGTGCCTGCACAAAACGCTAACCAGAAGAAAATAAAAGGCTGTTAGCGTGAACTAAATAGAAAGCCATAATTAGTGATTTGATTCAATGCACACTGCCTCGTCCTATGAACAGCATTCCCTTCCTAGATTCACGTAGGTACGGGTACGGCTTAACCGGGCGCCAAGGGACGGCACTTTTGCTCTCCCATAGTAGAGTACTAAGTACTGTAAATCGTTAAACAGTTTTTCTAAACACACATACCAGAACCCGCTGTCACTCTTGGCCTACTCCTATGCACTGTGTGATCCTTTCGTCTTCGCGCGTAGCGCTGCATCAATCACGCAAACTTTTAAACTAGACAAAGTTTCCCCTTCTACCACTATGTTGAAGGTATACTTCTGCACAAAGACAAAAAGTATTCCGGAATACAGGTACAGCAATGGTTATATTTATTTACTTCTTTGTTTATTTTGCGGATGCTCACACTGCACAAAGAGATTTTTAGGCGCCTAATAATGTTAAAAATACGGTAGCAGAGCATATATACTTGCGGTTTATTTATTCATGTATACGTAACAATCTGTGCCATTAAGAGACCATAATGAGATTATTCCAAGTACATAAACAATAAATGAGGTGCACTATTTTGTGCCAAGGGTAACAAGCATCGGACAGCGAAATTGACATAATTTGCAACAACCTGATGAGCTGTGCTAGAAATAGCACAGTTCAAGCAAATCACTCGAATCATTACCGAACACCAGTGAATTGAGCAATTAAAAAAGTGTACAACACTTGTTCACATAACATCTGTTATGCTGAGAAGATTAGTGTTAGGATAGGTTGTCTTCTACACATGGCCGGTTTTGCCCCGCCATGGTGATTAAGTGGCCAAGGTACTCACTCGGCTGCTGTCCCTCAGGTCGCCGGTTCGAATACCGGCTGCGGCGGCTGCAATTCCGATGAAGGTGAAAATGCTGTAGGCCCATGTGCTCAAATTTGGGTTCACATTAAAGAGCCCCTGGTTGTCCCAATTTCGGGAGCGTCTTTCCTAATCATATGATAGTTTTGGGACATTAAACCAGACATATGAATTAATCGGCGTCGGTTTAGCTCTAAGACAAGACTTGCAAAAAATAAGTCTCTCTATGAGTGTATACGAGCACGAACATGCGTTATTGTGAATAAAGAGCATTATTCTAAACCGTGTAGTCGTGCAGCATGACAAAATCTTCTTTGAGTAACCTAGATTCGAAACAGTTTCAGCCTCACTGCAATTTGTTCTGACCATTGAGAAGCTGAAGGGGGCATTTCATCTTCAGAATCCTAAGCTTTCTTTCTCAATAAACATATTTTGTACGTTCCCATCAAATTTTTAGGAGATAAGAAATCAAGGATTTAGAACCAAGTATATTTTTCAATTTCGTTTAGCCTAATACTAGTTTGCATTTAAGAACGTTCCCTGAAAAATTTGCGTACCGAACCGAACCGACCGAACCGAACCGAAACGACCGAACCGACCGACCGAACCGACCAACCGACCGACCGACCGACCGACCGACCGACCGACCGACCGACCGACCGACCGACCGACCGAAATAGTGCCCGAACAAATTTTTGACGGTGCTAATTTTTTGTTCGCAAGCTTTCTCAGTCGTTCCTTATCCTTGGCGTATTCATAAAAAAGGCCCTGTGATGCCCATGAATGCTTTAAAAGTGTATTACTAGCCCGAATGGTGCTTTCGCTTATCTCGAGGGGTCCATCTTTGTGGCCAATATAGTAACACAAGCGATGCTTAAGCTAATGCTATCCTGAGCATGCAGGAATCCTTAGTTTGACACTGGTATTCTCCCATTAGTATTTGTGTCTATTTTCGTCTACGTTGAACAAGTAGCTCGAAGACAAATACATAGGGCAGTATTTTCAAGGTCACTAATGGCAAATATTGAGTCGCCACCGATTGCTGAAACAGCAGTCATGAAACCTCGTAGTGCTACTTCAAGGCCAAGAATGTTGGCCTAAACTCATGTTTTAGCGGTCCGCATCACGTTACCGCCCTTCAAACTACCCACCTGAAAGCGGTCTTTTTCACGTCCCTGTTGTTGTGACCAACTTTGCCCACCTTCACTGCGCGGCCGTCAATACCAGTAGCAGCAGGGCGAAAGTAGCAAGAGCCACAGCAGCAACAACGGCCCCTGAACGATTTCATCTTGCTTGGGTCAACTGGTCTCCGCTAGATGGCAGCATCTGCCCAGCCTAAATAGGCGAAAACAGAACTTTTGAACCACTCGTGCTATTCGCCATAGTAATGTCATGAGATTATTTCTATATAACTCAAACAGAAACGAACAAGCAGCATTTTATTACGTCTCTTTATGCACGGAAGGTTCTTTTATTATAGCAGCTACTTTGATTACTATCGACTAATTGTAACCGGTGCTTTTACGTCATCGGGATCATTTGAAGATTGTCCCACTCGTCGCGTGCATTGTGTGATAAATATACCTTAATGTTTCGGTAAGTAGGGAACTGCCGTTGGTAATATCGTCACTTTAGACGTTGTCATACACTGGGTTTCATTCTGACATGAGCAGTTATTTGCCTTTAGAGTCCCTTTCTACAAATTCCAGACTACATAAATAAATAACGTGGGGGTACATTGACATGTAGCTACATACAGGCATATTTTAGAAACAGTAGTCTGCGCAAATAAAAAAAATAAATAATTATAAATAACTCCCCCTCCCCCATATAGCTGGAGATAATACAGAAGAAACTGCCTTGGGACGTAAACAGTGGCGTGGTACCACCGCCACTCGGTAGCGGTTTTCTTTAAGAAGTTCCATTATCAAAATAGCCAAGGCTCGGTGGGTCGCAAGCCCAGCGTCATGCTGCGCGCACTGGCGCCAACAAAGACAAGCGACTCTGAGCGCCACCTCAGCGTGGCAGTGCCGCACCAGCGGGAACTGCTACACGAGAACGATGGGGCGAGGTGGACTACCCGCTGTTCCCTCCCTCTTTGCCGTGTGAGCATCCGACTCCACTCACACGTTGCCCGTGGCGGACCTCTTGGAGGTGGGGAGGGCATGATCCGAGTTCGCGGCTCCAACTAGGTTGGATTACGTGGGCGCGCCACCGCCCGTACCGTCCAGGCACCTGGATCATGGAATGAACCGGTAACTTCTCTGCCTGGCGTGCAAGGACCGACTCCTTACAGCGGCATCACATAGGCTGGATTACAGAGGGACGCAAGCACCTCCTGCCAAAGCTGCCTAGTCTGTCAGGTCCTGTCTCAAGGAATGCGTTCCTAATGCCAGCGCTTCCGAGTCGTCAGATTACAGGAGCTTACCAATCTCCCAGCCATTCCGGCATTGTTCTGTTCGCAAAGCGAACTATGGCGTTAGCCTTCCTTGAGAACACCCCTTGGCAGAGTAGACTAGTGTCCAATTGTGTGAACTTCATTCTGTAAGGTACCTCGCCCCCAGACGCTAGGTTACAGAGGCTCGCCACCACTTCCGGTGTGGATATAACCGGGTACAATTGAGGGCAGAGCAAGTGATACTCAAGTACAAAACCATGGGGCGGAAACATGTTTATCTATGCTTATGAAGCAGGTGGTCAATATTGAAAAATATGTAACAGTTGCATTAAATCCGGTCCTTTAAATAATGACCACCGATCAATATGAGTCGCCCACAGTTTGTGAAATGCCAGTTCGCACCTCCTAAACATTGGTCGCATATACACGTCAAAGCTTCTCCAAAACATCAACCGAATGCATTGCTGTCAACACAAAAATATCTAGCTGGCATGCTGGAGTGTTTTTACAGTTTTTCTTCATTAACTTTCTACAGTCTATGGTCACCATGCTTTTTAGGTCACAATATTTCGCTTTATCTACGTCATCATGAATCCTTTTTTAAGTCTTTCTGCAGCCCTGTGGTGCCTTAGTGCGCATGCTGCATTTTGAAATCACTATTTAGGTAGCAAAACATACTTGCGGGAGCATATTTTATTGACTTGAATAAAAACAACTTTCATTTCAGTAACATCAATAATTCAGCGTTGCTTTTACCAATACAGTATGTTCCAACTAGCCCACACACTAGTTCTTTCTATACAGTAAACCCCCCGCAATGTAATGTGTGCTGGCGGGTACTGATGTCTTCAACAAAACCTTTTGTGCCATGAGGATGACTTGGACACTTACCCCCGTATCCATAAACGCTACTTGACTTGAAACCGCCTTCAAAGCAGTGTGTTTGCAACACGTCTGTGCGTTTGTACTTCCTTGGCACCGCCTAAAAACAGAGCATTCGAAACGCGTTTGTGCTGCATTGAAGTCGGTGGCAAGTCCAGATCAAGTCAAGCAGCGTTTCTGAATACGGGTGTTAGTCCTCACTTCAGCTCCTCTTCGATGTTTTCTTGTTCACACACGAACTTTGTACTACCAATTACGTGGCGAAAATGAATGAAACAGGGCGAGTGCAAAATTTCGATGCACCCTTCGTGAAGGATAGCGAAAGTGTAAAAAGTACAAAAGAAAAACAATTCAGACCGGAGCTTTTTTGTTAGGTCTGTAAAAACATCAGAAGCCAAAGTGAATAAAAAAAACAGTACGTTAAAATAAGGTTGAACATTTGACCAATAAACGAAACTGTTTTCACGCCTGATAGGAAAGGCTGGAAACACGAATATATATACCAGATAATGGAAGCTGAAGGGCAAAAAGAAAGCACCTCAAGGCCAAAAAAATTGTTGAGAGTGCGATTGGAGATAGCAGACATTACAATATTAAGAAAACTAGTGACAATGGCGATCATTGAAGAGGAACATTTCTATTAGCGAGCGCAGTGACCCGAAAAAAAGGGCAGGTGGTGTTGCGACGTTGGATCAAGCATTGCGCAACAACTTGAAACACGGTGTGTCCTAAAGAAAACCCCGCAAAGTTAGGTAATATTCACATAGAAGAAAATAAACGTACAAAGTGTGCGATCTTCAATATGAATCGCCGGAACGAAGGAAAACTACGCATACGAGAAAAAAAAACGTCTAAATTCAGGGAAAAGACGCAGAAGATGCACATTTCTAGAAAAACAACCACCGAATTTATAACCTGGTTGTAGCTTGGTTGGTGATAAGTCCGGCGACTTTGAATGGATGTGTCGCTTCAGCATCTTAGTCCTCAGTTTTGCCGGTTTCTTTTTTCTCCCATGTGTATAATAACCATGTGAACCAGCTTTTCAGGCTTCAAAAACTACACGAGCCTTGCGGCTCGTGGACAATATATATGATCCCTTCGCTGTTTCTCGGAAAATAGTAAACAATTATTGAACAAAAGGGCATCAGTGTTTCTTGGAAGGACAGCCAAATATCCACAAAATATGATGCCTCGGCATTTGCATCTTCAAAGTGGATACCACTAGAATATGAGGAACAATTAAAACTAAGCGACAAGTGCAATTCCTTCATGACAATCCGCGTGCTCTTTGTTGTTGAGTCGACGTCACATTTTTAAATGCGACAAATTTTTTTACGCATTAAGGGTAAGTTATGCTATCTATCTATCTATCTATCTATCTATCTATCTATCTATCTATCTATCTATCTATCTATCTATCTATCTATCTATCTATCTATCTATCTATCTATCTATCTATCTATCTATCTATCTATCTATCTATCTATCTATCTATCTATCTATCCATCTATCTATCTATCTATCTATCTATCTATCTATCTATCTATCTCTCTGTCTGTCTGTCTGTCTGTCTGTCTGTCTGTCTGTCTGTCTAATCTATCTATCTATCTATCTATCTATCTATCTATCTATCTATCTATCTATCTATCTATCTATCTATCTATCTATCTATCTATCTATCTATCTATCTATCTATCTATCTATCTATCTATCTATCTATCTATCTATCTCTCTCTCGGGGTGCTTTCGTGATCACTGCCTTCCCGTCACGTGAACCAAAGTTATTATGATAGTTAAGATGGCTTGACTGATATGACTCGCTGGTCATGCCATGAATAATGTCGCAAACCTGTCGAGTACGTCGTTTAGCGCTTTCTGCCAGACAGTAAGTAGCACATACCAGCACGCGGGAATGTGCAACTGATATGCGGGTATGTTCCACAGGTGATTGACAGTTTATCCACCCAAGAACGGCGAGAACAAACATGAGTGATTTTAACGCATGAGCTCTAAGAAAAACTGACATCGGTAGCGTTGACCAGACAAATGCAAATAATTAATGTCGGGCTCGCCGCAGAAGTTGAATCGCAGAATTCTTTGTGGAAATCAAGGAGTCCAACACCGAGCCACGCCAGTCTGTGAACTACTTTTAAAACAGGCCGTAATGTCCGTGAAACGTCAATTGTGGTCGCAGTGCTGACTATCTAATTTTATAAACATTACATATGTACTCCTATGATACAGCTGGCACGTCACGCCAACGTCAATTACAGTTAGCTGCAATATGCTGAAGTTGATTTATGTAGCTATGTTCAGGCTACCAAGCTCCCGGGCACCAGCGCTTCATATCAGCTTACCGCTTGTGGTGTTGCTAATATCCATGCTGCTGTTGGCATCGTTGTGCGACTGTAAACAACTGGTTATATAAAACATATACGGCTGTTTAACGTGTGGCTGTGCGTGAATTTGTACATATCTCCAGTGGCACTTCAGAAAGCTTTGCTAAATTAAAAATAGTCACCTTAAATGCACATGCTTCGTTTAACAGTGACTCCCATGATACGTGAGATCTGCCGCATTTTTTGTATACTTTGCTTTCGTTGGGAAAACGCTGATGATGTTAGGTTTTTTTTTACACTCTCCCGGTAATATTTAATGTTTCTTCTCACCATTACTTGGTTGACAAACCATCAGTCACCTATGACGCATACCTGCATACCTAGAGCACATGCTGTCCGCCAAACCTATGACCCATACTTGCCCACGGGTATTTGCCACAAGTTTGGCGGAGTAGGTATGACGATGTATGAGACAGGATTCTTACATTCTTTATGTCATGACTAGCATGCCGTATTCATCAAACCATCTTATACCCTTCCATAACATACTAATTTCTCTTCACCCCAAACTAAGAGGGTTATTACAAGAGCACCTTGAAGTAGGCGGCTAAATATATAAGCACTAATAGCACTTTTTTGGGGGGGAGTTGCTACATACTCGGATTGGCTTCAGCACGAATTTGACGAATACAAAGAAGACCCACAGAACACACACGAGCGCTGACTTACGAGTGACTTAATTTGCATATCAGCAAGCTTTTTTAGCAGGTTTCAACGCATAAAAAAGCTTGTTGATGGGCAATTAAAATCAGCTGTAAGTCGGCATCCGTCTATGTTCTGCGGGTCATCTTTGTCTTCGTTAAATTCGCTCTGAAGCCTCTATGAATAAGAATTATATTCCCGGAACAATACGATTCGATACAACATGCGCATGAAAGGGCGAATGCAGTTAAGGGCTGTTTGAATCGGTTCCCAATAATAGCTCGCGGTTATTCACTATTACTTGGTTTTCTGTTTTTGTTTTTACTGAGAAAGCTGCAATGAAATGCTCTCCTTTCGTCACTAACTTTTTATACAGTTTTTTTTCTCTGGCTGTTGCTCTGTGTATCAAGCACAAAACGTTTATCTCGGCAATTTGCCAGTTAAGCTTTCAAAAGATTAGTGAGAAGAGCCCTGAGAGTTTATTTTACGCAAAATGAACACAAAATCGGCAGATTTCACCTACCAGAGAATCAACGTTATGCGAAGTATGTGGAGGGAAGGTGACCGTGTTGCAAGTTTTGTAATGAGCGACACATCAAAAAAAGACGCTTAATAAATGTACAAATGTTGCACGCACAGACATATGTTGCAGAGATTCAGATGTTTATATGACCAGTTGTCCGCACTTGCGAAACAATACCAACTGGACCATGCGTATTAGCAACACGAATAGCCCCGCCGCGGTGGTCTAGTGGCTAAGCTAGTCGGCTGCAGGCCCGCACGTCCCGGGATTGAGTGCCAACTGCAGCGGCTGCAATTCCAATGGAGGGGAAATGTTGTAGGCCCTTGTGCTCAGATTTGGGTGCACGTTAAAGAACCCCAGGTGTACGAAATTTCCGGAGCCCTCCACTACGGCGTCTCTCATAATCATATGGTGGTTTTGGAACGTTAAACTCCACATATAAATCAATCAAGCAACACGAGAAGCTGATATGAAGCGCTAATGCTCGCTAGGATGCCGGTTCTCGACAATGCCGCATAAATCAACTTCAGCGCATGACAACTAACCACAAGTTTTGTGAACCCGACGTGGCGGCTTAATCAAAGGAATGCATCTGTAGTGTCTATAAAATCAGGTAGGCAGCACTGCAACCACTATTGACGTTTCACGAAGATTAGCGTATATTTGAAAAGTAGCTTCGACACCTGGCATAGCTCTGTGATAAATTACTTCATTGCAACGCAAGATGAATGGCTTTGATTCCAGCTGGGACCCTGACACTTATTCTTTACATTCGTCGGGTCGACGCTACTGATGTCGGGTAGTTTAAAATGCTCGCGCATTAAAATTGCCCCACGTGTTCTCATTGGTTCAGGGTAGACACGAAGTGTCAATTACCTGTGGCACATATCCGCATACCAGTGGCACACACCTACCCGTCGGTATCTGCCACTGTCTGGCGGGAAGTGTTTGACGATGTACGCGACGGGATTGTGACATTATTCATGTCTTCACCAGCGCGTCATAATCATCAACCATCTTCCCCTCCCATGCTGATTTCGGTTCCCGCCAAGTTAAGAGGGTCACCAGGAGACCACCCAAACGTAAGCGTCTAGATGGACACGCTCAAAGCCACCAACGTTCGCTAAAAAATACTTCGCATTTAAAAGAAGAAACATTTTCTAAGATAGAGCACCTAAATTAACGTCAGTTTGGTGTTATGTGGTAAGGAGACCTTGGGAGTAATTTATGACCTAAGCAGTGCCATAATTTGTTCATGGTAGATTTACAGAGTACCGTGGATGTATTGGGAATATGTCTCTGCTTAGTCAGAGTGTCTAGCTTATTGCCTTGGTGAAAGGAACCTCACCAAAGCCTCGCCCCGATGGTAGCGCTGATAGCTAGGTAGTAAAACGAACAGCTTTCCAAGCTATGTCAACTTGGAAGTCAATCCTGGTGTTTAGCCATTTCGCGTCTCATTTCACAAGTCTGTACTTTTATAGTTGCTGTTCCCGCCCAAGTTTAATGGCGTGTGACGTCAGGGAAAATAAAGCGGGGATCCGACAAAAGAATGAAACGATGCCCGAAATTGACCTTGACCGAACGTATTGCGAAATTCTCCCGAAGGCAACGAAACGACATACTTGGATGGAAGCAGACATGGGAAGACTGTGGCACTACACATTAACACCATGAGTTACTGTTCGTGTTTTAAGCGGCCCTAGATTCACTATCATGGCCCCGAGAGAGAGAGAGAGAAATCACAGTGGAACATGACAAATGATCTTTGCGTACTTTGTAACAAGTGAAGCTCTTCTTCATTAAAAAGCACAATGTTAAAGCGAAAGCTGTTATGAGATCAAAACTCTGATCATGCGCGGTGCCGTAGTTGTCCGCCACTGCTGGAACAAGTGTTTGTAACGACTATCGCTAAATAAGAAAGAAAAAATTAGGACAAAGTACACAGTGAAGCTCAAACGCAGGTTCAATGAGTGTCAGCCCAATATTCTACCACTGAGCCACGCCGGTTTTTTTTTTGTGTGTGTGCTTGCGATTCATTCGCAAGCTTGCCTTAGGCAGGCTTGATGTGAGGAGAGTAATCGCGTTAATATGAGTAATATAGCGCTTTAGAACAGCGAAACAACAAGGCGTCACAAAATGCAAATAGCGTAACGAGTGGGTTCTCAAATGATCCAACCCCTTACAAAACTTTTCTTCTCATTCCATATTAACTGTCATGCATATTCACTTCAGGCATAACTCTTCATCGTCGTCAGCCGCTACACGAACAATTCGCACAAAATTTCCGGCACGTTTTTTGCAAGTGTACTGCCTAAAAAGTATTATTATTAATGCCGTAGTGGGTACCCAGCAAGTGTTCTTGCAGCAGTTATCCAATGAGTTTTTAGAAGAAGCTCTGAATGGCCGCCCTTCATCTTTCGGTGTGACTGTGCTGCGCCTTCCGCACAGGTCTGGTGTCTTTTTTAAAAAAATTTTTGACCTAACGGCATTAAAACATTCCCGGCTTGCTGAGCCAGATATTAAAAGAGAAACAGATAAGATCACGTGCAGAGCGCAAATAACAAAAGCGCAACATGCGCAGGGCACTCTGCAATCAAAGCATTTCTTAAATAATTAAGGTTAAGGTGCGCTTTCTTCTCATGGCTCCCTCAAAGCATCTCCAACCAACTACTCGCAAAGCTGTTACTGTAAGAACAGTTATTAAAGATTCGACTTTTACTACACGTTTTATACACACCTTTCAAAGAGCACTCATACGAGGGCTCTTTTTTTGAGCTAAAGAACGCACTTTCAATGACATTTTAAGCGCTGTGGGTAATGCGAACTTCTTTTTTATCATATGCGTCACTTCTTCAAAATACTATAGTCCGCCAGCCATTGTAAACAGAGGACTTTTTGCTGGTTTTCAAATAAACTTGGCTCACAACAATTAGCACATGGCAACGTTAGCGAAATAGCGAAACTATAAGTTAGAAACCCTGCTACAAAGGTCTTAGTAACAACTGACGTTTTCCTGTTGTGTTGGCTTAGTGCAATGGGGTTCTGCTGGCTAAGCGAAGGTCGCTTGTGCTAGTTCCTGCTCGTATAGCTATGATGGAATCCGAGAATACACATTAGATGCTCCTATTTTTCAAAATAGACGTGACAAGCGCTAAGAACAACCCATCGAACATGGCCATCGAGCCAAGCAGATATCTATCTATATTAAACATTTCACACAAACTACCTTATTCTCCCTCACTCAAAGCGAGAGTGTGTGATGAATGCCGAACACAATGTAAGCCATTTCCTCGATGAGTCCTCATTAAAGTCCACGATCAACAGTACTGAAGCGTTAAAGGCCCAGCTACGACGCTGACCTTCTGCGTGGAAAGCCTTTCCCTGTCCCTTGCGCGTACAGATGAGCAAATATCTTGTGAAACAAAGCTAATGAGGCTCCCATCCCGCTAATCCCAAGGAAGGCAATCAAAGAAAACACTTGTGTAACTCTTCACAGCTATGCCACAACCATCGTTTTTACACTGACTTTCAACGTTATTGGTTCCAAGCTCATACGAGTGCCACTAAACTCAATCATCCACCTTTACTGTCAACTTACTTGTGTGACTGTCTACGCATCAAAAAGTGATGTAAATTTTTGCCGTTTGTAGCGCCAATCATACGTCCTTAGCCAATCTCTGTGTTTTCTACACGGTACGAGCATTTGAAGTCTAGTTTTGCTTTGCATAAAATATTATGAATCTACAAAATTACAGATCTAACATTCTCTTTTAAAGTTGTGCTATTAAACACAACCTCACTGCGATTGATATAAACTAATTGCCTGAGGCACTTGTGCCCAAGGTATATTATGAGCAAATAACTAAGCTGTTCTGAACTGAGTAAAAATATATTTCGCAAAGACCGTTATCAAAATAGCGGCTAATTAAGGATGAGGCCGCCATTCATGTTAGACTTGTACTAGCATACTTACCTAAATATTCATTTTATCGCATAACGTAGTTCTTGTCAGCGGCCTCGCCTTCGGGCCTATGAGAAACGTGCCCATATGGCTTACGCAATTGACTTGACAAACGCACTGCTTCTTCAAACGTCATAGTGTATTGCCTCTTTCTCAAGTACTAATTTTCGGAGTACTTTTAGTACAGGTACTAAATATATTGTCTCTTTTTTCACAATAAAAGCATACAGTGATTGATTACAAGCTCTTAATAGCTTTTATTGAGGATCAGTGCTACTATTCGATTAAATTTCATTGACTTCTGCAGCCACCCACGACTGTATGCTCAGCACATTGATTCTGACATGCACAAGAGCTAACGGGATGTATTTTAGCGTAGAAGGTTGTTTGGTACAGTATGTAACTGTGTTCTTACGAAGCGCAACTATGTTTACAGCTGATGAGCCTACAGCACGTGGCAGGGAAACCCCATGAAATGTCAGATGACGCAAGGTTTATGGGCGGGCACCATTTAAAAGATTCAACAGCCAATTTTCTCTTCGTAGGAGAGGAAAAAATTCGATGACTTTTATCACATGCAAGGACGATTTGACAGAGGAAGTTATTATGTCTGCTTTAAATTTACCATGATAACTCACAGTTACTTTATTCACCATAAATAATTTTAATTACTATTGAATTATCTGAATTATTTCTCAATTCATTTCAATCGTATGTGTGTTAACGTTTGTTCACTTTGGATTCGAAGCTAGGTGTCTTACACGACGCATGAATACAAAAGGCGCACATGTTGCTTCGTTGTTTTGATTGACTGCTAAAACATATGAACTTCATGCCAATGGTAACGTTAACCCTTGATGTTTTATGAAGGATCGAACGCTTCTGCCTTCAAAAATTGTGGAAAGGGTGAAAGATTTGTTTGCTTCAATATCCGTACGTCTGTTCTAGTCCAACTTTTGTCTATACAATACCAGAATGGTATAGGTTGGCTTCTCCGCCATTTGAGTATAATTGCGAAATTGCACGTTTTTCAGGTGACGTAGAGTTCATTATAGGCTTGCGCGGAAAACTTCTCGTGGCATGCAATCATTGGCGGATCAAATTGAATAAAGTACTTTTCTAAATGCGAAGCATTTCTTAACGAACTTCGGTGACAGTGAGCGTATCTATCTATCTATCTATCTATCTATCTATCTATCTATCTATCTATCTATCTATCTATCTATCTATCTATCTATCTATCTATCTATCTATCTATCTATCTATCTATCTATCTATCTATCTATCTATCTATCTATCTATCTGTCTGTCTGTCTGTCTGTCTGTCTGTCTGTCTGTCTGTCTGTCTGTCTGTCTGTCTGTCTGTCTGTCTGTCTGTCTGTCTGTCTGTCTGTCTGTCTGTCTGTCTGTCTGTCTGTCTGTCTGTCTGTCTGTCTGTCTGAGCCTCTTAAATGGCGACTATGCACATGACGGCCGACAGATGGCAGCAATTTCGCATAAAGTCGACAGTCATTAACATTTTAATGCATGTTTATACGTAATAGACCTTCCCTGTACGTGCTAATAATATGAAATATTATTAGCACGTACAGGGAGAATCCACTGTGTGCTAATAATATTAAATGATATTTGGTGTTGATAATAGACGCTGCTGGTGGTAATAGAACGAAATACAGTATGAACTATTGTTGGCATCTAAGAAGAGGATACATCATGTGGAAATTATTTCTCACGTTCTGGGCTGGGACAAGGAAACGAGAAAGAAGAGCGCGAGCGACACATGCGGGGACGCTCAAGTGAAAGCAGAGCGCTTCCGAGCGCAGGTAAATAAACAAGTATTTTTTGCCTTATACCTTAAATATGGAGTTGAGTCTGATCGCAGTGTCTGGAACGCCACCGTCTTAAAATTTTGTGCCGAAACCTGGGATTGAAAATTAGGACCCTATGGACGGCTACCAGTCAACTGCAGCGGCATAGACCGACTGAAGTCGAAGCGGACGTCGCGGCGAGCACAGAACACGTGGATTATAAACGAGGCAAGTGCTCTCCTCGCTAACGACTCTGCCTCCTATGACCAGCTCAATTCCATGTATGAGAAGCTGAAGGCTAATAACGAAGAGCAGAGCGCTTCCGAGCGCAGTTAAATAAACAAGTATTTTTTTATTTATGTCTTAAAGACGGAGTTGAGTCTGATCGCAGTGTCGGGAACGCCACCATCTTAATGTTTGGTGCCGAAACCCGGGACACGCTCGACACACTACAAGCATGTGCGATCCCGATAGGCGCGCGCGGAAGTCAGATTATGCTAACAAGAACAACTAAAAAACTACGACAGTCTTCGCATCACTTGGAAGAAGATCCATCAAGGAAGGCTCTATCACTTGCCTTTTCCCTCAGACTTCAAGAGCATGGGCCATGAATGATGACACCTGCCACTACATACGAGGCGTTTTTGATGGTGGCAGTCAGAGGACTTTCATAACTGAAGATCTGTCCAAGCACCTCCAGCTGAAAAGCGTGGGAACAACTCGAATAGCCTTCAATACCTTCGCAAGTACATCGGACTAAGACGCTAAGAGGTGTTGCGTCGTAAAACAACGACTGCGAAGCCAGTTTTCCCACGCGGAAATAGTCTTACTGCAATAGAGATCTCAAGCATCTGCCAGGACATCGCAGAGACTGCAATGTACGTAGCCTTCGTTGCGTCTTTCAAGAAGGTGGGAAACGATGTCGCCGATGAGCTCAAACATCCATCTATCCACGCTAAGAGTGGCATCAGCGTACTTATCGGGTCCGATCAGATGTGGAAAGTGTTGGCCGGCGAAGTTTCATGGTGCGAAGGCAACTAATCATCAATCGCACTGAATTACAAGCTTGAATCGACCTTCCGGGGAAGCACATCGCTTTGGTGTCCCGACCAACTACTTCACAAATGAAGGTGTGCGTTCTGAAAGCCCAAGTTACTGATTCCGACGAGATTTTGCGCTCCTTTTGGGAACTTGAAAACATAGGAATTGCGGACACAATAAACAAGCCACCTGAAATCAGCAACACCATGAGGCATTTTGAGCAAACCATTAGCTTTATAAACGGAAGATATGAAGTGGCCCTCCCTTGGGAGGATAATTTCGTACTTGCAATCAACAAGCAAGTTACCGTTACTCAACTGGACAAGCTTGTCAACCGTCTCGACTCCAGAAAAGGAATGTTCGAAACGTATGACTGTACCATAAGAAAGTACTTGAGGGCAAGACACGCCGAAGTATTCAGTGTACCTGCAGAGGTGACAAAATTATATTACATGTCGCACAAAGAAGTCATGCGTGAACAAGCACTGACGACAAAAATGAGAGTGGTATTTGACGCTTCATCACATGCCAAAAGATGGAAGTCCCTTAGTGACTGCCTTGAAAAGGTGACAACTTATACCAAGACCTCTTGCAAATTCTGCTACGCTTCAGAACGCACCCGGTGGCAGTTATCGCGGACATAGAAAAGGCATTCCTTCAGATTGCGATTCGGGAGAATGGCAGAGACGCTTTCCGCTTTTTTGGTTTGCAGAAGGAGATTTATCTAAGGGCAAGCTGCAAGAGTGGAGGATGACACGAGTGCTTTTTGGAGCTACATGTAGCCCATTTTTGCTCACAGCTACTATTCTCTACCACGTGAAAACAGCACCGGCTGCCATGGCACAAACAACGCAAATTCTTGCCGAGTTATTTCACGTGGATGACTTAGCCACTGGTGCCGACACAGAACAGGAAGCCGCTAAACTTTCCCGTAAAGCGCGCACAATAACGAAGACCTTAAAAACTTGAACAATGAGATTGAGCAGCATATACCTGACGAGGAGTTTGAAGTCGGGTATAACGCCGTCTTACAATACGAGCACAGTGCTACGCCCATTCTCGTAGAGATTCTCAGCAAGAAAGATCGTATGCTAAGGACATCGACCGGAACTCAAGAAACAGTTGTCCAGACAGTCGCAGCACCATCAGACGGAACTGGAGTTAAATTGCCTAAACTGACAATAGCTCCTTTCTCTGAGGACCTATGCAAGTGGACCGAATTAGGGAACAATTTGACCAAATTGCTCATAGTAACATTCGCATCACTGCCACAGAGGAGTTTCATTACCGGCGACTGTATCTGAAAGGAGTCGCTGCATCAGTAATTGCTGGCCTTCCGACGATAGAAAGTTGCTACAGTGACGCCATCAACATGCTACAGAGACGATTTGGCGACAAGACGCGCGTGGAGCAAGAATGTTTTGCCAAGCTACGGATGTTAAGCCCTGTCCGTTCATCGACTAACACCAAAGCGCTACGCAGCTCGTACGACAAAGTTCTAGTTAATATCCGAGGCTTAGAGACTTTGGGTGTGCACAAGTCGTCATTTTCGTCAATTCTCTGTGACATCCTACTGCGTGCTCTTCCGCGGGATATAGTCGTGCAGTATCATCCATCGTGTGCCGTCCAGTTGGCATATGACTCGAGACCCGTGGGATGGAACCGTACGCTCAACTTCCTGTGTATCGAGCTGGGAAGTCTGGAGAAAAGTGATTTTAAGGATGCCAGAGGACGAGAACATGGCGCACTCCCTGTGGCCAGTCAGTCGACGTACTCTCGGCGTGGGGAACCGACGTCATCTGTGCTTCACAGCAACTTGGTACGAGAAAAAAAGGGCAACTGCGTATTCTGCTCGTCCAGTCATCACGGATTGGAAGCCTGCACAGCTGACTTGTCGCTGACGCAGAAGAAGGAACTGCTTTCCAACGACAAAAGGTGTTTCTGCTACACCACCAAACGACATCGGGCACGGGACTGCAAAAAGAATGGAATGAGTGGGTCATCCAGCTGCCGCAACTGCAAGACGTCATCGTTCCTAGCTATCTGTGCGGTGGAGCGAGGAAGCCCAATGTGTTTCAAGTACATGTTTTCTGCGAAGCCAGTCCAGCGGCATACGGAGCAGCGATATACGTCATGTCAAGTCCTGAGGAGGCGAAATTGTTTATTGCGAAGTCCCGTGTAGCACCCATTAAGGAGTCAACGCTGCCGCGATTGGAGCTGCTGGCTGCCTTAATCGGCTCAAGAATATTGGCATACGTGAAAAGCGCTTTGAGGAATGTTCAAGTTGACTACACGATGTGGACAGATTCTGCCGTTGTGTTGTCATGGATAAAAGGTGACGTCAAAAAGTGGAAACAGTTTGTAGTCAACAGAGTCAATGAAATTAGGTGCACTACAGATCCATCAAAGTGGAGATACTGTCCTGGAATGGACAACCCGGCTGACCTACTCACGCATGGCGCGACGCTTGAAAGACTGCTGCACAGCTCAAAATGGTGGCATGGTCCCGAGTGGCTAACTAAACCGTTGTTTGAATGGCCCCTACAGTTCAGTGAAGTAGACATAGCGGAAGCAACCCAAGGTGAAGTTACAACAGTCCACGTCGCACTAATGACACGCTTCTCAGTTCCGATAATCGATATTCAATGGTACAGCAGGCTTCAGCACCTACTCAGAGTCACTGCGTGGGTTTTAAAATTTACTCACCGATGCAGAAAAAGGCCGGATCACACGGGACATCTCGTGGCCACAGAAATCCTGAACGCTGAGCAGTATTGGATAAGATGTACACAAGAGCAAGGTTTTTTTGAAGAACTCACCACTTTGACCAACGACCAACCAGTCGAGTCTATATTTAGAATCACTGAATTACGCCCTTACATAGACAAAGACGGAATTTTTCGGGTTGGAGGCTGTTTATACCTCATGCATTCCGCACAAGATGTCAAGCACCCAATCATATTGCCGTCAAGCCACCACTTTTCGGCACTTTTGGCAAACAGAGCCCATCTTCAAGTCCTACATAAAGGAGTTAGAGATAAACTTACGCAGCTTCGGGAACTCTACTGGATTTGGTGAGCTCGCTCTTTGGTAAAAAGAGTGCTGCATGGCTGCAACATATGCAAGCGTTTCAGTGTGGGCTCAGGAAGTGCTGAGACTGCTCCGTTGACAAGTCATCGAGTGTCACCAACGAACCCGTTCGAAGTTGTAGCAGTCAACTTCGCAGACCCTCTGTATGCACGCACGGAGAAAGTCGACACAAAGTGCTACGCTGCATTTTTTACGTGCGCCGTATCTACAGCCGTGCATCTCGAGCTTGTCTCGGAAATGACATCCGAGGCTTTCCTGTTGTGCCTACGACAATTTGCAGCTCGGAAAGGATTACCTAGTGTGATCTATTCTGACAACGCACGAAGCTTTCACAAGACATCGGCAGTCATAAAGCGACTACGCCGAATGTTCTCTGAAGAGGACGTCGCTCGTCACCTCAGCACCAACGGCCTTTCGTAGAAGTTTATTGCACCAAATGCTCTTCGGTGGGGTAGATGGTGGGAGCGCCTCGTATGATCAATGAAGCTTCCACTGCGAAAAATTATTGGCAAAGCTCGTCTGTGAACTACGAAGAATTATCGGCAGTGCTAGCGGAGGTCGAAGCAGTCGTAAAACTCTAAGCCTCTGACGTTCATCGAGACAGATGCAAGAGAACCTTGCACTTTGACACCAGCTGAACTTCTCCTTGGACGAAGGTTGACTTCCATACCGTATGCGGCCGCTGACGAAGTCAACAATAACTCCAAGCGAGCAGACGCCATACGCAGACACAAATACAAGAAGCTGCTGGTTGAAAGTTTTTGGAAGCGTTGGCAAAAAGAATACCTGTTGCAATTACGATCTGCACACTTTGCCGACACGAAATCAAATACAGCATCGAAGCAAGGGGACATCGTTCTTGTGCATGTGGGCAACACGCCACGCCAGCTATGGAAGCTTGCAAGGGTCATGGAAATGTACCGCAGTGCCGACGGTCTCATTCGTTCATGCAAGATGAAGTTGCAAAGCGGTCACCTTGTGATAAGGCCGAAACAAATACTGTACCCACTTGAACTATGTGTTTATCTTTGCGCGGCCGGGAATGTTGACTATTTCTCACTTTCTGGGCTGGTACAAGGAAACAAGAAAGAAGAAGAGCGCGAACAAGAGACGCGGAGACGCCCAAGTGAAAGCAGGGTGCTTCCGAGCGCAGTTAAATAAGCAAGTATTTTTTGCCTTATACCTTAAAAACAGAGTCGAGTCTGATCGCAGTGTCTGGAACGCCATCGTCTTAATACTTGGTGCCGAAGCCCGGGATTTAAAACCAGGACCCTACGGACGGCTACCAGTCAACTGCAGTGGCATGGACCGACTGAAGACGAAGTGGACGTCGCGGTGAGCACAGAACACGAGGATTATAAACTAGGCAAGTGCTCTCCTCGCTAACGACTCTGCCTCCTATGACCAGCTCAATTACATGTATGAGAGGCTGAAGGCTAATAACAAAGAGCAGAGCGCTTCCGAGCGCAGTTAAATAAACAAATATTTTTTGCCTTATACCTTAAAGACGGAGTTGAGTCTGATCGCAGCGTCTGGAACGCCATCGCCTTAGTAATATGAAATAATATTAGCACGTACCGGGAGAATCCACTGTGTGCTAATAATATGAAATAATATTTGGTGCTGATAATAGACGCTGCTGGTAGTAATAGAATAAAATATAATTTGAACAATTGTTGGCATCTACGAAGAGGATACATCCAACACGAAATAGACCACTCACTGATGTGAAATCTGAAAGCATAACTCTGAACAGCGCGAAGACAGATGGGGAAAGGATGAAAGAACGGTGTTACATTCACTGGTTGGCCCCTTCTATCCGTGTTATGGCTCGTGTGGGCTTGGTTGTTTTTGGACATGTACCAACCATCTCAATTGCCTATGCCGTTGAGCCCTCACTACTTTTCAAAATATGACCATTCTCATTACGAAGTTGATAGTGAAAGAACTTACTACTTGCTTGGGAATATGCAGGAACTCTCAACTAAAGGTTTCCAACTCCTTTCGTCGTCAGCCTTTCAACCACTGCTGTTCTCGGAGCTCGTGAAACTAGGGGGCACCATCGCAGACTCGTTTTTCGCGCGCTCTTCAGAGCGAAGAGTCAGCCCTCCGGCTACTACAAAGAACAAACCAAAATAAAACAGAGACGGTTGAAGCATGGCGTAAGAGAAAAAGGCCAGCTCCTGTGGCCTTCTAGTTTATCGGGTGCGGCTGCTGTCCAAGCTGATTTAATTACGGTTCGCAAGACTGGGTGGTGATGGCCGTCCCATGTGGAGCTATTCTGCCTATTCATTATTCGCTTCAGCAGGCACTCTCACTGCATGGCCGCTTTTTAAAAGCGAAGGATTTCTTAGCCAACTTCGGAGACTCTGAGCATATCTATCTATCTATCTATCTATTTATCTATCTATCTATCTATCTATCTATCTATCTATCTATCTATCTATCTATCTATCTATCTATCTATCTATCTATCTATCTATCTATCTATCTATCTATCTATCTATCTATCTATCTATCTATCTATCTATCTATCTATCTATCTATCTATCTGTCTATCTATCTATCTATCTATCTATCTATCTATCTATCTATCTATCTATCTATCTATCTATCTATCTATCTATCTATCTATCTATCTATCTATCTATCTATCTATCTATCTATCTATCTATCTATCTATCTATCTATGCGCCTACGACGTTTAGCTGCCCTAGCTGTCTCGATAATGCTATAAATACCGAAATTGGTATGGCATACTATCACCGCATGACGAGCATAATTAACTAGCCATAACATGAAAATCATGATATATATGCCATGAATGTCATGATTTACATTTTATGGTCTTGCTGCTCTTGCGGTGGTTTCGTTCACATGGCATGTTGCAAAACTGGTATAGTATGACATGATTGCATGGCGAACACGAGCGACAGACCCTAACATGAAAATCATGACATGCGTGCCACTGAAAAACATGACTACATGCCACTCTCATGATGCGCTCGCGGCCGTTTTGCCAGCGTTAAATATACCAAATTTGGTATTACAGTATGTGAATGGATGAAGAAGGTATGATACTGGCGCAAGCATGATAAACATGAGATGCATGTGATGTAACGACATGACTACATGCTACGCTCATGATGCACTCGTGGCTGTTTCGCTAGCTTCACATGCACCAAACTCGGTATTACGGGACGCGAACAGATGACATAGGTAAATGAAACATCCAAATGTGACACTCACGACATGCGTGTCATGTAAGAACACGGCTATACAAGCCACATTCATGATGCCCTCGCGGCCATTTCGCTAGCTTCACATATGCCAAATTTGGTATTACGTGACGTCGATTAACGACAAAGGTATGTGGCTGGTGCAAACATGACAATCACGAGATGCGTGTCATGCCAGAACTTGACTTCATGCCAGTCAAAGTGCCAATACAATTCGACGTGATGTGGTGCGCGTGCTCGCCGGCGTTGCCACGCCAGGCACCGATCCTGCAATATATATACTCGCTGGCACGCGTCACACTGTGTTGCTTTGCCGCATGCGCGTGTCAGCGCGTCCGGCGTCCCCCCGAAAAAAGGGAGACGCGGTGTTTTCTGGGCAACGCATCGATGCAGCATGTCGCATTTCGCGCCGGTTGCCGGCGGGCCGCGCCGACGAACGCTGGTCGCGCCGGTCGCGCCTGGCGTCACACTATAGAGTGCTCCCATTTTGCTAACGTAGTGTCGCTTTGTCCAGCGTGCCCGTGCGTCCACGCTTCATTAGAGCATATTGATCCCTTCATAATGCGCTCACGGCCGTTTTGCTAGCTCCTGATATAACAAATTTTTTGTTACGTGACGTCAATAGATGACGAAATATATGACTGGTGCAAACATGATAATCCGGACACGCGTGTCATGGTAAAACATGACAACATACCACGCTCATAGCGTGCTTCCTGGTGCTTCGCTACCTCGACCTATACTAACTTTGCTATCACATGACGTGAGTAAATTACGAAGGTAAATGACACAACCAAACATGAAAATCATAAGATGGAAGTCATGTATGGCATCGTTTACCTCCACCTCGTAACGTTGCGCTGATTTTAAAGTGACATATCAGCCTTCCTAATTCGTGCTTCGCATGTCATCCATTCCTATTTTACGCGGGATCTGCCAAGGTTTATAAAGTACTTCATTTTCCTTTACATTTTGTAGTCTAGTGTGACGAGCCCAACGACACAAGTGGTTATGTCGTTGTTTTTTGCTTTGACGCTTCATTCGCTACAAGTTCAGCGCGTATACCACACACCGTACTCAATGTGAAAGTAACGCGCTATTAGTTCACCGCGCGTAGCAAGTCGAGTGGCTCCTAGACATATGAAAGTGGGCTGCAGTTGACTTTATTGTACGTACGTCATCACAGATTCATAAAAGTAGCAAATACAGCAATAAGTTCCGCATTCAATGATGTCATGTATACAATGAATTGAAAAAGAGGGCGAGGAACTCATGTTTTTGTAACAATGACATTCAGCCACATTTACCAACACGTAGTTTCTCACGCGAAATTTGAAATCGTTTAACAAAAAAAACAAAACAAAGTTTTCTGTCAACATAAACGGTTTGTCGCAAAAGAAGCTACAACAATATCAAGCCCGACTATATTTCCAGGCGATGCCAACAAATAATTACTGGAAATAAATCGCAAGCACACCTTTAACATTGTTTCATTCGTTCGTTCGTTTGTTTGTTCGTTAGCAATGCAGACAGCTGCGCTTCCCTATATTCCTTCTGTGTGTTCACATGCATACACGTGCAAGATCGGGGTGTTAGCTATACCGTGGAAGTAGAACGGCCACGCCAATAACACAAGAGGCTTACATTTAAAAGATGCTCTGCTTAGTGATGTGTATAGAGCAAATTAGCTGTCTCGGAGCTGACAAGCTCATACGCCTACGCTGCAAAAACAGCAGTCGAGTGCTTCTTTTTATTAGGAACCTCACTCACATTCAAACGTAATGGTGGTCACTGCTTAGTTTAGAAGTGTGTTCGAGAACAGGCGTCTCCAGTCACCGCTTCAGTGTGTCTGGTATAGAATGTAGGCATTGGATTTTACCAAATTGTGTAAAAAAACTCTCAAGCATTTCCCCGAGGGTGAACATGGTTAAGTGCGAATACACGGGGTGATGCTATGAGGGGTATTTATTAATTCGCACTATTATATTTATTAATCACACTATGGTGCCTTTATGGTGTAATGGTTCCTGGGAATCGCAATTTGATCACACGGGGGAGTTTACGTTAACTCACTGGCGAATGCCAACGGATTTTAACTTTACTCCCCCTCACGACCCGCTCTCGACGGGAGACTGAGAGAGAAGGCGGGCGCGCGAGAGAGAGGGGTGCGCGCGCAGCTGCAGCGAGCGAGGAGAGCGGAGGAGCGAGCGAAGGGGGAGGGGGTATAAGGTGCGTTACTGACACCGATATCAGCGTCGCGTCCGTGGCTTACTCGGTAGAGCATCACGCTGCGGCCCGCCAAGTCCTCTTTCTTTTAAAGATAGAGAGAAGACTGCGGACGCCGCCGACGGCGGTGGATGGTTTGGGGTCGCTTATAAAGTGTATTCACACTTAAAAAACACACAATTCAGCTCCCTCCCAACCTCCCCTGACCAAACCTTTGAAACAAACCTCGGTGGTACAATAAGCAGAGCGCAACAGTAACAACAACCTAGATAAAAGTAACCATTTCTATTTGTGATCTCAAGAATGCGCTTAAGCGTCCTTCACGCCAATTTCTCATAGTATTCTCTAAAAAATGTGGGACCCCTGTATGTTCTATACAGCAGTGTGCTATCTTCCTTGCTCTTAGAGCTTATCATTCACCTTTCCTTTGGACCTATTTGATCCAAAAAATTTGCTTTATCTGTGACGAAAATATTGAAACGTATGCAAAAAATGAATCGTAAAAGCCTTCGTCTTTAGTGACAATGCAACTCAGGCTTTCTGTGTGGCAAGCAGCTGTTCGAACACAGAGCTAGGCCGTTGCTTGAAGCTGCTGCGGAAAAAAAAATCTTTACAAATATTGTGTAGCGGGACGACTTTCTTTAACAAAAGTAATATTGCGTGGTAAACCCGATGGAATAATTGCTCGGGTTGGACGCCACAGTGAAGGGTTTCAGAAATTTCAATTACCTGGGGTTCTTTACCGTGCACCTAAATCTATGTACATGGGTTTCAAGAATTTTCACTTCCATCGAAATTAGGGCGGTCGTGGCCGGGATTTGTACCACGGTTCACCATCAGCAGCCCAGCCCCCTGTAGGCACTAGACCACCATGGCGGGTGGTAGAAGGGGAGAATCTGCTCAGGTGTCATAAGATATTAATCGCGCAATGAAGGAATGTTTGAAAGGCCCATCTATAACGAAGCTCGAAGACAATTTTAAAGATCATTACTAGTAAAAGCATCTGCAATATGAGCAACTGGATAGGTTCACAGTGAGCATGAACCACAAGGGAAGGTCAACAAGGACCAGAACAACACTGCGAAGCTGTGCTTGAAGTAGGGGTAGTTTGAGACCACCAGTGTTATGCGCACCAGCGTTCGCTTCCATGCGGCAAGCTTTAGGCATTCCCCAAGAATCGAAACGAGCTAGGTAGCAATTGACAAGGAAATTCGCATGAACTCTGGTTACGCTATTGCGTTTTACGTTCGAAAGTGAAGTTCAAGCATCCTCCAAGTGGTTTTGTTACAGTGGTCACATGCCTATAACCATATGGACACAGTACCAGATATTTGCACAAGTCACTTTTTATGCTTCGATAAAGTTGCTGCATATGATTAGGCTCCCCTGCTCGTGCTTGAGCAAGACATTTGCACTCATCTACTGATTGTGACATTTGGTTGTTTTTTGTGAGCACTTGCTCAATCTCGTAACCATGTATCACCATTTTATTGTTCTTTATTTCTGTCTTGAGCATACTTTTGTGCTTTCACGGTGGTGCAGACGGAAGGAATTTCGAAGCAGTCATAAAGCCTTGTCGGGACGTTTAATGGCTCCTGAAGCAATTTAGAAAACGCTACATTTTCTTTTCAATCTTTTTCCTCCGCGCCGCTTTGCAGATTGTGAGACCGCCTGTATACTGGTACAGAAGCACAGACCAGGCTGTGACAAATGCTGGAATACAATCGCTTGGCATGTACAATCCCCTGTAGTCTTCCTTCATTTGAAAAAATTGTCCTATAGCGCCGGCCGGCTTTCACGAGTACCATGTTTCGAAACGAATGGATAAAATGCATCCCAGAATAAAAGAAAGAGAGATTCACATGCACTGATGCAATATATAAAATATATCCACATGCTTCACCTCGAGAAGATTTGACTTTCTTTTGTTTTCGCTTTCACTATCTGACAAAAGAGTACGGAAGCAGTTGTACTCACTAATACTTTTTTTTTCGTAAGCGCCTGTTTGTGTGTTACTCCAACAATTTCGGTTGTGTGATTGGCGGACTTCGGAAAAATGGTATTTTGCTTTACGATTCTTACTTTCGGAAAGCTGACAAAACACCAGACCTTGTAAGCGGCTGGTAGATGGTTTCAGAGGAAATGACCCCCCCCCCCCCCCCCCTCGTATTGCTTCGTTCACAAAGTCCAATTCTAGTTTCATATTGTTTTGTCAAGTTTTATCAATGCCCCTTTTTAATGCAACGGAACAGACTTGACGTGGTTTCTGGTGCGCGAATGCATAAAGCACGTTGTCCAATATTTCTCAAAGTATATTGCAATCGCAAGAGTTCTAGAGACGAAGCTTCTAAAGCCATGGCTCTGTTCATACCTCGTATATCTCTTGTGCTACGTGACCGCTTAGTTGTATGATGCGCACTAGTTGTATGAGCCCACAAGGCAGTGAAAGCCCTCTCGTGCTTCTTGAGGAAGACGGGTTGGTTTGAATGCCTCGGACTTGCAGTGGAGTTCTACACGCTGCAGTGAATATATTGTCTGTCTTTCCCCAATTTATTTCCCTTCTCTTCCCTCTTTTTGATCTTTCTTGTTCCCTCCCCTAAAGTACCAGTGTATAGAGTCGCCAACCAGATGTCTTTCTTGTTAACCTCCCTGCCTTTGTCACTTTTTTTGCTTCCTTCCTTAGGGCAGATGTTGGAAAAGCTACTTATAGTTGATTTTAAAAAAACCTGCATAAAAAGGCAGGTGAAAAAATTAAATTATCCAAGTTTTAATCTCTGCTTACTGAATTGAACGAAAAAAAAACTATCTAGAACGGAACTACATAACGTGACGTTGCAGGGCTTTGCTAATTAGTTCTTTCTCATATAACGCTCACAGTGGGGACCAAATGAGATACTTATTGATGTAACGCGAATCATTCTTGAAATTTGATCGAATGCTTTTTGATCTGGTAGACCTTACGGCATGTTCCAGTGTATATAACAGAGCACTGCGAGCACACTTGATGGAGAGTTGAATAACTTTCCAAAGCTAATTCACGAAATAGACATCGTGAGTTAGAGTGCCGTATGAAAAGGCAGTGAGGTTAAGCATACACCCATCATACTTGCTACTTTGGTATGGGGGATGAGATAAAGGAGATACAATGGCGAAAAGATATCACAAGAAAATAGAGAGATGGCCAGAATCACGCTTTATTTTTGGAACAGCACATAAAGTATACAGGTGGTCGCACGTATCTGACTTCAATAATGCTTTTGGCGTCTTCGAAACCCATACTCATGGTGCTAGAACATTGGCTGCTGAAAAATGGAGTCTGGTTGTTAGAAAAGAATTCAGAGCAAAATAAATAAATAGTCTTGAGCTTGCCTTTTATTACAATACTGGAGCCTGTTCGGGCTATAGAAGTATTACTTGCTTGTTTGGACGTTTGTAGCGCCGCCATGTTGTTCTGAATTATGCGCTCAAGTACGCATCAGACGGCACTGAACCATTCGATTTTCTCACAAAAGCGTACGTACATTCTTTACACTGGCCATTCCAAATGTTTATAATGAGAATTGGGTTTTAATGTTTCCCTATTCATTACGTTTTAACTTTTTGCACACATTAGAGCGACTAAGCTTATCGACAACATCCGATGGCCACTTTAGGCCTTGACTTAAATGTCTGCTGCTGTATCTCGAGTGTCTGTGTTCGTGTGCCCTTGTGTATTAATTGAGTTAGCCTCGTGTTTTGCGCATTGTTGAAGCGAATCACAGACAATTAAAGAGATGGCCGTGAATGAGTACTGCTGTGTCTAGTGCCGGATTGGTCCCCGTTACTGATCAAAAAATCGCATGTTCTTTAAGTAGCCTGATTCAGGTGATTTGTGAATTATCATGACTGTTATTTTCTCAATACCAACAGAAAACTTATGATTACGCATAAGCGTCTAATATATATTTTTCAACCTGAAGTGGAACCGTCGGCATCGTGAAGGTTTTATTCTTAAGGTAATTTTTATGAACATTCGGAAAACCGGAAGGAAGTGCTCACCTGGGACTTTTTGAAAGAGAAACAGGAACGCAACTCGTTGCTCGACTCAATAACTCTGCCATGCAGACTACGCTAATTGGACGCGAATGCACAGCATTTATTTGGTGTCATTTTCTACCGGAGATTTTGGGTGTCAAGTTTCACTTGAGCAGCTGTGCCGAGCGAGTAGCTCTTCAGAGCGTCAACCAAGCAGTTCCACTAACTGATTCGGTGAAACGAATCCCGCCACTGTCACTTTACCGACGCTAGGTTATACGCCAACGAGGGTGTGCTAGTCCAAGAACAAAGAAAGGAAAGCAATGTCACTACAATAATTTTTGTAACGAGAGCATCTGCTTCATTAGCGAAGCGGCCAAGTATACTAAACACCGCCACCTCGCACGTCCGAGAAAACACGCCACAGGCTAGTGTCACGTGACCAATCGTTTATTTTTTGCAGACCTAGAGCTCGCCTAATTTACCCTTCCGCCAGCCCCTCAGTGTCTTTTTGCGGTGCTAGCATTGTTCTGCTTGGAGGCTCTGTAAATGACATTACTGCACGTGTGCTTGAACGCCTGCTTCCAGTAGCAGTTGTCTTGTCTTTCTCTCCTCAGCTAGTCGCTGATTCAGCCGATCAGCGTTTTTTCGCGCCATGTCGCCATCTGTATCGCATTGTCGCGTTCACCTTCATTCGCTTCGCATAAGAAGCCAGACTTAGTTTTCTTGGCTTTTGTTTTTGCTTTTCAGCATTCTGTGAAGCGCATTTTTCCTTCATTTCCTGTTTCCTTCCTTACTACCTTCTTACTGGGCCCTTTCATTTCAGTGACTGTGTCTGTTGTATTTATTTTAATATTTGATTTGGCCACTGAGAATGTGTCAAAGCTTGGTAAACTTACTAGCCAGCAACACTTTGTCCTTTTTTTTTCACGCCACTGTTCTCGTCTTCCCATCTGAGGCTTACAGCTCAATAACATGTAAATTAGCATAACGTTCAACACGACCTATTTTCCTATATTAAAAATGTTCACGATGTACTCAAGCGCCCAGTATCTTTGTCCTCTTTCGCTGACTTCTTTCTTTTACAAACTCCCGTCGTAGTGAATTGGGTCTTCTTGAACCACAGAAGAGAGAAAGAAATGTACAAGCGTGAAACTGCAAACGTCACCAACAACAAAAAAGCAAGAACTTTGCATTGCATGGTTTTCAAATGTTCACTGCCCTACTCTGGAAATTCACTCGCAAGAACATACCCAGGTTTCCACTTTCTCGATTGAGCCTCTCACTTTATGCTTTGTCATACATTCTCTTTTAGTGCGTTTTTTTTTTTGAAGTGGCACTTTCGATAGAGGGCACTGGGTTATGTGATCCCAGTGCTTCTTCGCGTAGTTGCATCTCAGCAACAGCAACTCAGTCTTTTTATTTTTTTTTCTGTTTGAGTTCAGCCAGTCGAGCACTTTTCCTCTGTTTTCCAGGCTCACCTGTACAAGGGCTCTGTTCAGTGTCCCCGTTCGATTTTTGCTTGGCTTTTATGAGTGACATCTAAAAATAGAAACGTCACGCATGCACTTCGTATTCGTGGTCAAGTGAGTGCGGCTACAGCCGATAGCGCGAAGCTGACCTCATTGCAGAAGCGCTTCTCCTCAAAACAATATTCACACTTGAGGTCTCAACTTCTTCAGCGCGTGCAATGAATTTAAATGACAAAGTGCACATAGGGGTTAATATGCGAAAAAACAATGCACAGGCAAAAGCGACCTTACAGTACAGGTGTATATCTCTAAAGAAGTTTTTTGTGTTGAGTTTGTCGTTCGAGGAGTGTAAGCTATTTGTAGTCGGGTATGAGGGGGATAAAATTCTGCTCGGTGAGAAGTAGCGCGGCCTCTTTGAGAGCATTTCTCGTGTTCTTTCAAAGCTACACTGTTGGATAAAGTGCAGAGAAGAGAGTTCATAAAATATGAGCAGTCGTCCTGGTACTTTAACTGGTAATGTCAGCGTTACAAACACATTGAAAAAGAGATTTTTAAGAAATATGAAAGAATATGTGTCCGTAGGTGTTCATTATACAAGCGCTAAAAATGTTCACTACTGTTAAGTCTATTAGATAGGCCATATTACTCGACTGCACACATTTTTCTTGTTTTGTTTGTTCTCGAAAGGCTGAATATAGCATTGCGTTTCTTTGCCCCTTTATGTCTCTTTGAACCCCCCCCCCCCCTTATAAGGTAGCAAACCTGGTGTTATAGTTCTGGTTGAACTGTCTGAATTTCGCTTAATTAGATGACTTTCAAAATCTTAGCGCAAAGCTATTTTGGTTTTACATGCGACACGTGACTTGTTATAGACCGGTTATGCGCCTATGTGCTGAAAACTGGTTGTGTTGGTGAAGACCGTTTTTTCATGACAACGGCAGTAACGGTTGTTGCAGTGTAGTGAGAATGTATTTTTTGTTCATGTAATAATGTCGTGGAATTATATCGGTTATTTCAGTGCACTCTGTTCCTCTTAGTCCCAATGAAGCGTAATAACATTACGTGGCTCTCGTGAACGCCGCTCTGGACGTCTTTTTCCTCGTATTATTCTGCGCTCTGCTGCTATGGCGGAATGCTGTATTGCGGGTGAGTTGCTTCCCATGCATTGAAACAAATTTGTCAGAATGGTATCTTTCACTGACCGCAGATTGCGCGTACGCCCATGCCGCAAACGTTAATCTTTTAGGGAATCGGTGGGCGAGGGTTGGCAGTGTATACGCGTACTTCGCACGAGCGGCTTCTTCCAGTGTGAATGAGCATGACACGCCTAGAAAGTGCAACTTTTATCGTGCGTTTCGTAATAATTTCTTCGTGGCGACGGTAAACATTTATACATAGGCCGTTTATATCAAGGCCTCTCACGGGCCGGAAACCGTCATGTCTGAATAAGACGACTTACATAAATGGAACTTGCATAAAGAGAACGTTCTAATACAGCCTTGTTCGGCGATGTCCAATCTCTTCCATCACCGTAAGTGTAAATCCCCAGGAAAGGCTTCCTGCGGTAGCAAGCCAACCTTTAATAATGATCCCACTGATTACATGAGGAGGCACTTAAACTTACAAGCAGCTGTTCTTTCAGAACAGCTTTCCTTGCTAATAAGTCCCGTCTCAAACAGCATCAGCAGATCTTGGAAACTCGCTCAATTACAGAGACATGATGGACCCCGTAATCTGTTTATAGCTACTGCAAACTACTGCCGCCATAGCATATCGGAACTATAGCTACCATGAGAACTTTATTCATGATTATTTAGAACACTACTAGGTTGTATTATGTAAAACTTATACCTAGTACAGAAAAAAAAGAAATCAGACACTACTGAGTATTTATTTTGCTTAAATTTTGCTTATTTGGAAAGCTTTAGTGTGCTGGTATCTAATAAATGCTTGATACTTTGACTATTTTCAATCGGATGCATTGAGAAGAGCTTAAATAGAGGCCTTAAACAAAAACTCTTTCTTGAAAGAACTTCAATACTGTTCTTGAAGACCTCTGACTCAGCTGTTTAAAAATTATAGACTGTGGTGAAATAATTCTACGAAAACATCTAAATACTGTCACGAAATGTTTCGAAAACCCAGGACGCAATTTACCTGCCGTAACTGCATGGAGCCAGAACGTGTTGCGCATAAGTATCCTTTCCATGGCAATATGCCCACGAGAACAATACGTGACAGGGACGTCATTGTTGGCTGACAAACTTAAAAAAAACAATCGCTATTCATTTGGCCACCAAAAAGAAGATGTTCGGTAATTCACGATTGTTCAAAAAGAATAGAGGAATCATTTGTAGCCTGTTTAATCAGCTTAAGTACTCCTGATTTTCACGAAAGCTTATACGTGGTACCACAGGTACTGCTCTGCCGATGCTCAATCTAGAGATTTTTACGCGAAAAGCAGCATCTGAGTCTTAAAATATTTCTCAGTATCCGCAGGCATATAGCATTTTCACAATAAACTGTGAAACGACTATGCTACTGAACCTACAGCACATGATTAGATATGTGCCACACTAAGACGTGTACTAAGTATGTATAACAATCATCCAACTTCTAGAGTGGTCTTGAGCTCCACGTTCATGGCGATCACGATGCGGTCGGCAGGGCCATCATGACAGTCACATGTAGTGGCTTGCGAGTTCAGTCCGTCCTTGCAGCAGCAACTTCTTGCAGAATGCTTTCAGTATAACTTGTAGAAATAAGGAAAGTTGGACCACTGCATTTTACCGGAAATGAAATATAGCTAGAATATGAACCAATGTACTTTTTGACGGGCGTCATTGAAATTTAAATAATTTTTTATTGATGTGTGGTATAGCAGCTCTTAGTACTCGGGTGTAACTCCAGCTGCTTCCTTTCGATGATAAGAGAATTTGGGAAAATCACTTCACTGAAAAAAGTGCACATAACAGCACTTAGTGTGAGTTCACATTATTCAGTGAGAACACAAAAATAATTCCACAATGACGAAGTTTATCGAGTAGGGATACGCCAACGTTTTTCATAGTTTCACGCGCAACAAAAACTACCAGAAGAGGCCTTGTGGCATACGTGAACAGAGACGAAATAAAAGATACCCACGAAAAAAATTGTCTGTTCGAAAGTGGAAAAAACAGATAGGATGGCCTCGTTTGAAGCTCAGCAGATGAGCGGCGGCAGCACGACAGCTCTGCTCAAAAGGCTGTCAATCAAGGCCGGGAGCACCGTTAGCAATCTCCGTCTACAGGTCAGACAAATATGCAAGAATGTGGTACCTTCAGATTGCAGTCATTTGATCAATATTTACTGCCTTTTTTGAGTAACTTCAGGTGAATTACTGAGATCTTGAGCCACGTGGTTCCCTCTACTATGGTTTCTGAATGTCTCCAGGACCGGAGGCAATCTCCACCTCAAGTACCCTCGGGATCACCTCACTTACGAGCAAGAGATCACGTAATGTGATAACGCCATCGTATGACATCGCGTTAAGGGACTTCAATAGAACGTCCTGATGGCATATTGTTGCGATCAGCAATGCTATGGTGATTTCATGGAAGAACGTCGGGCTATCATAGTTTTTTATTTCACTGTTTTTGACGCCACCCACGCCGGAGGTCAATTTTAGCAATGTATAAGGCATCTACAGCTTTTTGTAATAAATATCTATACACTTCCCATTACAAAGTCCATAACGTCTTCTTCTTCAGTAACCTCACCGTTTTTTACCGTTTTTTTTTCTTGCCAGCGTTGTTACCATGAAGGAAATTAACTCTATTCCTTTTAATAGACTCTCAACGCCACGATTATCCAGAATCCCTTAGAAGTGTGTTATCGTGCATGCATTCTACTTGGGACCGCTTTCTCTCGCTTTGTTTTTTAAGTTTTCACCTCGATAGAATAACACTCAATTTCTTAAACTGCTGCTCCATCATACAAGTTTCGCGAGCGCATTACATGCCCGAGCGCACTTGGTGGCTCCGAACGATGAGGGTTTGTGAGATGTGAGCGCTCATTGCCAAGAGGAGGCGCTCATGGCCTTCCTAAGTGTGTATAACGGCTTGTGAAATAGGGCCTTCGAGCAGCTGCATCACATCTTCTGGGCTAATAGAAAGAAACTCAGTATTTCCGTTTTTCATCGCTGTCGATCAGTGGATCTTTCGCGTGACTGTCCTTCATTGCGTATCTGTTCATTTCTACAGTATGCTATCTTTGGTTGTATTTGTCGCACCTGAAATAATGAAAAATGTTGACGTCTCCCGCACCTTCCCTAATTTTTTATTCCTTTCTTTTCTGCTGATTCGTTGCCCACTTGTTTAACTTTGCTGTTCTTTAGTACCCGCCAAACTCGTCATTATACACTTTCTGAGCGACTACTCGGACGTTTCTTGTTCTTGATGTTGCAATATTGGAAGCTGTTATTGTTGCTAAAAGTATCCTTTTATCCTAGTTGGAAAGAATGAAATTAGCGAGGGTTAACGTATGAAATAGAGTGGACAAGTCTTATATCCTTAATTTACGTGACACGCTATTGTGAATAAATGACAACGCACGTGCGATGCTCGGTTTACATGTATCTCTGCAATTGTTATTTGGTTCATACGTTGGCATTATAGCAGTTTGGTTTCATTAAGTGCAGTCTCACTCACCCAACATTAACTTTTATTCCCGAGACTATGAGGGAGTGCTTGCATACGCTTGAAAACAAGAAAGTTGAAGAAGACACTCTCTATTGGCAGACTGCAAACGAGGCGTAATCCTTATTTGGAATTTAATCGTTTCACCAACCGATATGCGAGCACTATTCAGAGTTGTGGAATCTTGACCGGCTTTCACAATCAGTAAGGCAGCGTTAGCATATATCGAAGCCGCATTTCATATCCTCGCCGCGGTGGTCTAGTGGCTAAGGTACTCGGTTGCTGACCTGCAGGTTGCGGGATTGAATCCCGGCTACAGCGGCTGCCTTTCCGATGGAGACGGAAATGTTGTAGGCACGTGTGTACAGATTTTGTGCACGTTGAAAAACCACAGGTGGTCGAAATTTTCGGAGCCCTCCAATACAGCGTCTGTCATAATCATACGGTGAATTTGGGTCGTAAAAACCCCAATAATAAATTAAGCTGCAATTCAGGTGACAATAATCCTGATCGGTCGTAATTTACCTCACACTATGTATCCCTAGACTAAGATATGCCGCTCTTTGCCGAAGCTGAAGTGGCCTACCATCTTTTTGTGCTGATTGTAAGGCGTGTTTTCTTTAAATAGCAACAAATCTTTTCTCCTGGCAGTCTTTGCCAACTGTATGGTATTCTTATAAGCCTATATAATGCGAGACAGAGATCTAGGTTATATTGGAATCCTATACAGATTTTCGAAACTTGCGAATAAGTTATGTGTCAATTCAGAAAGTGTCGAAGAGAGAGAGAGAGAATAAAGAGAAAGCCGGGGAGGTCAACCAGGCCCCGGTAGGCTACCCTGCATTGGGAAGGGGAGAGGGGAAAGGAAATTTATAGAGGAGGAGAAAAAAGGTCACTGACTGGGCCGACACGTAACAGTTTCACATCACAAATGACAAAACAGGCATGTGTCTTTGAGAAAACGCAACAGTGCTTTCGTTGCCTTTCGGAATTCGGATGGGCAGTGCCATGGTCCCCTAGCATCCTAAAAACACCACATCACAGCGGTTAATAAAACAATAACCAATCAGTTCGGCATATGTACTAAATTTTTCCTTTTCTTTGTTTGATTCCATTGTTTCACGATTGACCACTGTTGTTGCCTGTAGCAACAGAAGTGTTCCACTGCTAAACAGGATGAGGAAGGTTCAATGCAGTGCATGGAATAAGCTACAAGAACGCATGCAATATAAAGATAGGAAGAAAAAAAACAAAGAAAGCAGGAAGCAAGAAAGAAAAAAAGAGCAATAAAGGGAGAGGGCAACAAACACAGAAATAGAGAGATAGAAAGGCAGAAAAAGAAAAAAAAAGTTGAAAGAAAGAAAGCAGGAAAGAAAAGAGAGAAAGAAAGAAACAAGGAAAGCAGGACAGAAAGAAAGAAAGAAAGAAGAAAAGAAAGAAGGAAAGAAAGAAAAAAAAGACAGAAAGAAGTGAAGAAAGAAGGAAAGAAAGGAAGAAAGAAAGGAAGAAAGAAAGGAAGAAAACAAGAAAGAAAGAAAGAAGGAAAGAAAGACAGAAAGAAGGAAAGAAAGAAAGAAAGAAAGAAAGAAAAAAAGACGCAGTAGGTTAGACACGCACAATCAAAACATCACTTGTAGCCATTTTTTCCGATTAGAGATGGGCTCCTCATTTATTAATTTTTTACAGCGAGTGCTGTATATGGCTAGGCAAAACGAAAATTAATTCGTCTTGAGAAAAGATAGTGGTCTGCATTGGCTGCGCGGTAAGTTACGTCGTTCTCTACGTCTCCCCCAATCGCACATACCATTGGCACCACTGTAGTTCTTTCCTTCGCAGCAGTGCGTCCGAGCGAGCATGCAACAGTTTCCACTTAGCACTTCCACATGGACAGAGCACGAATAATACAGAAGCCCAACAGCAGAGAACCTTCCAGGAACAGCACCGGCAGCCGATCCTTGATAAAATTTATGTTCGATGCACCGATGCAACTTTCCAAGCACAAGAACAGGCCTCAGTGGCGAAGCGCAAGCAGCAACTGAGCACCATGAATATGGCCAATCTCGCAGCCTTCCCAGCCAAATTAAGCGACATTGGTTAGCCGAGGAAGCGGCGTTGCAGGCAGAGCAGCGTCAACGTAGCAATGACAGGAACAGGTTAACTTGGGCCAAAGTCCGTTCTCTGCGGGAGTTTCTTGAGTGGCGCGTTACCTGGGGTGGTGGCCCCATGTTTCACAACCACCTGTGGTCGCATGTTTCAGCTTTTCTGCTTAGCCATCTGTACGGAGGGCTTCTTCTATTTTCTAGTTTTCAAGAACCGCATTAATTGTGCAAGACTACTACCTTGAAATCGATCTACGATTTCAATTTACAAGTTTTCAAAAGCAAGTGAAATATTTCTGATGAACGTGCAACGGGTCTCCTAATGTTACGGCAGTTCATCATTTTCTTTAGTTTCTGATAATTGAAGATTGCTATTCAGCATGACCCATTCGAGGGAATTTGAACCGCGCACTTCATTATCAGGTGGGCACGTAAGACGATAAAGCTGCAGATGACATGAAATTGAAAGGAGCAAAACTTTGTGGGCTGTTGATGCAATACGGAAGCTCATAATTACTCTGCACACCTTTTGTGAGTGATGTTTGCGCTGCGCCGAAAGGTTATCGAGTTTCAGCAAAGCTTTAGGATTACCGAGAATGTTGTTGATGTAAGCATTTTATATATATATATGAAAGCAAGGGCATTTATGTGAATCGCCACAGCCTCCTCCTACTTTGTTAGAATTACAAGGTTCCCCATCTTTCACACAGTAGCAAACTCATAAATAGTGTCACGTGCCATGTATTTTTAGTTTGATGTTGTGTTCTCAACGTTATACAATATTATTGCTCACCAGCTCGCGTGAATTCAGGAGCGTAACAGTGAACACCTAAGAGTTCTTCTTTGCCGACTTGCACATCTGCGGCGCTCACTTCGCTGAAGTGAGGGAATATTGCCGATCGCACAGGGAGCATTTTTATTGCGATAGCAATTATATGGGCACTCTCCGCTAGATTTTGCCGCTGACGTTGGCGTCGCCGTCACTCACCGTATATGAATACGTATCTGTATATATGAAAACGCAAGAAAGAAAAAGTCCTGAAAAAGCCTCCGGCGCGTGGAATCGAACGTGGGACCTCTCAAACGTGAGTGCGAGGCGTTAGACACTGGGGCACCTTACCAGCAAGACGGCGCAATGAGCGCGCGGTGGCACGGTCTAGGTGTTACTTTTGGTGTTACTCATTGAAATAAGGCGTTTTTGAAGTTAGTCCTCCGGAGTGCGAATGCACCGAACAATTTTGCCCGAAGCATTTTGTGTGCGGCCACTTTGCCGCAGCGCACATGGTCACTCTTGAAACCGGCACACAGAATACGCTACATCAACTCGCAAGGTGTATGCCTGCGGCGTCTGAAGACTGCAATCTCTCGTCGAATTTCTGCCCTATTACAAGCGCTAAATCTGCGTTCACTCATAGTGTGATGGTAGTGGAAATTATCAATATCAATTAACACTTTTCGGTGTTGGAAGATTGTGTTACAGGGTCATCTGCCAACAAGTATACACAAGAAAATGTTTGCACAAGGTGTATTTTCTCTCAAGTATGTATACTTATTTTCCTGTGGGTGCCGCGCTCAGACATAGTACACCTCTGCATGGCCACTTACTGTTGTACATCGACCCGATGCTCACCAAGCTAAATGCGTCATTCGCCACAGATGCTGGGGCACTGTTGTTCTAACACCGAAAGCGGTAACACCGAAAGTGGTAAGCTAATTTGTAGCACTTCTGGTCACGAGAATGGCAGCCCTAGACACTGCTACATAAATCAATTTCAGTGCATGGCGCTTATGTATACGAGCTATGTTAGCGCACCATGCCGTCTTTGTCCCAGTAGTGCATATTTATTGTTTAGAAAACTAGTCAGTTAGCACTGCATTCACAATTTAATTTCTGCTAACATCACGCCTTCATATAGGATCTTTTTGCGAAGCAGTTTCGAGAGCTTGCGTGGCTCTGAGGCATAATACATGATAGCCAAGCAGAATGCTTAAATTCAATTTCTGCTGGAACCCTGACATTTATTCTTCGCATTCTTCGCCTCAATGCTGGTGATGTCAGCTTTTTATTACCAAATTACCAATATCCGTGCGAGCCTTTGTTGGGTAAATTTAAACAGTCAGTTACCTGTGGCACACACCCGCATACACATGGCACATACCCGGCCGCAGCTATCTGCCACACGTCTCGTGGACAGAGTTTGGCGACGCACGTGACGGGATTGTGATAATATTTATGTCAAGACCAGCAAGTCACACTCATCAAATAATCATCTACCACCCCACTGAGGGGCTCTATAGTGGCTAAGGTACTCGACTACTGACGCGCAGGTCGCGGGATTAAATCCCGGCAGCGTCAGCTGCATTTTCAATGGAGGCGAAAATGCTGTAGGCTCGTGTGCCCAGATACGGGTGCACGCTGAAGAATCTCAGGTGGTGGAAATTTCCGGAGCACTCTACTACGGCGTCTCTCATAATCATATGCTGGTTTGGCCCCACATATCAATCAAATCAATATGTTACCCTCCCATACTAATCGGGGTTTTCTCCATTATATGTAGGTGATCACAAAAACAACAAGTCGTAATCAGATAGATAGATAAAAACACTTGTAGTACGCAAAGAATGCTTCGCATACAATATTAAGACTTACAGAACTGCGTCGAATGAGATCAAGTTGAACAGAATCAACCGACACGTGTCTATGAACTTGGGATGAAAAGTTTTTAGCTTTGGGTTGACGATATACTGGCGTATACGTAGAAGGGAATGGTTAAATTTGTAGGATCAGCGTAGCGAATGAGTGGTTAGCTATTCATTGACGTATTTAAGCTAATAACATATAAAAATTGAATAAATAATTTTAAATCTACCCTCATAAGCGAATTAAAGAGTTACAATGTGCTTAGCAGCAGGATGGCATGCCTGAACCACCATATGGGACACAACAACAAAAACATGGAAATTTAGACAATGTAGTGTTACCACTCACAATATCTGTAATTTTATTTTTACACATGAGCGAATCTTATTAGCATTACTTCCTGGTAATGTGTAGTTGTTAACTCGCTCACGGAAAAATTTTGTGAACACGGCCTCATCAAGTGTGAGGCCCATAGGACGGCTTTATGCTCTCCCATGGTAGAGTACCAAGTACTCTAAAGTGTTAACAGCTTTTTCTAAAGGCCGCGTATTAGGTCTGGCGTTCTTGTCCTTATTTAAAAGTGATGAGAAATCTTCGCGAATTTATCAAAAGTCGGTATATGAAGCTAAGGTTAGTGTTAATTATACTGACTACATTCGGTGCTTGCTGAATCACACAGCTCAACGAAAACATTCTTAAAACTGAAGTGATCGTCCTGTAAATTGTACATAAACTACACTAAAAGTTTAGGCAGAATTGACAGTCTCTCGGCTTGTGTGTACGTGTTGTCTCTAGTGATTCTCTGCTGTACATTGGTTCTATAGAGTACCATAAATCGTTGGCATGAAGCAAAAGCTCTTCACACGAAAGCATGTGTTTAAGACTGTTTGTTCCAAGAATAGTCGTTCCCGAGGTTCGCTCACTCACAAGACTGGTACCATCGTCAAACGCGGCAGCACGTGAAAGCAGAACAATGCCTGCGCGTTGAAGATGACATGTTTTCTGGTTGTCTTTGAAGGAACGACTCAAGTGACGCCGTAAGCATGGCCAGACGCACTACACCGTTTTCGCACAGGTGGAACTGAGCCATTCTGTCGGCTGATTGAGTGGGTGCTTGAGGCAGCGGTAGTTTACAAAGGGAGCCGACAAAGTCCACTTTTACCGCGTTGTTCTCTCTCATCGTTCCTCCAGGGGCTTTCTCCTCTCAGACTCACTTTTCTTTTTTTTTGCGTTCCACCACACCTTTTTTATTGCCCTATCTCGTTGTCATAGTAGGTCGCTTGCACCGCTGCGTGATTCGGACTGAAATACGCTTGTCCACAGGCATAAATATGCAGATGCGATTCCAAGTTCAGCGAGCATGCGTCGTCTACCAGTCCACACGTCTTGCACTATTTCTCTTCCTCATGTCGTGCAGAGTCGTTGCGCCGAACGCTGCGAATAGCGTCCTGCGAGTCCTTGTATAATGCATCGAGCTTTGGTCTTACTGTGTCTTGCATTGTCGTTCTTCAGTATGTGACGATGCATTTGATTTTTAAATCAAGATCTGTGTTCTATTCTTCGCACCCGAAATTCATAAGTATCATAGAGCAGCTACGGTATCACCACTTTTTAGCGCATCCCATCGTTGCAGGACAGTAAGTCACCTTTTCTGCGCAAGCAACTTCAGTATACAAAAATAGCCTGGCGGCGTCACAGGAATACAAGGCTGCTTAATTAGAGCCTGACGAAATGCCGGAAGTTTGCAACGAACCATAGCTAGGAGAAGTGTATACTGATTGGAAGAGTAAAAACATTTAGTAAATCTGAACATTTCATCACTACGGCGATTTTTTTTTCACAAATGAACAAGACTTCCTTAACACAACTTCATTTTTCTGTCGCATGAGAAGCAAAGCCTTGTTTTTTAATTATTGTTTTTGTTTGTTAACTCCAGTTCTCTTATTTTAGCTAGCAGACTAAAATTGTTTCACACCGTGCAGCACAAGTTTTGTGAAACCTTTCCGCTACAAGATCAATGCCGTGAAGTGCTGATAAAATTAACTGGCTATGTTTTCATAGCAGCGTCGACGTATAACACCAGCAAACCAAGGGCTTCTGAGCGATGACTAATAGTCGTAATCAAAGCCTTCATTCCGCACTGTTGGTTGCTTAGAATCTTCCCCCTTTGTCTCTGAGCTGTTCTCGGCCCGCAGCGTCTAATGAATTTTCTCGCCACCGGCCCCGTGCTTCCGGCTTCTCTTGGCGAACTTCCGCCAGAACTTAGCTCGCACAGAGGCAAGCACGGTCAAACCAACTTTCCACACTATCTCGGAACCCATCTGCCCGAAAGTGGGAGCAGCGTTTCTCTCATCACCTTATACATGCCTTTGTACTTTACGTCAAGCAAGCAAGTTAGCTGGGCTGGTAAGAGCGCCTAGCACTGAGCGATAATAAGCCACGCCCGAGGCTTTCTGCGCTTTCTCCGTCTCCTGGGTGATGGAAGTGTTGCCTAGACAAAAATCTGAGGCGCGTTCTCATTTCGCGGATACGAAAATCCCGAGAACATGGGGCGGGCTTCGGCCTAGTAAGTTTCAGTGATTCATCATGGCTTTCCAATAAACGGGCTGGATTTGCTACGTAATCCTCTTTTTAAAGTGCAATAATTGCTGGTTCGGTCATTGATAAATAACATGACCCTTAGTACAGCGTCAAGCACAATATGCATTTTATTTATTCAACAACACTGTTGTGAGCATTGTAGGTTGTGATACCTGACCGTTTAAGCCGCAACAAATAATTGAAGCATGATGGAGACAGCGTTGCGAAACGGAACTTCTATTTATATGATCAGGGCACATAGGTGAAACAACTTCGCGAGTCGGTCAAAATGAGCGGAAAAACCATTTCGGGATTGTTCGGTGTTACCGCAAATTATCCGCTACATTGCCCACTCATTTTTGTTGCGTGTGACAAAGCATGTGTACACTGTACTATATAGAGAGTGTTTTATTTTATGTACTGCAGCGAGCCACGCAGCTACGTGGCCAATGAATTTAATTTTAATTTCTCTAGCTTCAATTTTTTGACGACTGGTATTCATAATTGACCGCCAGTCAGCCCTATTTCCCGAGCAAGGCTGGGGCCTTTCTCTTTGTTAAAATCAAACCTATACACCGCGTGGCATTCTTTAAACACTGCGTCTGGCTGTAACAATGACGATAGGGTGCGCGCGCGTGCGCGCACGACGCATCTGTATTCGGAGACCGTTGACGACCCTTTTCAGTGGCGTCTCATTAGACAATTGCCACACCCTCCTTCGCGTCGCCCGTAGTTCTGTGCCAGCTCGCTGCCTGCATTAACACCTCTGCGAATACGTGGATTCAAGTTGGCGCTCCCCATCGTCCTCATTCTCGAAATAGACGCGTCCAGGGGCGTTTCAATTAGGGACAGCCTATTCAGACAGAACAACTTTTCATGAGTATCGTCAAAAAAAAAACTTCACTGTAACATGAAAAGGGCAGTTTGCATGCATTCACAACACAGGAAATGAACCTGTTACGTCGTATTGTGATTCGTAATATGAGTTGTTTTGTCTAAACGTGTGATCTGTCCTGCTGCGTTATAGCATAATCTTTACAAATCAATGTGTGACAAAGTGGCCCCAGTAGCAGTTGCACTTTTTTACAAATATTCGCATGGATAGTGTCGTGTACGACACGTTTTTTGTGTGCACCAAAATATTCTTTTCATTTCTTTTATTTCTGTACAGGCACATGAACTGCTCCGCCCTTTCTTGTGCTTGTTCAGAAAATTTGGGCTTCCACGTGCGAGTCTTGTGAAGACCTTCCTTTTTGCATTGTTCATTCCAAGCTTCATGACACTTTCACTGTGTCCTTTTGACATGCCTGTCGCGAAGTTATCGAGTGACCTTTTGTTGTTTTCGGCGTGTTATTTCTACATAACCCGAGCGCCTGAACTTGCAAAACTTTGTTTCGTAACCTGTTCAGAAGAAATTTATTAGAAGGAGCACAGCGCTCGCGTCAACTTTTTCAAGGTCATTTAATTTATAATTCAATTTGCGCTTCAAACATTCGCTTTCGAAATACTTTACTGAACTACTTTGAGAATAACCACTTACTAACTCGGTTACCAAGTTTTTGATTACAGAAAATTTGAGGGGCTGGGCTCCCAGACGCTGTCTTATTGTCTAAAATATTGCCATTAATTGTTGTAGCGCAGTGAAAATTGTATACAGCACCGCCATTGGTAGCATAATAAAGACCACCAAGGGGAAGTATATTATTTGTTATTTTTCTTACGCCTTGATAAGAATAGTAAGTATGGAGTGCTTTAGTGGACCGGGTTGTCGTATGCTATAACGCTGACAAAGCTACGTATAAAATATACAAAAATGGAACCAATAAAAAAATAAAAATAAAAAGGGAGGGAAAGAAAGGAGACAAGGAAAATAAAAATAGAAAATTTCAAAAAAGAGAAAGACCGAAAAACTGGAAAAGAGAAAAAGAAAGAGAGGAGAAAGAAAAACAGAGTAAAACGCAGAAACCAAATGAGTGAAAACAAAAGACAAACAAAGAATGCGGTCCCCAGCTATGCATTTCATTCAATTTCGGCATCTCTATGGCGAACCTGCATTGGCTTTCTTATTTCTTACTACAGCATTTTCTTTCTGTTTCCGTACTGCGCAACTGAAAAAATACAAGTATACGGAAAAAGCTCGCAACGCTAATCCTCCATGGCAAAGAACATTCTACATAAACCATGAAAAGTGCCATCAAGAGTATCAAGTGGTACATTGTGATAAGCAAAGAGTTGCAGAAAATTGCACGAATAAACTAATAAAGAATTACCTTCTCTTTGGCACCATTTCTGCAACTTCGTTCATTGCAGCTGCCAGATGTTTCGGAGAGGCTATTTGTTTCTTTTGATGAGGACGAAGAGTGCTATTGGTCAATATCAGTTGCGCTGCTTCTATCTGTATAAAGGTGTGTCCGAGGCAGTACTGCGTGCTCGGGGAACATCGCGTCCATTGGGCGACAGCGCGCAAGATTGAAAATCAATGCAAATTGTAGTAGATATCCTGGGGGACAACCGTGCGAGCGTTGGTCGCTATGAGGCCATTTGTTTTTCTGCGATAATGGCTGGGCACCTCGCGTTGGGGTGGGGAGGTCTGCCAGTGCCAGGCTTTCGCTTATTTGCGCTTTTTTTCGCCACTAGTGGGAACAATTGTTTACAGAAATCGCCAATGGAGGGTTCTTGTGTTGCATAAAAGTATACTTTGTGTTTTTTTTACACTTGCAGAACGTTTTATTATTTTTTACCTGAAAGGTAACAGTTGGATGCGTCAGCGGGACAATGGTTCCTATTATTTTTTGTTGCTCAGCTTTTTCCTAGCGTGGATGATCTTGGGTAAATGAACTTTTTTGTTCAGCTAATTCTGTGCCTACTGAGACCACATGTTCTTTCACCTATGAATGGCTCATGAATTTCTAATGCATCAGTGAGTTTTCTTACGCGTACTGTATGGGGTGATAAGACTGATAAATGCTGTTTTTTTCTTTTTTACATTGTTTTTTTTGTCATTTTCGCATCCTGTTTATTTGCAGTAGCACTTATGCACCCTAAAAAAAGCGAAAATACGTGAGAATGCTTTCGGTGAGCATTCACTTGTCACGTATATGACTCTCTTTAAAGAGAAACGTGAACTTTGTTGTTGGCGCGACGACTCTCTAAAAGGAGTGTTACAATCTAATAAAGATAGTTCACCAGTATCTTCAAGAGAGCCGTATAGGTGGGAAGTCAGGATTTTGAAAACAGCTTTAAAGGACTATTTTTTTAATATAACAGTGCATAGATTATAGGTGGATCAATAGTACATCCGACTATCAGTATACAGTACTTATCGCTCTTCCAATCTCTGCTTTTGCAAAGCTCATCGTTCACGTACATTTAAACTCTGCGCGATGCAACTCCACTGAACACACATAGTCCAGCGCGTGTGATGTCATCGTGCAGTATATCTTTTTCAATATGTCTTTCTTTTTCTCCACGAGACCCGATAAGCATGGACACCTTTGCATTAGTAGTGCCAAGTTTGAAGGAAGTTGGAAGCTGGGATGCCTTTTACAGCGAAAGCCGTTATGACGTCACAACAAGGATTGCAAGCGTAGTAGTTGTCCACCACCACCACCGCAATCAGAATCGCGGAAAATAGGAAGAGAAACCTAAGTAAATAAAAAATTGGCACATCCCCAGTACAGTGGGAATCGATGATATGCGAAGCACGATTGAGGAAGGGTGATAAGTCACTTTAAAATCAGCACAACGTCAAGAGGCGGAGGTAAATTATGCCGTACATCATTTCTATGTCATGATTATCACGTTTGGACATTTCATTTACCATCGTCATCTATTAACATTACCTCGTACCAACTTTGGTACATATGGAGCCAGCGAAACGGCCACGACCGTGCTATGAGCGTAGCATGTAGTGATGTTTTACATGAAATTCATATCATGATTATCATATTTGTACGTGTCATTTACATTCATCGGCTATTGACGTTCCGTAATGCCAAACTTGATATATGTGTAACTAGTGAAACAGCCGCATGAACGCTATGAGCGTAGCAGGTAGTCATGTTTTACATGAAACGCATATTACAACTGTCAGGTTCGGACGTGTCATTTACATTTGTCGTCTATTCACGTCCCATGATACCAAATTTGGTACATTTGGAGCTAGCGCAACGGCGGCGAGCGCGTCATGAATAGGCCAAAATACTCTCACGCAACGTCGATGCATGCGCAGGTTGGGCGCAGCGTCGCGATGCTAGCAAAACGCGAGCACTCTATAGTCTGATGCCAAGCGCGAGCGGCATCCGTCGGCGAGGCCCGGTGGCAACCGGCGTGAAATGCGACGTGCTGAATTTCGTGCTGACGACATTACTTAGACAGCACTTCGTCTGCCTCTTTCCGTGAAGGAGGGACGCCGTGTGTGCTCCAACGCGCTTGCGTCAAAGCAACGAAGCGTGGCGCGCGCCTGCAAGCATATGGCATGCAGATCCACAATGAAAGCCAGGGGGCTGATCCACTGGTCTCTACTAGGGGGATATCGGCGCCTGGCGTGGCATCGGGCGTGGCAGTCGCCTGGCGTGGCAGTCGCCGAAGTTCTCCGAGAAATGCTTCGCACTTAAAACACCAGGGACACAATGAGATTCGACCTCTAGACCCCCGCGTGCCAGCCCAGTATTTAAGAGTTACGCCGCTGCTTGTAACTCCTTTGCAGACCGGCCTTAGGCAGGCCATATGGCGGAAAGTAATCGCGTTAATATGAGTATAAAAGCGTTTTAGTAGGAAAAAGAATAACCAAGTGTCACACAAAACAAAGAGCCTAATGGTTGGAGCATCTAATGCTCGAAACCTCATAAAAAAAAACGGCAGCATATCCACGGAGTGAATGATGGATAGTGGGGTGAAGCATCCGTCCGTCCATTCGTTCTTGCTTCTGTCCGTCCATGCGTGCGTCGGTGTGGCCGCCCGTGCGTCTACACGCCCGTCCGTGCGTGCGTCTGTTCGTGCATCCGCACGTTCATCTGTGCGTCCGTCCCTGCTTTCGTCCATGCATCCGCTCCTGCGTCCGTCCGTGCAGCCATCCGTGCGTCCATCCAAGCATCTGTCTGTGTGTCCGTTCATCCACCTTTTCAACACTCCAAGTACCACCATCTCGCATCTATTCATCATATATTCCGCATATAGAAGCACCGCCATCCAGCGCACATTCCAAGGACTAAAGCAGAGGTGGCACACGCACACTTTCTTACGATTTGCGCTTCGGGTCTACTTCCCACCTCTAACCACCTCGAGTTCATGATATATACTAGTTCACTGTATTCATGGCTTTGCGGCCCAACGCTCGCTAAACCTTTCTAAAACCAAGAAGGTTGCGCCCAGCGAGTATAACGTAGCAACCCTTTCTTGTCTTCTATGCGTTGTTGAACAATAAATAATTCATAGTGTGCGCCTTAAGTAAAAGCCGAATTCTCCTGTCTCTCATTACCCCTGAGCAGCCATTGGCATGTACATTGAGCACTATCTGTGATTGTTCAACAACGCACAGAAGGAATCTCTCACCGGTACCACCTTGGAGGTCAAAATGTTATAATTGTTACACACTACTACAATGGATACGAGGGACGAACGGGTGCCGCTATAAAGAGATTCGCCCCTAAAAGCTTCTGGCATAATTTTTTATCGTTGTCAACCCCAGAATAACGAAAATTGCACAAAATTCCTTGCAAGTGTTAAGCGGTTACAACGCTTCTCCGAAGAATGACGAAAGATGGGATAGTGAATGCCAAGTATTTGGCTGCGCATATCATTCACGAAAATGATCAGAATGCAGGCTTGACGTACATATTCGCACACAGTATAGTTTACGCCTTTTGTTTCTGTTCTACTAAAAGTAAACATTTTCAATGGAATTATCACAAGCACTCGTAGACTCAGCTATGTATTTTAAAGAAGCCCTGCTCTCCGTCCTATCACAGGGCACACGTCATCACTCTCTTACAACTGGCTTTCATTGAAACAGGCAATCTTAAAATTCGGATGCAGAGTATGGTCACACCGGAACATCCACTCCTATTATTTTCTCTGTGCTTGTCTGATGCGTACCTCTCTGGCTCTTTTGCCTCTCTCCAAACATCAATACATTTACTGAATTTATACACGTTTTCTCTGAGAGATGTGCAAGTTAAAGGTAAAATTACAAATGCTAATAAATGGGCACTGCTTCCACAGAGCAAAAATTATCACATGCAGGAAGAGGTGAAGCAAGAAGCGCGGCGGTACGAAACATGATTAAATAAGGACAGAGATGAACAAGAGCAGCAAAAATGAAAGTATACTATGCCCTGATAGCAAGAGACGGGGGGGGGGGGGGAGGCAGGTGTTCTTGTTCAGTCCCACAGGAAAGAACAAACCAAGCAGCAGCAGAGCGAAAATAAAAACAACCAAGTCTGGGGGTGTCTCAAAATGAGTTGTGGTTGAGTCGAACTTGACCACTTCCTGGAATGAAATCCTCGTAACACAAAAATGGTCACAACTTTGTTTCTGTCTTGCTCATCATCAAGTCTCCACCTGGTGATTTACTGCGTCAATCGTATTGACACCAACACCACTGGAAGAAGTTCGAATCCGATGGTCAGTTTTCGCTTTTGATGAGGTACCCAAGCCTGTCGCTTTAATAGGCTGGAACAAGCTGTTCAAACACTCGAGACGTGAATAACCATTGGCAGTCTAGCCGCTTTCCTGTTTCCTTCTTCGTGTCCTGTGTTCGTTATTTTATTGGTGTGAATTTTTTTCAGAAGCAATGCACCAACTAGCTAAACAATCAGAGTTATTAGATTTACACATACACGCGCGTAGAATACCAGGAGTTATATATAATTACCATTGTCGAATAATAGCTTTTTCAGCGTGTTTTAGAGGCGAAGCTTCTTACGCTGTGGCTCAGTCACTCCTCTGTTATCGTAGCCGCCCCCCTCTGTCTGTCCGTTTTTATTTACGGACAGATGGTCGGACGGACGCATCGGAGACGTGTGCTCGAGAGGCGGGGGTGAAACGCGCAAAAGTACAGGCGGATCCTTAGCTAACAGCCCACCAAGCTTCGCCTCACTCATCATCATTCACTCAGTGTATATTTTGTGAATTTTTAAAGACGATAGTCTTTCTTGGGGTACTTGAACGCGAAAACTTTGGTCGGTCTGTCTGTACGTTTGTCTGTTTGTCCACCATAACATTACCCCAAACGGCATTAAACGATACCCTAAACGGCCAACCCCATCCGCAGCGCCCATATATAATGCTTAAGTTTCAGCGTTAATACATGTGCGATGGTGAATTAAAAGCGATTGTTGCGCATATCTGAGGCCCCATAACAACACGTCAATAATTTGTATGTGTGGATTTGTACAAGAGAAAGCACACATAAGTAGTTTTAAAGACCGTAGCATTTATTACGCTGCTCTGACAGAGGAATGCGATGCTCAAAACGGCGTTTCCAACGTTTTGCTAAGACGACACGGCGGTGGCACCTGCTAGTCACTTTGCGTTCTACACCTTATCGCCTCCGAGACAGGCGAGCACTTTTCTCCGTGGGCCCGCACGTCTTCCTTCGTTTTCGAAGATAACTGCCAGATAGCGTTCGTGTCTAATGTGCTTCGATGCGCTCGTTCGCCTTCACTGCACGGATTAAGACTCTGACGCCGTGCTTCCATAATACAATTCACCAATTTTTTCGCGCAGAACATCAAATAAACGTTTTGTTTACACTCTCCACACGCAAGACAATCATGTTTCGACGTCATTTGCAGCGAAACCTGCAGTTACGAGGCCATTTTTTTCAGTGGTTAATTTACAATATAAACAATACTGAACAAAAAGATGCGCGCCTTCTAGATTTCGGGGTATACTGAGCTTTAAGGATTGTGGTGTGCTTCGCGCTGAGACGCTTGAGAACACCAGTGTGAAATGTTAGAAAACATGAACAGGCAAACAAGGATGTATACAACGCAGACGCTAAACCAACAAATGTGTCTGGAATACAATCTTAAATCAAGGCCTAAGAACTTCTTTGGCCTTCGTCAGTCTTCTTGTCCTGTGTCTTTATTTGCACTGTAACAAGTTTCGAAATGAAAAAAACTCCCAAGCATTTCCCCGAGGGTGAACATTGTTAAGTGCGAATGCACGTGGTGATGCTATGAGGGGTATTTATTAATTCGCACTATTATATTTATTAATCACACTATGGTGCCTTTATGGTGTAATGGTTCCTGGGAATCGCAATTTGATCACACGGGGGAGTTTACGTTAACTCACTGGCGAATGCCAACGGATTTTAACTTTACTCCCCCTCATAGCATGCGAGCCCCGGAAGAGCAAAGTCCAGGACTCGCACCCTCTGCCGCGCGGCACGTTCACTGGCTCTAACGGCTTCGGGAACGTCCACTCGCCGTTGACGATTGCGAGCGGCGTCTTGACGCCGGCCTTCATCGTCCTTCTCCGCCTGACGCTTGCGTTCTCGTTCCGCTTCTTGGGCCGCGTTCGCGGCTCGATGCTGACGCCTCATCTCGGCCTCGCGAGCGCGCAGTTCACCATCCGCTGCACGCTTCGCCCGCTTGTCCTCGGCCTCGCGAGCGCGAAGTTCGGCATCTTCTGCACGCTTCGCCCGCTTGTCTTCGGCCTCGCGAGCACGCAGTTCGGCATCCGCTGCACGCTTCGCCCGCTTACGTTCGGTCTCCCGAGCCCTTCGTAGCGCCGCCTTGTCTTCCAACGTCGGCGAAACCACCGCGGTACCGTCACCTCCAACGACGGGTGCAGTGCTGGCATTCGGTTGTACTGCATTCGTTGTTGATGACAGCGTTGCCTCCGGGACATCCATCGCACGACCCACACTCGACGGGAGACTGAGAGAGAACGCGTGCGCGCGAGGGAGAGGGGTGCGCGCGCAGCTGCAGCGGGCGAGGAGAGCGGAAGGAGCGAGCGAAGGGGGATATCAGCGTCGCGTCCGTGGCTTATTCGGTAGAGCGTCGCGCTGCGGCCCGCCAAGTCCTCTTTCTTTTAAAGATAGAGATAAGACTGCGGACGCCGCCGACGGTGGTGGATGGTTTGGAGTCGCTTATAAAGTGTATTCACACTTAAACCAACCAGCCTGTATCCGCACTTTGCTAAAAATTTGCACACATCTCTCTGTTAAGGGAACGCTGAGTATATAGTTTGCGAAACAGCCATGGGTTAACTTAAAGTTCTGTGACGAAGTTTCTTTCATGCAACTTTTTGGGGCTGACCCCAAGGTGGTAGTCACGGTGCTTGTCCGTCCACGTTTTCAATTCATGCAGCTATGGCTTGCGCTCGCCGTACCTAGCAGCCAAGTGGCAATATACTCCAAGTAGCGTTGACGCGCGCACACGTTGGGCACAGCGACGCTACGTTAGCAAAACGCGAGCACTCCATAGTCTGACGCCAGGCGCGACCTGCATTCGTCGGCTCGGCCCGACGGCAACCGGCGCGAAATGCGACATGCTGCATTTCGTGCCGATGCCATTGAGCAACATTACTCTATGCCGATGCGTTACCCTGACAACACTGCGTCTACCTTTTTAGGGGCGAAGCTCCTTAGGGCGTGGGCTGTGCGTCCCCTGTAGCCTGTATGTAGCCACCTCTAGTTTAGTTCTTGCAGTGTTCACTAGATGGCGGTACCGTCCCCTGTATGTAGCCACCTCTAGTTTAGTTCTTGCAGTGTTCACTAGATGGCGGTACCGTCTCCTGTATGTAGCCACCTCTCGTTTAGTTCTTGTAGTGTTTACTAGATGGTGGTACTTGTAGCTGATGATGAAAAGATGCAAGATGTTATAAACTAGAAAGCGGTACTTGTAGTTGATGAAAGACGCGAGATCTTATAAAATAGGAATGATGTCACATATGGCGCGTGTCATTGGTTGAAGGCAATCGTTCGATTTAGTGCGGCGACGTACGCTAGGGGGAGCTATGTAATAAAATCGAGTGGGCAAAATGTACAGAGGATTCATGGTTTACCAGGTTTACCTCCGGAGCTTCGCCCACTCATCATCATTCACTTCGTGGATATGGCGGAATTTTTTCGTCACGCAGGGACGCTAGACGCGCTGAAACGCGCATGCGTCATAGCAACGCATCGCGGCGCGCGCCTGCGAGTATATGGCAGGACCAGCGCCTGGCGTGGCAACACCGGCGTGACGCGACGAAATGAATGCCGGCGAGCACGCGCACAACGTCATGCCGAAATGTACTGGCGCCTTGATGGTGGAATGTATTCATGTTCTCACATGACACGCATCTCGTGATTATTATGTGTGCACCAGTGACATGCCTTAGTGATCCATTGGCGTCACGTAATACCAAATTTGGCATAAGTGAAGCTAGCGAAACAGCCGCCAGCGCTTCATGAGCGTGGCTTGTAGTCATGTTGTTACATGACACCCATCTCATGATTATTATGTTTGCACCAACTATATACCTCCATCATCCATTCACGTACACTACTAACAAATTTGGTATATGTGACGCTAGCGAAACGGCCGTGAGCTCATCATGAGCGCGAGATGTAGTGATGTTTTTACTTGGCACGCATGTCATGACTTTCATGTTAGGTTCTGTCGTTTGTGTTCGCCATGCAATCATGCCATACGATACCAGTTTTGCATTATGTCATGTGAACGAAACCACTGCAAGAGCTGCAGGACCATGAAATGTAAATCATGACATTCATAAAATACATGTGATTTTCATGTTATGACTAGTCAAATATATTCTTAATACAGTCACGTAGTGCCATAACAAGTTTTGGTATCGATACCATTATCTAAACGGCCAGGAAAGCTAGAATTCGTAGGTGGATAGATAGATAGATAGATAGATAAATAGATAGATAGATAGATAGATAGATAGATAGATAGATAGATATAAAGATAGATGGATAGATACGCTCAATGTCGCCGAAGTTCGCTAAGAAATGCTTCGCATTTATTAAAGAACTGGGGCATGGGCTTCGGGGAAGGCCTGACAGAGTGGACCTGCTGCCTATGAGCAATAGTGCCATTTTTAAATTTCTGTACACGGCAGGAACACACCAAGTCTTCTGTTCTAAATGGCGCAGATTTTCGTCACCTTAAGTTTCAGTAGTACAGCTCATGGTGTGCAACAAGATAATTTGAAGTGAGATTTGCTAAATTGCGATGTAGTATTCCAGTTTTAAACTTTTGTTTATACATACCTGATTTTGTTTCTTCCCCCCATTGTCACTGTTGAGCACGAACAGAAGCTATAGAGCACTTTTTCACTGAATGCCACCGCTATCGAAATTTAAGGCAAAAATTTCCAACACCAGCTATCCGAAAACACGGGCTTGAGCTGTCTGAAATGGTACTACTCTCTCCTAAACCTTCTTGCTCTCCCTAAGGGCTTCGGCACTATAGTTCATCGCGACAGGAACATATATGAAGCGGAATATAACTATATAAAAGAACCAAAACGGCTACCACGCTAATCTCACAAGTACATACTCATTACTTATTTTTGTTATTATTCAATTTCATATATTCTTTACTATAGTTTTTTTAAACAACTCGTAATAGTCTGTTACCACAACTAAGTTTCTCGTTCATCAAAAAAAAAATGGCCCCGTAGCTGCATGTTTCACTGCAAATTTCGTCGAAACACGATAGTCTTTCGTGTAGAGAGTGAACAAAATGTTTATTTATGATCTGCGCGTGAAAATTGAATTGTATTCTGGAAGCGCTGCGTTAGAGCGCCTAGATCCGTGCAGCGAAGGCGAATGAGCACACCGAGGCACGTTAGACACGAGGGCTATCTGGCAGTTATCTTCGAAAATGAAAAAAGGCGTGCGTGCCCACGGAGAAAGATGCACGCCTTTCTCGGAGGCGTTAACGTGTAGAACGCAAAGCGACGTGCAAGTGCCACCACCGTGTCGTCTTAGCAAAAACGTTTTAAACACTTGCCTTTTTGAGCATTGCGTTGCACTGTCAATGCATCTTGATAATTGCCACGGTCCGTAGAATTTTTTATGGGTGCCTTTTCTAGTGTAAAGCCACACACAAAATATTGGCGCGTTGTTATAGATATGCGGAAATATCACTTTTCAATTGACAATCGCACATGTATGAACGCTGAAACTTGAGCAATATTGGATTGCGTTGCGGACGATGTTGGGCGTTTACGGTGTAGTTTTGTGCCCGTTTGAAGTATTGTAATGGCGGACAAACAGACAAATGAGAAAGACCAAAATTTTTGCGTCGAAGTACCCCAAGAAAGATTATCGTCTTTAAATATTCTTCAGGGCATCCCCCTACTATTTTGTTCTCCCCAAAATCCCACTGCCGTTTGATTCATGACTTATCCCCCGTGGTGGACTGAGCCTTTCTTTTTGGGTCCCTCGGGGGCAACTTTCTGTCGCTACGAAGGGAAAACTATGGGGGCGGAGCTACTGATCCTGCACCCGTACACGAAGTAGTCTGGTTGAGCTCGCGTTTCGAATGACGGCCGTGTTTAGGCACTCCCACTGCACACAATTTGATACATCTGCTTACACAGCTATTTGTGAGTGAAATTCGCCTCAACCTCCTTCAGCGAGTTGTTGGAATAGCTAAAGGGCGACACGCGCTTACCTGAAGACGAAGACACCATTTTGACTGTTAGGTGCCCCTAAATTTGTGCGAAGTATCTAGTGAATGGGTGTCTCCTTCAGGACTCCAATCATAATTTTTATTCATTAAAGCACAAGAGTACCGCAGCAATATAGCAAAGCTTTTTCAGTGCGGAAACATAAGCGGGATTTTCGTTCTTTTCTGGGATGAATTTGGAACTTTTCGGCAATCTAAAATCGATTACTCGGAAAGCACTTTGACATTAAGACGTACTGTACGTCTTGTGTTCGTCTCATTCGGTCCTTTTTTACAACCCTGTCTCCGTATTCTGAAAGAGCTGAACAAGTTTTTTCTGGAGCAGAACTCGACAAGAGATGGTAGGCATTTAATGTTTTGCTTCATTACCACATTTTCATCATCATCATCAACTGCTTTAACCTTTTTATTCCATCACATCCTCCCTTTCGCTAACGCTGAGTAGCCGGTCATATAACTGAGGCGGTCGATCTCTCTCCTTTTATGCCACGATAAACCTTTCTTTTTCTCTCTCTTCCCCCTTACCCCTTACTCACTGCCAAATAGGAAACCTATCTCCTTTAAAAAAATATAAAAAACGCGCATGCGAAAGAGTGCCGCATTATTTTTAGTGTCGTTTCTAAACGTCGCTGGTCATTTCCTCAATTAATACACTCGACTAAACGTCTTACGTAGTGGTATGCCTTTCGAAGGACGCAAATGTTGCCGTCTAACTTTTTTCTCTGAGACTCCAATGTTACAGCTTTCCTACAGAAAACGGCTGACGGAATGACCCAGCTACGTTGGATAGGTGTGTAGAAAAACGCATTAGGTACACAACCTTTCAGTTCTCGACCGCATTTCAACGCCATACAAAAATATCCCCCCCCCCCCCCAACTTCAAAAGAAAACGCCCTTTGCTCAAAATCCGTACCGAATACATGCTCAAAAGCGACGTTACTATGCCTCTACGTTTCAGACTGTTTTACGTTACTTGAGCACTCGCCCTGAAGCACAAAAGCGCGGATATTAAAACGCTCTATTTCCCAGCCCCCTACTCGAGCATTATCTCTAACGACGCTGCAAGGACGCACCATTTTCATAGCGGCTGGAGCACGTGCGCACAAAAAGTTGTCATACATTCACCATGTAGCGAACAATCCAATCGGAAGGAAAGTGGAACGTTTAGCTGCTTTTAACTGTTATTACTCTTATTAAGTTGCCTTTCAAACTGGATTTCTTTTCTCGTTCTTGTAGCGCTATAAGAAACGTCAATAGCAATGACGATCCTTGTAAGAGCGACCACTTGCCATGCAACCAAACCCATATTTATAATGACAGTAGCATTTGAAACGACATAAGGTTATAGCAGATAGGTTTTCTATTGTGACTAGAAGGTAGCGTCATAGAAGACGCACAAAATTTCATTTCACTAGTACAATTATGAAATATGAAAAATCCGGCAGACTCCACAAATACCGGGGACTGGTTTCATGCGAAGCAATAAGCGAACAACTGCCTAGAGTGTATTTATTGGCTTTAGGCTAAGCAACAACAGACGACTGAGGGCCATGCCCCGAAAGTGATCGTGACAGTAACCATGACGATAACACCATGACGATAACACCATGACGATGAGTAACCATGACGATAACGACAGCTTACTTGTATGCCCACCGTGCAACCTTAGTCGATTACTTGTAAGTATTTTTACAGTGGGCCACTGAACTTTGATGTTTTACGAAACCTGCACTGCTTATGTTCAGCCTAACATAGATTTCATTCTCGTGAAAAGCAGCGTGCGAAAGTTTCAAGGAACGTGTAGCTGAAGAAGCGTGAACTTTTAAAAGATCTAGCTGCACTATCAGTGCACGCACGAAACATAACACGAAATACGAGTTCTGCAGATAAACGACATAGAATGCGCCAGAAAAGCCCATTCAGCGACTGAAGGCATAGCGAAACAAAGGAAATGCCAAGGAGCTTCACAAAAGGAAGACGTGTTAGTCCATGTGAAACGCGCTTGGAAAGCCCGGAGCGACAAATGTATTCCGCGTCTTGTGAGAAGTGAGCATTCTCACAAATTACTGACATTGAAACGCACGCGCTAGCGAAGATTCGACGAAGAGGAGGAAGAGACTCGACTGGCTCGCGAGCGCTGCTGTGGATCCTTGGCTGAGCTACACCTCTGCATTACCCATCTTGTAAATAAATGCGTTCCATCGTCACAATTGTGGTGGAGGTGCTGGGTGAGCTAGCTACTACCAAGTAATACCGGAGAGGCACCGTCCCCTAACGACGGGACCGCTACACGAGCTTCGCCGCAGCCGTCGACTAGCGGGCTTGGCACCATTACCTCAAGAAATGAGCTCGGACGGAGACAACCAGCAACCAGCCGCAAGGACGTCGCCCTACCACTACAGGGAGCCGCGAACCTTCACAGGGAAACCCAGCGATGACGTGGACGAATGGCTGAGCCACTATCAGCGGGTGAGCCGTTCGAACGGTTGGAATGCGGCTAGCCAGCTGTCTCACGTGGGGCTCTTCCTCGATTTCACGGCGCTGGTATGGTTTGAGAACCATGAAGACACATTGACAACCTGGGACCAGTTTGTGGAGGAAATTAAGAAATGCTTTGGAGACCCAACGAAGAAGAAACGTGCCGAGCAGACGTTGTCGCAGAGGGCTCAAGTCACCGGTGAGACATGCAGAACCTACATTGAAGAGATTCTGAAGTTGTGCAAGTCTGTGGATGCCCACATGACGGAAGAAGACAAAGTGGGCCATATACTCAAGGGCATCGCCGATGACGTCTACCACTTCTTCATTGGCAAGGAGAGCCTGGAATGCGTGGCCGACGTGATTAATCACTGCCGAACCTTCGAGGCTCTTAAAACTCGTCGCATCACATCGAAGTTCAGACGTCTGGCCAACGTCACGACTGTTGCCACCGTCGATGTCTGCCAGAATTCTCTACCTGCCGACCTTTCCTCCACAATTCGTGAGATTGTACGTGAGGAACTGCGTCGCCATGTCTCTGTTCCCATACAAGCTGGAGACCCGCAGTGTGATACACTATCCCCAAGCATCAATGCTGCGAGTTTCGACGAGCGCAGTTACTCCACCCGCAGTCCACGGCTGAGGGCTCCGCCACCACAGGCTACTTACGTCGAATCGTCTTATGCGCCCCGCAGCAGTTATAGCTACGACAGCCAACCGCCTCCGTTTGTGTCCGAGTGGCAACAGTTCCCTGAGCATCCTCTCCACACCGCAGCATTCAATGTGCCTCGGGAACGCCCCGTGTGCTACCAGTGCGGTGTTCGCGAACATATCGCCCGGTTTTGCCCATCGCGACGTCGCCCACGCACGACGTTTTTTGACCGACCAGCGATGCTTGCACGGCGAAGTCAACAGCCCGATTACGCCTACTGGCCTTTGGATTCAACTGCCCAGAAGCACGGGCACCGGCCGAACATCCGCAGTGACTCGCCTGCCTCTGTGGGGAGCTTGACGCCACCTACCACGCGCCAGCGACGGTCCCCATCTCCCCGTCCCCGGCCGCGGCTTTCCTCTCCGCCACCGGGAAACTAGCCGGCGCGGCCGATGGAGGCGAGGTCGCTAGACGTACCGCTTTGCACACAAGTATGCCTCCATTAGTTCACATACTTCACAACACGGTTCATGTATTCATTGACGATGTTCCCACGATGGCTCTGGTAGACACCGGTGCAACAGTTTCTGTAATGAGTTTAGTTTTCAAGGACAGACTTGGCCGCAAGGTTATGTTTTATTGGGATAAATCTTCTACTTTTCGAGCAGTCAGCAGCACGGCTTTGTGTCCAGTAGGTGTGTGCACTGTGTCTGTTCGTGTTGCTGGTAAAGCATTCAAGGCAGAATTCGCAGTTCTCGCTCATTCCACGCATGACGTTATCCTTGGAATTGACTTCTTGCAAGAGTGCCGTGCGACTGTCGACTGCGGGGCATTCGAGGTTCTGTTGTCCGCCCTCGCCCAGCAGCCTCAGCGTAGCGGAGACGACAACCTCGTTGTAGTTAAAGACACTATTCTACCGGCATGGTCTACTGCCAGTGTGCCCGTTGCTGCTTCGAATGCCTACTCGAGTTTCTGTTCTCCTGATATTGTGATTGAGCCGTTTCCTTTGCCTTGCATGAAGAAAAACATCTTTCTGCCGTGCTGCGTTGTGTCTCTCACCGAGGGAAAAACTAAATTATGGGTAGTTAACTGCTCATCCGAGTCTGTTGTACTACCAGAGAGAATGCGCCTTGCCATGTTTGAAGGGCAGTGCAGTATCTGCATAGGAGCTCTCAGCAATGCGGCAAATTTGGACTATGCTGATGTATCCGGCACAGAATACGAATTTTATAAGATGGTTAGCAAGTCTATTCCCTCGCATAGGCGCAAAGTGTTGGTTACACTGCCGGCCAGGCACGCTAAAGTATTTGATTTTGCACGGAAGTCGCATAGACCTCAGACGCCTAGCCCACGCACTCGTCACAAGATCGACACCGGATCTGCGCACCCCCTCAGACAGAAACCTCATCGAGTTTCTGCGTCAGAGTGCAAGGTAATTTCAGAGCAAGTCAGCGAGATGCTAACTTCTGGCGTAATTCAAGAATCGTCAAGTCCCTGGGCCGCGCTTGTTATCTTGGTCAAGAAACAAAATGGGTCCTGGAGGTTCTGCGTTGACTACCGACGTCTCAACTCTATAACTAAGAAGGACGTGTACCTGTTTCCTCGCATCGATGATGTCATCGACTGCCTGCATTCAGCGTCCTATTTTTTGTCGGTGGACTTGCGATCCGGGTATTGGCAGATCCCCATGGATCTGGCTGACAAAGAAAAGACGGCCTTTGTTACACCGGACGGTCTGTTTGAGTTTAATGTTATGCCATTCGGCTTGTGAAATGCCCCCGCCACATTTGAAAGATATAAGGACACCGTTTTACGGAGCCTCAAATGGGAAATTTGCCTGTGTTACCTGGACGATGTGGTGATTTGTGGCCGAACATTTGAAGAACATAATCATCGCCTTGACCTCGTTCTAACCTGTCTCGAGGAAGCTGCGCTTACACTGAACTAAAAAAAATGTCGCTTTGGAAAACGTGAAACCTTTGTTCTGGGACACCTGGTGGATAAAAATGGCGTGAGACCGGACCCGCAGAAAGTCGCCGCTGTCAGCAACTTCAAGCAGCCGCAGTCCCCCAGGGAGTTGCGTAGCTTCCTGGGCCTGTGTTCTTACTTTCGTCGATTTGTTCCGAATTTCGCTGATAAAGCACAACCACTAACTGACTTGCTGCAAAAGGATGTCCCTTTCCACTGGACACCGGATTGCGAAGCAGCCTTTAAGCAGCTTCGGTTCATATTGACTTCAGGACCGGTACTACGCCATTTCGATCCTTCTGCTGAAACGGAAATTCACACAGATGCCAGTGGAATCGGCCTTGGTGCAGTGCTCGTTCAGCGCCATGACAATGCTGAACTCGTGGTCGCTTACGCGAGTCGTTCGTTGAGCAAGGCAGAACGAAATTACACAGTCACAGAACAGGAGTGCCTCGCAGTCGTTTTCGCCGTGCGCAAGTTTCGCCCATACATCTACGGCCGTCGCTTCTCGGTAATCACCGACCATCATTCTCTATGCTGGTTGGTAGGCCTCCGAGACCCATCTGGACGACTGGCGCGATGGGCTTTGCGCTTACAGGAGTTCGACTGCACAGTACGCTACAAGAGCGGTAACCGGCAGGCAGACGCCGACTGCCTATCGCGCCTTCCTCTACCGACGACTGAGTGCGACGCTGACAACTTCGACCAGTATATCGGCACTATTGCCTCTGAGTTCCCTGATCTCGCGACTTTCCGACAGCCCAACAAGAGGACCGCTCCTTAGATTATCTGTTCACCTCCGCAGATGAACACGCAAACCCAAGCTCTTTTGTGGTTCATGACGGCGTCCTTTACAAGAAGAATTATTCCGGACAAGGCACCCGTCTGCTTCTAGTTGTTCCACGCACTTTACGGGCTCACGTCTTTAGGTCCTTACACGTCGACGCAACCTGCGGCCACATGGGCTTCCCCAGAACGCTTCAACGAATCTAGCAAAGGTTCTATTGGCCCAAGATGCGACACGACACGGAAGAATACGTTGCTGGATGCGAACAATGCCAACGACACAAACGTCCCACGGCTACGCCGCCAGGACTTTTCCATCCTGTTCCACCTCCTAACTCTCCCTTCAAGACTGTTGGTGTTGATCTGCTCGGTCCATTTCCACGATTGAGCAGCAACAATCGATGGGTCGTCGTCTGTGTTGACCACCTAATGCGCTACGCAGAAACTGCTGCAACACCTGCTGCAATGGCCATGCACGTGTCGCAGTTTATGCTTCGCTGTATATTTCTCCGCCATGGTCCTCCACACGTTGTCATTAGCGACCACGGACGTCAGTTCGTTGCCGACGTCGTGAAGAGATCCTGCGTCTGTCTGCCTGCCATTTCCGCCATGCCACACCATATCACCCGCAGACCAATGGTCTCGTAGAGCGCACAAACCGGACTCTCACGAACATGCTGTCTATTTATGTCGATTCTAAGCACAAAAACTGGGACGAAGTGCTACCTTACATCGCGTACGCGTACAATACCGCGAAGCATGAGACTACAGGTTACTCTCCATTTTACCTGCTGTACGCTCGCTCCCCACGATTTTGTCTCGACACTATACTACCTTTTACACTAGACGTGGAAACCTCGACAGCCGAGACGCTCTGCCGCGCAGAAGAAGCCCGTCGCATCGCACGCCTCCGAACCTTGGCATCCCAGCAGCGTTCTAAGAAACGTTACGACGCCTGCCATCGCTCCGTATTTTATAGTAAGGGCGATCTTGTGTGGTTATGGACACCAGTCCGGAAACGTGGTTTGTGCCAGAAGTTCTTGGCTCACTATTCCGGTCCATTCGTCATTCTTGACCGCCTCAGCGACGTCACGTACGTAATCTCGAGCGTCACAAGCAATGGTCGCCGCTCTAGCAAAACACAACTGACACACGTTGCGCGCCTTAAACCGTGCCACCATCAACCATCTGAGTGACTCGCCCAGAGGGCATCGTCTGTGAACCGGGAAGTGAAACGCGCTAGCGAAGATTCGACGAAGAGGAGGAAGAGACTCGACTGGCTCGCGAGCGCCGCTGTGGATCCTTGGCTGAGCTACACCTCTGCATTACCCATCTTGTAAATAAACGCGTTCCATCGTCACAATATACTTAACTCGATGTAGCCGGCAATCTGAGTAAACAACACATTTTTTTTCACCACTCCCGAAGTTGGTATTGCAACGTGATGCTTTCTTTCGGAAGCCACATTCTTTTCGCCTGCCTCAGCACATGTATGTCTATTCTAGTGTCAACAGCTTTCCATTTGGCATCTGCGGGTTTACACTAGTGATTCTTTTCTCAGTCTGGCCTCGGTCATTACGCATCACGGTTCTCATTGCTTTGCGAATCATGACAGCGTCTGCACTGCAACTTTAAAAAAAAAACATGCATGAGTTAGTTCTTTTTTGTTAATCAAAACAGAGGAAGGGCACCTTCCTTCGAATGAGATATATGTCTTGTTTATTCCAGCTATTCACCTATTGCTTATTGAATTTCACTGTTCCAAATGCAAACGTGACATTGCGCATGACTGGAGCCCTACCAAACAAGCAAGACCTCTGAATTCAAATTCCGTGTATTTTAAATATTTGGGAGTTTTCAGAAAGGGGCCAGAAAATTTTCGGGCCCAAAGCCCTTTGCGTATGGATGCTTTGGATCTAGAAAGAGCGATGAGTTTTCGAATAGGGTGTGCGGCTCTTTGGACACTCTCCCTAATCTATGTCACTTTAGTCTCGGCTGAGAGCAGTCACTTCAGCGAGTGCTGTCCCGTTTGTCTGACCCAAAACTTTTCGACAGGCTTTAAGGCTCCCGCAAAATCCAAGAAGTAGAGTCTCCAACCCAAAAACCCAAAAGCAGTTTGGGTTTTGCGCATGCGCATTGGCCTTGACGCTATTTTTGGGGCACCATCCGAGAACTCCCATATTGTCTCTTGTCTTGGAGGTCTGTGCAGATGTGGTTCCGGTAACCACGTACTAGACCAGCGTCAGCAGCACTTGTCCAATAATACTTACGACCCGAGTTACGACTCCCGGAATACTGGCAGTAATTAAACGTGGCGCCCGCCACCTGCCGTGTTCTGCCAGGCATTGCATTACTCTGCTATTCTTACAAAATAGATGCTAAGTGCCAAAGCGACAAGCTCAATTCGAGAAAAGTGAATGCCTTAAACCAGAGTCTCATTTTTACAGATGCTGTGATTATTACGCCAACAACAAAAAAAAACGGCTACTGATTATAACACCCAAGTAGTATGAATATAACACCCAAGAATAACACCCAAGTAGTATGAAGTGGTGCACAACATATGCACAACTCCACACATAAATGAAACAAACACGGTAGCATACAAATTGAAACTGTAAATCGAAACACAAATGAACACCAGCGCTGCTTCGCATCCCCACATGGTTCGCTTTGGTGGGAGATAGTGTAATATTTTTCATGTACAGCTTGTTTAAAGCTTTTGTTGAGGGAAAGTTCATTAAGGACTGTTACGTTTACTTTGCGCTTCTTGCTTTGTATGCTTTGTCCGCGTTATCCGCATGCATAATAATGCATAAGTGTGTTTGCCCTATGCGTGTACTTGACATTCGAGTTTCCTACTCTAATCAATTAGTGTATCATTCTGTTGTTCCACAGCATCTGCCTGAATACCATACGTTTGATGGGAACCCTGCCAAGCTGGTGGTCGCTTTTTTTCTTATACCCTCACTTAGCTGTGCAGTGGTTTAAATAAATCAATATTGCTGCTAATATTGTTGCAATTACCATTTGCTTGTTGACCACTCAGGCAATGACCCCGGTTGGAACCAGTGGTGCTGTCAAAGAAAAATAAATTCGATTCGCATGCCACGTGCTTCATTCCAAAAATAGTTTTGCGTGGCTCGTTCAAAGATGAACTCTAACTAAGGGCTTTGCTTCGAGCCTACTTCCCCAGAAATCGTCCTCTTCCCCCTGAGCTCGCTTCACTTCGAGCATCTCAGATGGTCACGTGTTGCTCCTGTGCGCACCGACAATGCCTCTCGGAAAAAAAGACAAAGCAGGACGCACTCGTGCCTTCGCAGGAAGCTTATTTAATTAAACCCGGCTGAGAGTGAAGTCCGTGTCATGCGGCAGTAAATTTACATTCCTTTCACGTTTTTCCCGCCGTGGCTGTCTTCCGAACTTCGCTCCAAGTGACTTCCTTCTCTTCTCCTTTGCCTTTTTTGTTTGTTTGTTTACATGAGCGCTATCAACGTTACCGGCAACACGCTCCGACATTTCTCCGTACTTCAATGCTGCCGAAGGCAAAGCAGAAATCTTCCCACCACAAGGCTCATGCTCGTAACGAAATTAGGTGTGCGCAGAGAATGCGAAAAGATTCGTTTTCAGTATACTTTTGATACAGGCTGACATTCTTTTGAGCTGCTTAATGTTATTTTTTGTTTTATTACTGCGTAGTTAATCTTTTTTCTCCCACTATTTACACTCTCGCTCAGTTCACGGAACAGCAAGGTTTATTCACAATGCACATTCTGCCTTCGTTGTTGAGACCGGCGTATCTCAAATAGCAGCGCTGTGATTCAAACAAACTGTTTGCGGAAGGCCACTACGTTGGGGCAAGATCTTTCTTATTTAAGTTTGTTTTATTCTCATCAGAAAAAATTGCTTATATTAGAAAACAGACTGAAATAATTGTGAGTTAGCATAAAGGACACACCAATTTATGACCTCTCACGTGACGATAATAAAGAAAGAATGCCAACGGGAAATACAGCCTAATCCTTCTGGGTTTACCGATTGTGCTTCACCCAATCTTTCATGCGAGAAACTACCCGTTGTGGGGATTCATTAAATTTGGAGCTAGGCAACAGACCCGATGATCTCCTCTTGATTATCGGCCGTGGCGGCCCCACTTTCAGGAAGTCCATGAATTTACGTTGAGGTGATTTTTAAGGATTACCCGGTGGTCTAAATTTCCTGAGTCCTCCTTTACGACGTTCCAAATTATCATAAATTGGTACACATGGTGCCTCATCATTTTCATATATTGCACAAAGGAAAATCAAAATGTATACAGATGGGTCCTACACTGAATAAGCATCAGCCTGTGCTGTCTCTATACCCGAACTTCAAGAAGAAAGAATGTATAAGTTATCGCACAAATATTCCTCAATGGCGCCAGAGCTGGTGGCTATTTTTGAAACAATTAATTTTATCGGCGGAAATTCTCAGACATGACAGTCATGGGCGTCTTACCAGTATGTTCGGATAGCAAACCTGTCTTTCAGATAATCAAACATGACATATCACCTTACAAAATGGCGAAATAGCACAATTTATGGCAGAAAATGTGCAGTATGCGTCAGCGCAGGTTCACAACATCTATCGTATTCCAATGGATACCCAGCCACATGGGAATAAAGGGTAATGAAGAGGCAGACAGCCCCGCCATGAAATCCTTGAACGAAGGACGGAATGGCGCAATCACAGTGTCTGGGATTGATATTCAGAATTTTATTACGTAAGGAGCCAACCACTGTTCTATGAAGAAGTGGTTTGGTAGCGCTAAGTGAAAGCATTCATTTCTTTACGAACTTGATCCGCACAGATATTTTTCAATATCGACAGATCTTTCGTGACATTAAAGGCATTACTGCCGAGCTTTCGACTAGAAGTAGCGTATACAAACAGCTCCCTACGCAAAATACATCAATCAAACTTACAGGAATGTTCTGCTTTCACGAAGATGAGGACGTTCGCTATATTTTTTTAGAGTGCGTAAAGTATAAAAATGAAAAAGAAAAATGAAGAAAGAAACTAGCAAGCTTAGACAGATGGTCCCTCACATTAAAGAACTTACTTGCACCTTGGCGTGAGAGGCATCTTCAAAAAAATGCGAACATCTTCATACAAACTTATTCGTAGTGGTACCAGCCTGAATAACCACTTGTGACATGCAGCGAAGGGTTGTGATATATGGAATGATGTCTTAGTGCAAATATTTTGAGTAGAAATAGAACGGTGTGATAAGTGAAAGCTTTTTGACAGTGGGAAATGCTGAAAGCAAACTGTACATTGCCAGGTTGTTTCAACTTTATTTAGAGTGGTATTACGTTTTTTCTTTATTTTTATTGCTGTTTGTTCATTTTAGGCACCATCAGTTATTTTTTTTTCACCGCGTAATTTACCAATATAAGTAGGTGAGGTAATATGGACCTCAACCTCTCCACAACAAAACAGTTAGAACTCGGTGGATACCCAAACAATTTGTTGTCATGCGGGAGACTGTGTTCCAAGCATATTGGCTTACTAAATCTCGAACCTTCTGGAGGCATGTACCTGATGTATCTGTCTTTTTGCACATACCTCATACTCGCAAAATAAGAGATCCCTGCAATTCAAGAATTCCAAACTGCAACAGTAAAGACTTGGATAAACACTCATGCCCCGTCGCGGTGGTCTAGTGGCTAAGGTACTCGGCTGCTGACCCGCAGGTCGTGGGTTCGAATCCCGGCTGCGGCGGCTGCATTTCAAATAGAGGCGGAAATGTTGTAGGCCCGTGTGCTCAGATTTGGGTGCACGTTAAAGAACCCCAGGTGGTCTAAATTTCCGGAGCCCTCCACAACGGCGTCTCTCATAATCAAATGGTGGTTTTGGGACGTTAAACCCCACATATCAATCAATCAATCAATCAATCGAATAAACACTCAATAGAAACAGGCTGTGCTTCACCAAATCCTATTGCCACGTAGGAATTAAGTCTGTCGAATGGTCATGAATCTTGGCAATAGTCTGAAAAAAAAGTGTAAAGATAAAAGGAAAAGCAACAGCCAACTTGTCGTAAACTGCCGATATTGGGTATGCGTACCAAACTTAGAAGCACGTTCTATCGTCGGCCACAGTGTGGCATTATTAGCGACGTTTCCAATCGATTCGAAAAAAAAATGGTACCTGCGCGTAGGTTTCTCAAATATTTGTGAAAGGTTATTTGAATGATGCACGCTACCATGACGAATTTCGAAGGGCAGCCTAAATGGTGACATAAACATCTGGTATATGCAAATGTGTGATTTTCTAATGAATTACAGTGAGAAAGACATTGAATTACAAGGATTGTTACTCGTCAAAGAAAGTGAACAAAGCGCTACAAAAAAACTACAGCAAATATCTCTCCCTACCCCTCCACCAAAAGTAATCTGTTACTTTTCACACGCAACAAACACGTATAGGTTATGTGCTAGCGTTCGTCGTATAGTGTAGATTGCGCGCCACTTGAGGGCAGCTTTTGGTGCATAAGGGCGGCTTTCGAGCTCTCCTAAGCTCAGAGAAATCGTATGTTTAGGAGGTCAATTAAAGTGACCAGGCTTCAACCTCAAAGGTACCAGCTGGCTGCAGTCCGGGTCGTTGCACAAAACGCAGTTTGTTGGCGCGCTCTCGAACGCACATTCCCAGTTATCATTAACTAGTGCATGTGTCAGTTAACGAAGCGGTATCGCTCAAACTATCGGCTTGGGTGGTTCAGTCCGAAATTAGGCGGCTGATCAATGACTCATTTCTGGCATTGGGACCGAAACTCTCCGTTATGGCTGAAGGCGTGCGAAGCATGTGCATTATGGTTCTTCCCGGAGCGTTGCTTGTAAACAGGGGAGCTCCAGACATCTCTTCCCCACACGCCCTGGGCGTTTACTTCATTGCCCTTTTCGACCATGTAACATCGACAAGCCGTCTGAAAGTCCCAATTTGTTGTTTGAAGTTTACTGGTTTAATTTAGCGGCACGATGCGTCTTTCCAAGTTTCATGCATTAAAAATTTTCTGACACAGGAGCACAAGAGACAGAGTCAGGACCAATAGGGCAAAATTTCTTCAAGTAAAAATGAGAAAAAGAAGTGATATGCTTATGGGGGCCGTATTCAATATCTTATAATGTTGGGAAGTATATTAGTTACATTTGCTATGAAATCTACATCACCCAAAGGGAACGCTACATAAGATAATGTTGTCGATGGCCGGCGTTCTCCTTTAATTTCTCCTGGGCATGGGACCAAATCGTAATCACTTAAAAAACGGAGCGCGACATTGTTTGTTTTTTATTTAGTAAATACTGTGGTCACTGAAGTCCAGACAGATTGGGGACATTACAATAAATATTATATGCAAACATTGAAACAAATTATTGAAATAAACAAGTTTTCAAGAATACAAAATGGGTGAAACAACAAATATAACAAACAAAACGATAACAAAATATATGTACAAATAAACAATGGCAGAAGTTAAGTGATGTCTTAAAACACGAATTAAAGCGATATGCGAATACGCACAGACAAACTTATACACATGAAAACGCCTCAAGTATTACAAACACTGAGCACCAACAATCCAAAAAAGCGATATTGCATGCGGACAGAGTATAGACATTAAAATAAGCACTAGAAGTGTTGAGAAGGTGCACTTACGTCACTGTTGTGAGGCTCCGAGCAACGCTTTTAGAAGTCATCAGATGTAACGTCATCGGGTGGTAAGGTATTCCACTAAAAAATTGTTTGGAGAAAGATTGAATTTTTAAAGATGTTAAACCGAGCGAAGTATGGAAGGTGGTTATGCATATGATGATGCCTAGAGGCGCGAGTAGAAAATGGTTGTATGTACTTATAGGCAAGAATATTCAGCTTGCCATAATAAAAGGAACGCAAAAATTTTAGACACGCAATTCTGCGGCGTTGTTCAAGCACAGGGATGTCGTTGTTTATACACACTGATTCTCCCAATTTAGGGATAATCAGTTGGCATAAACTTAGAAAAAAATAAAACGGATAGGGCGTCTCTGAACCATTCCAAGTTTTTGGATATTTTTTTTAAAAAGGTCCCAAACCACTGATATTGAAGTTTAGGCAAAATATGCGTTTTCTACGCGAGCATTACCATTACGAGAAGCTCATGCGCAGACAATTCCTATATGTTCGGACCAAGAAAGTGTGCTTGTAATGGTTACTTTCAAGTATTTATATTCATTCACTTCCTGTACTGGCTTTCTTAGAATAAGGTAGGTAAACGAGAATGATTCTTTTTTTTTCTTGCCACACGTAAGAGTAACGAGTGGCGTTAGAGTCAGAGTAACGTGTGGCGTCAGAGTTTATTTTCATTGACGACCGAGTACACACTCACTAACATGTTGTAATCAAAAACCTAAATCCACCTGATGTTGTTGTTATGCCACTTTTTCATATAGAGCACAGTCATTAGCGAACATTCTGATATTAATGTTAGGCTCAACCATGCCAGCCACATCATTTACGTATAAAAGAAAAAAACCAGCCCTAAAACACTTCCTTGTGTAACACCTTATAATACCGGTATTGTGTTAGATATGTGTCCCCCATGTCAATATATTACGAAAGATGCAATGTTCACGTTTCCAAACTTTAAGAGAAGCTCGCCATGGAGAACCATGATGAAAGCCGGTATTGCAGTTGCTGAAGCGGAAGTTGTTTGAAGCAAGTGTGACAGACCATTTTACTCATGACACGAACGTGCGCCATAAGTTTATCATTATTGTATTGTGTTCGCATTTCGCTCGCAACACCTCGCAAAACACTTAATAGAATGATTGTCAGGAATTCACGTCAAGAGAGAGAGAGAGAGAGAATAAAATGAGGGAAAGGCAAGGAGATTAACCAGAAAATGGAGCATCCGGTTTGCTACCCTGCACTAGGGGAAGGGGGAATGGGGAAGAAAGATTGGAAAGAAAGCGAAGTGGGAAATAGACGCGCGCGAAGAAAAAAAAAGAGGGGGGGGGGGGAGATGGGGTGCTACAGTCTATACAATAGGCCGCTGCCACGCAAAAAGTTCAGTAAGGCCTTCACTGATTTTCTGTGAGCACACAAATCATGTCGTCTTTCCAGCACTGATTGTTCAGACAAAGGTCTGTCGTCAAGGCGAGCTAACGCAGCAGCTAGTTGCCGTCTTTGCACGCTGTAACGAGGGCAGTGACAGAGAACGTGCTCTATAGTTTCATCGCTGCCGCAATGACCGCAAGCAGCACTGTCTTCCATGCCGATTCGGAAGGCGAAAGCAATTCACGTCAAAAAGCATTATATGATTGCGAGAGACACTGCAGGAGAGAAATCGGAAATTTCGGCCAATTAGGGCTCTTCAACGTACATAAAAATCTAAGTATGTCAGCCTCCAGAATTAATCCTTTAAATTAATTAGACCGTCTTATCCCCCAAGTTCCTCCCACAAGCTTCGGGTCAGCCGTCAAGCATTATATGCATATATGAATAGATAAAACTGCGAAAATGCCGCAGTGGTGGCCTACAATACTTCCAGAACATTAATGATACTTCTTCCTCAACTACGAGCTTGTGAGTCTCATAAAGCATTCCAACTTACATGTATGCCTCAGAAACTTCGCCGAACTTTAGGCAGTTAGCACAGTCCTTGATCATAGTTTTTCCTCCCTCGTTTCTGAGGAGCGGCAGACGTCACAAATAGGACGTCATCGACTCAGAGGTTCTTCATGACAGCGACTGGTCAGGGTGCTTAGGGTCACTTGGCGGCCTAGATTGAGTCGATATTGGCTCTAAGAGTGCCACCCACTCATTTTACACAAGGTGCCAGTCTTAGGGAAATATTTCATCCTGATGCCAATAACTGATCTTGGGAGAAATGGCGATGGCCACGTAACTTATAGGAGGCTGCGTCAACAGAAGCTATACCACTCATCCTGTCTTGCACACTCTAAAGAACTTTACGAGAATGCCTCCCGATGTTTGCGCTTACTTGTTTACCGACTGGGTAAATCTTGGTCAAGAGCATTAGGCGTGCTACGCCTTTTCAAAAGCACAAAGATTTGCGACCACTACTGAGCACAATATAGCTAAATGTGAGCGTGGCGGCTAAATGTTTGTTCTACCCATATAAGAACTTTTGCACTCTCCTATGTAAGACTGTATATAAGTATATATGCTATTTTGCTTTTTTATTTGCAACAATCAAGTGAAAAGGTGTAGCCGTCACCAGGTATTGGTGACAACAACTATGCTTCATTTATTTTCTATTTAAATAAAAAAAGGCGTGCCGCTGTGCGCTCAGACGATCTGAGTATGCGTTAGTCAGTAGCCCTTTCTATTCATTAAGTGCCCAAGTGGCATACTGGCGCCCTGTATAGATACAAATGCTTATTGTTAATCCATTGTCTACCACAACTTTCATGTTATTGAAGACATCCTAAACAGAGCGTCCTCATTGCGCGCAGCAGGTTTCTGACATTCTTCAAAAAACTATTTTACATCGTTTATATTGCAACGTTGCTACGATTGTTTTCCACTCTCAATGTGGCGTGAGGATCATTCATCACCCGAAACTATAAAACAATTTCTATCAATTCTAGTTATATTCCCGCAATTATATCTTGATGAATTGGATCTATGAAAAATGTACCCTCTTTAAGGTCGAAACATTAACTTGGTAAATCAAACACTCGGTTATCACCACCTGCTGGCCTACTTTCCTAGCTGTCATTTTTCACCTTTTCTGGCTAGGAAACTTTGAGCCAGTAGCATTATTTGAGCTTTTTCATTGATTCTTCAGATCAGTAATCGAGGATTGGTAGTTATATTCTTGCCTTACAAATATTGAAAGGGCCTGCACTTAATCAACATGAATTATTTTTGTGTGATTGAGTCACCTGTGGTCAATATCTGTCTACTTTCGAAGTAGAGCACATTTATCACCCTTTTTTTTTCGGCCTCGGAATGCTTACGTCGTTACTACAAACCGAGTGCAACGCACGCAGTTGCATTTGCCACTGCTTGGAGTGAACTTGTTTAATTTCTGGTCGCTGATGAAAGGCCGATGTAAATATTAAATAAATAAATACATACAAAGTATTCGGTAAAAAGGGCATATTTTGTTCTGTTTAGTAGTGATTGTTTTTTTGTTAGTTACATTTGTACTGGGCATTTTTCAAAACGACCAACGCATACTTCGTCTTTACACGCAACTGCAATTGAGAATAGTATGATTAATAGGTTTGATTTCAAAATAATAACCTTCTTCCGTCCAGTAAGTGCCTTCTTGGTGCACACCTAAGATGCCGTAGTGTTTTAGTTATTACTGATGACACTTCACGTTGCCTAATTTTCCAATGCATGGGCAGGTAATCACGAATCGCCACCTATTCATTACAGAGGAAAAGCAAGCAGTGATATACGATAGAGCATGTTCCCTATGTTTTTTCTGTTCAATAGACCCCTTCAGAAGCATACGCTGTTTGATTACATATATGTAGGTTATGTGAAATCGTCGTAGTCTTGCCATGCTCTTCATGGCATAGTCAAGAAGAATTCAAATTTGATGAAGTTGGGTCTAACTAAAACACAAACATTATTTTCTTTGGATTTTACTCGAAACACATAATGTCAAGCCCCGCACTTGTTGGAGCCCTATTTCTGAACACTTATTGTGGAGTCCGAATGCAGATTTCATAATTTTGAATAGCGCAATAATCGATGCGAGATTGTTTTCTCGAATGATAGCTTTCGTAACCTGTTACATTTTGCAATTTCTTGTTTTTGTGTTATTCGTCATGAGCGTGCGTTAGCTTTAGAATCAAATAAAGCAATCCATCAAAGCCATTCCGAAAATGCCAAATCCTCGTAAAGGCAGGTGCTACTCTTTTAAAATCGAACCGCTTTGTCTGCGTCATATTAGGTGAATGCACTCCTGCTCTCATGTGACCACGTGAGTGATCATAATAGAGAGGACAGTGAAGAATGAGCGTCGAAACGAGCGACAGCATCGCCAAAATTTTGATTCAGGAAGTGTCGTGAAGCTGAAACGTTTAGGAAGTGCTCCTCTGGTTTCTCCGGTGTCGATGTCATGTGCGGAACGCGATGGAAGTTCTCGAAATTGTGAAATGATTCAAAACTACGCTTACCATGCTCGTGCTCGGAGCTGAATGGTGGGCCACTGCGAAAATTTTCCTCGTTGATAACTTTACCGTGATCTCGTACATTGCGGTGCTAGTTGTTGCTTTAGGTAAAGGCTAAAATATTCGCCTGATTGTCGAGTCCCGTCCTAATATTCGGGGGTGGTGTTCAAGCTACGTACCTCTATCAGCTTAGCGGCATGACTTAGCCAGTAATATAATGTAACATTTGGAAAAATGCTGAACACGTTCGGGTGTCTTGTCCTACGAAAATACACTCAATTCTAGTTATATTCCCGCAATGGTATCTTGATGAATTGAATCTATGAAAAATGTACCCTCTTTAAGGTCGAAACATTAACTTGGTAAATCGAACACTCGGTTATCACGACCTGCTGGCCTACTTTCCTAGCTGTCATTTTTCACTAGTAAACTTGTAACTTAGAAAATACTAGTAACTTATATGGGGTGCTTTGCTATACTTTTAACCACAAACATCCGGTATTCCTGCTTTGAGGTCACGAACAGCACGCCACCTGTCGGGTTGCCCAAAACAGATATCCTTTCACAGATCTTTGTGTGTGTTCGTGCACGTGTGTGTGTGTGTGTGTGTGAGTGTGTATGTGCGCGCGTGTGTGCGTTTGTGCGTGTGTGTGTCTGTGTGTGCATGCGCGCGCGCGTGTGTGTGTGTGGGGGGGGGGGCGGGTGTGGGTGTGCGTGCGCGGGCACGGGTGGTCACGAGATGATTGATCACATGTATACTGGGCCATCCGGAACGTTGTGAGATGATCGATTTCCGGTTTGGCAGCAACCTTTGGAAGAAGACAGATTGCCAGAAGCGTGCATGCTTAGATTTAGGTGCACGTAACGAACCCCAACGGGTCGTCATTCACATAGCCCCTTCTATGGAAACTCTCATACTTATGTCATGGTTCAGGGTTCCATGTAAAACACACACAATTACTGTTATTGTAGTCGTGTGGTTCAAAAGTGCGTTACTAGTGAAGCATTGTGACCCTGAGATGGGTGCCTTGTTCTTTCTTCCTGTACCGTTGTCTTTCAGAGCTCCTTTCAATGAACCTTTTCTACTCAGCAAAATGTTTCAGCGAGCCACTGAAAAAGAAAAAAACAAAGCATGTTCGCTATTTTTATCAAGCTGCATGGTAATTAGTGACCTACTCTCAATATACCAGAACAATGAAAAACAGTTTGCGGAATATACATTCATGTTTTCTTTACCTGCAACAATTAGGTCAACCTCAATTTGTGCCACAGAACGCACGAGATTTAATTACGTGGAAAGAATTTGCTTGTTTGCTGCTCAATTGTTTCTGATACTCATTCTTTTCCGGGAGTTCAAGCACAAAAAGAAGCGCGTACAAGATGCGGGTTTTTGATCAGGTTAACGGTGCATGGTAAGATTTGCCAATAAGGTCACAAATAATTTTATTATGCGATGCATTTACGCTGTGAAAGAGACCATTAGACTTTTTAGACACCTCTAAAGGAAGTGCTCATTGTATGTTGACTTCGGCATCGGGAACAAATTTACATCATTGCCTCAAACACATAACGCAACGAGCGGAACTAAGAACGTGAAAAATTACTGCATATCTACGGAGTGTACAATGATGAGTAAGGCGAAGCATCCGTCAGTTCGGCCATGCGTCCGTCTGTACGACCATCCGTGTGCCCATCCGTCCGTGCATCTCTCTGTTCTCTATCCGTGCGTCTGTCCATCCGCCCATTCCTCTAGTGAACACTCCAAGTACTGCCATCTCGCACCTTTTTATCACATATTCATCATATAGAAATATTGCCATCCAGCGAACAGTCCAAGGACTAAAGGAGAGGTGGCGTGGCCGGACTAGAGGAGCGGCATGCGTCCACTTTCTTACGGCCAGAGCTTCGTGTCTAGTTTCCACCTTTCACCACTGTTAGTTCTAGGTACTGTGGCCCAACCCTCGCTAAACTTTGCTAAACCAATGCCTCCTAGATAAATTATGCCTGGAACGTGAGCCGCGAACGCGCTGCCCTAACCTCGGATTTTACCCTCTCCCTCTGGTACGGAGGCGAACGCCCTTGGCGGCCACCTCTTGCGAACGCAGCAATGCTCTCCCAGTTGCCTCAGAGCAGATGTGATGTCACGTGACAGAGCAGTGAGGTAATGTCACGTGACTGAGCGGTACGCAGGCGAGCGGTTGCACGCGGCGGACGGTCGCAACACACGGCAGGAGGCATGGCCTCCGAGATTTTGTGCTGGCAGGAAGCTTCCAATCGTAAAAATAGTGACGTTCCGGGCACAGCTTTTCTAGGAGGCGTTGGCTAAACCCAAGGAGGTTACGCCCAGCGAGTGTAACGTGGCGGCCCTTTCTGGTTAGATAAGGCTCAAAGCCCATCTTTCTGATACTATTTTTTTTTCTTTGTAAGCTCCGAATTCAAGGCAAAATTTATTGGAGATTTAGTCACCGATACTTGTCTCTATAGGTTACTTCAAGAGAAACAACTATCTTTTCATGCATGATTAATGTGTGTGGGTTTCCTCCTCAATTCAAAAAAGAGCGCCGTGCTACTCCTCTAGACGGGCTGTGGAGATGGCTACGTACTGCTACGACGCACTGCTACTACTACTACTACTACCAATACTTCTACATATATTGCGGACGCATGACCTATGCATTGAAAAGCTTAGTTCCTAAAAAAACATGCTTTGTAGAAACTCTACAGGGGTAGTACTTATTTTTATCAAGCCTCGCAAGTACAACTGCCTATCGTCTCGTCCACTTATGGCACGACATTCCCAAGAATATAAACAGTACTACATCCATATGAAGGCGATCTTGCAGAGCGCTCTTCATACTGCAAGAGAAACCCACTATGTGAAAGGCAGAAAGACTACCAGAACAAAAAGTTTCAGTTTTCCACACCGCAACGAAGAAGGGGTAAGTTTGATGAAAGATACGGAACCAAAAACAAAATAGAAATTTAAAGAAAAAAATGGCAGCATATCCACGGAGTGAATGATGGAGAGTGGGGCGAAGCATTCGTCCGTCTATTCGTTCTTGCTTCCATCCGTCCACGCGTCCATCTGTGTGACTGTCCATGCGTCCATCCGCCCATCCGTGCGTGTGTCTGTTCATGCGTCCGTCATTGCGTTCATCCATGCATGCGCCCTTGCGTCCGTTCATGCGTCCATCCATGCATCTGTCTGTGTGTCCGTTCGTCCATCTATTCAACACTCCAAGTATCACCATCTCGCATCTTTTCGTCATATATTCCCCACATAGAAGCACCGTCGTCTAGCGGACATTCCAAGGACTAAACGAGAGGTGGCACAAGCACACTTTCTTACGGCTTGCACTTCGTGTCTACTTCCAACCTTTAACCACATTGAGTTCATTGTATAAACTAGTTCACTGTATTGATGACACTGCGGCCCAACGCTCCCTAAACCTTTCTAAAACCTAGAAGGTTACGTCCAGCGAGTATAACGTAGCAACCTTTTCCTGTCAGATATAGTGTTCAATGTACATGCCAATGGCTGCTAATGGGAAATGAGAGACAGGAGAATTCGGCTTTTACTTTCCTACGGCTTGCGCTTCGTATCTACTTCCCACCTTTAACCACCTCGAGTTCATGGTATATACTAGTTCATTGTATTCATGGCACTGCGGCTCAACGCTCGCTAAACCTTTCGAAAACCAGGGAGGTTACGCCCAGCGAGTACGACGTAGGAAACTTTTTCAGTCAGATAGTGCTCAATGTACATGCCAATGGCTGCTAATGGAAAATGAGAGGCGGGGAATTCGGCTTTTACTTTTTTACGGCTTGCCCTTCATATCTACTTCCCATTTTTAACCACCTCGAATTCATTCATGGTATATACAAGTTCATTGTGTCAGCGGCACTCGAGTTCGCACAGCTGAATTCTCTATTGTCTCTATTGGCCCTACAGTCTCTATTGGCCCGGTGGAAGGACCAGCGCCTTAATCGGAGGTTACGCAAACGCATATCTCAGCTGAACAAGACCATGATGGATCACTGCCGCATCCTTTCAAAACAGCAGTGGAACTAAATTTGTAATTCGATTGATGGTCAGGTTCGAAATGAAAAAACGTGGAACTTACTCAAACACCTCCTCAATGAAACCAACACCCGCACAAATCAGCGTCATTCGATCGTGAAGATACTTAATCAGGCTAAACGGACAGTGTCACCGGAAGATGTTGTCAAGAACCTCGTGGAAAAATATCTCCCGCTTCCCACGGGCCCTGTGACCCCTCACCCTGATTACTCTGGCAGCGACAACACTAACTTAGACGCCGACTTCTCTATTGAAGATGTGCGCCGAGCTCTCCATGAGCTCAATGGCCGCTCAGCCCCTGGCCCCGATGGCATCACCAACAAGCTCCTACGCAACCTGGACGATTCCTCCGTCACTTACCTCACTGACACTATCAACGAGATATGGAAAAAGGGTGAGATACCCGATGCTTGGAAACTAGCTCACACGCTTCTCATACCTAAACCGGGAAAGGCGCCGAGCCTAGATAACCTACGCCCCATATCTCTTACGTCGTGTGTGGGCAAAGTGGCTGAGCACGTCGTACTCAACAGGGTTGGTCGATACCTCGAAGATAACGACTGCATCCCGCACCACATGATTGGCTTCCGACCAAGGTTATACACACAAGACACCATGTTACTCCTAAAGCATCAAATTCTAGATGGCGGGAACACTCGGGACACTCGTGCAATACTCGGTCTCGATTTAGAAAAAGCCTTCGATACAATAACGCACTCGTCAATCTTGAAAGCGATCGCAGCCCTCGGCCTAGGTCATTAATTTTACTACTTTATCCGCTCTTTTCTCACTCGACGCAGAGCCGTCCTCCGCGTAGGAGACCTAGTGTCGGAAGAAGTGGAGCTCGGGCAGCGGGGCACTCCTCAGGGATCCGTCCTCTCACCCACGCTCTTCAACCTCGTGATGATTGGGCTTTCCGAACGACTTTCAAAAATAGACGGGCTAAATCGCACTATCTATGCGGATGATGTAACCATATGGTGCTCCACAGGGTCGGATGGCTTCATTGAGTCCGCCCTGCAAGAGGCTATCGACGCCACCTCGACCACACCGGTCTCAGGTGCTCACCTGCGAAGTCGGAGCTGTTGATATATTTGCCCAGACGCCGGGGTGCCAAGCCCAAAGGGTGGAAACCTCCGGCGGAACGCAATATCACCCTCCACACCAGAGATGGTCGTACTATACCCATGGTAGACACCATCAAGGTCCTCGGCATGATCATTGAGTCCCGCGGAACCAACGCCCTAACAGTACACAAGCTCAGGACTAAGACTGAGAATGCCATACGACTCGTACGTAGAGTAGCCAACAGGCACCATGGTCTCAAAGAAGACAACCTGCTGCGTCTCGTACACGCGTTTGTTTTGTGCCATTTTACCTACGTTGCCGCTATACACAAGTGGCTGCGTGCTGAGCGCGATCAACTCAATGCGCTTATTCGCAAGGTGGTCAAACGAGCCCTTGGCCTCCCTATCACCACTCCAACGTACAAACTCCTCGAGCTTGGCGTCATAACACGCTAGAAGAGATCGGCGAAGCTCAGGAACGTGTGCAATTGACCCGACTCACTACCACCAAGGCGGGCCGCCACATTCTGCGCGAGCTCGGCTTCTTCTCCTCGAGGGCCAGGGACCCCCCAGAGTTGACTCTAATTCCCCGTGAAATCCGCGACCTTATCACGATCGCTCCAAAACCACGAAATGTACACCCCGAATACAACAGAGGCAGGCGCCTTGCGCGCGCGACGGCCATTCTCAAGCGCATAAACACGGAAGCGGACGACGTCTCGTTCGTGGACGCCGCTGCCTATCGCAACAACCAAGCCTTCGCCGCGGTCGCGGTATCATCCGCGCAGCAGACTCTTAACTCAGCCACAATCCTCACCCGAAAACCCGAAGTAGCGGAGCAAGTAGCTATAGCTATAGCTATGCTCGACAGCAAACGGGAATTCATTTACAGCGACTCCAGGCCGGCCATCAAAGCCTTCGAACGCGGAGTCATCTCCAACCAGGCGTTACGTATCCTGCGCAATGCGGACCTGAGTGCCCTGAAGCACCACACTGTCATCTGGTTCCCCGCCCATCTCGGCCAGGTGCCGGGTGCCCTATCCCACCTCAACGAGATCGCCCGTGATGCAGTGCGCGCACTTACCGACCGCACTGCCACAGGGCAACCTCATCTTGCTGGGTTAGATACCATTCGGGATGCACCAATTACGTACAATGAAATTACAAAGCACTTTTACTTGGAACGCCGCATTTTTCCACCCCCACATCCGAAACTTAACCGACCGCAGGCATTAACCCTACGCCTATTACAGACACACACGTACCCAAACCTTGCCACGCTTCACGTTTATTATCCCGATGCATACCCCAGCGACACATGCCCATCATGTGGACACACAGCGACACTCGCACACATGCTCTGGGAGTGTAGAACAACTCCTCCCGACTCTACTTCAAGCAAGTGGAGAGGTCCCTCAGGAGCTCACTTCTCGCCGACCAGCAATGGGCCGTCCAGCAGGCCCACGAAGCGGCCGCCAGGTACTCCCTGTCGGTCCCTACGTGGGAGACGCCCGCTACGCGCTAAGCGCGTCCTACAGGACTGAAATAAAGTTTTTTCATTCCATTCCATTTCTTAGCGAACTTCAGCCACGTTGAGCCTATCTATCTATCTATCTATCTATCTATCTATCTATCTATCTATCTATCTATCTATCTATCTATCTATCTATCTATCTATCTATCTATCTATCTATCTATCTATCTGTCTGTCTGTCTGTCTGTCTGTCTGTCTGTCTGTCTGTCTGTCTGTCTGTCTGTCTGTCTGTCTGTCTGTCTGTCTATCTATCTATCTATCTATCTATCTATCTACCTATCTATCTATCTATCTATATGTTTATCTATCTATCTATCTATCTATCTATCTATCTATCTATCTATCTATCTATCTATCTATCTATCGAGCCGCCTACAACTTTTCGCTCTCCTTGAGTTGAGTTAATAAACTTTATTTGCCCAACGGTTGTTGCTGTGCCCGGGGCTAGGCTGCCAGGGACACATCGTTCGAGGAACATCTTTTGAGGTCCTCGGCGACGGCCCTTGCCCGCTCGACGACCCACACCTGGTCTTCGAGGGCCTCGCTGAGAAGGGCGGCTTGCCATCGCTCAGCAAGGTGCCCCATTTCGGTGGGTCCCTCAGTTGACATCTTCCTTTCTCGTGGCCTATCTTCATCTCTTTCGCATTGCCAAAGTATATGTGCCATATCTGCCCGTTCGTGCGCGCATCACGGGCAGCCAGGCGACGGGTGCAGCGTGGGCCAAAAGCGGTGCAGAAGGCAGGGGTTGGTGAACGTGCCCGTCTGCAGCCTTCTCAGGTCCACCGCCTGCGACCTGTCAAGGCCCACGTGTGGTTGCGGAAATTTTTTCCGGTCTTTCCTATAGTGCGCAAGCACGTCGTGGTACGTGGCAGGAAATTCTTCTCCATAGCAGTCAGCGCACTTCTGTTGTCTCGCCTCTTCTGCACCAACTTCAGTTTCTGCAGCAACGGACGTGGTGGGAGTGGTAATTTCGGCATTACCAGTGCCTGTGGCCACCACCGTGCATCGGCCGGTGCTCCTCCCAACAACGGTGGCGGCTGCTCCCTGGGTGGCTGTGTCACGGCGGGTATGTTGCCTTGCGACGAGGTGGGCGTGCTCGTTATGATTGGGTGGGATGCCGGTTAGTCTTTGGCTGTTGGCGTTGTTGCGGCTAGTTTTACGGCTGTTGTTGTTGATAGTTCCACGATCCCCCTTGTGAGCGGGAAACCACTTGAGGGCCTTGTTAGTAGTCTTGCCTGACGCGAAGTCCCCAGCTCTGGCGTTAAGCATGCGTGCCACCTCCTCAGACACCCAGGCTTTAATATAGCTCCAAATCGCTGATTTAGAATCGCTAATAATCAGGCTGTTGTGTGCACCGCTGTGGAGTACCGCTAAAGCTATGGCCATTTCTTCTGCAGCTTCGGATGATGGCAGCCATGCTGGTGCCGTGACCCGAACCTTTCCTGTTGTATCCAGGACCGCCATAGAGAAAGCAGGTCCCTCCGCCGCTGACCGGACTCGTGTTGATGTTGCCGATGTCGCTGCAGTCGTTGTTGTCGTAGAAGTAGCAGTGGTGGTAGCGATAGCGCCTCGACTTCGCCTCGCTCGTTCACGGGTAGCGGCGGGGGTTCCGAGCGTCTCCCGTCGCCGTTGCCGGCTGACAGTGGATACCTGGCCGCATCGACGAAGAGGACACCCTCTTGGCTTCCATGCGCCTTCAGCATTGCTGCAGCTCTGCATTTGCGTCGTGCTACCAGCTCGTGGTACGCACCGTTCTCTTCCAGCCACAGGCCGAGCACTCGTATTTTGGACACCGTTGGTATTTGGGTCCCCTCCTTCGTCACGACGCGGATTACCAAGCGACGGGCGTCCAGCACAGCCTGCGGTGAGGTCCTTTCTCGCGTGGTCTATGCAGGAGTATTTCCGATTTATCGGGAGAGCAGACAAGTCCCGTGCCTCCGAGGTGCCGCTCCTCGGCCCGGACGGCCTGCTGCATTCTCTCTTGCATTTCACCAACGCTCGTATTCGCTGTGGTTCACACATTTCACGACCGCTTGTGAAAGAACTGTGCGAGACCGTTCTGTATAGTCTCGAACTGACTATTCATGCTTCTCTTTCCTACTCCTCTTCTTTCCTATCTCTTTCCGTTCTATTATTCTCCTTTTCCCCCATCCTAAGTGTAGGGTAGCCAACCGAGCCAAGCTTGGTTAATCTCCCTGCCTTTCCTCTCTATTTATCTCTCTCTCTCTCCACACGGTCATGTAGTCTGCGTAGATCGTGTGATTGATGCCCTCTATTGCTTCGAGATGGTCCGGTAGTCCGATCATGATTAGGTTGAAAAGCATGAGAGAGAGCACCGAGCCCTGTGGCGTACCCACACCCCCAATGTCAACTGTTCGTGGTGGGGCACCGTCGACCTTCACCATCGCCTTGCGTCCGGTCAGGAAGCTGCTGACGTACCGGTGGAACCTTGAACCAAGACCTAGTTGGCTGATCTTGTCCAAAATGGCAGCATGTTTTTCTGTATCTAAGGCACTTTTGAGGTCTAACTCGAGCAGGGTGCGCACGTGCGTGCTTGGTGCGTTAATGACCTGTTCCTTGATTTGCAGCATAGCATCCTGCGTCGAAAGTCCTCTGCAAAAGCCGATGATGTGAGTGCCGAAGGCATCCCGCTTCTCGAGAATCGTCGTCACCCTGTTGAGGCAGGCGTGCTGCATGACTTTCCCGACGCAAGACGTTAGAGATATCGGCCTCATATTTCGAACCTCAAACGGTTTACCTGGCTTGGGTATTAGTATGACAACCGCTGTCTTCTATTCTTGTGGAATACGGCCTTCCTTCCAGCATGTGTTGATATACTGACGTAGCTTCTCGATGGCATCATCTTTCAGGTTCCTCAAAATTCGGTTGGTGATCTTGTCAGGACCGGGCGCCGATTTAGTCTTCAGTAGCTGGAGGACTGCTCTAATTTCCTGCATGGAAAATTCCGCGTCTAGTTCCTCGTTGGGAGCCCCACAGTAATCCATGTGACTCTCGCCTGCCGGGCGAGTGAGGTGCGTCTGGATGATCTCCTCCACGAAGGCCTGCGGGTCGTCTTTGTACTTGTGTCGCAGCTTGGCCATCTGGACACGAGTCACCGTTCTCGTGCTGGTTGAATCCAGCAGGTGCCTGAGAATCTTCCATGTGCGCCCTGCACTCATGTTTCCGTCCATCGTATCGCACAGCTCCTGCCATTCCTGTTCGCACAGTCGAACGCAGTGGGCCTCAATCTCTCGGTTGATCTCGGCATTCTTCTTGCGTATCTTCCTGTTCAGTTTCTGCTGACTTGCTCTTCGCTGCATAGATTTCTTGGCCTCTACAAGATGCGCAAGCCGACTGTCCACCCTGAAAGGCTCGGGAACGCTGCCGTCGACGCTTCTGCAGGGCCTGTCACCACCTTCAGGCTCTTTTCATCTGTTTGGCCATTCTATTTCTTTTGTAGCTTTTTCTACGTCCGCGAGTAGTTCCCTGCACCATTCCCCGATATCCTCGATTGGCCCTTCCTGCTTCTCTCGTTCTCTTTGCTCTCGAAACTTGTCCCAGTCCACGACTCTAGCTTTTTGGCAGCCATCCGTTTTGCCTCCATCCTCTCCCATTGTCATGCTCAGAAATCTGTGGTCGCTCCCCAGATCCTCAAAGGTGTTCGACCAAGTGATCGCGCCCGCGTCTGACCAAATGGAGAGATCAGGAGACGTGTCGCGGCACGCGCCCTTTCCAATCCGGGTGTGCTATGCCGGTTCATTGAGTAGAACCAAGCCAAGCTCGTCCATCAGTTCGGCTAGTCTCTTCTCTTTGGGCGAGTCGGCTCCATATCCCCATTTCGTGTGCGGTGCATTGAAGTCTCCGCAGATTAAGAGGGGACTCGAGCCGGTCTTCGCCATCGCTTCGCGAAAAAGGGCGCCAAATTTGTGCGTGAGGTCCCTTATTGAAGGGGGGCTGTACACGTTAAGCACGAATAGGCCGGTCTTCCGGTTTCCAATGCAGGGCACGACCTCAATCAGGTTGTGGTCTATGTCCGACTCCTCGCTGATATCAAGTGAATGGTCGATAAAGGCCGTCCCTCTCTTAACTAGGGTACACACCTTTATGTCCTTCCGCGTGCATTCACACGGAGAGCCACATGCTACATAGCCTGCTAGCTGAGCCCAGTCGAAAGGTTCTTGCAAAGCAATCACGTCGGGAAGTTTGCTTTTCGAGAGAGTTTTCATATATTGCACCATTGTAGCTTTCAGGGGCGAAGCTCCTTATAGCGGAACCCGTTCGTTCCCCGTAGCATGTAACAAGTATAACATTTTGACCTCCAAGGTGGTGCCGGTGAGAGACTTCTTCTGTGCGTTGTTGAACAATAAAAAATAGTGCTCAATGTACATGTCAATGGCTTCTAATGGGAATGAGAGACAGGAGCATTCGGCTTTTAGTTAACGCGCAGGCCGCGATCACCATTAGCAGCCATTGGCATGTACATTGAGCACTATCTGACGAGAAAGGGTTGCTACGTTATACTTGCTGTGTGTAACCTCCTTAGCTTTAGAAAGGTTTAGCGAGCGTTCAGCCGCAGTGCCATGAATACAATTGTCAGCGATGTCCGAATGAATGTAGTCAAGGCAAGTTTCAAATTTTAAGAAAAACTGTATTGTGCTAAGTTACAGGTGAATCGGCAGTGGTTACATGTATAAGAAAACTGGACTCGGTGCAGGAGCTCGATCGGATACGTCCGACGCCACTCGCGTCTCGGCTCGCTCTGCGATGCGTTGCTCTGCGGTCCCGGCTCGAATCTCGGCTCGTTCTCCTCTCTCTGGCGATGCGTTGCTATGCGGTCCCGGCTCTAAGGCTCACTTTTGTTTTTTGAATGTTCGTTGAACCAATGGGCAACCACGCCGAGTGGACGCGCTCAGGGCTCGGAGTCTACGTTAACGCAGTGCAGCGTTTCCCGTGCATGCACGGAGACGCTGCCGGAGAAGGAGACGCTGCCGGAGAATGAGACGCTGCCGGAGAATTCAGCTGTGCGAACTCGAGTGCCGCTGACACGGCCCTCCCGAAAATTGCGCCTGTCCTCAGGCGTGCGTGTCGTTAGATGGCGATGGTTCCGTAACTTCTAGGAGTGGCTCCTTATATCTACGAAGCCGCTCCACGTTGACGATTTTTTGGTTGATCATGCCCGGTGTGTGGGGTACTGTTTGGATTTCGGCCTTGTTTCCTCCGACGAGGGCCGTTATCTCGAACGAACCTTAATAGCGAGGATATAATGTGCCTCGAGCGCTCAACTCAAGCAGGATGAGGTCCCCCGTTATGAACCTCGGAGTTCACCGCTTCTTGTCGTATCGGGCCGTTCTTTTGCGCTGACTCTGCAGTAGCTTCTCTCTTGTCTCCGCACGTCCCCTTGCCAAGTCGTGCAGTCTATGAGACTCGTCGATGTCTCCCTCGACTGAGGCGAGGTTGAGCTCTCCTGGCAGTTTTGGGTCGTAGCCGTGCATGAGTCGAAATGGGCTGTGGCCACTGTGACGATGCTTCGTGGCGTTGATTGCTAGCGTTGCTCGGGGTAGTTCCTTCTGCCATTTGTCCTTGTTGTTTAGCATTTTGCGTAGCACCTGTTTCAATGCTCCTACCGTTCGCTCAATCAGTCCGTTTTATTGTGGCCAGTAGGGTGGGGAGTTCTGATGAGCAATTCCCAGTCTGTGATGGAATTGGTTGGTTTTCTTGTTCACGAATCCCTTGGCTTGGTCCGTAATAATGACGCTGGGAACTCCAAATCACGGAATCCATCGGTTTGTCATGAAGTCAAGGTAGTTCGTCGACGAAGTGCTCGGTACGGTCACGGCGTCCATGTATCTCGTGGCTTGGTCGATACACACGAGGATGTGGTCTCCCTTCTCGTTCAGCGGACCCATGTGATCCAGATATATCACCGCGTTTGGCTCAGTAGGAATATCGCGTGGTATGAGGCAACCTTCATTCCGTGTCGTGCGGGCATTGATAGTCTGGCACGTGTGCCAGGAGTCAACATACTCGCGTATGTCCTTTCTTATCGATGGCCACCAGTACTTTCGCTGGATCAGGTCTCTTGTCTTCTCGACGCCTAGGTGGCCATTGTTGTCGTGGAAAACGATCATCACACTGCTTCTGAGGGCAGCGGGAATAATCACCCTTTGACGGACCCGTCCTCCCTCGAGAGATTTCTTCACCAGTATGTCGTTTTCGATCTCGTAGTCTGAAGATTTGTGCTTGGCCTCCTCCCGAAATCTTTTGCAGTCAGTATCCCTCTCCTGAAACTCGCGTTGGCGACTGTGTTTACCGACCACTACTGCGTAGCAGTGGAGGTCTCGGGTCGAAACGCCCTGGTCGAAAGCCTCTGCAGATTCCGACTGCCTCGAGAGTGCGTCAGCAGTGGAGTTCTGGCGTTCTGGCTTGTGCTTGACGTCGAAGGTGTACTCTGCTAAGTCGCGCGTCCACCTCGCAAATCTGCGGTTGCTGGCTCCCTTCTGGACGAGGTATGACAAGTCGAAGTTGTCCGTGAACACTGTAAAACGAGGTCCTCCTCTCAGGTAGACCGAAAATTTCTCAGTGATCACCCAGTGGAGCGCCATGCACTCGAGCATATTAGAGTGTAGACCACGATCGTGCTCGTTTAGTGATCTGCTTGCGTACTCTATGATTCGCTCCTTTCCGTCTTGAGTTAGAGAAAGCACCGCACCCAGCCCGGTTTGCGAAGTGTCGACGTGAACGTTAGTCGGGCAGTCTGGGCGGAAGCTCGCCAAAATCGGCGGGTTCTTCAAGGCGTGTTTTATGGCATGGATGGTTGCTTCATGAGCGTCAGTTCATACGAAAGGAACGTCCTTCGCCAGAAGGTGCCGTAGCTTGTGCGTGACCTTTGCAAACTCCGGTATGAACTTTCGGTAGTGGTTAGCGAACTGCAGGAAGGACTACAGCTTCTTTGCGTTGCGATGCGGCTCGAACTTCTCGACAGCGGCAACTCTGGATTCGTCCAGTGTTCGTCCTTCGGCGAAGATCACGTAACCCAAGAAAGATACTTTGTCTTGAATCAACTGGCATTTCCGGAGATCCATCTTCAAGCCGTTGATCGCGAGTCTCCTGAGTGCTTCGTTCAGCAAATCCAAAGCCTCCCTCACTGTTGTGGCTCCCTGCCCGACATCGTCCATGTACGTAGTTGTCCTAGGTAAGCCATCGAACGTGCGACGTATGACTATTTGCATGGTCTGAGGGGCCTTGCAAAACCCAAAGGCCATTAGAAGGTATTCGTACTTTCTGTCTGGAGTGACGAATGCGGTCTTGTGTACGTCGTCCGGCTTCATTCGTATAGTCAGAAACGCCGTCTTCACGTCCAACACAGTGAAGTAAGCCGATCCGTCGCGCATGACATCGTCAATACCGTCTTCCATGACGGATATTGGATAAGAAGGGTTGATGGTTTTCTCGTTGAGCTTGCGATAGTCGTGTACCATTCTTCATGGAGTCGTCGGGTGGTGCGGTTGGTCGACGACTATCGTTGGAGCACCGTACTCGCTTTCGCTCGTCCTTATGATGCCCTTGGAGAGGTAGTCATTCACCTGTTCTCGGATGAACTTGCGATCAGCCGGTGGCACCTGTACGGCCTCGATGACACTGGTATATTGTCTCTGAGTTCGATGCTGTGTTCGGTGTGAGGACACACGCCCAAAGTGTCGCCTTTAGAAGTGAACGCTTGGTGATGCCTTAACAGACTTGCGTGAAGTTGTTCCCTGTCTGCCTCGGTGGCATCCTTCGTTATTTTCCGTGTGGCGTCTTCGACTAGACTCGTGAAGTCTTCGTCGGGTGCGGGACATTTCGTGTTGAGGCGCACGTACCCTTCGCGTTGAAAACACTCTCGTCCGATTGCCGGCAGAACGTCACAATAAGCGTTTCCCCGGTGCGGTGTGGTGTGCCTTGTTTCGGGGGTGGCACTTCGGACGACGAAAATTTTCCGGAGTGCTCGACTGGAACGATAGTCACATCGTTTGACGTGTGAAACGTTAAGTCGACGTTCGCGACTCGTCGCCAGTCTGGTCCCAGAATCTGGTCAATGCCGCTGGGCAGTTCCGTTACCACGACGTCTTCGAGTCGCACATTCGTGGTGCCCAGTGTCACATCAAGCGTTGCAGCGAGAGTTGGGTTCTCGCGCGATACCCACGCACGCATGGGTATCGCGCGAGAACTTCGATGTTCTCGCGCGATACCCATGCGTGCGTGGTAATGTCGTCCATCAAGGCATTGGCACTCATGATGGATAAGTTGGCGCCACTGTCAATGCACACACGGACGGGTCGCTTGTTAGCAGTACCGGACACTATTGGTAATGTGCCACCCGTCGAATGCAAAAAACAGTTCGCTTGCCTAGGTGACGTAGTCCCTGTTTCGTGGCTGCTATTGTCCCTCTTCGCTCGTTTCTCGTCTGCTCTGATCGTTGCTGGCGTTTTCGGCTTTCTACAATCACGGGACAGGTGACCGATGTCGCCGCAGTTGAAGCACGAACGAGCAGAGAGGGGCCGCGGGTGTGGAGCTCCCGAGAAATCGCTGCGTGGGTTGGCCTTCGGCAAGTTGGCAGAGCTGCTGGCTGGCACCCGCTGGTTCGAACCCTGACGACGGCTCGCTGTAGACAACCACGGTTTCTTGTCGTTCTCGGCACACACGGTCGTGCGACGCCTCGCGTCGAGCAAAGCCGCTCTGTCAATGAGTTCGGTTACTGTGCCACACAGCTGCGCTGCGAGTGGGTTGGCCCATGTGTCTTCCTCGGTGCGCTGAGAATGAGGGAAATTCGTTCTTCCTCTGCTAAACGGTATGGCGCCTTGTTCAGAATGGCGTTCTTTGCGTACATGTACTCGACGATGGTCTCGTGGCTCTGAAGGCGTCGCTTCGTCTGCAGTTCGAGGAACTCCTGCATTGTCAGCTTTCGTTTGAATCAGAGAATGAGCGCTTCCTTCCATTGCTCCCAGGTGTCATACTGTGAGCCGTAGGCGCTGTGCTAATCCTTGGCAGATCCCGTCAAGTGGCTTGCTGCTGTCACCAACATCAGCGATGGCGTCCAGTGGGCAAGCGCTGCGATTCTCTCCACTTGCGTAATCCATTTGTGAGCACTTTGTTGCGGCGTCCAATCGAACAAGGGGATTGAGGATGACGTGTCGCTTGTGGAATGAATCTGGATCGGGCTCGTCGTCGGTGGACCTCTCGACAGCGTGTTGGCGAGCAGGGCTTGTGTGTTCACGAGCGCGGCGAGGATCTGGGCTATGGAAGGTTCTCCCTCGTGCGTTGAAACGGTCGGCGCGGCGGGGCGTGCCGCGTCTTGGTTGGTTCCGTCGTTCAGTGACGATGGCCGCGTCGAACCCAAGGACATCGTTATGTCAGCAGGGACGGAATGGTGCAGCCCGCGGGTTGAAGTCGTCACCCGTTCCGTTGGCAGTGAAGCATTCTGATGGGCTTCGTGCAATGTCTCACGTTCACTCGTGGTCGCACGGTTAAGCTAGGCTTGCAGGCTGCTCAGTTCAGCACAAAGCCTCTCGTTGTCGGCAGACAGTGTCTCCAGGTGCGCCTGCCTGTCGTCGTCGTAGGCAGCCTGGTCCTTCGTTGACGAGTCCGTCGGCTCTAGGGCTTGGCGAGTGATGTTGTCGCGGATGATTCTTGCGATGAGCTCGTCCTTTCGTCCAGAGCACCGTAGGCCTCGTGCTCTCAGCTCGTCGACGAGTTGCTTTTTTGTTGCATTGACCATCGTGCTGTGGTCGAGGGTCGTGAACACGCTTTCGACGATGGTCGTTTCGGAGTCCCGAGACGATGTACGGCGTGGCGTCGCTCCTTCTCGTGGCGTCGTTTCCTCCTCCGCATGCAGCTCGGTCGATTCCCATCCTGTCGACTGGGCCATGTCAGCGATGTCCGAATGAATGTAGTCAAAACAAGGTTCAAATTTTGAGAAAAACTGTGTTGTGCTAAGTTACAGGTGAATCGGCAGTGGTTACATGTATAAGGAAACTGAACTCGGTGCAGGAGCTCGATCGGATACGTCCGCCACTCGCGTCTCGGCTCGCTCTGCGATGCGTTGCTCTGCGGTCCCGGCTCGAATCTCGGCTCGTTCTCCTCTCTCTGGCGATGCGTTGCTATGCGGTCCCGGCTCGAAGGCTCACTTTTGTTTTTTGAATGTTCGTTGAACCAATGGGCTTTGTTTTTGAATGTTCGTTGAACCGAGCCCTGAGCGCCCCGACGTGCTTAGGGCTCGGAGTCCACGATAACGCAGTGCAGCGTTTCCCGTGCAAGCACGGAGACACTGCCGGAGAAGGAGACGCTGCCGGAGAATGAGACGCTGCCAGAGAATTCAGCTGTGCGAACTCGAGTGCCGCTGACACAATGAACTTGTATATACCATGAATGAATTCGAGGTGGTTAAAAATGGGAAGTAGATATGAAGGGCAAGCCGTAAAAAAGTAAAAGCCGAATTCCCCGCCTCTCATTTTCCATTAGCAGCCATTGGCATGTACATTGAGCACTATCTGACTGAAAAAGTTTCCTACGTCATACTCGCTGGGCGTAACCTCCCTGGTTTTCGAAAGGTTTAGCGAGCGTTCGGCCGCAATGTCATGAATACAGTGAACTAGTATATACCATGAACTCGAGGTGGTTAAAGGTGGGAAGTAGATACGAAGCGCAAGCCGTAGGAAAGTAAAAGCCGAATTCTCCTGCCTCTCATTTCCCATTAGCAGCCATTGGCATGTACATTGAGCACTATATCTGACAGGAAAAGGTTGCTACGTTATACTCGCTGGACGTAACCTTCTAGGTTTTATAAAGGTTAAGGGAGCGTTGGGCCGCAGTGTCATGAATACAGTGAACTAGTTTATACCATGAACTCGAGGTGGTTAAAGGTGGGAAGTGGACCCGAAGCGCAAGCCGTAAGAAAGTGTGCGTGTGCCACCTCTCGTTTAGTCTTTGGAATGTCCGCTAGATGGCGGTGCTTCTATATGTGGAATATATGATGAAAAGATGCGAGATGGTGGTACTTGGAGTGTTGAATTGATGGACGAACAGACACATAGACAGATGCATGGATGGACGCATGAACGGACGCAGGGGCGGCTGCATGGACGAACGCAGGGACGGACGCACGAACAGACGCACGCACGGACGGGCTGATGGGTGCATGGACGGTCACACTGACGGACGCATGGACGGACGGAAGCAACAAGGAATGGACGGACGAATTCTTCGCCCCACTCTCCATGATTCACTCCGTGGATACGCTGCCATTTTTTTGTTTTTGAAGCCCCTACAGTTCCATTGCCAGACGGTGCGTCTGCCGTGCGTCTGCCGACAAACTTGCGGGACGCAGCCATGGTTGCTATTCAAAGGCGTTGGGGGAACGCTACTGTCCGTGCGTCCCTACTTTTTCAGTGTGGGTGGTGTTGACATTGCTGCTTCTGTTGAGAATGGTCAATGCTTCCCCTCCCAATTCTACTTGACCTTGTCCCTGTTGCTGGAACTGCGCCGTCCCGCGTTCCAGATATTCAATGCGCTTTACACGGCCGCAAGTTGGTTATTGACCGCGGCATACTGTGCGTTCCTTTCGGCGTCAGACTCGTTCAGGCGAATGAGGAGCGTCTCAAACAGTCACTCTGTCTTGTTGGTTAGTTTGTCTACCATTTCTTCGATCACGTCTATCTTTGGGCCAGCCGGTCGTTCCCGCTTCGGTTGTTGCGTGTGATTTTCAGCGCCTTCAAAATGTTGAGAATCGCTTGGGCTCTTACGCTTAAAGCCAACCGCCACCAGCGCTTCATAATCACCTCCACAGCCCATGTCCGTGTCCCCGTCTCCTACTGCCGAAGTCGTGTCGTGTTCATCGGCATCTCCATGGGACGAGGAGGCGCCAGAGGATGGGGTCTCTGCAGGGTGTCCTCCCATTCGCTTGAGGATATCGTTCAGTGTCTGTTGTAGCTCCTCAATTTTCCGCGTTGATTTTTCATTCTGCTTTGTGGCCTTGACCAACTCTTGTCTAAGCTCCCTATTCTCTTTCTCCATGTTCTCCATCCTCGCTGCCAGGCCGGGGTGGGCGGCTGCCCGTGGGCGGCCGGAGAGAGGGTGCCCCTGTGCGGACTCCGCCTTTGTTCCCGTGACTATGTCACGCCAGGTGATTTTGCGCGGCCCTTTCTGTTTCCCGCCAGGTGTGGCCCCTCCTATGTCTTGTTGGGGGTGGTGTCGGCTCTCGCTGCGGCTTTTGTTCCGACTCCGACTTCTGCTCGTACTACGACATTTGCTCCGTCTTTTTACCGGCGAGGGGGATCCGGATTTGGTTGAACGGCCCATGACCTGTTGGGAGCGGGTTCTGGATCTCGAGCGACTAGGGCGGCCTCCTTCCACCGCACCAGCATTGCTATCCGATGGTGACAGGGTTCACTCTTGAAAGTCTCTGAACCTGGCCTTCCACCTCTGCTTCACTACGTGCCGAACCTTGTATTTGGTCTTGCACATCCGGTCAGCCGTGGGGTGCGCCTCACCACATATTCGGCACTGGGGCGTACACTCGTGTCCATTGATGGGGTTCTTTTCTCCACATATTGGGCACAGTTTGATATCTGGTCTTGGGCACACGTCAGGTCTGTGGCCGAGCCTGCCACATTCCTTGCAGAAGTCTATCTGTTTCCGGTACACAGATACTGTTATCATAACGCTGTTGAAGTAAACCCACGAAGGAACTCGGTTTCCTTCATAGAGCAGTATCACATTTGTCGTACTACCGAGCTTCTTCGCATACGTTAGAGAGGGGTTTCTTGTGTTCACCAGTGCTTCCACGAGCTGATCTTGATTATATTTAAGAGGTACATTGCGTATGATTCCTTTTTGTCATATTCTCAGGCGCTCAAACATATGCGTTCGTTTCGTACCTCTTTCTGTTGATAGTCAAAACCTTCATCTTGGCGATTTTCGTCGCTGTGCTTTCCTCTGGTGTACTTATCACCAATATGTTTTGCGTGGGGTTGGGGCAGATCATGATCATCTCGTCGTCACCCACACCTGCTCCGTTGCGTATCACCTCATCAAGACTCGCATCGCACGTGCTCCTTATATTCAGCCCGTCCCTCGGCCGAACAATTACCTTGATATCGTCCCTGGGCAGTCTGGGCATCTTGCTTGCTCGTAGAACCTTGCTGACAATGCTTCGGCGGCCTTGGTGCATCGGGCTTGGTGAACGGGCGTCTTCTTGTCTCACCACCTTGTTTTGGCTGGCGCGTCCTCTTTTTTTTTCGTGTAACTTCAATCCAGCCATCTGCAACGCTGTCAGCGTCTTTGTCTTCACTCGTGGAAACGCTTCTTGTTTGTTCAGTTCTGCGGTCCGTGGCTTCCCCTGTCCCTGCCTCGTCTACATCCATCTCGGCTGTTCTTTCAGTCTCCGAGTTAGACGTGGTATGCGCCAGGCCCAACCACCGTTAGGCATAGGCGCTCACTCGTATAGTTATTGCAGTTTAGGAGCCTTAAGGCTCGTAAAGCTCACGCTCACCCAAAAAGCTGGTATCCGTGGGTTCGCGATAACTTGATCTGTCCGATGGTGTGCCACTTTCAAGGTTAGAGTTCGAAAAACCTCCGGAAACATTCACAAATTGACGGAGCCGATGTGACATGCGTTCGCTCCCACTGGCGACCATAGCACTTCCTCCTCACTCTCCTAACCGTTTCAATATTGGTATCAATACTAAACTAGTTATGGCTTAAAATGACTGCATGACAAGCTTAAGTGACAAGTCAAGACAAAAAAATCATGACGTATGTCATGAGTGCCATTGTTTATATTTTATGGTCTTGCTGCTCTTGCGGTGGTTTCGTTCACATGACATGTTGCAAAACCGGTGTTGTATGACAGGACTTCATGACGAACACAAGCGACAGACCCTAACATGAAAATTGTGATGTGCGTGTCATGTAAAACATAACCACTTGCTTCTATCATGATGCGCTTGCGGCCATCTCGCTAGCTTCAGATATACCATATTTGGTATTACGGGACCTGAATGAATGTCGAAGGTATATGACTGGCACAAACATGATAATCATGAGATGCCTGCCATGTAACAACATGACTGAATGCCACGCTCATGGTGCGCTGGCGGCTGTTTGCCTAACTTCACCTATACCAAATTCGGTATTACGGGACGGGAATAGATGACGCAGGTACGTGACTGGTGCAAGCACGAGAATGATTACATGCATGTCATGTAACAACATAACTACATGAAGATCTAATGATGCGCTCGCGGCCTTTTCACTAGCTTAACATATGCCAAATTTGGTATTACGCCACGTAAATGGATGATGAAGGTATGTGACTGATGCAGACAAGATAATCATGAGATGCGTGTCATGTAAAAACATGACTACATGCCACACTCAAGGTGCCAATACACTTCGGCGTGACAATGCGCGTGTACGCACCGGCGTTCGGCTCGTCGCGTCACACCAACAATGCCACGCCAGGCGCCGATCTTCTGACCATATACTCGCAGGCTCGAGCCACGCTGCGTTGCTCTGAGGCATGCGCGTTTGAGTGAGCCCGGCGTCCCTGCGATACGAAGAGAAGCATACGCAGTGCTATCTAGGTAACGTCATCAGTGCGAAATGCAGTATGTCGCATTTCGCACCGGTTGTCGCCGTGTGGCGCCGACGGACGCTGGCAACGCGGTTGCGTTTAGCTAGCGTAGCGTCACTGCGCCGTGTGTGCGCGCGCATCACCGTTATGTCGGAGTATATTGGACCCTTAATAATGCTCTCGCGGCCGTTTCGCTAGCTCCACATATACCAAGTTTTGTGTTACATGACGTCAATATATGATGAAGGTATATGATTGGTGCGAACAGCATAATCATGACATTTGTGTCATGTAAGAACATAACAATATACCACGCTCGTGATGCGCTCATGACCGTTTCACTAGCTCCCCATAAACTAAATTTGGTATCACGCGTGACGTGAATAGACGGCGAAAGTAAATGACACGTCCAAGCCTGATAATTAAGACATTGAAGTCATGTACGGCATAATTAATCTCCGCCTCGTAACGTTGTGTTAATTTGACGTATCACCTTCCTCATTCGTGCTTCGCATATCACTGATTCCCACTGTAAATGAGATCTGCCATTTTTTTAGGGGTGAAGCATTTTAAAGCGGCACCCATTCGTCCTTCGTCGTAGTCGTAGAGCGTAACCAATATTACGTTTTGACCTGTAAGATGATGCCAGTGGGAGATTTCTCCTGTGTGTCGTGGAACAATAAAAAAATTCACAGCATGCGCGCCAACTAAAAGCCGAAATATCCTGTCTCTCATTGCCAATTAGCACTCGAGGTGGTTAAAGGTGGGAAGTGCACCTCGCAGGTGTACGCTGACGTCACTCTTTCCCTCACCCGTAGAAATCTCACCGCAGCGCCTTCAGCTGCCGGCTCCTACGCCCGCTCGTAACCCACTTCTCTTTCTCTTCACCCTCTCAACCACCCACAACGCTCGACCACATGTCGAGTGAAAATACTCTCTCTGCTCTTTTATTTTTAATGAAACTTACATAAAAACCAACCCGCCTCTCGTGTCGTTGTGTTTCAAACAAACATTTAGTCGACTAAATGCTACACCAAGTTTCACTTGAAGCTGTTCTTCCAGCACCCGCGTCAATGCCCGTTTCAACCTGATCAAAGCCGTGCGCATCTCTGATGCTTTGCATCCCCTCAGGTTCCTTTCATAGATATTGTGCACAATTGTTTCTTAGCCGATTTTAGATGCGGAGCATCTTATACTCGCGCCTTGTAGTGCGCCGTCCGCGCCGTCCGCACCGCTTCTCAAACATTCGACAGCTGACGCGCGCGCATGCGCCGTCGCGCCGTCGCCCACTCTTCCACCATCTGTGCATCCCTTCCTCCTCTACACACCGCGCGCGCTTCACTCCTCCACCATCTGTGCACCCTTCCTCCTCTACACACCGCGTTCGACATCTACAATTCTCCTGATTCTCCAGTGGACGCGCATGTGGCGTCGCGCTTCGAGAACATTCAACAGCTGACAGTGCATGCGCCGTCGTGCTGTATATATACTCAAGGTCGGCGCTCGCTCGCTCAGTTGCCGCTCGTCGGTTGGTTTGTACGGCGCGTCGACGTCCAAGGTCGCGGTGAAATGAATTCCAATGAATCCACAAACACAATGATCGACGTCCCTTCGACCAGCACCGCCCTTTCGCATACGTGTGTACGTGTTCACTCATTTAACACCCCCTCCTACAACCACGTTAACCAATTTAGCCATCGACCCAAGTAAGTCGCAATTTAACACCCCATTTCACAACCACGTTAACCAATTTAGCCATCGACCCAAGTAAGTCGCACTTTAACACCCCGTTAACCAATTATATGGTCCGCATCCTCCTCAGTGTTCCGCCGAGGGAAGCTGCGGGCAATTTTTTTGGCTTACTTGATATACAACATATTCAGGGTTAATAGAATCATGCTGGGCTCGTTAATATTGTAACAGGTGCTAAATTTTATTGCTTAGCAATGAACAGGAAAAATTTCCCGCCCACACTACCTTGGAGGTCAAGGTCCAGCGGTTATAGATACGGGGTGGTTAGTGAACGGCTCTGCAGCGCGAGCAGTCTGATGTTTTGTTTTTTTTTGTCAGTCAAGAAACTCGTTAGCAGACACTGCCGGCATCGGCATTGCGAGGCGAGAGACGGGAGGGGAACGGATGTGCAATGGCGGTGTTAACGCCGCGGGAAGGAATGCCTATGGTAAAGAGCAAGCGTACGTCAGCACACACTCCCGGCGTCGGCGTTGCGAAGCGAGAGGGCATATCGTAGGAGAGGAAAGTGATTGCGCAAGCGTAGTGTGAATGCGGATAGTGACGCCGATGCCGAGGGACATAGAGCTGAGCCTGCAATGCTTCACATTTAAAGAATCTATGCATACCCACGAATTGTATCATGACGAATGGGCGTAGGTGACGAATATCTACGCATCCTCACTAAGTGAATCATAACGAGTGCGCGAATCATGACAAGAGCCCGTAGAAGAAGAATGTGTGGTCAAGAACACGTTTACTCTTCTTCGTCATCAGCGTCGTCTTCATCGTGATGTAGTGGAGACCGTGCACATGCTCTGCTGTGATGGAAGAAAGAGAATGTGTTATTTCAAACGTACCTATTTTTCATTGTCATCAGCATCATTGTCATCACAGGACAAGGTAGAATACCTTAAGATGCTTCTCCCTTAAAGTTCAGAAAGCTCGACTTGGTACACGTTGATAAACAGCACATCAGGTGGCGTGCCGTCAGAAGGAAAATAGGAGGGAAAGAACAACAGGGAGGTTAACCAGCCTATAGGCAGCTGGTTTGCTACCCTGCGCGTGGGAGGGGGATGGGGGAGATGAAAGATAGAGAACAGAGAGGGAAGAGAGAAAAACCCAGCACATTCGGCAGCACACGCGCGCACACTCAGTCATAGTCCAGTCTTGTCTGTCGCGGTGTGTGTCATTGCTGTTACAGCCGCTTGTTCAAGTCCGTGTCACGTAAGAATTTCAACAGAGCTTTTGTCGCCTTCTGTTGCAATGTCTTCTCTAGGGCACTTGACAGAATAGTGTCCACAGACACTTGGCTGTTGTCGATGCGCGCAAGAACAGACGGCAGTGACTGTCTCTGGATGTTATACAACGGACAGTCACACAGGATGTGGTGTAGCATCTCTTCGCAACGACAGGCATCGCAGGAGCGTTGTCGGCCATTCCTATGACAAAGGAATACGATATTGTAAATGCCACCCCTAGCCATAAGCGATGAAGAATGGTGGCTTCTCTTTGGTCGAGCCCAGTGGGCATGTGGAGAGCCATCAAAGAGGACAGGTGGTGTTGACGATTCATCTCGTTTTTGGTGGGCACTATAGTGAAAACGTGAATTCACGCACAAGTCATCGAAGATTACTGGCTGCATCGGTCCACTAAAGCGGTATGACTTCTTCTCGTAAAAGCGGGAATGAGGTAACATGAAATGGAGGCCTGAGAGGGAGGAGTGGTTGAAGCAGTAGTGGGCTAATAAGTGAGTGAGTGAGTAAAAACTTTATTGAACATGTCCGGCGTCATATAGCGGGGTGGGGCTACAAGCACCCCGGCCTAGGTGACGGCCTCGAGTCCTTGGACCCGGGCGGCATCCTGGGCTTGCCGGACGGCCCACAGTTGATCGGCAAGGTCGTGGCTGAGCAGAGCCGCCTCCCATCGCGCCTCGCGGTTCGAGACTGCCATGTCTACCGGGGCTAATAAGCTTGAAATCATTTTCTGCAATGGTTATTCTAGGACCATGAACATGTGCATTGAAGGCTCAGAAGGGAAGGAGAGCCTCAAAAAAGTATACTAGGTCAACAGGTCTGGACTAGCTCTTTTCGAGAATCTGTCCTCCCTCAAATATGCGCGTGACTCTGTCCACCTCTTTTTCTTCTCCTACCTCTCGTATTGCTCCCATGATCCTTCAGCTGTTCAAGTTAGCAAACAAGACCTGCGTCTGGTTAACGTCCCTGCCTTTCCTTGTTTTTCTCTATCTTGCTCTTTCTTAAAGCCCCACTTCCCCGAAGGAAATCGTCAGAAATTGCGAATGCATTTGTTGTACCGAGGGACGGTACCGTTGCCGTCTGAAATTCAGCTTCACCGACTTCTGCCATCGAATTAAGAGGCACCCAGAGAGCGAATAGTCAAGAGCGAGGAGTGAGCGGACTGGAGAGTGGTGTGCAGGTAAGAGAGAGAGCGAACGGTGAAAAAAGGAGCAGCGACGCACAGCACCTACTTTCTCCTACACACTCTCATACCACATGCTCTGTTCAGGGGCGAGCATAAGCGCGCGCACCCGCAGCTGTTGCTATGGAAGAGGGATTAGGGATTGAGAGCACTGAGATAACAGCTAAAGTGGTTGCTTGAGCGTGTTGGTATGACATAGTTGAAAAAACAAACAGCGCGCAAAAACGAGAGACCAGACGAAGAAGTACACATACAGAGTGCTGCCGGTGCGCAGACACCAACACAGACAACGCTGGATGCCTTACATAGCCCGAGTAATAAATACATTCACACATAAAATAAAAGCCGAAGCACTCCGTGCGGATGGGTAACCACCGAAGCTGAAAGGTGTAGCAACCTGCGGTCGCTGATGTCGCAGCCGAAGGCAAAATACCACTGAAGAAACACCCAACGAATGCGGGCTTGAGTTCCGGCGAATGTGCTCCTGCTATTGTCGCGTTGCCTTTACTCTGCCTGCAACGCCTCTTCCTCGGCTTGTCGATGTCTCTTATATTCAGCTCTGATGCCTGCCACAGCCTCGTTTGCTGCATGCGCTTCGCCACCAAAGCCCAATGCTGTGCCTGGAGTGTAAAGCTCCTTATTTGGCCAGGAGTGTACCTCTTCAAGGTAAAGATCTTTATTTGGCTTAACTGGGGGCCATGAACGGGAAACTCATATAACAGCAAGCAATGCGCGCAATACAGTCGAGTGCGAAATGAAGGTTGTCGAGCCAGCGTTGAGCGACTCAGCTTCCTGAGTTTGTTGACCCTGGCGGTAAGAGCCCTGGCCGCCCATTTCGGAGCAAGTGAAACACATTTCTTTTCCCTTGTTGGCTGTCCTATGCAAAAATAGTCACGCTTACATGAAACTCTCCGCCCGTTCAATCTGTTTGAAGATTTTCATTCGTTGCGGTCAAGCGTATATTTGGTTAGCTCTTGTCTTAGCAGACAATAACAAAACTCCAATTTCGAAGTGTGTAATCTCTGCTAATGCCGAATAACACACTACGCGTGGAACCATTACTGTTTGTTCCTTGACGTAAAAAACAGTCAGAGCTTTGCCGCAAAAGCGTCGCAATGAACGCGATAACAACAAATTGTAATGCCCCACGCAGAATTGCAAGCAGATCGAAATGTGCCCCGCGTTTCTCACGCACAAACGACACATGAAAGGTACTCACAGGTATAGATGCACGCGAATAAATGTCTCAGTTGTTACTTCGCTGTGTCTGAAAAGCGCGCTTTTTTCGCAAACGGAGGCTGTGTATTGATTTCAGTTACCTTTGTGCGCCCCCGGTACAACAACAGAATCGTTCCAGTGCAAGCCGAATGCCAGCCAAGATGTATAATCCTCCCCATTGGGAGATAATGATGCGTGAGAGATTGTCCAATCATATCCTTTCTGCGAGCCAAAGTACGTGTAAGCGATGAGAGCCGCCGCGCGCACCCATTGCGCAATCTTGCGGATAATGGTGAAAACACGATATCTCCCCTCCGAGATGCCCACCACCAGCGGTAAGTGGTAGATATAGATAGCTTGCTGTTTGAATGTTGAAGGAGGTACCCCTCGGTAGCTCAGTGGTTAACGCCTCGCATTCATGACGCTGAGGTCCAACTTTCGATTCCACGCGCCTGAGTCTTTTTTCGGGATTTTTTTTTCTTTCTAGCATTTTCATATATATATAATAGAGAGCAAGCGCCTTTCTCGGAAGGGAGTGACCGCTGCTCAGAGAACAGCAAGAAGAGTGGGGGAAGCTTGCCTGATACCTCCATTTTCTCCGAAAAGAATTCCGGGCCATGCCGATCTTGTAGTTAATTGGCGATGCTTGTGCGATAAGCTTCAAAACGCGCCTAATTGTACACTAATATAGGCGTTCAGATCGTTGGTCACCGAAAAACTAGTCATTGTTGGGACGCGCCGTCTTTCGTACATCAGGCGTCGAACTTTCGATTGTTATCAGTGGTTGTCTAGCAATCTTTGGAACAAGCTTGAGTGTTCGTGTCTCACGCCCAATCTTAACGAAACGATCTACTACGATAGTAGAGCTTCTCGAACAGTGAAGTGCACTCTGCACTGGGCATTGCTGACAGTATTTGTTAGCGTAAACAAAATACAGCTAGACTGAAATGATGATATGATGATTTGATATGTGGAGTTTAACGTCCCAAAACCACCATATGGTTATGAGATACGCCGTAGTGGAGGGCTCCGGAAATTTCGACCACTTGGGGTTCTTTAACGTGCACCCAAATCTGAGCACACGGGCCTACAACATTTCCGCCTCCATCGCAAATGCAGCCGCCGCAGCCGGGATACGAACCCGCGACCTGCGGGTCAGCAGCCGAGTACCTTATCCACTAGACCACCGCGGCGGGGTACAGCTAAACTGAAACAAATGCAAGTGGCAATATAAATGTGCGTATATGCGTAGCCTATCAATGGTTCAAGTTCCCAAATTTTATTATTGTACAAAAGCAGCTGGACCGCCTGCGTGAATGTACGAATGAAGTGTATAAATTGGTAGATTACGTACAGAGGCAATCGATGGTATGCGAAGCACGAATGAGAAATGTTGATATGTCGCTTTCGAAATCAGCGCATCGTTACGAGGTAGAGGTAAATGATGCCTTACATGACTTCCGTGTCATGATTATATTGTTTGAATGTGTCGTTTACTTTCGTAATTAATTCACAACACGTGATACTAAATTTTGTATATGTGGAGCTAGCCAAACGGCCGCTGGCACGCTACGAGCGTGGTATGTTCTCATGTTCTAATATGACTCGCGTATCAGGATTATCATGTTTGCACCAGTCATATCTTTCGTAATCAATTGAGGTCACGTAACACCGAATTTGGTATACGTGGAGCTAGCATAATAGCCGCGAGCACATCATGAAGAGGCCAATATACTCCAATGTAGCGTGGACGCGCGCGCATGCAGGGCACAGTGACGCTACGTTAGCAAAACGCGAGCACTCCATAGGCGGATGCCAGGCGCGACCAGCGTCCGTCGGCACGGCCCGTCGGCAACCGGCGTGAAATGTGACATGTGGCATTTCGCGCCGATGCGTTACCTAGACAACACAGCATCTACCTCTTTTCGTGACGGAGGGACGCCAGACGCGCTTAAACGCGCATGCGTCAAAGCAACGCAGCGCGGCGCGTGCCTGCGAGTATATGGCAGGACCGGCGCATGGCGTGGCAACGCAGGCGTGACGCGACGAAATGAACGCCGGCGAGCACGCGGACCACGTCACGTCGAAATGTATTGGCACCTTGACTGTAGCATGTAGTCATGTTCTCACATGACACACATCTCATGATTACCATGTTTCCACCAGTCGCATACCTTCGTCATCCATGCATTGGCACCACGTAATAGGTAATTTGGCATATGTGAAGCAAGCGATACGGCCGCGAGCGCATCATCAGTGTGGCATGTAGTCATGTTCTTACATGACTTGCGTGTCGTGATTATCATGTTTGGATGAGTCATTTACCTATGTCATCCGTTCACGTCGCGTAACACCGAGTTTTGTACATGTGAAGCTAGCAAAACGTCCGCGAGTGGATCATGAGCGTAGCATGTAGTCATGTTGTTGCATTACGCGCATCTCGTGTTTATCATGTTTGCACCAGTCACATACCTTCGTCATCTATTCACGTCCGTAGTACAAAATTTTGGTATAAGTGAAGCTAGTGAAACTGCTGCCAGTGCATCATGAGCGTGGCATGTAGTCATGTTGTTACGTGACACGCATGTCAAGATTTTCACGTTAGGGTTCGTCGCTCGTGTTGGCCATGCAATCATGCCATACCATATCAGTCTTGCAACATGCCATGTGAATGAAACCACCGCAAGAGCTGCAGAATCATGAAATATAAGTCATGACATTCATGACATACATGTCTTAATTTCCTTGTTTTTACTAGTCAATTGTGTTTTTCATACATCTATGTTATATCATATTAAGTTTGATATCGATATCGTTATCCAAACGGCCAGGAGAGCTAAAATTTGTAGGCGGCTAGATAGATGGATAGATACACTGACATTCGCCGAAGTTCGCTCTGATATGCTTCGCATTTAAAAACTATGTCGAACTCATTATGAAAACGTGTCCAGATCAACTTCCCTACTGAGTCACAGCTATCTCCTTCCACTTATCCAGTTCTTCAAATGAGCCCAGAACGCTTTCAGCCAACTTATCTATATAACTGTACTTAATTTGAGCAATCATTACTTTCAGTACATTGCGTATACACACTTTTACTTAAATGCGGGCCTTATGATCCCCCGAGAGCATTATTATATGTTCCTGTTTACGTTCGTGTATACAAGAAAGCATGGTGTCGTAACATGCAATGAAATGAAAAAAAAGATCATTGCTCTAAAAAAAATTACTGCCGCCAGTGAGGATCGAACTCACGACCCCTGGTTTACGAGACCAGTGCTCTGCCGCTGAGCTATAGCGGCTGTCATTACGGTGCATCGTTAGTTGTGTTGCCATAATAACTTCTTTTTTTAATACCTTTGAAGCTCAAGTGTATTGCATAATTTTTGTTCTACAATAGTTGGAATTTTGTGTAACATTGTTACGAGAAGGAGACTGACTCGGAAGAGTAGAAACAGATATATTTACAGCCGGTTAAGTGATGATGATGATGATGAACCTTCGGATTTGCTGGCACTCGCCCACAAAGGGGGATCGGCCAAGAACCGGGCGGCAGGATCATCAAGTGTGTTCAGTCAAGCATTCAGGTAGTCTCGTAGTCGTAAATAATAACAATAGGCTAACAGGGTAATCTCTTTGTTGCCCTTATGTACTCGCACACAGCAGAGAAAACCTCCCTGTGGCTATAACCTAATGTAATCCCTCCAAAGGATAAAATTAGTTCCACGTTTATTTTTAAACCTAGCTTCTCAATTGGCGCGACAAGGTATCTTTTCCTTTGATAAGCATAACGTTTACAGGATAAAAAGAAATGATCTATTGATTCCGATTCCTTGCAAAAGAGACACAACGGAGATGCTGTTAGTCCAGCTTTATGTAGGTAGTAATTCAGATGCGGAATTCTGCAGCGTAATCTGGTGATTGTAGTTTCTAACTGCCGAGATACACACCACTGTTTGTTCCAGCAATATCTTAGATGTACGAAGTCTCTGACTTTATCCAATGATAATTTTTCTATTTCTTTGTGCAAACAAGCCTTTCTATATCTGAGTGCGGTTACATAGGCAAAATCAGGTAAAATAGGTAAGATTGGTCCGCTTAAAGATGCTTTGGCTAACGAGTCTGCCATCTCATTTGGATAAATCCCGCGGTGGCCGGGTATCCATAGCAAGTGAAATTTTTTCAGGTTTTCTGGTAATAAACTGCTAATCATACTCAATAATGTCAAATTTTTTGCTGTAGATAGTGCAGTGCATACTGAGAGAGAATCGGTAAGTATGACCGCTTCTGATTCGCTTGCAGGAAGTTTACTAAGCGCTAGAGTTATAGCAAATAATTCAGCGATGAATATAGGCGTGAAATCTGGTAATATAATTGAGAAAGACCAGTCGAGAGAAGTACAGAAGATGCCTATTTTAGCCTTTTCGTTCAATACGGATGCATCCGTCGCAATAATGTTGTTTATGGACAGATGAGTCAAGTAATCTTTTAACCGAATATTTAAATAATGAAGGGGCAGTTGTTTTGCATTAGAGGGGAAAATATCATCAAATGTAATTTCAAGTTTTGAATTAGGTGTCTTCGTTATGCAAATCTGATAAACATTTACATTGAGAGGCTCTAGCAATGCTTGGACGAACCTAATCTGAGGGGAGTGTAGTCTAGACCATTGTGTTCCAAAGAATGCGGTTGGTTCTTGAATAAAAACGTATGAAGCTTGTCGCAGAGGCGAATTGTATATTTTTTAGAAAGTTTGAACTGTAAGTATTCTGAACCGAGTAAACAAAGGTGGAAGGCGCGCTTCCACATACAAAACATTATTTGCCACAAATTTTGGGAGTCCAAGACACAAGCGCAAAGCTTCCCTTTCTAATAATATTAATTGTCTCATCTTGTAAGCCGCGCTGCCTGAAAACAATACACACCCGAATTCCATAATAGGCCTTACATACATCTTGTAAATCATTATCAATGAACTCCTACGCAATCCTCTTTTTCTGTTTCCCAATTTGCGTAACCACCCCAAGGCACGTGACGCTTTACAGCCAACCTCGTCTATATGGCTTTTCCAATTTAGCGTCCTATTATATACGATGCCTAGGTATTTCAGGAAATCGACTTGGGAATGAGCTCGGTACGATACATCAGGGAAATGTTGACACGAACCTTAAAAGAGAATGGCAGAAGTGCGCTTTTTCTGACGTTCAATGACATATGGATATTGTCAAGCCATCCTTCTAGCATGTTCATGTAATTCTGTAATGCCTGATACAATGAGTGCAGATCACGGTTTGTTGCGAAGAAAGCAATATCATCTGCATATACGTAAATTTGGATATCCTGATGAGTTGGAATAGAACTTAGTAATATGTTGAATAACACCGGTGACAATACTGAGCCCTGAGGTACACCTCGTGTCTGCTTATATTTTTTAGAAGAGCATCCATCCAAGAAGCAATAAAATTCTCTGTCTTTTACAAACTCTGTAATCCATGCTGTTATATATTTTGGAAAGCGATGGTCTTGCATCTGCTGGATTAGGATGGGATATTCCAGTTTGTCGTACGCTTTAGCTAAGTCTAGAGTGACTAGTGCACAGTATTCGCGACGATGCCGAGCCAGCTGTATGCGACTTTCCAAATCCACATGTGCACACCAAATGGAGTATCCCGATCTAAAGCCAATTTGTCTGGGGTTTAGTATTGTATGTTCATTGATGTAGTTTATTATACGGGCATTCAAGACTCTCTCTACAAGCTTGACCAGGTTAGATGTCAATGAAATAGGCCTTATGTTATCCAGAGTAAACTACATTCCCTGTTTCTTAAGTATCGGAATTATTTTGGAAAGCTTCCAATCGGCCGGAATCCAAGAATTTTTCAGTGAATAATTAACTATATTACGGATTTCATGTGGCAATATTCTGTATAACACTTTAATCATTGTATAGGTCACCCCATCAGGTCCAGGAGCAGCGGGCGGTAAGCTCTTCATCACATCCGCCAATTCAGCTAAAGATACCTCCTGGAAATCACAATCCACCCTTAATTTCACCATGGACTTTGGCATAATTGTCGTAAACCTGGTTTGCAAGCCTTTAGCAATATTTTCCAAGAATTCAGAGAGTTCGCGAGGAGACATAATGGTGGAATGACTGCTTTCTGTCTGTGGAATCATTTTTCTCGCACGTAAAAACCTGAAAAGCATTTTCTTATTTTTAGACCTAGACAGATAATTAAATTTATTCATATCATAGTCTTCTTTTGCTTTGCGCACTAGACGCTTAAAATCGGCGGGCATGAATTTATAATCACTCTAATTTTTGGGGCATTGGTTAATTAACAGCTTTTTCCAAGCTGCTTTTCGCTTTCTATACCCCCTGACACATTCTTGATTCCACCACGGGCTAAAAGATCCCGCTGTGTTAGAGTTTAAAGTAAACGTTGAATTTTTTAGTGATCGTTTCAACACCGCACATAGACTCATAGCCCTAAGGTCATCCTGCATTTCCTCGCGAGAAGTTAACGTAGATTTTAAGTCTTTTTGTAATTTAGCATAATTCACGAATGAGCCAACTTTCCCTGCCAAACTAAACCTCGGGAACTTAATTTCAAACGTAATGGGAAGGTGGTCGCTGTTTGTAGCCCAATCTAATATATTCCACGAGGATATGCCTAAAGTGGAGCTGGAAAATGTTAAATCAATAGTCAATTTAGAGTTACCTCTTACAAATATAGCAACGTGTGAGTTCAAGCAGGAAAAGTTATCAAGCGTCCATTCCCACAAACGTCTTCCGCATACATCAGATTTGAAGCCCCAAAACACATGGTGTGAATTGAAATCACCATACAGAACTATTTCCTTTCTGCATGAAGCTACCATAATATCGAGGCATCTCGTGTCTTGAACTCCTGCAGGAAAGTATACATTTGCAAAAGAGAAAGGCGAGCAGTCTGGTAGTGTTATGTCTAACACCAGAATTCCGTAATTCATATCCATACACTGATACGATATCTTGGCTCTGTGACTAAATTTAGTTGATATTAAGAAAGCCAGACTGCCACCTCTACTCGGCCGATCCAGCCGTATTAATCGATAATTTTTCATGTAAAATTTTTTACCGTTACCAAGCCAGGTTTCCTGAATGGCAATTATGTCGGGAGAAATTTGCGAAGAAATATATTGTAAATCTGTAGTTGCCGACCAAATAGACCGGCAGTTTCCACTGCAGAATTTTTAGGGAACCTATTTTGATGCTATACCGGCAGAAGAAACTGCCTGATCCAGAATATCTTTTTTCAAGAAATCATTTTTTGAGAGGTTCTCAAAGAAGTCTTTCTTTGACAAATATTTCTTGGATTTTGGGTTCTGAGAAGACTTTTTAAAAGGGGGAGATCTGTTACGTTTCAAAATTCTTAGAGATTCTGTGACCATGTGTGTAAAGTCTTCTGAATCATCTGTCACAAGTTCTGACTCAGCCTGAGCTCTATTTTTTGAAGGTCCTGCTTTCGGAGAGATAGATCTCTGATTGACTGTCTGATTTTCTTCCTCTGTACCCCTTGAAATTAACAGAGCGCGCGAATCCCGATTTTGCACAGAAACTGTACCAATGATTTGTGTCAGCTGTTGAGTTAACATATCAGCCAAGGCTTCAAAAAGAGTAGCTGCCAGACGCTGCATTGCCTTTTCAGTGGACTTTTCAATAGCCTCAGTTATCGACTTTGCAAGCGATGCATCCATTGCCGCGGTTTGCCGGGATGTTATGCCTGCGTAACCTTTCGATCTTTCATGCATTTCTGCTACCGCCTCCCTCCTAGAGCAACGCCTGCGTTCTATGATTTCTAGAACACCCATTTATCTTTCTTTTGCACCACATTCAGCAGAGTCTGCAGGGTGCGCTTCATTACACAAGCAGCACTTCTGGTCATCGGATTTGCAGTCGCAGCTGTCATGACCCTCTCCGCACAGACGACATCTAGCCTGTGATCTGCATCCTTTCATGCTGTGGCCGAATCGCCAACATTTTGAGCACTGCAAAGGTTTCGGGGAAAGTGGTTCTACTTTGTAGATTAGTGGCCGGGCCTTAATTTCTGTTGGCCTAACTCTTCCTGCAAAAGTTACTATAACTGATTCAGTAGGCGATTTTGTTTTATCAGTCATTCGGGTGCATCGATAGACTGAAACTGCCCCAGCTACAGCAAATAAGTCAAGAATTTCTTGAGATGTCAGACTCGTATCCACCCCACGGACTATGCCCTTCGTACATGCAAGATGAGCTGGAATAAACGGGCTCACCGACTGTGCAGCAAATTCAGAGCAATTCAGAAGCTCTCGGACGCAATCCTGGTCTGCAGAGCAGCACAGGATATCCCCTCGGCCGAACTGGCGGACCTCCGTAATCTTCTGGAAAAGCGACGAGGCTTTCTGAAGCTTCACTTGTATCACCTTCGGATTCTTCATTGGAATGAAACCCCCATTTGTAGGAACCACAGCCACAGGGACGTAGCTATCTCCACTGCGTAGCAAGGTATCGAGCGGCCAATCCTTGACCAGTAGTGAGGCCAGCCAAGGGGAGTGCCCTTGGCCGGGTGATGAGAAAGACATCAGAATATTCTGACTTGCCTGACCTCCAAAGGGCTGCAACAACGTTTCAGTTGAGAGAAACTAACAAGAAATATGAGGAATGGAAAGCAAACCAAAGCTTAGCTACAAGGATCCTGCCGCTCGACGTTGAGCCGATCTCCGATGAGCCACGTCAGCCCCCACCTCGACCGAGTCTCCAGAAGGAGCGAAGCGCGCTCCTTCGGTTAAGTGAGCAGCGCCAGCAACACAGATTAGCTCGCGCCAGCTTATCTTCTTTGTCTTCTACATATGCATGCCACTGGCACGTAGCAATATGAAGATCTAAGAAAGCACACAAAGCAACAAGATTTAATGTTAAACCAGTACAAAAAGGAGCAGATTGAGGCTTTGATCCAGGCCTTTGAACAACTTCGCTACATGACTGTGTCGCCTGAGAATTAAAGTACACGCACAATCCGCATGTTCTGAACCCGAGCATTAAAACACTGGCGGACATGTTGCCATATTTAGTATAGAGTTTGGTGCAAGTTCTTCTGGTCACTGGTCAGGTATCTTGATGAGGATGTAGATGCGGCGGTCGCTGACAAAGTTAAGGTGAAAAAACAGAGATGTTTGGGAAGCCATGCGGGTTTTTTTCATGACACTAAGCTGGCAAGAGAGTCTTATGTCACTTTTAGGGTAAAAGTTGACGTAATGAACGACTGTATAGCTGGCAGTTGGATTCCCATCTGGCATGTTGATATTGTTTTCAGTCGTCTAAATAAAAATAGATTCTAAAAGCAGTATTGCGGTCGAATTTCGTTCCTTGGCTACAACAGCGACATTGTCTCAATACATAAAATGACCGTGTTTGTCTGCGTGCTCGGCCAGGGCGTTGGACGCTTTCTTAATATTGCCCCTGTGCCTTTGGTGTTTCTTCAATCTCCTGTTGAAGTTGCCAGTTTCGCCGATGTAAGAGCAGCTGTATTCATAGTTTTTTAAAATTAACTAGGGGAGACTCTGGTGCTTCGATCGTTCGGCAAACATGGGAATGATAAGTACAGCATGTATTTGCCTAGTCTTCATACTTGCAGGCCTCTACTCATTCTTGCCGCGCCATGTTCGTCTAGAGACTAAGGTACTCGGCCATTGACCCGCTGATTGCGGGATAGAATCTAGGTGGCAGGCCTGCATTTTCAATGGAGATGAAAATGCTGCAGGCCGTGTGCTTAGATTCGGGTGAGTGTTGAAAAATCCCAGGTGGTCGAAATTTCCGTAGTCCTTCACTACGGCTTCTCTCATAATCATATAGTGGTTTTGGTACTTTAAACCTGACATATGTATGTATCGAATCACACTTGCAGATTTGGTACTTTTTTGCTGTGCTTTCGTTTTTCTTTAAAAAATGAATGCACTCTTTTGAACTCCGTGACCTGATTTGAAGTGGTAAGCCTAAAAATTAAAGTGGTGAAGTGCAACGGCTAAACATTTGCTGATTTTCTGTTTCGGGAAAAGAACAGCTTCAAGCCATGCGTAGTCGAGTGGTACATAAATGACGAATATTAGGTAAATGTATGTACTCCGAATCATTCCCATGATAGCTGAAGCGCCTTGCGTTGCAGCTCCCACAGACACTAGCGCCGGATTTCCCCCTAGTGTATTTATAGGATACTCTATGGCTGCAGTATGCACATGGCACCTTATAGACAACTCTAGGGTATCATATGCAGTTTAAGCGATCCTTCACGTTTACTGGCTGATTACAAAGCTTGTTGGACGGCTTGTGCGCTATGCGATGGTCATATATTGAAAATGTACATCTTAGTGCTTTGCTGTCCACAGGAAGATGTGGAATGCCTGTGCACCTTCGAAACGACCTGCCCTGGGATGACTCGGAAGGGGGGATACCTTTTCAAAATTCCTAATATACTTCTTCGATAGTTCATCGATAGTTCTTGATTAATGTTCTGAATTTCTTTTATATCGACATTGTCCCTTAAGAAATTCTGAATGCTCGCGTTACCCGAGAAGACACAATGAATTGCTCGAGGCAAGATCTGAAATTCAGGTAGTGGCTGGTATGGGTTGCTATTCTGTAGACATAAGCAAAAGACTAGTTCCGGTACAGTTCGACTAGGCATCGAGAAATGGAAGACTGTTGTCACACTTATATTTTGCGATAAAGTGTATGAAGGGTTCTATAGAGTTGAGAAGATGCAGGAACCGTGGGGCACCATTCCTATTGACCATGCAGAAGCAGTCATTCACGTAGTGGACAAATATCTTAGACTTGGGAATAATGTCAGTAAGCGCCTCCAGTTCCATTACCTCCATGACCATATTTTCTGTTGTAATGAAGATGCAAGGCACCATGGTAGGTCCACCGATGTGCTTGTATACTACTGCTCGTGGTAGGTGGAGTACGTGTCTCTTAAGCAAAATTTCAGTAGTGCCCACAAGTCCGCTACCTTCAAAGTCGTGCGCTCCGCAAGCATTTTATCCGCAAACTAGACTTATCTGCATGTTGATAGTGAGCCAAGTCGACAGGGGCTGAAGTGAACAGCGATTTGACGTATGAGGACCCCATTACGTCCTCCTCATTCACGGTAATGTCGCGCACTCTTTCAACAAAAGCTGTGGAAATTGCAACGTGTGTAGCTGTTTTGCAAGAGAGGGGGCCCAACACTTGATGTAAGTAGCTAGAAGGTCGGTGCAACGGTGACATGTTAAGTGGACGATTGGCCTTAGTGGAATGCCTGGTTTATGTAGTTTCAGCATTACGTAAATATCGGGTGCAGGTTCATTAGTTCAGAGGAGGCAATAGTTAAGGTGCTTCTGCTGAGGTGGTGTGAATTGGAAAATCTTCGAGAGCGGTTTCTACAGTCTTGTTTGAACGCCTGTAGTGATATATTTCTGTATAGGAACGTAAGAAATGCAGTCTGAGAGCAAATAGCTCATCTTACGAGCTTCAAGCCGATCTATGTAATTGCCATGGTGGCTCTATTCCCGTTACTACTGCAGATTTGAGCATGGAGGTAACTCAACCCAAGGTACTCGCTTACATTGCTCGCAATGTTGACCAAGATAATCATCCTCTACATGGACGACTGCTTCTGCATCATCAATAGGAATCATGCCCCACGGCTCCTGCGTCTTCTTAACTCTACAGAACGCCCCTTACAGAATATGAATATGAAAGCACTCTTCCGATCCTCGATGCTGAAGTGAGCCGTGCCGGAACTATTCCTTCATGACCACATCTACGTCCTCATGTTGCAATAGTGAAGGTTTAACATTTGTGTCCATAAGATAGCGCAAATAAGCTTAGTTGTCAATTTACTGGGATGCCGAAAGAAAAGGCAGAAAATTAGTTTGGTCACACGGATCGCTAGCTAAAACAGTCGAATCCTTCCATCGCAAAAAGAGTGTTTGCACTGAAGTAACAATAAAGAAGTTTTCGAAAACACCCATTCTGTCGTGTACACTAAAATAAGCCGGGCATAACGTTTTCTTTTGTTCACTATCAAACCATACTTGTTAATTTGCAGTCGACTGTGCGTCGTAATCTCTAGCGAAGAGAGCCTTGACGAGCACAATGAGCTTTCTAAGCGTGTAATCTTAAAAGGTGACTAACAAGCCAGGGACATTCTTTTTTTAATCGTTTGAGTGTGAAGTTCTTTAGCAGAATGTCGTCTCCAAACACACGCATTCAGTGAAAACACCCGCACGGAGTAACGACCTTATCCCCGCAAATTGAGAAATGGAAGAAACAGTAAATGAAAGCATTAAAGCAGCTCGACGGCCTCAGCGGTGCACGAAGGAATGCTATCAATATTGGACACTTCAGTCAAGCCAAATACGAAGCCTAAAAATTCATCCAGGCTTTTTTGACCCTTAGAAGCGTGAGTAAATCCGTCTCTGAAAAAAGGCAATCAGCCGGGTAAGTTTTGTAATAGTAATCAAATGAATAAAATGTAGAAAACACGGGCTTCAGCAATTATTTACAAAATGCCGCTCGAACACACGTGCTATTAGAAATCGAAAAAAAAAAGAAGGATACCCGTTAGCCTTAGTTCTAAGTCGCACATTCCTCTACTTTGCGAAAAGACAAAAGCAGTATAATAATCTCAAAGCAATGAACGAAGCAGTCTGAGAGTAATGAATGAGTAACCAGAAGTGTACCATTTGCGCTGCGACTTTGGGTGATGGGAAAGATGTCCAAAGGGATGGGGAATGAGCGAACAAAATACAAACAGATCCCAAGTAATAGAACCTTATAGCTCACAAAAACCGGCTGTCAGCGTCAGTTTACCTCGACAAGTTTACCTATGCAAGTGGGGCAAAAAACATTTTTAGGGGAAATAAGGACGCAGATTTGAATAACATGTCACACATATTTAGTTTAAGGTAAAATGCACTAATTTCAATTCAATTGTGAAGTGAATGAAATGCAAGTACTTTATTATCAATTTGGTCTTTATGTGAATATTTATGTTATCCCGATTCGGTGAAACAACAAATGTCTTTTCATACGTGTGCGCATTACTAACCTAATGGGTACATATCTAAAGAACCAAATCGTTTTTGAAGAAGACTGCTTCAGAACTATAATAACCATTAGAGCAGTTTAATTTTAATCTGCATATGACGCATCGCAACGTAGAAACTATGCATAAAGTAAATTTTCATTTTGAGCCGGTTCTTTCACAGGCACTACTACAGCACTGTCCACAATTCTCGACAGCCCACATCGAAGTGGAAGCAATTATGCGCTTTTTGAGGAGCACGGGATCGTGTAAACGTCTTTGACTTGTGGTGCAGTGCCGCACGCTACAGCGAGTGCATTGCCTATCTCTCTTTCTTATCTCCTCTCTATTTTTCAGCTATTTCTCTTTTTGAATCCTCACGTGTAATGTAGCCAACTGGATGTTCTTTCTGATTAATCTCCCTACATTCTACCATTAGTTTTTTTTCTTTACTTCATTGGCACGTAAATATAAATATGTAAACATTAGGCTGTGATGTTTTTACGGTTTATGAAAATTTTTCTTACTGACATCGCCATTGTAAGACTTCTCCTATATAAAATATATATTTCGTTTCGCGAGAAAGGAACGACGGTCTTGATTTTTTGCAAGCACTTTTGCTCGACTGCAAACTTTCAGTTTTCCGAGTATTCAGAAAGAGCAGTTTCAAAAATTGAACTTCTATGAAACAATGCCTATAGTTCCGGTTCAGAGTTTTACTGAATACCTATATCTGAGCATATATTTCTTCTGTGCGCCACTAACAGGCACCTAAGTCAAGAAATAACGTCACTTGGAATAGTGTCTTTTTTAAAGTGATATGGTGGTCTGAATTATTATTTTTGCCGGAATTAAAATAAAAAACTTCACATTTATTCTTCACACAGCTCGAGATTATTTGAGAACAAAAGTTATATACATTAGTTATTTTGTCGGCTTTTCCTGTATGGTGTACGAGTGCGACTTGTAAAAGAGTAAAGCTTCCAATCATTATTTAATAATTTCAGCAACAAGCTATGAGACTGGTCGCCTAAAAATACTACGTGAAAGTATCATATCAGCCCACTCTTTCACGCCTTACCGTGGGTTTCTACAACGCCAGGCATCCTTGCAAAGTCAAATAGAAAATCTTACAGTTTCAGTATCGACAATGATTTGCCACGTGGTCGGTTGTGTGTCAAATAGGTGTAAGGCCCAAAAAGTGACCTTTACACGGGATGCTGCCACGCACAGCACCATTGTACAGCACTCTCACAGTTTTACACTCAACTCTTTAAAATCACAGGTTGTCACAATGACCACCACGTTTTCATGGTTTTTCTCACTTGCAGGGTCACCCGAGGCCAAAATCTCTGTTATGTTCATTGTGGCGTGATACAGAAAAGGCTATAGCGTGTCTTTGGTAAAGTAAATCAGGGAGAAAAATCAAATGATTGATAAGAAATGAACGACTCAATGGGCTGGGTGTGGCGGAGGAGAAGAACAGGAGACAGGCAGGTCACGCTTCACTGGTTTTGCAATCACCATTCATCTAACATGGCAGAAAATAAAGAACTATAAATCAACACGAAGACTATACTTATCCTTTTAGGAAGTGAAAGGCTTGTCACACGAAAGGCGGGCGTCTTGTGAAAGTAGAGCTGCAACTCGTTCAAAGCTGTCCATATAGAACCTAAGCTTGACAGGCTTCGCTAAACTCTATTTTTTTTAGATAGTAGACCAGTCAAGTCAGCCTGGTCAGTCCAATGCGATTGCATACGCTCCTCTGACTTTGTCCGCAACGGAGCAATACAATAAAAAAATAAACATGGTGGTGGGAGTAACGGCTCTTTCTCGAGAACAATTTTGCATGTCCTTTTTCTTAGCGAATGTTACGGGGTCGCCATTATTTGCGCTTTTATTCCCATAAAAACATTGAGCGTACTGGAATAATTGAACTCGAATTATGGGACCAAATTCATATACCTTTTTTATATTTTCATTTTATCATTGGTCTGACGACTTCAATAATAAGATTTCTAGCGTTGCGACTAGTTAGGCTAAGGTATGCTTTCACATTTTTTTGCTCAAGGCGTCTTTGTTTTGCGTGAAACGTATTGACATTTTAGGCAAATGCGTCATTGGATGTTTTTGCAAGATGAAAAATGTCTATATCATAAGTAATAAGTCTAAAGTGTGATATGTTCACACGTTTGTGTATTTCGAAATTCAATAACTTAAGACATAACTTCAACTTATTTTCATCAATGAAGTACCGTCAAGCTGGCTCGCAGTAAACAAAAGAAACTAAATCGCACGAATACTGTGACAATAGCTACTAACACTTCTTTTTTTTTAAGTTGGGCCTTTAAAGCATACTAATGGCTGCCTATTTCCATTGGCATGGAAATAAGATACTTCTGCGCACTACTGCATACGTATATTTGCATAACCGATTCGCGGCTACAGCTTTACTAACATTTACTTGCAGTTGATGCATTGCACTCGCAACACTTAACCTAACGAAAATTTTTTCTCTACAGACGCTCGAACGAACCAGTGGATTACGTGCCCTTGCCTTGAGGCGACTATATTTGCGCGAAAGGCACTATGCCAACCTCAGGCCCGCGGCATTTGAAAACAGTTTTTTTAATAAGTGGCTTTTGTTTTGAAGCAACACTTCAAAGCGACGTCTCTAGTACCGCTTAATTGTTTCTTGAGCTGAGAAGGGTGGGTTGTAAAGCTTCACAAAGAAATGTTGTCATGTGAAAAAGGACAAATCAGTGGGACTGCTGACGCCCATAGTATAACCCTGAACGTAGTGACTGTTTTTTATTACCCATGGTTTTGCTAGAATTATTTTTATCGTGGCCCTCTCAGAATCCACTGAGCTGCGTTAACTGGCTCCTGGGGAGAAAGGCATCAGTTCATTTGCCTCCAATAGGTCCCTTTTAAAATAATACATTAACAAACTCTGAGCCGGCGAGAAAATTTCAAGCCGCCCTGCGGTCGTTTCATGGGTCATGGTGTATAATGTAGATTCGCCACCTGAGTCGGGATAAATGTTCAGATGAGTCAGATGGGGATATCTCACCACTCTATTCTTTTCATATTGATTTTATCAGGTCCGACTTCGTGTCTTCTTATTTGCGGCTCATCGTTTTTACTGCATTTCTTTCTACCAGTAATTGTGGTGGACGAATTTCATTTATGTGTTTGCCAGTTTTCTCAAGAAAATAAAGAAAATCTGTGTGCACTTTATAGAATAAAGCAGGCTAACAAATAGAAATTAATGTGTTCGTAATAGAGCGCCATATGCTCTAACGGGTGTGTCCTTTCTAATTGTTATTCTGAAAGCTCTATTTTTCTCTTGGCGTAGTAGGTCTCATCGTAAGTGGTTCCAAAATAAAAACAATGGAAGTGTCATTCAAGGTTTCCCAGCTTCACGCTCTTCTCACGTTTGTAAAAAAATGTAAAGCCCAGGTAATCAAAAACTGTGAGGGGGTTTCTAAAAACCAGTTGGAATTTGAAAATTCTTCCACCTGTTAAGTTTCTTACTGAGAATGATCGATATGTGATGCAGGAAACACGTAAAAAAAACTGCACTGCGGTACGCCAATAGGGTAACACTTGGTATTAAGACAGGCCACACACGCATGAGCATCAGCATCGTTGTTTTGGGATTGGGTTGTTGAAGCTTCATGCTTAGAATGTGAAACAGTCTGGCCGACGTTATCGAAGGAATAAGAGCTCGCATATGCCAGGATTAGGGAAGCTTGTTTTCGAAAACAAAGGAGGAAGGGCTTAAGCTCATGCTATAGGCACTCCTCCTATAAGCTGGTCATGCACTTTTCAACAGCTACTTTTCCTAACATTTGTGTTTTTTCTTCCTGAAGACTTATCACACCGGAGACGTGATGCCGACACTTCACCACCACTTGGATGCTGGTGCCGCTTGGAGCGGAGACCGTTGATGGCTAAATCTGTAAATAAGTTACGAGGGACTCAGTGGCAACCTCTTCCGCATGCTCTACCAGCGAGACGGACAAGCAGCGTTGATTCATTTCGTTCACTGCGAGCGCACTCTTCGTTCCTTCTTCCTCTAGGAGCTGGCGGCGCGCTGTTCTACAAGCTTCCCCGACAGTGATGGAAACGCGTGCTTACCACCTGAGCCGCAATGCGCATCCAGGGAAATGGCTCGAGATAAATCTATTCGCGTTCGCGTTTCAACGATACGCCACGTTCAGCATAAATTTTGTGTGTGATGCAGACAGATCCTCTGGAACGTTTCTCCACTGATTGCTTCTCGTGCATAACAGTAAACGACCTGCGTTTATTCATTGTTTTCTCGTGTTTTTGTTGTTTTTATAGCACATTCGTTTCCTTGTTTTTTATTAAATTTAGAAGCGAAATGTGGCTATCTATCTCTTTGTCACAGAGTTGTCATCATGATGTGAGAGAGGAAAAGAAACTATTTTGTAATAGTCACTGCGATTGAGAAGTTAAAGCAGGTATTTGATTGTACTCTCTCACTTGACACCCTATACCCATCAGGACCACTGGAGCTTCTTAATTGCGCACCACGCGAGCAATCCACATGCATATTGACGTGGAGCACACTGGGCTGATTTTTAAAAGCATTGTAAACAAGTTGAACTACAATTATTTATATCTGCACAACAAAGATATTAAAAAACGAACGCAAAAAACGGCAGGAAGGAAAGGAAGAGATAAGACACCGCGCTCTGTCCTGTTTCCTCCTTTTCTTCCTGCCGTTTTTTTGCGCTTGGTTTTTTAATATGTATGTCAATCAACTCGCCCAAGCTTTAACCCTATAGCTTACAACAACAACAAAAAACATATTCTCAATTTATTGTACAGAGAAAATTTCGCTTCCCTACATTGGAGTGTCATACAACTGCATGGTTACGATGTCAACTAGTTCTTTCTAGGGAACTTTCATCGCTAATGAATGTAGAATTTGTGCAATATATCATATACACAAAGTACCAGTGATCTCTGAATAAAATACGAGTGATCTAAATTGTTGATAACAATATTTATTGAATTTTAAGCATAAATTTTGCACTCAACAGTATAATGGTGTAACACGGCTTAGTTGTTTCGGTTCACAGTTTCCAAAGCCCGCTATTTTACAGTGAGAGCTGTTATAAGATCCCTACTTGGCTCACGTGCCACCGTAGTTGTCCGCCGTCGGTGTCCGTAACTACATCATGCCAAAGAATAAAAAAAAGAACCTATCGCCATTGACACAGTAGGGCTTGAACCTGCGAACCTGAGTTCGCTTGGTGCCGGCCCACTACTCTACCACTGAGCCACGCTTGTGCTTGGGACATGTTGGCAAGCTTATCTCGGGTACTCGGCTGCTGACCCGCAGGTCGCGGGTTCGATTCCCGGCTGCGGCGGCTGCATTTCCGATGGAGGCGGAAATGTTGTAGGCCCGTGTGCTCAGATTTGGGCGCACGTTAAAGAACCCCAAGTGGTCGAAATTTCCGGAGCCCTCCACTACGGCGTATCTCATAACCATATGGTGGTTTTGGGACGTTAAACTCCACAAATCAATCAATCAAGCAAACTTATCTTAGGCAGGCCTGATGTCGGGAAAGCCATCGGGTTAATACTTCACTTCACTTCGCTTTATTGCCTTAAAGACCCTTTGGTAAGTGTATTACATAAGGGGTCGGAATACATTAGTACGTAATATGCATGAACATACCTGAATATACAAAAATACAAAAAGTTAAAAAACGCATGTGCTATACATTTGTATAATACATAACCGAACACCGGAGAGGGAAAAATACGACTTATAAAGCGTTTAAAAACAGCGAAAAACAAGCAATCGTCGCACAATGCGAATAGCGTAACGAGTGCGTCATCTAATGCTCCAACCCCTTACACATGCTTGTTCTTGTTCACCTAATAACTGTGGCACATACCCACTTCAGGCATAATTCCTCATCGTCGTCAGCCACTGCATGAACAATTGGCACAAAATTCCTTGCAAGTGTTTAGCGGAGACTACACTTCTAAGAAGCATGACGAAAAATAGCATAGCAAATGTCCTGCCGACTACTACATAAATTATGTTAATAATGTCATAGTGAGTATCAAGTAACTGTACTTGCAGTAGTTACCCAATGAGTCTTTAGAAAAGGCTCTGAAAGGCTGCTCTTCTAGCTTTCACTGTGACGCTTAGGTCTGGCGTTTTTTTTTAACGCGAAGCATTACTTAGCGAACTTCTGCGACATTGAGTGTATCTATCTATCTATCTATCTATCTATCTATCTATCTATCTATCTATCTATCTATCTATCTATCTATCTATCTATCTATCTATCTATCTATCTATCTATCTATCTATCTATCTATCTATCTATCTATCTATCTATCTATCTATCTATCTATCTATCTGTCTGTCTGTCTGTCTGTCTGTCTGTCTGTCTGTCTGTCTATCTATCTATCTATCTATCTATCTATCTATCTATCTATCTATCTATCTATCTATCTATCTATCTATCTATCTATCTATCTATCTATCTATCTATCTATCTATCTATCTATCTATCTATCTATCTATCTATCTATCTATCTATCTATCTATCTATCTATCTATCTATCTATCTATCTATCTATCTATCTAGCCGCCTACGACTTTTAGCTCTCCTGGCTGTTTCGATAATGGTATCAATACCATACTTGGTATGGCATAACATGACTGTATGAAGAACATACTTGACTAGTCATAACATGCAAATCATGATATCTTTGGCATGGATGTGATGATTTACATTTCATGGTCTTGCAGCTCTTGCGGTGGTTTCGTTCTCGTGGGATGTTGCAAAGCTGGTATGGTATGACATAATTGCATGGCCAACACAAGTGACGAACCCTAACAAGAAAATTATGACATGCGTGTCATGTAACAACATTACTACATGCCACGCTCATGATGCGCTCGCGGCCGTTTCATCAGCGTCACATATACCAAATTTGGTATTACGGTACGTGAATGGATGACGAAGGTATGTGACTGGTGCAAACATGATAATCGTAAGATGCCTGTCATGTAACAACATCACTACATGCCACACTCATGATGCACTGGCGGCCGTTTCGCTAGCTTCTCTTATACAAAATTTGGTATTACGGGACGTGAATGGATGACGAAATCATGATATGGTGCAAACATGTTGAGCATGGCATGTGTGTGACGTAACAACATGACTACATGCTATGCTCTCGATGTGCTCGCGGCCATTTCGCTAGCTTCACGCGCACAAAACTTGGTAATACGCGACACGAACGGACAACATAGGTAAATGGCACATCCAGAAAAGCCATATTGGCTCGTAGTGAACTTGTCCATGGCCACCTCTGAGGTCTAGTGATCACGGCGGGCGAAGACCGACGCTCAGGCATCAATCACGTTTGCACGGCACGTGTTTCCTCCAACTCAATGCCGCGATTCCTTGTCAGTCAGCTGGAGCTCTGGAGCGTTCAGTTTCTGGCCCGTCAGCGCACCGATGACCATTGTCTGTGGCCGCCCCCCACTATTGTTGCCGACGCATGCACATTGTCGAAAGCACTTAATGGTCGCTCGAGAAATGTCAGTGGTGCTTCAGGGGCCGTTGAGAGACTAGAGGACTAGGCACGTAGGGGAAACTCTATTAGTTAAGAAGGGCGTGCGCAAATCTGGAGACACTTGAACAGCAAAATGCGTTAAAATGGATGCGTGTCTCAGTGAAGTGTTTTTTTTCTGGTGTGTGTGTGTGTGTGTGTGTGTAAGCATGCAGGAGTTATGGTATCCGGTGTTTAACTTGAACAGTATGATGTGCGGAAGGGTGTGTGTGCTTCAGTGAAGTGTTTTTGTGTATGTGTACTACTAGAAGCACGCATGAGTGGTACGATTGTACTTGTGTACACTTTGACCTTCTGCCGTTTTTCTTTTTCCTTCTTTTGATTGCTTTGTGCTGGTGCCCGTTTGGTAGGGCCCCAAGGTTTAGGCAGAGCGAATATTGCACGTGTTGCAAAAACGCCTCTGGCGTTCAAGGAACTGCGAAGTGCGGCCGCAGTGTTGGGGACGTTCGGCGCCATCCCTTTATGTTGTGGGTATTCGCGTAGCTGCATTTGAGCACTTGCGCGATTCTTGCGAAGGGCGTGTAAGGTCTGACATCGCAGGCCAGGTGGGTGAGTCTTCTTTGTCGCAAAAGGGCGCGCTTCCCAAAGAGCCCATTCTCGGGAGACGATAATCCCAGCGTAAGAACGCCCGTTCTGGTAATGTGAGGACATCCGGTGTATCGGCACCCATCCATCTGGATTAAAGTCCGTGGGACGGCTGTCACGCTGGACAGCGTAGTCATCCCGCAATAATGGCATAGGCCTGCCGCCGAACGGTGCCACCATTGCGTGCGTTCGCACAGTTCGCGTAACGCCTTGTGTAGGCCGGTCTTTTCGTCTCTCTCTGTCTCTCAGACCGGGAGGTCAAGTGCTTGAAGAAGAAAGCGAGAGAAGATGGCCACAAATGTGTTTAGTCTGTCGAATAAACAGACTGAATTGTTTTGGTTGGCCGTCAGGAGAATTTGGAGGGGCAACCGAGGGGTTAAAACCTGGCTCCCGAGTCCTCATGGTGGTTCTCGTAGAAGCAAAGAGTGCTCTGCACTATCGGCTCTGCTGAAGCAACATGCTACGGTACAAACTGTAAAGAGTCTTGTAAATTTCTACATAAATTCCTGTACATAATGTCGAGTTGTTGCAACATATCAAAGGGCGCTGGTCTCCATCCGTGAACATGCAGCAGCAGTCACGACAAGACAAGACGGACACCATGCAACCAAACCTTCCACTCTCATCTATGGCAACAGCCACTGCGCAGCTGGGAGGGCTCTGCTCAAGGGAAAAGAGGGAGTGGGTTGAAGGTTGAGTTTTACTATGAATATGACGAAAAGATGTGAGATGGCGGTACATGGAGTGTTCACTGGATGGACGGACAGACGGATGGACAGACTGATGGACAGACTGATGGACGCACGCACGAACAGGCAGGCAGAGTGACGGACGCAAGGACGGACGGACAAAGGAACGGCCGTACGAACAGACGCACAGACGGACAAAAACGGACAGACAAACGAATGGATGGACGGAAAAAATGACGTATGGATGGCCGCATGAACTAACGCATGGACAGACGGACACACCAGTCATCATTCACTCCATTAATAGGCTGTGACTTTTTTCTTTGTCTGTTGCGCTGTTTTATTTCAGCTATGTAGTTCTTACAGGCTCAAGCAATCACACTAAATTTTTCAACTTTCAAAGGAACGTCTCCGCCACTGATTATCGAAAGTTACACCAAGCACTCCAGCTTCTAGTACTCATCGCTGAATTTCTATAGAGCAGTCATTATAAGACTATTCTGGGCTTTCGGAAGATACGGCATATGTTTTTTTTTTCATGCGAAGCATTTCTCAGTGAATTTAGGTGACTTTGAGCGTATCTATCTATCTATCTATCTATCTATCTATCTATCTATCTATCTATCTATCTATCTATCTATCTATCTATCTATCTATCTATCTATCTATCTAGCTGCCTACGACTTTCAAATCTCCTGGCCGTTTCGAAATTGATATCGATACCAAACTTGGTATCGCATAACAAGACTGTATAAAGAAAATATTTCAATAGTCATAACTTGAAAATAATGATAGGTATGTCAGAAAATGTCTTGATCTGCATTTCATGGTCCTGGAGCTCTTGCGGTGGTTTCGTTCACATGGCATCTTGCAAAACTGGTATCGTATGACATGATTGTATGGCGAACACCAGCGACAGATCCTAACAAGAAAATCATGACATGCGTGTATGTAACAAAATGAACACATGCCATGCTCATGATGCACTCGCGGCCGTTTCGCTAGCGTCGAATATACAAAATTTGGTATTACCATACGTGAAATGATGACGAAGGTATATGATTGGTGCAAGCATGATAATTATGAGATGCGTGTCATGTTAAAACATGACTACATGCAGTGCCCATGATGCGCTGGCGGCCGTTTTGCTAGCTTCACTTATATCTAATCTGGTATTACGGGACGTGAATGAGTGGCGAAGGTATGATACTGGTGCAAACATGATAATCACGACATGCGTGTCAGGTAATAGCATGACTGGCTGCCACTCTGGTGATGCACTCGCCGCCGTTTCGCTAGCTTCACATATGCCAAACTTGGTATAACGTGACGTCAATGGAAGACGAAGGTGTGCGACTGGCGCAAACATGATAATAATGAGATGCGTGTTATGTGAGAACTTGACTACATGTCACAGTCAGGGCACCAATACATTTCTACGTGGCGCGGTGCGCGTGCTTGCCGGCTTTCATTTCGTCGAGTCATGCCGGCGTTGCCACGCCAGGTGCCAGTCCTGCCATATAATCGCAGGCACGCGCCGCGCTGCGTTGCTTTGATGCATGCGCTTTTCAGTGCGTCCGGCGTATCTCCGTCACGAAAAGAGAGAGACGCAGTGTATTCTGGGTAACGCATTGGCGCGAAATGCCGAATGTTGCATTTCACGCAGGTTGCCGTCTGGCTGCGCCGACTGACGCTGGTCGCGAATGGCGTCAGACTGTAGAGTGCTCCCGTTTTGCTAACGTAGCGTTACTGTGCCCAGCGTGCGCGTGCGTCAAAACTACACAGAAGTATAATGGGCCCTTCATGATGCGCTTGCGGCCGTTTCGCGATCTCCATATATACCAAACTTGGTGTTACGTGACGTCAATGGATGACGAAATATATGACTGGTGCGAACACGTTAATCCTGGCATGCCTGTAATGTAAGAACATGACAACATACCAGGCTCATAGCGTGCTCGCGGCAGTTTTGCTAGCTCCACATATACTAAACTTGGTATCACGTGACGGGAATAGATGATGACGGAAAACGACACTTCCAAACATGATAATCATGACACGGAAGTCATTTACAACACCATTTACCTCCACCTCGTAACATTGTGCTAATTTTAAAGTGACATATCAACTTTTCTCATTACCGCTTCGCATATCATGGATTCCCATTGTACGTGGAATCTGCAATTTTTTTTCTAGACATGTCGTCGCTTACGTTTATCAGATTTTTGTGCACATCTAATAGATAAATATGGACAAAGAATACAACCCCTTCGCAACAACTTAAGAACTTTATTACGGCATTTGTTACTAACGCTCATCTTGGGAACCACTTCTTGTGCATTGTAGTAAATATATGGAGTCTTCAGCAATTCACTTATTGCGAAAGTGTACTCTTAGTTCGGATTAGTCAACTGATTCGTGAAATTCCATATTGCTCGTTTGAAAATTCAAGACAATGAAATAGAGAAAGTTACAGCATTGCAAATACATATATGTGAACCCGAAAAGCACATAAAGAAAGCAGTGTTTCCGAATAATGCTTCGAAGACAACACAAACGTAAAAAAAATATTTTGCTTGAAGACAATAAAATAAGAAAACAAAGTTGTAACGTTCGAAGGGGGTATAATTTTTAAACTCTTTGTAATCTTTATCGTTTTTAAAAGGCATAAGCTTCGACCCAGCTAAAATGTGAGAGCGGCGGCTGCCAAGGCGAATGATAAATATGCCAAGAAAGTAGCCCAATCTTGCGGATAACATACGCGGGCATCAAAACACTTTTTGTCATGTGGTGATTCCATGAAAGCCTGTAGACTGGAACCAGCCTCAACTTTGCCATTCTCCTTTACCTCTTCATTCCTCGTTTTCATTCCTTATTCGTTGTCCTGTCTTTTGCTCATCGTCATGGCTGCGCTGGTATTTACCGTATCACATTTCTTCCAAAAGAAACATACTTCCCGCGATGCATTTTGATCACAACACACATACGGCTTCCATGATGTAGCCTTTGCCGCCTTTGTGAACTCCTATACTGTACAAAAGCGCTTTCAAAAAATTCGATCTCACCTTTGCGAAAGACGCATTGGTTCTCGCGAAGGCTTTTTCACCGCCATTATTACGCCAGCACGCGTTCTTTCCCGGTCTTTCCTGCCTATCCATGACATTTCCATTATTGCGCTTATGCTCTCTGAAACGTAATGGGCTTCACTGTGCCCCTTAGTGTGCGTCTCAAGGCTGCGGACCGATACCATAACGTAGGTTTATCTTATAATAGTGATAGCAAGAATGAGAAATGTCTCTCGTATTTCCAGAAGTTCCATTTTCAACGTTTACGTTTTTTTCTTGGACCAGCTAGTGGCAACGTGGCCTATTGGTTCCAATATTTTATAAGCATCGAAAGTCAGTTTGATTGGAACTGATTTGAAATTCCGCCTTGAGTACGGAAGCTCATTAATTATGAAGAAAGCAGGGTTTCGTTTTTAGTCATAACAATATAAAAAAAAGGACGCAGTGCTATGCTTTCACTTGGATGTGTTTAATCTTTGACAAGTAGGTTTATCGGACCATTTTATTGGGACGCAATGACATCTTTATCTCTACAATGAGTGTGCCAATCGATTCTGAAAAATGAGGAATAAAAAGTAAAGTTAGCCAGTTCTGGCAGCGTAGAGTACGCCAAATAGCTGGCAGCACATCAGTAATTATGCATGGCTTTACGCACACAAAAAAACTACCCACTGTTTTTTTACCATATTAGGTGGTAGCACTTGCTTTTTTTTCCTAAATTTATTTGCATTTTTCAGAATTTTTCAGTCACTCAAAAGATGACGATTGTTCGCTCATAACCAACGACGCCTCCACCAACCCCGATGCCGACACCGCAATTTTCTGCTAAACGAGTTCTGTAACGCAATCGCTTTAATAAAACCATCATCATCATCATCATCATCATCATCGTCGTCCTTGTTGTCGTCGTCATCATCATCGTCATCAGCCTGACTACGCCCCCTGCAGGGCAAAGGTTTCCAATCGTCCGACAATCAACCTGACCTTGTGATTTCTGCTGCCACTTTATACCTTCGAACTTTTTAATCTCATCGGCCCACCTAACTTTCAGGCTGCCCTTCGTGCGTTCGCATTCTCTGGAAATCCAGTCAGTTATCCTTAATGACCAACAGTTATCTTGCCTACGCTCCAGGTTTCTGCTCTCTAAGTGCTGGCAAGATGCCGCTATTGTATACCTGCCTTTTGAGGGTTAGCGGAAGATTAGATTCATGATTTGAGAGTGCTTGTCGAATGTGATTCACCTCATCCTTATTCGTCTAGTTATTTAACTTCACAGCTCGAATCCGTGGTTATTACCTGTTCAAAGTAGACATATTGCTTTACAACTTCCAGCGTCTCTCCACCTAGCGCAATGTGCTGTTTTTTGTCGAGACTGTTGTACACTACTTCAGTTTTGTGAATATTATTTTCTGACTTACTCTTCTGCTTTCCGTGTCCTGTTCAGTAATCATGAACTGCAATTCGTCCCTTGAGTTACTCATGAAAGCAACGTCATCAGCCAATGCCAGGTTATTTAGATACTCTCCATTAAATCTTGTGCCTGACTCTTTCCAATCTAGGACTCTGAAAACCTCCTGTAACCATGCGGTGGATAGCATTGAAGAGATTGTGTCTCCCCGCCTTACACCCACAACATTCCCTCAACATTTCACTTAATTATTATGGTCACTCAGCCATGACTTATATACGTGCGAATGAAAAGAAAGCCAAATGATAAGGCTGGTAAGGTGCTCATAAATCCTTACCGTCATCGTAGTGCATGGTCGCAAAATGTCGTCACCTAATATGTTTTCTACACATGAATACGGATCCTTAGGCGCTATGTGTTGGTCGTTGGGCTGCAATAACAGCATAGTGAACATATAAGTTCTCTGTCTGTATTGAATTATTTCGAAGTGTCATGCATATGATCAATGAATAGCATGAAAAATAAACTGAATAGCCAAGTTGTTACAACAGTCGCCATCAAACCCTGGATAAGCGGCGTCCAATCTCACTTCACTGAAGATTTTTTCTCATCAAGAATATCGGCCTTTGTCTTTCCTTATATCCCTTTCTCTTGCTCTCTCTCTACTCATTCATTCATGCATTGAAGTTATTGCATACCACACCAGACATATCAGTGCACGTGATCGAAGCAGAAGAGCACGAAGAAAGCGTGTGGTGCCTCATGATTACAATATTTTTTTTATTTGTGACAGGCGGAAAACCTCAATCATAGCAGCTCTCAGCTCTGATGTGCAAAGTCAACTGGCCTTTACGCATGCAGTCGGCGTCATGCACTTTCCTGTGCCTCCGAGGGGTGCCTTGAAGTGAAAGCCAGGATGAAGCGTGTATAGTCGTCTGCCTGAAGCGGTCAGTAATCCATCCTGTTTTGGCTTGAAGCTGCTTCGTCACGAAACAACAATCAGCAAATGTTCAGTCGTTACTCTTCACCACCTCAATGTTTTAGGCTTACCCCTTCAAATATCACATGAAATGAAAAATGATTTATTCTTCCCTTCAAAACAAAACGAAAACACAGTAATAAGAGAAGCCACAAGTGCGTTCGCCGCCTGCAAGCACGAAGACGAGGCAAATTTATGTCATACGTGTGGCATCGGAGACTAACATCATCATCATCACCAGTAAGAAGCGCGGCTCACCGGTCTCGTGACGCTCGCACTGCGCGGGATCTCGGATTCACCGAAGCTTTGGCTGACCTGGAATAAACGACGGGCCACTCATGTTCTGTTCAGTCAGTGTCGTGCGTCGTAACAGTGGCGACGAGGATGGGATACCATCAAGCGTTTAACATTTCTAGAGTGGTCATGTTGAGGCCAAATGTCGTCGCAAAACTCAACACGCGCAAGGAAGAACGCACGAGCTAGAAACTTCACACTTTGCTCTAGGAGTTCGAAGATGTGCTTGCGCCAGGTTTAGGGCTATACAAATGTCCATCGGGGAAGCTTATTCTGAAGGAAAATGCCACGGCTCGCTTTTGCAAAGCACGTACCGTGCCATACGCTTTGACAACCAATGTGCCTGATGCTTTGGACCGATTGGTTGCTGACGGTGTGTTATCACCAGTTATGGCTCCAGAATGGGCCACGCCAGTGGTTCCGGCTCTTAAGACTGATGGTTCCATTCGACTATGTGGAGATTTTCGCCTGACAGTGAACATGGCTACAGTGACTGAACAGTACCGTCTACCCGTGTGGATGACATCTTCGCATCACTGAATGGCGGTGAAGTGTTTAGTACCCTGGATTTGACTCAAGCGTACGACCAGCTGCTCCTGGACGACGAGGCCAAGAAGCTGACAGTCATAAACACTCACAAGGGCCTATTCTGCTTCAGTAGGCTTCCTTTTGGTATTAGCTCCGCTCCGATCATCTTCCAGAGGCATATGAATACCTTATTCTAGGATCTCCCGGGTGTAGAAGCCTATCTGGATGACATCATAGTGTCTGAGAAGTGCAATGACACTTAATTGTTAAAGCAAGTCTTGCGGCGCTTACGGGTCTATGGTCTCAGGCTAAACATCAAGAAATTCAAATTCAGACAAGAAGAAGTCACTTTCCTCGGACATCGAGTTGGTGCTAATGGGCTCAAACCGAAGAACGAAAACATTGCAGCAGTTCTTCAGGCACCAGGTTCCAAGTCAGTGAACGAATTGAAATCCTTTTTGGGCTTATTCAACTATTATGCCAAATTTTTACCGCACTTTTCCACAGTCCTAGCGCCATTATACAATCTGCTAACGAAAGGAGCTACGTGGAAATGGCAGCAGTGCACAAGAAAGCAGTTCGAAAGGTTAAGCAGGCTATATAAATGTTAATGTTTTTAACACACTTTAACTCTGAAAAACCTTTGAAGTTGGAATGTGAGGCTTCATCTGTAGAAGTGGGGGCAGTACTTTGCCACAGCATCAATGGCACAGACTATCCGCTTGGATTTCGCTCCAGAACTTCGTCCAAAGCGGAACGAAACTACTCCCAGCTAGAAAAGGAAGCATTGACCCTTGTATGCACCATGACGCGATTGAAGGACTACTTAGATGGCAATCACTTTGTTTTTTAGTGACCAGCCATAAACTACTGACGGGTTTGTTTAACCAAGGAAAAGCCATTCGTCCAATGGCTGCGGCGAGGATTCAGACGTGGGCTGTTCTCTTGGACAATTATAATTACACATCTCATTGTCACAGAAGAACCGAAAACTCAAATGTTGATGCTTTAAGTCACCTGCCATTACCGAATACACTACACTATACCAGCACAGAAAATCCGCCAGAGTATGTCCTGTACTCTGAATGCTTGGAAAAAGAAGCGATTAGTGTCGGCGATGTAGTACATTTTACAGAAATGGATACTCTGCTGCAGCAATTTAAATTCTGAATTAAAAAAGCTGGAGAGCAGAGCCGCTTCCGGCCGTGCTTCAGCAAGAAGGCTGAGCTCACTTACTACCAAGACTTGGTTTACTGGGGACACCACATCGTCCTTCCCACAGCTCTAAATCGACGCATCTTGGACTTACTTCATGAAACACACCCAGGCATGGCAACCATGAAGAACATTGCAAGATCCCTGTTTTGGTTTCCGGGTGTAGACAGTAAGATCGACCAATTGGTGGGTGGATGTCCTGCTTGTATACAGGCTGCGGTGATGCCTCTAGTGGGAACACCTGTACCATGGCCCACGACGGGAGAGAAATGGTGCTGGTTGCACGCCGACTATGCAGGTCTCATTGAAGGACACATGGTATTGGTAGCTGTAGATGCCGAAACTAAGTGGATGGAGGAAGTTCTAACGAAATCTGCAACAGCATAAGCGACAGTGGAGGCCCTGAGGGCAGTGTTTGCAAGGATCAATCTAACACGTACTCTTGTGACAGATGATGAACCACAGTTCACGGGTTACCAATTCCGCAGTTTCCTAGCAAAGAACCAAGGAAAACACTTGACGACAGCGCCTTATCATCCCCAATCAAATGGTTTAGCGGAGCGAGCCGTAAGAACGTTGAACAAAGAAATCCCACTGCAAACTCGACTTTCAAGATTGCTGTTCCGTTACCGCCGCACGCCAGCGAAATGGGGCAAGTCCCCAGCGGAGCTTTTGCTGGGGTATCAAATACGAACGAAACTCGACTGCATTATGCCGACCACAGATGCTGTTAGAGCAAAGCCATGCAACGAGCGAGAACAGCGCAGCGTATAAAACAGCGTGTTTGGACACGACCGTTTCGGCCACGGAAAAGGTGGATACCAGGTATCGTGCGGGACCAGCTGGGCAAGCGCATGGTCATGTTGGACACAACTTAGGGAACAGAACAGTGGCATTGGTGGCATTGTGACTAAGTGCGATGGCGGGACGCTTCAGTTGACGAATAGTGCGACACCGACACGCTATCGGCCCGTCAAGAACTTTCGGGTGAGAGCGCTAGAAATTGACAGATTCCGGCCACTCAACCTTTGCGGCGCTCAACGCGAAAGCGCCGCGCACCTGATCGATTCAACTTTAAAAAAAATTGGCAGATTCCACGCGCATTGGGAATCGAGCTTATGCAAAGCACGAATCAGAAAGGTTGATAGGTCACTTGAAAATCAGCACGACGTTACGAGAGGGAGGTGAGGTATGTCATACATGACTTCCATGTTATGATTATTATGTTCGGTTTACCTTCACCATCTATTAACGTCACCTGATACCAACTTTGGTATATAAGAAGCTAGCGAAATGGTTGCAAGCGTGCTATGAGCGTTGCATCAAATCATATTTTACATGACATCTATATCACGATTATCATGTTTGGACATGTCATTTACATCCTACGTCCATTCACGTCAGGTAATACCAAATTTAGTATGTGTGGAACTAGTGAAATGGCTGCGAGAATGCTATGAGCGTTGCATGTAGTCATATTTCACATAAAACGCATATTATTATCAGGTTTTGACATCTCATTTATCTTCGTCGTCTATTCACATGTACCAAATTCGGTACATGTGAATCGCGTCATGAAGGGCCCAATATAATCAGACGCCACATTGACGAACGTGCACGCTAGCGAAGCGCGAGAGCTCAATAGTCTGACGCAAGGCACGACCAGCGTCCGTCGGCATGACCCGGTGGCAACCGGTGAGAAATGCGACTGCTGCGCTTCGCGCCGACGACGTTACTTGGAGAGCACCGCGTCTGCATCTCTTTGTGACAGAGGGACACTGTGTGCGCTCAAACGTGCATGCGTCAAAGCAACGCAGCATGGGCCTGAGAGTACATGGCAGGCAGATCCACAATGGAGGTCAGTGGGCAGATCCACTGATCTCTACTAAGGGGATATTGGCGCCTGGCGTGGCAACGCCGGCGTGACGCGATTAATTGAATGCCAGCGCGCAGGCGCACCGGCTCACGTCAAAGTGTATTGACGTTTTGAGTGTGGCGTGTATTAATGTTATCACATGAGACGCATCTCATGATTATCATGTTTGCACCAGGCACATACCTCCGTCATTCATTAACGTGACGTAATACGAAATTTTGGCATATGTGAAGGTAGCAAAACAGCTGCAAGTGCATCATGAGTGTGGTACGTAGTCATGTTGTTACATGATACGCATGTTATGATCATCATGTTTGGACGTGTCAATTACCTGTGTCGTCCTTTCGGGTCACGTAGTACCGAATTTGGTACATGTGAAGCCAGCGAAATGGCCGCAAACGCATCATGAGCATGGCATGTAGTCATGTTTTTACATCAAACGCATCTCATTATTATCATGTTTGCACCAGTCACATACCTTCTTCATCTATTCACGCCCCGTAATACAGAATTTGGCGAATGTGAAGCTAGCAAAATGGCCAAAAGCGCATCATGAGCGTGGCATGTAGTCATGTTGTTATATGACACGCTTATAATGACTATCATGTTCTCACCACGCACATACCTTGGTCATCCATTCACGTCCCATAATACCAAATTCCCTATATGCAAAGCTTGCGAAACGGCTGCGAGCACAACATGAGTGTGGCATGTAGTCATGATTTTACATGACACTTATGTTATGATTTTCATGTTAGGGTCTGTCACTTGTGCTCGCCATGTAGTCATGTCATACCATACAAGTTTAGCAACATTTGTTGTGAACGAAATCACCACAAGAGCAGGAATATAATGCAATATAAATCATGACATTCCAGACACATGTCATGATTTTCATGTTATGACTAGTCGGTTATGTTTGTTATACAGTCATGTTATGTCATACCAAATTTGGTATCAATACCATAATACAAACGGCCAGGAGAGCTAAATGTCGTAAGCGTCTAGACAGATAGACAGACAGACAGACAGATAGATAGATAGATAGATAGATAGATAGATAGATAGATAGATAGATAGATAGATAGATAGATAGATAGATAGATAGATAGATAGATAGATAGATACGCTCAAAGGCGCGGAAGTTCCCCAAGCAAGAAATGCCTAGCATTTAAAAGGAGAGAAGCTGCGGCACCAGAGACTAACATCATCATCACCAGCAAGAAGCGTGGCTCACCGGTCTTGTGACGCTCACGCTGTGCGGGACCTCGGGTTCACCGAAACTCTGGCTGACCTGGAATACACGATGTGCCACCTATGTTCTGCAGAGTCAGTGTCGTGCGTCGTAAAAAAATACGCATAATTTCCAAGGTCGCTGAACGATCGCAGCGCGAGTTTCCCGTCCAGTCAATTTCAGGAAACTCTATGCTTCTCCTTACCATCATCCTTTTAGGGGCGAAGCTCCTTATAGCGGCACCCGTTCGTCCCTCGTAGTCATAGTGTGTAACAATTGTTACATTTTGACCTCCATGGTGGTGCCAGCGGGAGATTTCTTCCGTGCGTTGTTGAACAATAAAAAATAGTGCTCAATGTACATGTCAATGGCTGCTATTGGGGAATGAGAGATAGGAGCATTCGGCTTTTAGTTAACGCGCACGCTGCGATCCCCATTAGCAGCCATTGCCATGTACATTGAGCACTATCTGACAGGAAAAGGTTGCTACGTTGTACTCGCTGGGCGTAACCTCTTTGGTTTTAGAAAGGTTTAGCGAGCGTTGGGCCGCAGTGCCATGAATACAGTGAACTAGTATATACCATGAACTCGAGGTGGTTAAAGGTGGGAAGTAGACCCGAAGCGCAAGCCATAAAAAAGTATGCGTGTGCCACCTCTCGTTTAGTGCTTGGAATGTACGCTGGATGGCGGTGCTTCTATGCGGGGAATATATGATGAAAAGATGCGAGATGGTGGTACTTGGAGTGTTGAATAGATGGACGAACGGACACACAAACATGGGTGGACGCATTTTTGGACGCATGAACGGACGCATGAATCGACGCACGAACAGACGCACGCACGGACGGGCGGATGGACGCTTTAACGGTCGCACAAACGGACGGAAGCAAGAACGAATGGACCAACAAATGCTTCGCCCCACTCTTCATCATTTACTCCGTGGATATGCTGCCAATTTTTTTTTCTGCTGTGGCCTTCTGCAGTACAGCTCAACAACCGCTTCGCGTCTTTTGATCGATGACTCTGTAGCATCTGCGCGCACGCAAGTAAAAGTAAGGCAGATAGTAAGGATACGCCGAGCAGACGAGGCGACGCGTATATTCAGGAGGGCTGCAATAGGCCACGACAGAAAGACGGCCACGGTAGGGAAAGTAAACATGGCAGCACCTATGGGGGCAATTTTCATTCGCGTCAATCTTATCATGCCGTCGTTTTGCGCTGTGTGGCTCATAAGCTCGCCACGCACAGGTTTATTTCCTTTATATTTTTGTCCTGAAGCTTCGAGAGCAGTGGTTTGTTTTTTTGGAGTGTGTTCTAGATTCATTCTCAATTTCTCGGAGGCAAGGCTTAGTAAGCATGGCTAAATAAACAAATGTAATCTCCCTAATAAAGGCAGTACATACATGATGTCATGTCCTCAGCATGAGATGACACGAAGCGGTACTAAATTGCCCCATTCATACATTTCTGTGACGACAGCGGCTTTGTAGAAAGCGTGAGTTTAGATGGGAGCGGATGGTCGCATCTGCACGAGTGCTGCCATGTTAGCTTATAAACCCAGCTACCAGCGTTTACGGCAATGGCCCAAAGAGTTCACGTGGACAACTGGCTGGAAGGAGGCCAGCTTATGGTCACGAGATAAAACATGGTAGCGCCTGTAGGGAGTTCTTAATTAAAAGGTCCTACACCTTCCTATAGTAAATAAATGCTTCTCACCACCAGCACTACCCGAGCCCCTCTGCTGGAAATGGTTTATATCTAGCTAGTCAACATGAAACGCAAAATAATTGTCATAATTTAACGTGTGTCTTGAAAAGTGTATAACGCCTTCGAGTTCTTCGTACTCAACTATGGGAGACCTGTGATCACTGCATTCGGCACCCGCGAGATTAACATTGTATGATTCTCACATCTTGGCATGGATGCTAGCATACCATACATCGAAGAGACTCTGCACTTGCACTAGCTATTCTTTGGGTTTTGTCATCACGTCAAGCTTAGAGTAATGACGACCGCAGTATGAACTACCACTCCTACAAAAGAATTTATTTCTGTTTATATTCTTTAAACTAACGTCACCTTATTCAAAATTTGAAGTGCTCGTTTCTTGAAAATAGAGAGTGCAAAACAACAAAAAGCCCTTCAACGGATGCCAGTTTGCGATAAAAAAAGCAGAATATCCACGGAATGAATTATGATGAGGGGGCGAAGCGTCCCTCCGTCCGTTCGTTCGAGCTTCCATCCGTCCGTTCATGCTTTCGTCCATGCGTCCGTGCTTCTTTCCTCCGTTCGTTCGTCCGTACATCGAGACGAACGGACAGAGGAAAGAAGCACCGACGCATGGACAGAAGCATGTATGGACGCACGGACAGATGCACAGACGGACGGACGCACGGTTGGTCAGTCGGACGGATGGGAGCACGAAAGGAGGGATGGACGCACGGATGGACGGACGCACGAAGAGACAGACGAGTGAGCGGACAGACAGACGAATGAACCGATGGATGGACAGACGTAAGGACGGGGTCACGGACGGACAGACAGGCGGATGGAAGGACGGGTGAACGGATGTACGCATGGGTGGAAGAATACATTGACGGAAGGATGGACGCTTCACCCACTCATCATCGTTCACTCCATGTATATGTTGTGAAAAACACTAACACCAACTAACTATATTATTCCCGAGGACATACACACATACCGCCATCTGTTGAGCAAGTCATAAACTCCAAATGGCTACATACTACTTCTACGACTACAAAGGAGGGATTGGTCCATGGCCTAAAGAGCTTCGCCCCTAAAACCGGCACCACATGTTTCAGCTTTTCTGGTAATGATCTGTTACAAATGCTGGAGTGGTTAGGGCATTAGGGATTTCTTCCCGTTACACTTTATGAACTGTCACGTAACGGCACAGCGGCAGCGTGCGGCAACGTTTCTTCATCACACGTGGAGTCGCAGCAGTCGAGTTAGACAGTTCCCACGGGCACACTTCTGCCCTGTTGGTCGTCCACCATTTGCCCACTCAAGCAAGAAGGAAGGTGTGCGACCCCCTCCCAATGGGCACACCTAGGCTTTCAGCAAGCACTCTTGGGAATTCACGCCTTCAATTTTTTTAAGTGTGAATACACTTTATAAGCGACCCCAAACCATCCACCGCCGTCGGCGGCGTCCGCAGTCTTCTCTCTATCTTTAAAAGAAAGAGGACTTGGCGGGCCACAGCGCGACGCTCTACGGAACAAGCCACGGACGCGACGCTGATATCGGTGTCAGTAACGCGCCTTATACTCCCTCCCCCTTCGCTCGCTCCTCCGCTCTCCTCGCTCGCTGCAGCTGCGCGCGCACCCCTCTTTCTCGCGCGCCCGCCTTCTCTCTCAGTCTCTTGTCGAGAGCGGGTCGTGCGATGAATGTCCCGGAGGCAACGCTACCATCAACAACGAATGCAGTACAACCGAATGCCAGCACTGCACCCGTCGTTGGAGGTGACGCTACCGCGGTGGTTTCGCCGACGTTGGAAGACAAGGCGGCGCTGCGAAGGGCTCGTGAGACCGAACGTAAGCGGGCGAAGAGTGCAGCGGATGCCGAACTGCGTGCTCGCGAGGCCGAGGACAAGCGGGCGAAGCGTGCAGCGGATGGTGAACTGCGCGCTCGCGAGGCCGAGATGAGGCGTCAGCATCAAGCCGCGAACGCGGCCCAAGAAGCGGAACGACAACGCAAGCGTCAGGCGGAGAAGGGCGATGAAGACCGGCGTCAAGACGCCGCTCGCAATCGTCAACGGCGAGTGGACGTTCCCGAAGCCGTTCCAGCCAGTGAATGTGCCGCGCGGGAGAGGGCGCGAGCCCTGGACTTTGCTCGTCCGGACGCGTCGTGAAGTGTAAATAAATAATACTTCGTATATAATGTATCTGTGTACAAATGCTTCATGACAAAGAACACTTAAATTCATTAATTACACTTTAATCATCGTCATCAGTAATAAATCTCCCAAATATTTGCCCGAGGGTGAACATGGTTAAGTGCGAATGCACGGGGTGATGCTATGAGGGGGAGGGAGTAAAGTTAAAATCCGTTGGCATTCGCCAGTGAGTTAACGTAAACTCAGCCGTGTGATCAAATTGCGATTCCCAGGAACCACAAAGGCACCATAGTGTGATTAATAAATGTAAGAGTGCGAATTAATAAATACCCCTCATAGCATCACCCCGTGCATTCGCACTTAACCATGTTCACCCTCGGGGAAATGTTTGGGAATTTTTTCGCGATCTGATTGAGTGCATTTTTCGACGCGTCTACCAATTTTTGGTGTACTCCAGCATAAAACGCTTCCCAGTTATTAGCATTCTGTTCATACTAGGTGCACTTTACTTAAAAATTGGTAATGTGCGTAAGTGCAAGGCGCCATTCTCTTTCCATAAACGCTTCTTCACGCGCGTACATTGAGTTATTGAAAGAACAGTCTGCTAACTTCGTAACCACCATGAACCATTGAAACATGTGGGTGTTATGTAAAAGTAAGCAATCTATTTGGTAGAATCACTGCATTCTATGTGGTATGTGTTCATAACTACTGCTATAGTGATTATTTTTATTCGTCACGAAAGCAAGCAGGCACTGAGAGAAAATTATGCATTCTGTTGAAAGGGAGAACAAGTTCTTCTAATGTTTTACAAGGGGCTTTTTAATCATTAAGCTCCCCGTTTTCCTAAGACCAACGTAATGCTGACACTCGTTCTTGGCAAACATATTCTCTTATTGAAATATTTCTCCAATGACTTGGAAAGTTACAAGATTACTGCTGAATAATCACTTCGCGAGTGTAGATAGTGAAAGAATTGCTCAATTTATTCGTGCATATGAATTAGTATATGTGGTTTTCCAAGTAAGCAACACTAGTGACATAACTGTTGAATTATTACACTTTCCATTGAAGAGCTAGCGACGCCTCTTCTGCGTGCTGCCACCACACTGAAACAAAAAAAATGTTGTTTTGAACAAGATCTATACTTTCACGACGTTGTGAATCTCAAATTTTCAATCGCTCCGCCACGGTGGTCTAGTGGCTAAGGTACTTGGCTGCTGGCCATTCGATCTCGGTCACGGCATCGAATTTTGGCTCCGGCGGCTGCATTGTCGATGGAGGGGAAAATACTCCAGGCCCGTGTCCTCAGATTTGGGTGCAGGTGAAAGAACCTCAGGTGGTCGAAATTTCCGGAGCTCTCCACTACGGCGTCTTTCGTAATCATATAGTGGTTTTCGGACGTTCACCCCGCATATCAATCAATCAAATTGTCAGTTTTTTTCTTTAAATTGTAAAATAAAGTTACTGTGCGACCTATGATTGCTTGAAACGCCAATGTGATGGTAAATTATGGCACAACTTAAAAGTAAGCAGAACAAAGAAATCCGGGAAAATCGCGTCATTATTGTCTGTGGTTGTCAGTGTATTACTTTCACGCTTCTGCTGCAGTCAGATGCTCTAGATAGTATACGACGTGCAATTGCAGTTAGAAATGTTGCACTCCACCATCGTGGAGTAGCGGTTACAGCACTCGGCTGCAGAGCCAGAGGTGGCGGGTTCCTTGCCGAACGCTGCAGTCACATTTCGGTAGACGCACAATGCTGGAAGCCCGTGTACTGTGCGATGTCTGTGCGCCTTGAAGAACACCAGCTGGTCAATTTTTCCAGGGCCCACTCCTACGGCATCCCTCGTAATGGCTTCACGGTTTTGGGATGTTAAATCTCAAACATTGTTATTACGGAAAGTGCTGCATAGTAGCGGATTACGGACATGATATGAAAGCATGATCAAGAAATACATGCACCATACCCCAGTACATGCCACGGAGAGCTTAACAGAGAGCAAAACACAGAGCGGCCACCTAAGTATGGTGCAATCTGTGATGAAGTCAATCAAAGCGAGAGATTCACAATGACATCCGCTGAACTGAAAAACGACGCAGGCTATTCTGCTATTGAAACAACATGGCGGCTGAGAAGCATTTTATTCAGATATTCCTTCTTTTTGCAAATGTGAATTGGTATTTACGTCACACAAACATCATCATCATCATCATCATCATCATCATCATCATCATCATCAGCCTGACTACGTCCACTGCAGGACAAAGGCCTCTCCCATGTTCCGCCAGTGAACCCGGTCCTGTGCTTGCTGCTGCCAATTTATACCCGCAAACTTCTTAATCTCATCTGCCCACCTAACCTTCTGTCTCCCCCTAACCCGCTTGCCTTCTCTGAAAATTCAGTTAGTTACCCTTAAGGACAAGTGGTTATCCTGTCTACGTGCTACATGCCCGGCCCATGTCCATTTCCTCTTCTTGATTTCAACTATGATATCCTTAACCCTCGTTTGTTCCCTAATCCACTCAAACATATAAAATACTAAAGTGTAGTTTACATTTTGTCCGCTTGTTCTCGGCACGTATAATGTGGTTTTAAACAGGCGATCGTGCTCTCTTTGAAGATCTCTATGCTTCCTTCGGTGAGTCGCGGGGCCCGTAACAAAGTTGAGGTGTCTTTTTATGATGAGTCACCTACGTGCCACATCAAAACTCATATTAAGTCATGTACACTCTATTTTTTGCGTGTAGAAACGAACATTTCGTTTGGTTACTTCGGTTCAATGCTCAAGACGGCTTTATCCTCTCCCATAGTAGATTACCTGGTACTCTGACTTGTTACCCACATTTTTGCTTAACACATGCTATCTCCTCAGCTGTCATATCTCCTCCACCATATCAGTGAATTTTTCGAAGAGGTAAAAAGACACCTCTGAAAAAACTGCAATAAAAAATAACTGCGCAATACTGACTTGCTCAATCCTGCGATTTTGTTGACGCTGCTTCTCGCCAGTAACTGTGAACCTGTGGGATGGCTTCGTCTTTGTAAGGCGGGGTTTTTGGAGTGGAGAGTGCCGCCTAGTCCCGTATGATGCGGCTTGCGTCAGTAGACGCCGGTAACGACCGCGTCATCAAGACACCTCTTATTCCGTGGCGGTTGCCGCTCTCTGAACACTTGTGGCCGAATAAATTGTGCAGTTCCTGTTGGCTGCTCTTGCCGCAGTATTAGTAATAGTGAAACATTTATATATAGTCGGTTTACTGGGGCAAGTAGAAGGTTTTACGGCTTATTCGGCTTAGTCGAGTAAAGAAATATCAGGAACTAAACAAATACGTCTCATTCAACGTGCTTTCACGCTAAGGAACATCAAGAAAAGCTTGATTAGCTGTGCACTAAGTTGCGCCATCCTTGAAAGAGTGTGGCCGAATTGAAGCCTAATCTCGTCGCTTCTACATTGTTGCTAGGCTTTACATGGACTCTACAGAGGAGCAACCACCCAACTTAGGTTTACAAACTGGACTATAAGAACCATATTTCCCAATGTTTCACTATTGTAGGTTCAGTATTAGCAGAAAAAAGCATGATTGAAGTCTCATTCTTAAATTTCGCGCCAAAAGCTGAGCGCGCGACGGAAGCAATCTCAGTTTGGATATTCCCGTTGCATTGGGTCACTAAATATTTTAGGACTTCGTATGCTAAGTCTGTGGCACCCGTAACACTACAATATACCTCGTATTTATTGATCGGAAGCTACGTAGAACCCAGAAGACGCCTTCAAAATTTCTTACGTCGGGAGGTTTGGTGCCAGAATCTCAACGTGCCGTCACCACCCGCATTTTCTTTTCGCGTATTTTCTCGCTTACTAAAACATTAGGTCATGGTAAGAGGGGTCTTTTCGGCATCGAGAAACCGTAGTTCACTTGATCGCGAAATATCATATTTCTATTTAGTGTCCATTTAACGAAGTGACGCTAGGTAGCTTCTAAGTGGCTTCTCAGTGCAGAGAGGCCCGAGATATGCCGGGGCCAGTCAACGACACGACACGGATTTTCAAATTACGGAGACAGAAACTCGCGCTGAAACCGACCGACCGTTCGCACTTCTCATCGGTCTACGTACACGTCGTCGTTCACGTAGGGCTTCCATACTTTCGGGGTTTTCTCGCAGACACCGTTAATTTTCCTGCAGGGGCATAGCCAAGGGTTGGCACATTAAGCCCCTTCCCCGCCCTCCCCCCCCCCCTTTTTTTTGAGATTTTTTTCGCCAAACAGAACAAAACATGGCCATTAAAAGGGGGTGTCACTCCGGAAATCAAAAAGGTGCTCCCAACCCCCCCAAAAAAATTCTGGCTACTCCCTCGCTTTCCTGCTGCCAAATATTATCTGGCCGCGCGTACCACTGAATCATTTCGCAAATATTCTTCTGCGAGGCTGAAACTGCGGTCATGGTGTTTACCGCTAGCTTTATACGAACGGTGTAATAAAGCATTCCTCAATTACTGCTTACATCTGTCTGACAATTTTAATTGGTGTTAGCCCCCGCCTGCTGCCTGCATTCTTAGTGCACCAGCGGTGGCAATAGTCAATTACAACCTAAGAACACATATGCGCTGCACTTGTTCGAGCCCACTGTGCCATTGGTGCTAGGTCATGCCTGCCTAAGGCAAGTTTGACACCAAGTTAAAAGCACACGCGTAACTCATTAGTAGAATATCGAGCTGGTACACAGCGCACTTGGTTTCAAGCCCATCCGTGTCATGGTGCAAGGTTTTTTTTTTTCGAATTTCATGCGATGTGGTTACGGACACCGGCGGTGGGGGCGGCGGCGGCGGACAACAACTGCGTGTGACCCAAAAAGAAATCTCATAACAACTATCGCTGTAAAACAGCTCAGAAATATAAACAAGGACAACATAAGACATGACTTATGTGCCCGTGTCGTGTCTTCGTCGTTTCTCTTTTGCGCTGTTCTTACGACCAATTTTATTTGCCATGTTCATAAAAACGCTTGTGATGGTAATATTTACTAACGCTTGCAAGACGTGTCGGAAAAAGTTGAAGAATAAATAAAATAGACGTAGAGCACGCGGTCAAGTGAGGTTATTTGAAGCGAGAAACGCTTTCGTAGTTTTGCTGTTGTCAGTGCACCAGAGATTGAGGAAGGTAGTCCTCCGTCCGAGCGACGTTGCCAAGCTTGCCATTGTTCTTTGGTTTGCATGGCCAACGCCTGCGTTACATATTCGGTGAAACATTGTTCAAGTCTGCACAGCCGACATGAGTGCGCATGCGAAAGACACGCCTCGAGAACAACTTCGCACCAAGGTGACCTTGATAGTAGCACTGATAATTGGTCTAGTTGGTATTAGTTAATCTTTTAACTCAATGATGGCGTGCACAAAAGCACGGACACTAGAACAAGAAAATGCGCCTATGTTGTGTGAGTTTTCTTGTTCTAGTGTGCGTGTGTGTGCGCCCCTCTTTATTCAGTTAAAAGATGGCCATCACAGGGTCAATGAGAAAACATTCACCATGGCCTCGTGCACACATGAGTTCGCGAAGCTTACCGGAGTGAAATAGACAGGGCAGCAGGTGCGTTGCAATCTTAAGACACCGCATAGCGCTGAGCGCCTTCCGGCAAAATCTTTGTTCCGTTGTTCTGCGGCAATCCGGGATCGCTAGTGCCAGTGCGATTGCAAACTCCTCGGCTTGCGTGGGCGACTTGCACCGTATGCTTCCCGACGTTGTGAGTACTCCAGTGTCTGCTGCGATGACTGCTGCTGCGTACGTGTTTGGCCGGTGGGGATACATCGCCACGTCCACGTAGTACGCGCGCGGATCGTTGGCGTGACCTTTTGTGAGGGCCGTGGCTCTCGCCGCTCTTCTTTCTTGGTGTACTTGCGGATGCATGTGCTTCGGTAAGGGTGGAACCCTCAGTCTTTGGAGAACGTCCCGGGGTAGCTGCTTTGCTACCTCCGGAGTCGTCGCTGGCGCGTTGATTCCGATGCGTTGTAGTATCGTTCTTCCCGTCCTGGTCTGGGACAGGCGGTGATACTGCGCCGTTCGCGCTGGGCTTCTGCGATTTCTTCCAGCGTGTTGTGAACGCCCAACGCGAGCATGCGTTCCGTGTTAGTGTGGGGGTATAAGCCCAGGGCCGTCTTGTACGCCTTTCTGATCATCGCGTCAATCTTGATCTTCTCCGCCGCTTTCCAATTGTCCTCACGGTCCTCGGTGACTCGAAGACGGCAATAGTCAACTTTGCTACAAACAACGTCCATGGAACCACTGCAAGAGTATGTTATACTATAGCAAGACCGGAAAGCAACATTACCGTCAAGTGGTTCCCTGCGCACGCCGGGGAGCTGCACGTGGGCCGGAACCGCAACGAGGAGGCAGATACGGAGGCACACGCGCTAACTAGCCGCGGGTCTCTGTCAACGCATTCCTCGGAGCCGCAACGACCCGATGCCGAAGACGGAGAGTATTTTATCACAACCTACGCCGACGTTCTGCAATGGTACAGAACGAGCACACGCCTCTACCCACCGCCTCATCGAGACCTACAACGCAGAGAAGTAGTCACACTACGGCAGCTGCAAGTACAAGCAGTATGGACCCCCGTCTGGGCAAAGCACGTTTGCCCGGAGGTTTACGCCACTGATGTGTGCCAACATTGCAAGAAGGCGCAAGCCACCCAGAGACACCTCCTTTGGGACTGTGCACCACCGCCGGGTAACCAAGAAGTAATGCCAACTGCCATAAGCAGCAAAATCATCAGCCGAGAGCCAGGCAATCAAAGAGACGTGGTCCAGCACGTGCTTAGCATCCTGGAACGCCAGCGGCCGAAAGCGGCGCCCCCACGGGTTTGACGCGAGTAGGTTGCTGCTCCGGGACGTCCGAGCACGCTAGTGTCTCGTTTTAATTCCCCTACCCCTTCCCCCTTTATGCCGGATCGTCAATAAAGTTGTTTCACTCACTCACTCCGTTGTTCTGGTGTTGAAATTGTTCTGGTGTTGAAGCCGTCGTCATTATGAAGGGGAACAAAGAAAAAATAAAGGACGCTTCATGAATTCTTAGCTAAGATGTAGTCGGCGAAAACCTGAAGCCATGTGATTGACAATGCTATGGCTATTTCAGTGCGATAGCGTTAGATGGCTCGTGTCGTAGAAATTCTGTCATCGGCGTCGGCACCTTTGATTGTGAGATAAAAATCGTACATGAGCGAAAACTATGAAAGAAGCAAATAAAATGAATAAAATTTCAGGTTCCATTGAGCATTGAACCCGGGGCCGTTCGCGTGGCAAGCAGTTGTCCTACCACAAAGCCACGACGTTGCTTGCAGCTGCTTAGGGAATAAACGCTACATAAATGCCATGTAGTGGAAGGAGTCTCTTTAACGCATTTTATTTGACAGGTGTCACGACGAAAACGAGCCCATTCGGCGATTTGTAGACGCTTTTGGGAGGCCATCAAAATACATTGAAAAAGGCTGAAATAGTGCAACCATCGTCGCTAAAAGACACAAGAACTCTCAAACAGCTCTAAATAAAGACAATTATGTCCATCTAGCGAAAAACGTATCATGCCTTTTTAGAGGCGTTGATCAAACAAACAGCAAACGCTAGAAAATGTGCTGTCATCTGTGAGGCATTGTTAAATTTTATGGCCTCCGAGATGGTGAGTTTGTTGCGTTTATCTTGGAGGCCATGCGACTCTAGTTTTAGATCAAGAACCTGTATACACCACTCGCGCGCGCGTGTGTGTGTCTGTGTGCCATCTGTGAGACATCGTGAAAAACTTGTTTCGGGTACAGCAGAGCGCCGTTCTTGCAGAGGGAAGTGGCCCCACTGCACAGGCACTGCATTGCTATAGATACGTCGGGCTTGCGCTTGTACGCGTTTGTGTGTGTGTGTGTGTTCGTGTGTGTGTGTGCGTATGTGCATGCGTGTGTGTTGTACGTGTGTGCATGCGCGTGTGTGTGTGCATGTGTGCATGCGTGTGTGCATGCGTGTGTGCGTGTGTGTGTGTGTGTGCATGCGTGTGTGCGTGTGCGTGTGTGTGTGCGTGTGTGCATGCGTGTGTGTGTGTGCGTGTGTGCATGCGCGTGTGTGTGTGCATGTGTGCATGCGTGTGTGCATGCGTGTGTGCGTGCGTGTGTGTGTGTGCGTGTGTGTGCGCGCATGCGTGTGTGCATGCGTGTGTGCGTGCGTGTGTGTGTGTGTGTGTGTGTGTGTGTGTGTGTGTGTGTAACAAAACATGTTGATAAGTATGCACTTAGCGGTTGAAGGACGCACTAGGGGCCGTATTTTGCTATCGCGTTCAACTTTTAAAGGCGAAGCTTAAGAGTCCTCAAATTTTTTATACACTTCCTTTTGTTTTTTCTAACACTTTTTCAGCCATCCGGTGATAGATTTGAGAAAGTAAGGGGGAGAATGCCATAGCTGTGGCAGAGTCGCTATTGCTATGCCTTGCTGTGCCATCACGTGATTTCTGTGAGTGTGTGTGTGGTGGTGGAGAGGGGAGGCCACAACTGGTACTGTATCCGAGCACGAATAGATGGATGAGCGAACCTGAGCATGAGATGCAAAAAAGTTTCACAATATCGAGGGGATGACGTGGTGGTCTGTTGAATACCAGCCAGCATCATGACAGCTGGACAGTTTTTTTATTGTAAATATCTTTCACGTATGAACGCAACGTTTGGTGGAGGTGCTGGGTTTAGCATATGATGCGCCGGAGATGCTGACACTTTTTTCCTGGCAACTTATTTTGAGAAAGGTCTTGAAAAGTGAAGGCCACTAACGAGAAGAGTCAGTCCCTTTATGGCGCACCTGAAGCACCCTTAAATTGAACTGCGCATAAAGGTACACGTAGATCTGATATCACATAAATATACGCATAGTCACACATGCAGCCACAACAGAAAAAAGTACATATTTGAAGTACATTCATTTAGGGCTAATAAGTTTACGTTCACGAAGTGTTCTATGGCGAGTTAAAAGGCCATGTACTTCAGCACACAGAAATGTAAGAGAAATGCGTTAGTATATATGGAACGTAAGATCAACATGAATTTTTAGCTTCTCGCTTTCTTGTATAGGGCCCACCAGACAAGTATGTTTTCTCCGCAAGCAGAAGCTATGTTACGTGGGTAAGAAATCACGCATATCCGCGGAATAAATTATTATGAGTGGGGTGAAGTGTCCGTCCATTCATCCGCCCGTGTGTCCGTGCGTCTGCGCATGGGCCCATGCGTCCAATCACGCTCGAGAATGTAGACGGCGCGTGGGTAACACCGAGGAGACGCGAGCCAAGGAAGCCCAGGGCAAGCGTCTTCAACGCGCCTGTCGCTCTGCATCATCCATGGCCTATCAACGATCCACCACGTACGGCGACTATTCAGGAGATAGAGAGAGGCACTCATTGGCAAAGCGCACGCAGCAGCCAATCGCAGAGTAGCACAGAGTAACCTTATCTAGGAAATGAGACGAGAAATAGTCATCCATTGTTTTGCCTTTTTTTCTTTCTTGTCTTTTCTTGTCTCGGTTACGCGTGACTATTCACAAGGTTAGATTATAAGGAGCTTCGCCCTCAAGAAGGGCAAGGAAGGCCCCTTGATGCCCTTCCATTTCCCCGGGAAGGACAAAGGCTGTTACAAAGGTCCGGCGAATCAAGTAAAAATGAAGCATGCGCAATGTACTGAAGCGTCAAAAGAAATAGAGAAAAATAGCTGAAGGAAGCAGAGGCGTAATAACTGTTCACGGTGACAGCGTGGGGCGTCTGAAGGTTATTGGGAGATATCAAAGCATGCCATTCTCATTTTTTTCTCCTCAGGCGACAGCATCCCGAAGGCATTCGTGATGGTGTCAGCATACCTCTTGCATTTGTTATACATTCATGTTCATTGCGCTCGTGGGTCGACGTGTGCTGACGATAGTCGCTTGGAACCAACGAAAGTGTATTATCTGTGCGGCGTTGTTCGAGCGAAAACTACATCGCCTCTCTTTCTAAAGAGGCATTTCTGAAACAATCTTCGCAAAAAAAACAGTAATTTTGAGGCATGTCGACGGAATGGTTGGTTTATAAGGTGTAAAAAAGGATATAGTAAGAACGAGAATAGTAAAAAATTCAGCAGATACCACGTACCACAAAATTGACATTATGCGAAGCATGCGGACGAAAGGTGCTCCTGTCGTAATTTTTTTATTGAGCAACACGTCATGAAATGAGGCCAAATATTCACAAATGTTGCACGCACAGACATATGTTGAAGAGTTGCAGATGTTTTTATAACCAGTTGTTCACACTTGTGCAACGATGCCAACTGGAACATGCGTATTAGCAACACCAGAAGCTGATATGAATAGTGATGCTCGCGAAGATGCTGGCCCTACATAAATCATCTTCAGCGCTTGGCAACCAACTACATTTGACGTTAACCCGACGTGACGGCTGCATCAAATTAGTACGTATGTATTTTTTATTACATTGGGTAGGCAGCGCTGCAACCACTATTGGCATTACACGAAGATTAGCGCCTATTGGAAAAGTATATACGAAACAGGGCGTAGCTCTTTGGTAAAATGCTCCATTGCCACGTAGAATGCTTAGGCCTGATTCCAGCTGGGACCCTGTCATTTATTTTTTCGATTCGTCGGGTCGAAGCCACCGATGTCGGGTATTTCGTAATGCTCGCGTGTTGAAATTGCCCACGTGTGTTCTTGTCGTTCCTGTGTAGATACTGTCAATCACCTGTGGCACATGTCCCCATACCAGTGGCACATACGCACCCATAGGTATATGCCACTGTCTGGCGGAAAGTGTTTGACGACGTATGTGACGGAATTGTGACATTATTCATTTCTTGATCAGTACGTCATATTTGTTAAACCTTCTTACCCTCCCATGCTGATTTTCTTTCACGCCAAGTTAAAGGGGTGACCACAAGAGCAACCAAATGTAAGCGGATAGATAGATACACAGATACGATCAAAGTAGCCGAAGTTCGCAAAGAAATGCTTCGCATTTGAAACAAGAACACTTTAAATAATAATTAGGGCACACCATACGTATACTGATCACAATGATGCTATTTGTTGATATTCTTTCAGTAAGGGGTCGTGATAGTTAATGCTTGTATGCTAAGAATGACGCTGTCAAGCAGTACTAAGTAACACAAAAGGACATAAAGCCACATATTGATCTGCAAATCATTCAACGAGCAGTGGACATAAACAATGAGATAACACAAATAATAGTCGGACATACTCGAATTATTAGAGACCTCATAGTAAACTTACATTAGACAGTGCTCGTAAATGTTGCACAACCTTGATTGGTTGATCGATATGTGGGGTTGGACGTCCCAAAACCTCCATATGGTTATGAGAGACGCCAAAGTGAAGGCTTCCGGAAATATCGACCACCTGGGGTTCTTTAACGTGCACCTGAATCTGAGCACATGGGCCTACAACTTTGTGCCTTTTTCGAAAATGCAGCCACCGCAGCCAGGTTCAATCCCGCGATCTGCGGACCTGCAGCCGAGTGCCTTAGCCACTAGACCACCGTGGTGGGGCTACTGCATAGCTTTGTCTGAGCCCTACATACATATATTAAAAAATGTACGAAAGAGGCTTCTGTCCTGAACTGTACGCAACTAAGTAGTTACATGACCTTGGAGACATTGTCGATGACTGTGGCTGTCACTTTTACCACGGGCTTAACGATGGGCTTATCGATATAGCATGAGGTCAGCAAGCTAACTAGTGACTATATGCAGGGTTAGCCTGTACCTAGAATACGTTCGACATATGAAGACCCTGCTGTTTCGAATGGCAATATCAACACCTCAGCACAACACCATGAGGGGATTGCCGCATATGGTTACGTGATAAAAAGATTTTGACAAGTTGGAAGCGCGTTTGTGTCTTTAACGGTATTTTGTTTATTACCTAATGCAAATTCAAGAAAAGTTATCTCAAAATGTCATAACTGCACGCAGCTTTCGGCTCCGATGCTTGTATTCTCTGATAGAGAGAGGCAGAAAAAAAGAGGTAAAAGCTAAGGCATCTCTTCAGCAAAGTTCCTTGTGAACTGTGGAACCCAAATGATATGCGTGTTTAATGCAAGGCGCAGACGGCAAACTTCGCAAGCGCCGTATGATTTGCATCTGCAAACGGCCGCGGAAAAGAACCATTTAGCGCCTCAAGTGTGGTTGCGTGTTTGAGCGCATGGTGCCAATCACGGAGTTGCTGTTCCCTATGAAGACTTTGAAGACATTTGGAGGCAAAGCTCGATTGTTCAATTAAGCTTGAACTTCGTCATGATGGTACTGACTCTGATTACGCTTCGTTGGAACGTGCACTTTCGTACGAAGTTTGATTTCTGAGGGAATATTCTGACTATACAAAGCAATAACACTGTCCTATTGATGGTTTGTTCATTTCAATTATGAGTATTATTTTAATGAAGTCTTTTTACCGGAACGGGCTAGGTATAAGTGTGACAACACCGGGTAACACTCCTCTAGCGTGTATTGTGTAGTCAGTTGTCGTTGCCTTTGATACATTTTTAAAAGCCATTTTCTTTCTTGGAGTCTTCGACAAAAAAACTTTGATCTGTCTGTCTGTCTGTCTGTCTGTCTGTCTGTCTGTCTGTCTGTCTGTCTGTCTGTCTGTGTGTTTCTCCGCTAAAGTGATACCCCAAACGGCCAACATTAAACCCCATTCATAGCGCTCACTAATATTGCTGAAGTTTCAGCATTCATACTTGTGCGATAGTCAACTAAAAAGCAATTACTGCGCATATGTGAGGCACAATTACAACACGTCAATATTTTGTATGTATGTCTTTATACTGTAAAAGTAATTCTAAAGACCGTAACGTTTAACACGCTGCGCTGACAATGCAACGCTACGCAAACAAACGCAAGTGTTTTCAACGCTTTCCTAAGATGACACGGTTGTGGCACCTGCCCGTCGCTTTGCGCTCTACACCTTATTGCCTCCGAGTAAGGCGTGCACGCCTTCCTTCGTTTTCGAAGATAACTGCGAGATAGCACTCGTGTCTCACTTGCCTCGATGCGCTCTTTCGCCTTCGCTGCACAGATCGAGGAACTAACGCAGCGCCTCCGGAATCCACAATTCACCAATTTTCTTGAGCATATAACATCAAATAAACGTTTTGTTCACTTTTTCCAGACGCAATGCTATTGTCTTTCGGTGACATTTGCAGTGTAACATGCATATACGAGGCCAATTATTTTATTCTCAAGTTAGCCTAATGCATTAAAAATGAATATATAAACGTAGATTGTTTGCATGGTACAACTGTTCATAAAATGTACAGGAGAGCCTAATGATATTGGATATAATACTGTTATAACTAACAAAGCCCAAACTAACAGACTTCCCGACTTAAGAAAAAAATTTTCATTTACGGTAGGTGGCCCTTGGGTTCAGTGTTGTCATCATCGCAAATTAACAAAACTTTTAGGTGAATAAACTTGATCTAACTGAGTTTTTCTTTAGATCAGCAATCTTGAATGTAGCAATTTATTGACAATTTTTACGCAGATAGCTTTTCTTCGTACGTCCATTTTAGCACCATTATGTTAAAACTTGTAGCCACTATAGTCCCGACCCTTGTTTCATTCTAAGAAGCTGCATGCATTGGTCGATAGCGCTTTCAAATATCAAAGGCATCTGGATGACTGAGGTCTGTTGCTGCTGCATGTACTGCCGCCGTAACATGGTGGTTGATTTCCTCTCATTTCATGGTTTATGTGCCAGATGGCACTAATGGTTTCCTTTGAATAGAGTTACTGTATGTGATACCTTTAGGTAAGTGTTGCACCCTACATATGTCACCTTTAATTTAAATATCTTGGGGGAACCACTCACCACCCGCGTAGAAGCAGCGCTCGTTCTTTGGAGTACTAGCATTTTTTTGCTTTTTTTCTATTTTTTTTACGAAGGTGCGAATGGAACTCGGTTACCAGCCCCGGTCACGTTTACAAGGCTTCATTCTGTGTTTACAATTTTTGGTAAGCAATAATCAAAGAAAGTGCGTCAGCTCGTTGAACAGTGAGATATATATTTATATTCGGTCACACATTAGCATATTTGTGGTTCACTCGTCTTCGTTTTTGGTGGTTTTTTTTCATTTACAAATGTGAAATTATTTTTGAAGTTTTTATCGTAATCGAGTCGCTTAGATTTAGAGTTTTTTTGTTGCGTTAGGCTTTTTCAGCCGTACTTTTATAGTTTTCAACTGAATCGAGCTGGATAGCTATCGAGAGTAGCTGTGCGACACACGTGTTACACACCGCTCTCGTATTACGCTGTATACATTCGCGGATCCCGACGGCTGATGTTAATTGTTATTCAACAGCCCTGTCGCATCCAACAATCTTTTCTTTTAAGGCTACAAAGCTACATAAAAATCAGGCGCTAGCCGCAACATCCTGCCGATTTGAATAACTTCAGTATAACTTCTCCCTTTAATATTTGCACTTTACCTGTCAGCCAATTTGGACGTGTGCAGCCGTCATACGCTGACCTACTTAGCATGTATAACTTAATCACTCCACCGTGGGAAATACTGAAATAGAGCAATTTTTGCGGTGCCATAGATAGATAAAACGAAGCCAAGCGTTTATTCCTTCCTCACTGAACACTAATATTTACATAGTAACACTCGCTTCAGCCGCAGCCGCGTTTATTCACATTTCAACAGAGAATGCACTTGCTACCATGCACGTTTCTCGCGTGCAGTGAGAATAACAACTTACAGCCGGTGTCCACCGCATTTGAGGTAATCTACGGAACATCGAAGTTGTCGGCGTCGTCTGTGTAGTGATGGCTTCTCCGCAGTGCAAATGAAGAATCTAACCACGTGATGACGCTCAACCATAGCGTTGCTGAAATCGTCAAATTCCCAGTGAGCGGTGCCAAAAACAGTGGCAGAACTGTGCTACCTAAAGGTAGCATTGTTAGTAACTCTATACCTTGCATTGCTGTTGCACTGGTTGTTCTCGCAACTGCATTATTTCTCTCTGTCTTTTAATCTGGGCAGCTTCTCCTAGCTTTAGGCGACCGTTTACCCTAGCTATATTGCGTGAATATGGCCAAATTTATGCTGGAGATGCCTTGACGGACTTTTCGCATGCGTATTGGTGTGTTACGTTGTATACACCCCGTATCTTCAGGAAATTGAGTTTTAATTGTCACTACCACTACCACAAAAAAGCGCTTGTGGTGTACCTTTTCTAGTCCGTATTTTTTTGCGCCACGTTTACGTTATTATGAAGGTGGCTGGCCAACAGGAAACAGAGCTACCATCAAATAGCCACATGCATTTGGCACCTACAAAGCACGCAGAATGTGGAAAGATTTCTTCCATGACTATGATACTCAGAGGACTTACTCAGTGTCCTGTGAATAAGCAAAATAAAAGATTCTCATTGATGCAACAGAGTGGAAGTGCTTTCATTCCTTCACATACTCATGGGAGTGCTTCATTATTTAAATAAAAATAAGCGAATGAGTGGTTGTCACCCTTACTGTTTAACAGTTGCCCTTTCCCCCTTGATTGTTCCGAGAAAAGAATTATGAAACAAAATAGTATCTGTACATATATGCAGTCCTACAATGGTGACACCGAAAGTTTCCGCTTAGGCCGCACAAGCACACAGACGCAATGCACACTTACACCGAAGGTGTTACAGGCAGTCTGGCTTTGCAAAAATTTGGCTAAAATAACCTGCACATTACTCTTCCCTCGGTGATTGAATGAGTACGCAGGCTCAAGCTATTCCTAGAAAAGGCGCCACCCGGGTAGTGAAGCTGGGCACGAAACCCTCGTGATTCCACCTTCTTCCGTGCTGCACCGAATGAAGCAAGGCTGTGAAACAGCACGCAGAAGACAAACTGAAGCGGTCTGGCGCTGCATGAAAGGTAATATATATATTTACTAGCTGTTACCGGCCCAAAGTATTGTGACGGGTCGTCAAATGATCCGCGTCTCGCTAATCTGTCTCAAGCGAGTTTTATTGCGCTTAGCCAGTCTGGGATTTTCCAGACAATGAAGCCGCGACATACGATCAACCTCGCGTGATGTTTAAGCTGGTTGGTATATACGAGGCTCACCTCATTCTGTACTCTGTCGTTATAAGGACAGCAGTGTGACGAGACATTCCTCAGACGCTGACTGCAGAGGCGTAAACGATAGTCAATGCTATGCAATCAGACAAAGTGATCAGAGCCCAGTGAGACCGAGGTCGGTCGGTCGGTCAGCCGGTTTGTGCCTCTCGTACGACAGCTACGCTTTATTCTAAGGGCAATGATGGGGCGGCGTTCAGTGAAAAAAGAAATGATACGCTAGCAGCAAAGTTAGCAACAAAAATTTCACCTTTTTTTTCTACCGAAAACTTTCTTGGGAAGCATCTCTACCCAGCAGTTGAACAACGTGTCCAAGGATTAAAGATTTGAAAGTTTTGTTTAGACACAACGCGATCGAAGAGCAATTTTTCTGATGAAATATATGAGAAATATGTATCTGTAAGTATAAATTATAAGTGATATGTTTCACAAATAATATGGTCATGGATCTGTTATTAACAATTGATAATTTGAACAACAATTCGTAAGTAAAATACCACATAGAATTTGCGATATTTTCTAAGCACGCTAAGGCACACAGTGATTAGGTGTTCAAAAATGAAAACTAAATTCTTAAACTATGCTCTAGTTGTCATTTATTTATTTTTTAATAACAATATACATCCTTATTAACTGTTTTTGTGTTGACGATGTAAATAGCGTTCGGGACCTAAATGAGTAGATATGTAATTATACGAAGGAAAGCATAAATGATCTTATAAAGCAAACTTTTATAACAAAACACTAAGCAAGGGCAAGGGGGCTAGATGTTGGAATCAATATATTGCTTCGGCAAAACTAATAAATATGTAGAATATAGGTGCTTCATTATTTGTAGATATCTAGTAGCACAGGGCTAAAAAGGAAATGTTGATCCACTTGTCTGGAATGGTTGGCCGAGACGCCATGGATTGGTGAAGGCCGATCTTCATAGCCACCTGAACCATTTAGATGTCCGAGTTCGTGTTCCTTCCATGAGCTGTGACAAGCATAAGGTTCTGTCACGTTTGATATGTAGATATAAGGTGGTGAAATAACCATAAAACTGTCGGTGAGCAGTACTATATCTCCTGTCATTAAAATAATGTTGCTCACCTAGCCTCAAAAAGTGGAAAACATTTTTGTTGATATTGACATGCGCGTTATTTCGTTTAGAACGTTGCTCAGCAGGTAAGGCTCTGCGTTATTACGCTCGATGGCTTCGTTTAGGCTGCAGTCCAGTACCCGCCACGGCGACTGCATATGGATGAGGGTGAAACGGAGAGACCCCCAGTGTGCTTAGATTTAGGCACACATTACATACCCGGAAACACCTAGACATATTTCCTTGTCCGCCACTATGCTGTGCCTCACAATCATATCGTGGTTTATTATAATATTATATTTTTTATATTAATATTGTTAGTGTTGTTCTTGCGTGCCCCGTCACTAAGACCTCATGGTTGTTCCAGATCATAATAAATAAAAAATAAATTACTTGTTAATTATAATTATAATTGATTCAATCATTGATTGAATACAAAAACTGTAAGCACAGCCCTGCACGTGAAATGTCACAAATCTTAAGAAATATCATGATTGTTTTAGGTAATTCTGATAGGATTGCACGCATGACTCAGGTAGTCAAATTTATCCTTCAGTTAATGCGATCACAATGGAAAATTTTAGAACTTTAGACCATTTATGTATAAAAATTGTTGCGTTCTACTGGCAATCAGGTTACTTACCTAATACTTTGACACTTTCATTTCCAAATATATTTTATTGGCAGTTCTTATTTTAAATTTTTGATAGGGAAATAATGAAAACTTATTGGGACTCCTAAGATCATGATCATTTAATGAACTCTTAGAGGCCTTATATGACTCATTATATAAGGACGGTGGGAAAAGCAAAGAGATATCGGCATTTCATTGTACAAATGTGGTTCTTAAAGAACAACAGCGTAGCAAGTATACAACTTGCAGGGTTGAAGATAAAGTAAACTATGAAAGTGTAAGAACTCTTAGAGGCGGTGTTTTGCGAGATGCGGGCATAAAATAAATTAATAATAAACAAAAAATAACTATTATAGATCAGTTCAAGTCAACAAGTGGAAGCTTTTTATTCAGGCGGTGCAACTATGCTGCTTTATTTTCTACAGTCTCTACACTTTTTTGTTCATTTATCCGTGCAATTTAGAATATTACCTGGCAATCAACCCGAGCCATGTATTTGAGTCTTAGAAGCAAATAGCAGAGAAGACGGAAACTTACATAAAAATGTCGACCACGTAAGAAACGCGTCGAATATTTTTCTTTCATTTTACCGCATATACAGAGTGGTTAACATTGTCCTCTGTAAAACGTTTCCCTGGCAACTGTGAAATAAGATTTGTGCCGATCTCATCACGACTGAGGGAAAAATCAGCGTGAAAACAGGTGAATAGCATTTCGAAGGCAGGGGAGGTGACGTATTTGATTTATGCACTACACGGGACGGCTTTCTGCTCTCCCATAGTTGAGTACATCGTACTCTAAATCATTAACAACTTTTTCTAAAGACACACAACAAAGACGATAGTCTTTCTTGGGGACCATGAACGCAAAAAATTGATCTATCTGTCTTTGTCTGTCTGTCTGTCTGTCTGTCTGTCTGTCTGTCTGTCTGTCTGTCTGTTTTTCTGTACATTTGTCTGTTTGTCCGCGCTCACGATACCCCAAACGGCTGACCCCATCCGCAGTGCCTAAAATATTGCTCAAGTTTCGACATTCATAGCTGTGCAATTGTCAAAAAAAAAAATCAGTTATTGCACATATCTGAGGCTCCATAACAACACGTCGATATGTTGCATGAGTGCCTTTATACTAGACAAGGCACTCGTAAGTAAATATAAGGACCGTAGCGTTTACCCAGCTGCGCTAACAGTGCAACGCAATGCCCAAAAAGGCAAGTGTTTCCAATGCTTTGCTAAGACGACATGGTGGTGGCACCTTCCCATCGCTTTGCGTTCTACACCTTATCGCCTCTGAGACAGGCGCACATCTTTCTCCGTTGGCGCGCACGCCTTCCTTCGTTTTCGAAGATGACTGCCAGATGGCACTCGTGTCTAACGTGCCTCGTTGCGCTCACTCGCCTTCACTGCACGGATCGAGACTCTAACGCAGCGCTTCCAGAATACAATTCACCAATTTTCTAGCGCAGAACACCAAACACACGTTTTGTTCACTCTCTCCACACGCAAGGCTGCCCTCTTTCGACAGTATTTGCAGTGAAACATGCAAATACGGGGCCAATTTATTGCTTCTATATTTTCCATGCAGACGATTTCCACAAATAAACGAGGCACAATATAAAATAAAGATATACAATAGACGAAACTCCACATAAGAATACTAATAATACGAAGAAAAAACTTCAGATTCTTCGAGACGTACTTTTAGCCATTTTTTTTTTGTTTCTGCTATAAAATTTGATCTGCGACTGGGTTTTCTTGCCATCTCTAGACAAAGCGCTTACCGTCGATGGGGGTTCGACACAAAAAAGAGATAGTACAAATATGGCTGCCTAGGAATCCATACTCAAACAAAAATTATGATGCATTTCTTTCAGTCACAATGCCTCGACATTTGTCACGACTTGCGTATGTTCGAAACAAAAAGAGAAATCGACTTCGAAATATTGAAGGCTTGCTCTAAGCAGTGAATCGGTCGAGATAAAAAAAAAGACAATAAAATGTCCATGACTGCTAGACAGGAAAAAAGATGAACCGTCAGCGATCGATACAGTGTCCTACAAGAATGGAGAACTTATAGGATTACTCAGTGATTGAAATCGCTTTATTCTGTGGGTCTTCTTGTTTTCGCCATCCCAGCAAACGGGCAGCGTGTGCTGCGATGTTTCTTGTTACATCGACCGAACGATCAAAGAACTGGCCCACTACTTGCTCCCGAATTTGGAGTCGTGGCTTTACAATGTTTTTGATCAGTTTAGTTTCGTATGAAGAACTACGTCTACGCTCATCGCATCTCCACGAACTTATGGAGCAAAGTGAGGTGCATTCATACAGTAAATCCGCAGCCCACGCCGAGCCTTTCGAAATATACGTCCCCAGAATCACGTTTTGATGGATTTGCGTGGACGCAGAGATATTGAAGATTTCAGGAATGCGTAGTAACTTGTCCGGGCGACGACGTGAAAAACAATGCGGGGATATCTGCGGCAGCTCGGTTGCAGGATTAGAGAATCGATACAAGCAACACTAGCGTCTGGCTTGGGATAAAAGTCACTGTGCCAAAGAATATTCTCGGGGCTTTAGGTCAGTGTCTTCTAGTCACGCTAGGCGGAAATCGCATCGATTTGTACTTTTCCGAAATGGCTTACCAAAAAGCGGAAAAAAGAGGAAGAAATGAAATATAACAATAATACACAGTTATTCAGAAGTCCGCTTGGTTTGCTATCCTTCACAGGTGAAGCAGATGAAGGCACCAAAGGAGAGGAGTAAGGAGAGGTAAAGCTAACAGTATAGTCATGAGCTCTAAAATAATGAAGCACGAGTACATACTATTGGCACATTGAGCAATTACTTGTATTGATTGTGCATGGTTCGTTGCTGCACCAGTGACGTGGACTGCCATAGCTCGAAGTTTTCCCTCTGAGATTGGCAATAAAATGTCGTCTTGAGGCGTATATGCAGTTCATTAAGGTGGAAATTCTTCAGTGATTTTCTGTCTCTGGTGACATACTGCTATTTATTATCCTAACTTTTATTCCTTAGTGCGTACAGAGACTGCACGTTGTGATCCAATCATGTATTCGATAATGGATGTTCGTCTTTCAGTGCATGGAAGAGTGCGATTAGGCGTTTATCACTAGAGAAGACTCATCAACGCATTAACACTTGTCGCGCTTCACCTCGTCTATGCTGCAATATTGCATAAACGCTATCCACAAGCCCATCATGGCATTCATACACTGTTTGTCTATTACGAACTATTGTAGTAAGCCATATATAAAACGCGGCAACACATCGATCTCGACGAGGGGTCGATGTTTGAAATTCCTTTTCAGTCAGTCACTTTAAGATCTTTCTGAAATATTGAACGCGTGTTTACCGAAATCAGCCCCATACATTGACATAATAGAGAAGGGGGAGGGGTGCTGTGATGAACCTTCACCCCTCCACCTAAAGATGACCCCTGCGCGCACCTTTGTAATAATATATGAGTGAATAAACGAATAAATAAATAAATAAATAAACGAATGAATGAATGAACGAACGAACGAACGAACGAATGAATGAATGAGTGAATGAATGAATGAATGAATGAATAAAGGCGCAGATGGCGAGCGAGAGAAATAGAAGCAGAGAGATACAATGGAAAGATAGAAGCACGTTAAAGAAAACTGGGCAGTTGCAGACATTTGTGTGGTCTTGCAGGGCACTCTGTGGAATATTAGTAGCCAATGACATAAATACATGTGGTGCATGCTACAGTTCTACTGCAGCTCTAGACGCCAGCAACAGTGCATGACCTACGTACTATGAACACAATCAATAATTTTGCCCCAGCTTTAAAGAAGCTGTACAAGATAGCCTACCGTCTCACCAAATGCAGTAAGATGGCACGTTTGCTAGCCCTTCGGCAATATTTCGTGTGCAATAATTCATCTTCATTAACGTAAACATATTTGGTACGTTATTTTTTATTGATAAAGAAAACTACGGATAAAGTAAATTTTTCAGGCTTTCAAAGCTTGCGTTTTTATTTTGTATCATGCTGATTTTTAAAGATACATAGATGAAATGCAATGATGTCTGGCACCAATCCAACGTTTTTCGAAGCTACTTATAGTCACGAAACATTGCCGCAAGTCATGGGGTTGCTTCCCACGCTGTTCAAAAGTACCACAACACGGTGCCACTGTACCACATAAAAACAGAGGGTTCGCATGCCGAAGTGCATGTGTTGTGCGGAACGCGGATGGTTGTGGCGCTTTCTGTGCATCTGCTGTGTTATTGTCTAGAGACGACTGAAGTGAGCACGTAGTACGACGATGCCGAACACGTTTCGCTTGCCAGCTAGTGGTTCCGTTTCAAGAGAGCCAGGAAAATGCGCGTTTGGTTTACCTAGTACAAAGATCTAGGAGTATCATGAGATATGAAAGTGGGCGCTACTGCTGCTAGGTAATGGTGATGCCAATCTTGTATAGACGAACACGTATGTGTGATCTATGGCTCAAAAACTATCGCTGCCTCAGATTTTAATTTCAACTACCCAGGTCTTGTTCAGAAGTGACATCGCATTGGCGAAAAGTTTTTAACCAGTGAAACATTTGATATTCCATTTTCTTAGTCATTAGAGGAAGTCATTCTACAAAAGCAGCCTTTACAGTATTGATTCATTGATTTGTTGCTAAACTATTTTACAATTTAGCAGAAAATGAAACAGTCGTTCTTGGTAAACAATTGACTATCTGTGCAATCAATAAATTGCAATTTTAATTGGGTGAAAGTGGGTGCAACCACGTATAAATATTTGCTCTTATTACTAGTTGCACTGCTGGAATAGCTTCGCCACTGGGACCACTTGCATTTAATTTTATTTTTAATTTTTAATTTGAACGGGAACCAATCAAAGCGTCGATACTTGTGCGAGATACGACGTAAAGCAGCCGTGGAATCACTGGGTTACTGTTGCGGTAGTTAATTTTTTTCCATGTCACTAATTGAAACCATTCACACCTTCCTAATAGTTTGACCTCCCTGTTTCTCGTCGTTCTTGCTGGTGTTTATTCGCCTTCCTTGGGCTCGTTGGTGCCTGCGATGGAAACTCAAGACTAACGGCACTCACCAGGTCACTGCTGCTGCAGTAAGCTTAGAATAAAAAACCCACGGTCATCCACTCATGATGATATAATAAATGTGGCGTTAAAATCGCAAATTTCTGTGTCTTTTAGGCTAAAATCATCAAAGCTGCACGTTTTGAGCGGCTACTCTTTTTACCCCAGTGCACATTTGAAGACTTACAACGCACTCAGGCACTCTTTTACACTTGCAGTGAGCATTTGTGCACTTTGGAAAGCTAAAAACACTCAGACGGATTCGCACACAACAACAACAGCAGCGTTCGCAGGCCATCTCATGTACAGCTTCGTCTCCGACAGTGGCCACTGTCTTCATATGAAACTGAGGCGGCAGTTTTGTGTGCATAAAGGCGCAGTAAGGGAGTTTGGATTAAATGAGCACCGTTACATTTCAATCGATTTATATCTGGCTAACCCCTGCCATTCATAGTCGACGTGGACACAAACGACAAAACATAAATACAAAGTTTAATGTTCCTATGGGAGCGTCACAAAAGAGTAGAGAGAGAGAGATAGACAGAGTTAAAAAAAGGCCAATTACAATGACGGCACAGTTGGAACGGCCGATACGCTTTCAAATTTAAAGTACTGAGCGATCACCATCGTGCCCAGCGCCTGCGACCGGCTCAATCATATCGACGTGCTGTGTTCAGACCAATAGCCCCGAGGAAACGTGACCAAGCAGGAAAGGAACGTCGAATCTTCTCCGTCCTCGCTTGCCACCTTTCCTCTCTCACCTTAATATGGAGACGGTCGCGAGCACCCAACCCGTGCAGACGGAAGCAGAGAGTGGGGAAATATATGCAAGATGAAGGAATCAGGACGGAGGTACAAAACGATATAAAACACGAAAAGTACATCGATCGTGCCTAACCAAAGGGAAGATAAAAAAAAGGCGAGCTTCCTTCATCACTTCCTACACAACAGGCTCGTATATAACGTGCACCTCGATACAAATATCAGGAAAAATGAAAAGCTTCGTGTATAGGTAACAGAAAGAACGTGCGTTCGAGATGACGAAGAAACCAGTAGTAGGGCATCCAATTGTTTTCAGCGGAGCCCTAATGCAAGATAAGGGCATAGCTCAGTGAAGTGAATATGATACGCGCTCGTCAAAACGCTCCCCGCGGACTCTACACGCCCGATCAGATTGATGTGGTTCCCTTTCTTTCACCGGCATACATCATACCGGGAAGCATGCACTTCGACTTCGTTGATGCATGGGGATATCGATATTTCCAGAAACTTATTTGGAGGATAGCGCAGCCTATATGATGGCTCTTCCTTTCTTTAATTTCGACAGTTGGTACCACGATTACAGCGTGGTAGTCTTTGGCAGTTCCGTAATAGCGATTGTAAATTAAGCCTGTTGAATGCGTCTGATCTCATTTTATGGCAAATGGTTGTTTTAGTGTTCACTGCTAATTTATTTTATCAGCTGACTTTAGAGATTACAGCATCTTTATTTTTTTACCCTGATCGAAATGATAATAACCGGAAGACAATTACGAGTAGCGGAAAGGTTCGAACTCACACGTTCTCTCGCACACTCACTCACCCACTCCCTTACTCACTCTTTCACTCATTCACCCACTCGCTCACCCACTCATTCACTCAATCACTCAATCATCCACTCAATCACTCAATCACCCACTCACTCACTCACTCAATCAGTCACTCACCCACTAACCCACTCGCTCACTTGCTAGCTCACTCACTCACTCTTCAATCACTCACTCACCCACTCCCTCAATCACTCACTCACCCACTCCCTCAATCACTCACTCACCCACTCACTCAATCACTCATCCACTCACTCACTCATTCGCTAGCTCCCTCACTCACTCACTCCCTAAATCACCCACTCAGTCACTCACTCACTCACTCACTCACTCACCCACTCACTCCCTCACTCACGTGCTTTCGCATTCATCTCGTGCCAATGATTTGAAGCCTACTGCAACTATTTCCTCGTAAAAGCGATTTTGGGTGGTAAATAGCCACGTAAGTCCGTGAAATCGGTGGCCACGTCTGTATTTAGCCCTCTCCCGTGCAGTTGTTCTTCTTGTTCTCTATAAAAGATAACCTGCATTCAATGCGACACCATCACCGTTTTACGTTTGCGCTTAGCTGCTAGTGTGTCTATCCTCGGCAATCAGTCCTCACTCCAGCAAGAAATGTTATCTTCCGCTCCAGAAACCCACTGACGCAACGACTCTTTGCAAAGTAACGTAAGTGAGCACCGCTGTAATTAGAATCGTTGGACGCTGGCAGAAAGTAAATATCCACATGGTGGCCGCTGTACGCTAGTGGATGCTATGGTGGCTTATTTTACCCGGATATAGTAAGGCAAGAATTGAATCGGTGACAACTGTTCTCATTCCACAAACCCATGAACACTGCTTTTACCAATGAGATTACGTGGCGAGCTGTCCCAACGATCACAAAATAATAAGAAAAGAGCGGAGTTGAGGGAGTTTTCTGAAGCCGATTTCCTTATCTGGTCCCAACGGAGTCGGTGTCATCAGTCAGCTTAAACCTTCCCGCTCTTCTATCACTGCCTATCAGCCGTCAATTTCTCGTTTACCTGGTCAGTTCGTGAAAGCCCACTTTTGACAGCGCCTGATACGCGGTTGTTCATTTGCTACGGAGAGCTTTTTCTTTGGTAACCCACCTCTTATTTTCGTCATTCATACAGAATGTGTTTTTGAGGCAGTTCTCGCTGTTTCTCTTTTGTTTTGTTTTTCTGTTACTAAAGGCTAATACAGCCTTTGTATAGGGCTCAGGTGCAGCCGAGCCACCTCTCAGCTGAACACCAGCCCTATACAAAAGCTGAATTTGCCTTCAGCAACAGAAAATGTGCTACTCTGAAGCAAGAAAAACAAATTTTATGACTTTCAGGTTTCAGCCATTAAAAGTATTGCTTCATTGCCTGCACTCCATCAAAAGTGAACCGGACATTGATATGGTAGAAATTACGAATGATTTGCAGAATAGAAATCACAATCGTTATTACAGCTGGTCAAAGTCGACTTTTGCAGCATGGTGTTTCAAGCTGCTTTAGTGTCTCTCCCGGTTTCACTACTATGACTTCATCTGTGTATGCATAAGACTGCGCATGGTCAGGGTCAGAAAGCGCCCCCCCCGCCCCCCCCCCTCCCGTAGTCCTCTAAAAGGAGAGTGATGCTATGTCAGTCCCACAATTTGACATAATAGTGAGGGAAGCTTTGACAACAGCAGCGCTGTAGTTTGTCTTTCCTTTCCCGTCCCTGTTTACGTCGCGCTAATATTTGTTTAGGATGGAAGCGTTTACACTCGGGAGGGGAGGGAAGGGGTGGCACAAAGGCAGCCTTGTACATTCACATACTAAAAAGAGTGGGGGGGGTGTCCGACTAACCTTTGTTAGTCGGAGCACCCCTCCTTTGTTGGAGAACCATGCGCACTCCTATGGGTGTATGATAACCCCCCTGGCTATTTAACTACAGGCTTTGCAGGGGTCACGATGTGCCTTCAACCCACTCAAGTGGTTCGTTCTACGTTTCTGATGGCACTTGTGCAAAGGTAATTTGGGAAACTCGAAATTGACGGTAAAGTGAACTTAAACATTCATTCATTCATTCATTCATTCATTCATTCATTCATTCATTCATTCATTCATTCATTCATTCATTCATTCATTCATTCATACGACCCCATCGGAAAATTCATCATTCGCAACCGAAAACATTGAAGTAACACTAGTGTTATGCTGTAAAAATCCTCTAAGAGGACTGTGAAATTCAGTACATGCTCATTCGTTAGGACTCTGGCAGGTTCTAGAAACATGTGCCACCTCTTAAACTCTGAATATTAAGTTTATGATGAAATACAGTTCACTTATTATATACGTTAAAAGAACACCATCGCACTGTTGTCGACGATATTCGCATATCCTGAACAATCAGGGGCAGATTATTAGTATTTAGATAACTGTCGCAATGTCATATTTGAATGCTTTAGTTGCCGAATGTAAAATTGAGCCAACGGTAGTATTGAGCGCATCACTACATATATAAAAAAACTCTTCAGATTTCAGTGATTTCCAGGGGATTTTCGATAAAAGTGCCGAGAAAGTGCGGCACTATATTCGTCTCGTGTTCGCAATCACATCAGGTAAGGCTTCCTCACTATGCAGAATGGCAATTACATCTACAATTCGTCGAATGCAAGATATTTATTTTACTGCGGAAGAATAACTTCCCTCCACTGATAAACATATATAGGGCAGTGGTCGGAAACTTCTGGTTCACGGTCCCATGACACATACAGCCTCGGCATATGGCCAAGGCATGTGACGTGCCACCCAAAACACAGCCTTGCGGGCCACATTTGGCCAGCAAAGCTTTCTTATTCTGATCCCGGAACAAAGCCATCACACACCCTCTCCCTCTTCAAACTAACCGATGAACACCTCCTCGACTTTGTGCGCCTGTCAGTGCACCACCGTTATGTAGATGTTTGAGACGCGGAGAATCTTTAGGGGCGAAAGCCGCATTTAAAAGTCTTTTTGTTTTGTTTGTCATCTATGCATATTGCAAACTTGTGACATGTATGCTGAAATCAAGCATGACTTCCATTTCACTTTTGGACACATTATTGCCAATTCGCCAATTTGCTTTCTTTGTGTGCAACGCCCCCCCCCCCCTCCCTTCCATAATTTGCCATGTGGTTCGGCCTCGTTGGCTTAAGAAAATTGGTCCTCCACCTCAAAAGATCGCCGATCTTTGAGCAAGAGCATATTTGTGATTCAAAAGCAAAACGGCCTGCGCGGGACGATATAGGCGAGCGTGCAAAATTTTTACATTCATTGCAACTATTATGCGATTAGGCATGTTAGGTTGCGCACAGTTTTCCGCCTTAGAAGAATGGCTAGTTGGGCACGTTGGTAATGATCCATAAGTGTACTGCACAAAAAAAAAACAGATGGAAGCACAAAGAAAAGAAAAAAGACAGACAAGCACAGATCTCGCCTTATTTCCTCATGATTAGGGTTTTAAAGGGCATATACGACACGTTCCACTTTTTATCACTACATTTTTTTTTCTCGCACTTCAGCTAGGAAAACGTTGCACTGAGGCTGTTTCGAAAATTCCTTGCGAAGCCTCGGTTTACTTGCCTCACAATGCGTACTAGTAAAAGTGCTTCGATTAAACACATTTCGCTCGCAGAAAAAAAAAAGGCGGATTTTTTATCGCACCCTTGCGAGAGAGAAAGGATGGTTGGGTTCGAGCAAACGCGGTAGTCACTCCTTGCTTCCACCGAGTGACCGCGCTATTAATGACCACCTCGTTCATTGTTCCACCCCCGAGTGGCGAAAGGCGGCCGTGTAACGATCGCCTCCTTAAATGGGCGTCATCGCGTCTTTGTGTGCGAAGCCGACTCCATCTGTTATTCGTCACGCCCACGCCGCTAATATGCGCTGCAGTGTTTCGAAAGCAAAAAAAAAAGATGTCGTGCGTGACCAACAAGCACCACTTGCGTACCCACTATGCTTTAATTTATAGAGCTGAAGTGCGTGTAAGTCAATTTTCATGAACTTTTAATGGCACATTGAGCAGTAGAGGGCGTGAAAGGGTAGGTTTGTACGTTACGTTTATTTTTCACCTGACATTGCGAACCTTCGGCCTTGCAACAGTTTCTTCTTCAAATGGCCCCCAGAGTGCTTTAGAGAACGGTAGATAGCGCGAAGAATCTTAAACTAATAATATTTAACAAAAATAATTTATTGGTAAACGCTGTTAAAAAATACGCCAGGGCATGCTCTTTTAACGGACATACTTAAAGGAGGCATCTTAATTACGAACATTACTTAATGTACTGGTACTTCAGTAGAGTGTTTATTTGTCTTGTCAAGTAACGGAACAGCGTACCGAAAAGCGAGTGGACAGTGAGAGCGTTATGAACTGTAATGGTTGCGATAAAGCAACTTTCTTAGTTCGCCAAACTTTTTAGCAGTTTTCTTAACTAGGCATCTGCAGTCAACACAACATTTGAGAGCATGTCAATCGGGACATGGGACTTCCTTAGGCAAAACATCCTTCTGAATTGAAAGATGGCACCACCAAACGTGGCACCATCGGAAATGGATTAAAACATCAACTCTCAAGATGAAGAACATGCTTGGCACTTAGTAACCTGAAAGATGGTAACCACTAAATGGAGGCGTCGGAGGTACCTTAGAGTTGTAACACCTAAATATCCCGTAAGAATAAGCAACCGTGAATCCACAAGAAAGCACAAAAAAGTTTCTCAGATAGAAATTGTCGCAGCAGTTTTGTGGTACACTCTGATTCCTTGCGCCTTCCCTCGAACTTGATAGCAAAGCTGTCATATACTCGTTATTACCACTGCATTTTCTCTGTCATTGTCTTTCTTTCTCAATCACATAAGACTTTTACTATGTGAAGTGGTTTTATTAATAAAGGTTTTGTGGGGCCATACGATATTCCAGAGAAGTACCTGTACCCATAAGACTGCGTCAGTAAATATAAAAGCAAGAGAAAACATTGATAAAAGTTCACCGGTATCATGAAAATAAACGAACAGAAACTTTCTGTTTGCCAGCGCCAGCAAATGTTGCAATCACTATACGCCTGTCATTTCCCCATTTCAGCCCTTGTGAAAAAGATGATAAATTGAAAATATATACTCACCTTCCACCAGCATTTCTACGTTTATTAAAATACAACAAGATATATGTACACAAAAAAACGGTATCGAAAACATGAATTCTTAACGTTTTTTTTTCTATTTCCCTCGTGGCAACCAAAGTATACGGTCGCTGCCGCGCATGAACACATTAAAAACCAATAACAGGCGCTAGCTTCCCCACAAACCTCGACCTCAATCCATCAATGTGATGGTGCCATCTTTAGGTGAGCAATAGAAGAGAAGCTGCGTCTATCCGTGTAACTGGCATTGCACTATAACTTCCAGGCTCTCAGAAAAGTTCGCAAGAGCGCTTAAGCAAGTGCATTTTTTTTCATACATTCTTCTTTATTACTTCACAGCTACACGATCATTTGGTCAGCTGAAGCAAGCCAGTGAATTCGCTATAACGCCCCCGACTTGTCGAAGCTTTCACTTAATGTGAAAGGTGTTGCTGAGTTGTAGGGTTCATCTTTTTTTGTTTTTTTTCGTTCCATGACATGCTCGTTTCATGACATCGTAAGTAAATTGAGATTTGTACCATACGCTAAACAAGCGCGCGAGCGCGTCTGTTTGGTTTCTGCAAATGGCGAATACGTAGTTCTCCACCACCGTGCATAGTCACATCAGCCGTTTTTCTTTTATTAGGGGCGAAGCTCCTTAAGGCGTGGGTCTGTCAATCCTTTGTATGTGTGTAGTAGTATGTAGCCACCGGTGGCACATACCCGCCCTAGAGCGGGTATGTGCCGCAGATGTTGCGAGATGGGAGATGGTGGTAGTTGGAGTGTTCTCTAGATGGAGGCACAGACGGACGGACAGACAGACTAGCAGATGGACGGACGAATGACTTACGGACGGATGGACACACGAACATATAGACAGCTGGATGGACGGACCCATGGACTGACGCATGGACAGGTGGACGGACGCATGGTTGAATGGACGTATGGATGGTCGCGCGGACGGACGGAAGCACGGTCGGGCTAATGGACGATTCGCCCCACTCATCATCATTCACTCCATGGATATGCTTTGATTTTCTTTTGCTTTGTGAAACTTAGTTTTTTTAGTATCGGAAGCAGCAAGAGTTTTATGCATTTCGACGTTAACGAAGCTATCGTTTACTGCGATTAAGGAAAGGCGCTTCGTGGATAAAAAACCACTGAAAGTGGAATTAGCAAATTATGATGCAAGAAAATGAAGCCATTTGGTGACATGTAGACGACTTATCGATTCATGAATCGCTAGAGAAAGCGAAAAAAGAAACGATGGAAAAAAATGACAATGAAAGGGTTTTTTGAAAGCTGACTAACATGATTGATCAAAGTCTACTAAATTAAAATGGTTTGCCGAAGGTGTAGAAATGAAGCACCGCATGTTTAAGAGTAATATTTCATGTGACACGTCCTTGAATACCGTAAAAAAATGTAAGCTCTTGTGAACGACGACGTATACATGTGGTTGTTCGTTCAATCATCCAATAATCGATTCGGTGCAGCATGATTCGTAACCGAATCATGCTACACCGGAAGCTCAACGGCCAAGTTTAGTGAGATTTCTGGAATGCTTTTCAAGTGACGGTAGGAGTAAATGTCATGTGAAGCAGGCAAAGTTCGGTGAAACCCCTATTCGCCACGGCAAATGAGCACCATAGAGAGAAAAATTGGCAGATCCCACTTACAGTGGAAATTGATGACATGCGAAGCACAAATGAGAAATGTTGATATGTCGCTTTAAAATCAGCACAACGTTACGAGGTGGAGGTAAATGATGCCGTACATGATTTCCGTGTCACGGTTATCATGTTTGGTTGTTTCGTTTACTTTCGTCATCTATTCACGTCACGTGATAAAACAGTAGCGAGCACTCTATGAGCGTGGTATGTTGTCATGTTCTGATGAGACACGCGCGTCAGGATTATCACGTTTTCACAAGTCATATATTTTGCATCTATTGACGTCACGTAAAATAAAATTTGGCATATTAGAAGGTAGCGAAACGGCCGTGAGCGCATCATTAGGACCCAATATACTCCCATGCAGCGTTGGCGCGCGCACACGCTGGGCACAGCGACGCTACGTCAGCAAAATGCGAGCACTTTATAGTCTGAGGCTAGACACGACTAGCGTCCGTTGGCGCAGCCCGATGGCAACCGGCGCGAAATGCGACATGCTGCATTTCGCGCCGACGTGTTACCCAGACAACACTGCGTCTCCCAGTTATCGTGAAGGAGGGACGTCGGGCGCGCTGAAACGCGCATGCGTCAAAGCAACACAGCATGGCACGCGCCTGCGAGTATATGGCATGATAGGCGCCTGGCGTGGCAACCCCAGCCTTGATTGATTGATTGATTTGTGGGGTTTAACGTCCCAAAACCACCATATGATTATGAGAGACGCCGTAGTGGAGCGCTCCGGAAATTTCGACCACCTGGGGATCTTTAACGTGCACCCAAATCTGAGTACACGGGCCTACACCATTTCCGCCTCCATCGGAAATGCAGCCACCACAGCCGGCAACCCCAGCCTGACGCGACAAAATGAACGCTGGTGAGCACGCGCACCGGGTCACGTCCAAATTTATTTCCGCCTTGACTGTGGCATGTAGTCATGTTCTCACATGACACGCATTTCGTGATTATCATGTTTGCACCAGTCACACACCTTTGTCATCCATTGGCGTCACGTAATAGCGAATTCGGCATATGTGAAGCTAGTGAAACAGCCGCCAGTGCATCATGAGTGAGGCATGTAGTCATGTTTTCACGTGACACGCATATCATGATTATTATGTTTGCATCAGTCACATACCTTTGTCATCCATTGACGTCACGTAATACCAAATTTGGTATAAGCGAAACAAGTGGAACGACCAGCACCGCATCATGAGCGTGGCATATAATCTTGTTGTTACATGACACGCATCTCATGATTATCATATTTGCACCAGTCACATACCTTCATCATCTATTCACGTACCGTAATACCAAATTTGGTATATGTGACGCTAGCGAAAGGACCGCGAGCACTTCATGAGCTTGGTATGTAGTCATGTTGTTACATGACACGCATGTCAGGATTTTCATGTTAGGATCTGTCGCTTGTGTTCACCATGCAATCATATCATACTATACCAGTTTTGTAACATGCCATGTGAACGAAACCACCTCAAAAGCTGCAGGACCATGAAATGTAAATCATGGCATTCATGACGTACATGTCATGATTTTCATGTTATCACTAGACATGTATGTTCTTCTTACAGTCATTTTATGCCGTACCAAGTTTGGAATTGATACCACTACCGAAACGGCCAGGAGAGCTAAAAGTCGTAAGCGGATAGATAGATAGATAGATAGATAGATAGATAGATAGATAGATAGATAGATAGATAGATAGATAGATACGCTCAAGTCGCCGAAGTTAGAAATAAATGCTTCGCGTATAATAAAAAAAGAAGAATTATTTGCGCAGCTGGGATATGAAACAGGGTTTACCTTGTCCGAATGCCTGTGGCTGGACCAATAGGCTGCATGCTAGCTTTTTTTCTTGATAAGTGGCTTTTTAAAACACCACATGCGTCAATATCGGAGACTTCCTACGATAATAGACAAAACTGCTACAGTATGAACAGAATCTCGGCCTTTTCTAACTGTGGAAGTGGAGTTGCGGCGGCTGCAGTGCCTAGACCACTAGAAGCCTGAGCACTTTCTTCACTGGCTCGCACCTCGAGCTACGCGAAAAGACAGGCAAGGTGGCTAGAGGATTGATGATGATGATAATGACGACGATGATGATGGTGGTGGTGGTAAAAAACATTTATTTCAGAAAAAGTTTACTAGAGAGTGCCGACGTGGCCCATCGGCGTGCTAGAGTGGCAAGACCCTATTCCGGGACGCCAGTGGAGCTGGAAGCTGCCCGTGCGCGCTCCACCAAGGAGCGTTGTGCAGCCAAGGTAGAGCAGCCGAGCAGGTGCTCCTCCCAAGCCTCTCTAGTTGGGATAGGAAAAGGGGATGAGAAAGGGACGGGATTAACTGGGCACGATGCTACGACGTGATATGTGTCGGCGAGCACATGACAGGTCGAGCAGGTGCCATTGATTTCCGGCAAAAAGTGCCTGGCGACCGCCGGACTGATAAAGGTGTTCGTCTGCAGGCGGCGTAGCAGTCGTTCGTCCGCTTTCTCCAAACCGCGTGCGGGGTCCGGGTAGAGGCGGCGCGAAGCCCGGTAATAAGCCAAAATTTCGCGAAAGCGCGTCAGGGTGGTATTGCCAGATTCCGTCTCGGGACATGGAGGGGCAACGGCCCGGACAGGGGAAGCGCGGGCAGCGGCATTTGCCGCCTCGTTGCCGGGCAGGCCCGAGTGGCCTGGGGTCCACACTATACGAATGGGATGAGGGTTAAAGCGCCAAGAGGCTGCCTGTAGTAGGCTAGCCGCCAGCGGAGCAATGGAACCCTGAAGGTACTGAGAACAGGCCGAGCGCGAGTCCGTCAGGATGGTGCGTGAGGCAGGGTGAGAGGCGGCCAAAGCTATGGCAACCTCTTCAGCGTGCGTTACTGTGTCTGCTCGAAAGGAGAGGCCATCTACGTGTTTGCCCTCTGTAATCACGGCAGCCGTGAAGTGACCCGAGGGGGAGGGACCCGAGACGTCCACGTAGAAAACACCAGGACGATCGGAGTGTCGCGTATGAAGGGCCGCGGCGCGTGCTAGTCTACGGCCAGGATGGAGGTCAGGGTTCATATTACGGGGTAGAGGTTCCACCCATAGCTTTTGACGCCAGAGCTCTGGTACCGGCTGCAGAGGGTCTTGGTCAGATATCGGGTTAAGGCCAAGTCTGTGTAGAAGACGGCGCCCTGAAGGCGTCTGTGACAGTCGATTGATTTGGTTAACGCGATGAGCTTCGCGCATCTCTGCAAATGTGTTGTGTACCCCCAGAGCCGTGAATCGGCTGTTGGAAGTTGCAATAGGTAGGTCCAGAGCGCGTTTGTATACTGAACGAAGAAGGACGTCCAGCTGGTGCTCGTGTCGACGACGCAGGCGAAGGTAAGGCAAGGCGTAGAGGACGCGACTGGTCACAAACGCGTGGGCCAAGCGGAGGGACTGAGACCCGCGGAGGCCGCCGCGCTTGGTAGAAACTCGCCGTATCATGCGGCTCACCTGTTCGCTGGTGCGTCTGAGGCCTGCTATTGTGCCCTTTGGATCCAAGGACGATGTGAGGTGAAGGCCAAGAACCCGAATATTTTGCACTGACGGGACGGGCCCGGACGGAAGAAAAATTTGAGGCGGCGGTAGCGGAGAGACTGAAAGAAGAGCCGATTTAGCTGGAGAGCACTCCAGGCCGCATGAACCTGCGTAGGTGTCCACCAGAAGGGCAGCCTTTTGCAGGCGTTCTTCGATTTGCGCTAAGGAGCCGGTGTTGGTCCAGATTGTGATATCGTCCGCATATAGTGCGTGTTGTATTCCCTCGACCTCGCTTAGAAGAGAGGGGAGGTTCATCATCGCCAGGTTAAAAAGCAGAGGAGACAGGACTGCCCCTTGAGGTGTACCCCGCGTGCCTAATAAGTACGGGCCGTGTTCGGTAGAATTAAGGCGAATGAAGGCGGTGCGATGTGATAGAAAGGCGCGAATGTAGTTGAAAGTCTTCTGCCCGCAGTTTGTGGTAGACAGGTTAGTGAGTATAGTGCTGTGTTTGACGTTGTCGAACGCCCCGCGGAGATCGAGAGCGAGCACGGCTTTATCGTTATGGCGCATAGTAGTCGGCTCTATGATATCGTGTTGAAGCTGGAGCAGGACGTCCTGCGCCGACAGATGCGGGCGAAAGCCAAACATCGTGTCGGCAAAGCTGCTCCTGGCCTCCAAGTAGGCGGAAAGGCGTTCGCGAACCATGGTTTCCATGAGTTTGCCTGCGCAAGACGTAAGTGAGATAGGTCTCAGTGCCTCAATACTAACGGACTTTGCCGATTTGGGAATGAATGTCACGACTGATGTGGTCCATTCTGTTGGAAGCGGAGAACCGTCCCATATCGAATTTATAAGCTGGAGTAGCGAGAGGTGTGCTTGGTCGGGAAGATTTGCCAGGAGCGATACTGTGATTCCGTCGCGTCCAGGGGCCGTGCCCCGTCGCATTTTCGTGAGTGCAAATCGTAAATCAGAAAGCGTGTATGGGGCGTCGAGGTCGGTGTTAGGGGCGCCGGCATACGTATATGCTGGGCCTGCGGGATCAATTGTGCGGCAGATGTAGCGGTCACAAAGTTCTCGCGCGAGTTCATCCGTAGTGCCCTGAAATGCATGCAGAACACGGTGGAGCTGGCGTTGCGTTTCTCCCCTGGTGGTGGAGGGATCGAGAAGGCTTCTAAAGAGTCGCCACGCACTCTTAGAGCTCATCTGGTTTGCAGCCTTCGAACAGGTGTCTGCCCAGTTAGCATCGGAAAGTTGTGCGGAGTATGCGGCCGCCTCTGCAGTGAGCGCCTCAATGCGAGCGCGAAGTTTCCGATTAAGTTTGTTGCGTTTCCAGCGCCTTATGAGCCCGCGGCGAGCGTGCCAAAGATGTAGGAGGTGTGGATCGATTGCAGGAGTCAAATTGGAGGTTGCAAGGGTGCGAGTGTTCGCTTGTTTCATATGAAGAACGTATGATGCCCACGCTGCATATTCGGTCGAGGAGAGGCCGGCGGGGAATGGTTGCATTCTGAACTGAGTCCAATCGGTGAGACAGGCTTGGCCCCAGTGTTGGCGCATTTTCTGCCGCGGTGTGAACGAAATGCGGAGTAAAAAGTGATCGCTGCCTAGGTTTTCGCCTAAATTTTCCCATGTAGCATCGCGGATGTGACGGGTGAGGGAGAGGTCGGGGCATGTGTCTCGCGTGACCGAGTTGCCGGAACGTGTGGGTTGTGCCGGATCGGTAAGAAGCGTCAGGCTCAGCGAGGAAATGAGCTCCTTGAGCTCTCTGCCCCGGGCCTTCTCGTAGTGGTAACCCCAGTGAGGGCTGGGGGCATTAAAGTCCCCGACAATCACCAGTGGTTGTCGGGTTGCTATACGCAGTGCCCGATGGAAGAGATGCGCAAACGAAGCCCTCGAAAGGCGAGGGGGACAGTACACGTTTAAGATATGTATTGATGGTTGGCCCCTCCTCTGAGACAGCACTGATATCATGCAGTAGTCGTAAGGAAGATCCAGATCGAGGTCGATCTGTATCGCCGTGTAAGCTTTATGCACGAGGAGGCATGTGGTGGTGCCGCCTACATAGGAGCAGTATCCAGAAAGGGATGGAGCAGGGCCAGATTCTTGGAGCGCCAAGACGGCCGGCTGAGAGCCAAGTGAGCTGAGGAAACGGGAAAGATGTGAACGCTTTCGCCTGTTCCCGAAGCCTCCAGGGTTCCACTGACGATGATGATGCTACGGACGCGAAAAACGCCATGCTTAGGCAACCCGAAAACAGCATTCTGGGGACAGCCTCTAATAATGAAGAAAATACATAAAATATTTGATAAAATATTCAAAGATTGAAAAAAACAACGAAAGAAAGAAAGAAAGAGGGAAAGAAAGAAAGAAAGAAAGAAAGAAAGAAAGAAAGAAAGAAAGAAAGAAAGAAAGAAAGAAAGAAAGAAAGAAAGAAAGAGTAGCATGTTAGGCCCGCGAACATTAGGCTTCGCCTGTGCCATTTCATCTCCCTACCTTTCCTACATTTCTTCTCTCTCTCTCTCTCTCTCTGCCATTTCCGCGATAGGGTCAAGGGTCTTGTTTCTTTTTCATTTTTCCTGCTGTCTAGTAGATGTCTCTCACAGGAATATCACCGTACTAGAGAAGAGAGACCACAGGAACACCAATCTAACGACAAACGCCAATACTTGTCCATATACGCTATGTATACTCACCAGGACGAAAGATATACGTTCCTTCTACGAGTTATACAATCTTGATTCACGCGTTGGGAACAACGGACGGAAATGACTGATACCAAATAGTGATAGGCAAGAATCTTGAGCCAAGTGTCCGCCCTGGGACTGTGAATCTGAGAGCGTACAGCGGAAACCATGAACAGTCGTTTAAGTGGTCCGAGTATAACTCCATGGGAAGCGAGAAAGAAGCATATCACACGTATATTCCACGTCCCAAATGACATGGTAGCTCACACATGCCCCCAAAAAAGGTGACATAAATCACTGTTACCACCCTGATGCCCTTACAGCGTTTGTTTTTTATTGTGCCTTGTACAGAAAGGAGGGTGTACTGCAAGACACAGAAATGGTTGGACCACTGCAAGCCAAACAGACGGTCCCTCCCTACCTTTTGTTATAGTGCTTTGCGCTAAAAGAGTTGTACAAAGTGCACACACGACCTGTGACGTGTAGAAGCTAACAATGTGGACAGTGCCCCATATGCACGTTGGTCACATGGAGAACTGTGGATATAGTACGTACAGATGGTTTTAGTACGATTACATGTAACCTTAATATGATATATCTCCCTTGCCAACCCAGTTTGATCAAGGGAAGCAATACTACTATTTAAAACAGCTTAGTAAATGTGTCTTTATTGTAAAGTCTCGAAGGGCGCTCAGTACACATCTTTGGTTATAAGAGTTGGGCCTGTCCAAACACTTCAACAACGACGTGTTTCACTTACTTTTCCTAATTATTACTGCAGTCACTCACTGGGGAACCCTCTTCATTTGATGCGGCACAAGAAGTGAGGTGTGATATGCTACATCTAAACGTGGACGATGCAGCAGTCTACCATGCGCATAATATATATTTCACTTCCGTTTTCGGATTCAGTGTGAGGCTGATTTCCTTCGCACTTGGGAAATAGAAAGTGATGAAACAGGAGGGCCTTGCGGCGCAACGTTGCTTCCTTTGATAGTAAGTGCAGCGCAAACTTATTGTCTACATCAGGATGCGATAGCGTCGCCGCCCTCATTACTTTTGATAGCTTGGGGCCTCAGAGCAGGGTCACAAAAATATCCCGTTATTAGTGAACTTAGCATCAGCGAATCGAGCGCCTCTACTCATATTCACAGCTCGCATACAAGATATACGATGAAGGATGAGCTTTTCGACACAGTCTCAGCACTCTCGACTGAAACTGGCGAGAGCCTTGTAAACAATGCACCTGTCCGAAGGCGCAGTCGCTATAGAAGCGGTGAGCATGCTATAGCGTGGACAATGAAGACCAGTGCATGCTCGCAGTAAATAGGTTGCCGTAAGTGCGTGAAACAGGAGGGGTTCATTCGTGAGTGCGAAAGCTGTACAGAATTTTCAGAAATTGTTGGCCAGGCACATGTTTTGCAATTTGCTCTTATGTCTACACATTTTTTTCTTACTTGGCAAGTACACTCAAGGGACAATAATGATAACCCAATGCGGCTATGTCCCACTTTTTATCATCAGTATCAGAAATGTTTTTCAGAAACCTGGAATGTACACGTTAGACAATTTGTGCTTAACAATTCTTTGGAGAGAGAGAGAGAAATAAAGATGCAAAGAAAGGCAGGGAGGTTAACCAGACGCACATCTGGTTTGCTACCCTGCACTGGGGAAGGAACAAAGGGGAGAAAAGAGGTTGCAGAGAGATGAGAAGGTACACACAATCACGAGCACACTCGGGGAGCACACACAGTCTACAGGCGGTCGCTCAGGTTCGTTGACTTTAAGTAAAGTAGCAGTGCCTTAGTCGTTTCATGCGCAACTGAGGCACATGCCCAAGGTCTTAGTATCTTCTGCACACAAAATGGTCCGGGGTCAAGTTGATTCAAAACCATCCGGAGCTGGCATCGCTGTGTGTCCTAGCAAGCGCAGCTGCACAGGACGTGTTCGATGGTCTCTTCAGCTCCACAGTAGTCGCATGTAGGAGTGTCTGCCATACCAATGCGAAAGGAGTACACCTTTGTAAATGCAACACCCAACCAAAGGCGGCATAACAGTGTCACATCGGAGCGGGAAAGTTGTGATGGTAGCTTTAGCTTGAGCGAAGGATTCAGTTCTTTGGACATTGCCAAAAAAGCATGGTTCTTGTACGAAAACAATAGACAATTATTACTTTCATTTTGCTGGTTCCCTTAGCGCATGCGTATCTCACTGTAATTGATTTGTGGGATTTAACGCGTATCTCACTGTAGTTATGACTACCAAATATAAAGAAGCGATATTGACGATATTATATAGATGATAATTATGAGTGGGATTCGTCTAGGCTTAACATTGTCAGCAGTCCTACGCGAAATGGGGCAGAACAAGCAAGGTACTTCGGCCTGCTCGATACATTACTTGAGCAAAATGGCAAGTGAAATTACCTCCTATCACAAAATATCTATTAACATCGTCTAACTGAAGTGTTGATATAGCTATTCAGCATCAATATACCATAGGAACGGTATATTAGAAGTTTCAAGCCACTAATATAAACGGAGAGATAAAGAGAAATGATTGTATGCTCGCTATTGTGTCCTTTGTAATCAGTGCCTTTTCGCAGAAAAAAAGAGAGCGGGAATCGATGACCGAATCTAAATATAGCGGACATACTAATGAGAGAAGCATGGAAGTATTTTCCCATTCCACCCTCTTTTTGCGCGAAGGAGAGTGCCTGCTCATTTGTTTTCGTCCAGGCGCAGCAACGACGAACTGGTTTCCCCGCTTCCCGCCGCGTTACCCCAATGAGCCGCTGCAGCTAAGACAGGGAATCCGAGATTAAAGAACCTGGGTAGAAAAGGTTACACAACGAAGCCTGACACCGTTGCTAAATATAAATGCAATAAGCAACACAAAAAAAACGAAAAGAAGCAAGAGTCACGCTTCGTTCGAGGTCGAGAAGACCAGTGAGCCATAAGATTCCGCTACGGCACCTCGTATAGCGTGGCCCAGCTAAACGCACCGAAGCGTGGACCCCATGCGACGCCCTATGCCGTGAACGCAGAACACGCGGGAAACAGTTGGGTGAAGGTGCTGGAAGATCCGGCAGGACTCGCGCACCAGTGGTTGGGCTCAATTAGGAAGACCCTTTCAAAGTACGATTTCTACCGAAAAAAATGTCAGCCAAACGCAATCGGCAATAATGTTTATACTGCAGACGTCTCAGTGGGCTGCGAATAAGATGTTTGTTAATAAGTTAATAAATATGGACTAGATGCCTGAACATAAGAGGATGAGATCTTAGAAGATGTCCCCGTTTACTGCGTCGGTTGTGCAAAAGCTTCACATTCTACGCGACTCAGTCGTGTTCCTCAGAACTCGATAAAGTTAGTTTCTATACCATTTCATCCCGCATAGATTTATCAAAATGAGTTAAAAAGCCTAAACGCTAAGCTCTTTCAGAGAAAAGAATGAACATGATAAGAAGCATCTGAAAGGATGAAATAAAATTTTTTGACTGACACAACTTTTTCATTTACTCCTGCAATAACGACAAAATATAGAGAGAGCCGTATGTTAGAGACCTCGCTATACAATTCGCAACAACGAATACGAAGATCGCGTGCGGCACTCCTGTCGTGCGACTCTTCACCCATCTTGTTTATCAAGTGTTATCGCACTCCACATAATCTCTCCGCGCATGCGCGTACACACACACACACACACACACACACACACACACACACACACACACACACACACACACACACACACACACACACAAACACACAGACACACACACACACACACATCATTCTGCTCTATTTCGTGCAAATCGTCAAAGTAAGGACATTAATGCTCGCCTTTCTGAAGCGCAGTTATGCTTCGCAAACCTTAACGGGGCCCTGCCACACTTCTTGAGCATGGTCAGAAAACACTGCCGATCGGTAGTAGAGGCTCCCGAGAACACGCGAGCCAAGTGTTATAGCGCAGCTAGCGGGCCGTAATTCTCAATCACTTATCAAAATAAGCTAGACATTGCTTTCTCTTCTCTTGACAAATGACGGAGCAAGCTGAAATATCACGCGTAAAAGAGCTTCTATGAGCCATTGGCTTGTTTGAGCTAGGCTCGCACGGTCGTTACAGCAATCACCGCGGGAGGCCGTGAGTTGTCCACGCGTGCTCGTGCGATCACATTCGCGCACTGCAAGAAAACAAAAATGAAAATAAAAAAGTACTCAAGTTCATCAGGTGCACCTTACGTATTTCCTTTGCCTATATCATCCCCCTCTTTAGCTTCAAGCGCTTTCGTCAGGACGAGAGAAGAGAAAATGCGATGGGAGCATGCGACAAATATTTGTAACTCCACTCGTGCTGGTTGACTTATTAAAATTTTTGCGGCACTGGAATCGTGAGGCAATAAGCTCTTTTATTAAATTCATTCTATGGTCACTTAAAAAAGTGTTTCAGAAATCTTTTAACCTAGACTTGTTCTTTCCGGCACAGGCTCTCGGCAACGCTCACGTCAGCAGGTGAACGAGCATTTTTGCCCGTTCTGGAAGAACTAACTCCCCAACAACCGCAACCCTCCTTCATACTATACCGAGTCCTTCACCTACCTGCTTTTCACAAACGCCTTGGTTCCAACGTTGCTCTCGCCATGCATTAGGTTTGCGCCTCTTTTCGTCCCTTCCATTGGTTCAACCAGCCCAGCCGCGGTGTTCTAGTGGCTATGGTACTCGGCTGCTGTTTCGCAGGTCGTGGGCTCAAATCCCGGCTGCAGCGGTTGCATTCCCGATAAAGGCGGAAATGTTGTAGGCCCGTGTGTTCAGATTTGGGTGCACGGTAAAGAACCCCAGGTGGTCGAAATTTCCGGAGCCCTCCACTACGGCGTCTCTCATAAACAGATGGTGGTTTTGGGATGTTAAACCCCACATATCAATCAGACCAATTGGTTCAACCAATCCGCCGTGCTTCCCACTTGCACCCTCTCGGAATGAAACATCCACTCCTCCCATTCCCACTTCCATATTTTTCATCAGACATGGCTCGGAAAGACACAGTGCTACCTCCTTCCTGCCGAGCCTCCTCCTTACATACCTCAAACCAGTGTTTCACGGCTTCTTTAAGCCGCTCGCCATGGTTAACCCCCACTTCCCTTTGCGAGTCGATATGTTATTTTCGCTATCCTTTTTTCCTTTTCGTGATCCTACTACTCTCTCATACATATCCTGCTCACTGGAAAAGTTATCATTCACTCGCCCACCCAATTTCTCTACATTTTCCCTCCAAAATTCCTGTTTTTTTTACTCTTTTTTTTAACAAACAAAGAATCGCTCACCCACCAGCATTGGTGAAGGATCCACTTAAAACAAGACTATTTCAACAACATGAGGTCACTGTTGGCAGCAAGGGCAAAGCAATGAATGCGAAAGCAATAAATTATGAATCGTCTCTCCAAAGGGAACCAGATGCCAAGCAGAAGCGTTGGACACGCCGTTGACCCAGCTCAAACGGGCGTCGACGCTTGTGCTGGATGAATGGTTTGAACTTAAACTCGGTGTGGCCTTTACTCGAGTAAACGTTTCTTGGAAACGCAAAGACACGGGGTAGTGGGTTGGGTGTTGTGCAGGTTTCATCGCAGATAAACGAGCCCAAAGAGTGTTTCCACTCGACGTGTGGTCCAGTGTTGCGCGTGGTGGAGAGTGTGAAGAGCGAGCGAAGTGTGTTGCAAGCGGGTGGAGGAGCAACATCACCTAGTGGTGTTGAGAGGAGCTGGCAGCTGCTGCGGGTGAGGGAGGGAGTGACTCAGCGCACGTGGTCGCGTCGCGATGAGCGGGGCACCGAGCGCGGCCTTTGTGCCATTTCGCTGATAAAACTGAGAACACGCGGATGTTTCCCCCTAGGTGGGCACCACCAGTAGTAAATAGTGTATATAAATTGCTTGCCATTTCAACGTTAACGGACGTGCATTGTCGTGACTCAGTGGTTAACGACACACACTCCGTAGTGAGAGGTCGCACGTTTTCTTTAGCGCGCCGGTAGGTATTTTAGGAGCGAACATCCTCCTAGTCTAACCTTGTCGCGAGTCAGGCGTAACCGGCAGCATCTCTTGAACAGTATAATAGACGGCACCGTCTCATAGAAGTACATGCAAACTCCAGTTGAGTGAGAAAATTCTTGGTGCCGCTGTACTGCTACTTTCTGATTGGCTGCTGCGTGTTCTGTGTCTGTGTGCGCGGGGAACAAGTGCCTCTCTCAGCCTCCCGGATCGTCGCCGTACGGGGCAAATTGTTGATGGGGCATGAACGAAGCAGAGCGGCAGGCGCATTGAGAACGAGTGCACTCGGTCGTGCTCGGTGGAGAGCAGTAACTTGCGCCATGAGGTTGAATCGGTTGTATTCGAAGGATGTAGGGAATTACCGACCGCTACTATTCTCCTCACTGAGAACGATCGATGCAGCTGCGCGAGATTTTTTTTCTTCATGACGCGATGTATTAACTCCAATAATTTGAGATAGGCATGCACGCGTTACAGTTACTGACTACTTTTTATAGTAAGTTTTTGTTGATTAGATTAATTTCCTTTTTGTGTCTTGGTATTAATATTTTTTGAAGAATTGGTGCACCCGTGATGGGGTTGCATATACGAATATGCCTTACACCGTACGCAATGAAGCAATGTTTGCAGAGCAGAGGGAAGTTAACCTATCAGACCCAAAGAATCAGCGGAGTCTGAAAGAACGAACTCGAGATATGACCCGCGGCTATATGCAATTTGAAGTCTGTTCAGCTAGGAGACACAATGTGTTTGAGGGACACCCACGACTCCCGCAAGCACATTGTGCGCCCTAGCTGGACAGACTTCCTCTGAAATAGCATAACCAGTGTCTGTACTGGTCCTTTTCTTATTTTTGTGGGAGAAGTAATGATATCACCACCACCACCAAGATGTGCTTGCTCTTATAAAAGTCGCGTTCTCCCCCCGTCCTCCACAGTGAGGCGAATTACTACTCAGAATACATTTCATTTTCAATTTCTAGTTTTATTTCTTGTTACTTGTATATCGTTATTTGTATTCGCGCAATTTTTTTTCTCCCGGTGGCGAATTCTCTTTACTGATCTAGTCATCCTCGTCAAAACCACAAGATCATCACATTGCGCGAGACGTGCGAGCCAGGAGATCTTTCCATCGTGTTCGTTCTTCGGTTTCGGTGGGCGTCAAGGACGCTCAACCCAGGATGGGATGCCTGAGAGCTTCTCTCTGCAAGTTGTGGCTAATGGAACTTACAGAAAACCATCCTGTATACGAACGCGTACTACCTCGTAAATACACGAACACAATGCTGTGCCCGGTAGTATCCTTATGGACTTCAATCCTATACGATCACTAGTAGCTAGGAACACTGTGGTGAAGTGGCTGTTACTGCTCACAAGGCGTGGCCTGCCAGAAATATATATCGCTCTCCTGGCTTCCCTACTCCACCAGAGAGAACTGGGAGGCAGCCCATAGTGAGTTTCTCGTCAAGCTGCTCCTTGAGCGAAACAAGGCTGGCGAATGAACGAGGAGCAAAAACCCACATGACTACGATTGTGCGATTAGTTGTGAGCCACAAATTAGGGCCCTCATCACGTTACAATCAAGTTTTTATTCAACTCACAATAATTGTGAAATTTATCATTTATTATTATATAGTCAATCCTGACAAGTCGTCAGTAACATGCATTACTCAAATTACATTTTTAAAATTGGTTACCCATTGAGTACCTTAATACACCACCATGTGTGCAGCAGCCTTTCACCTTCATGAACTGTAGAGTTTTGAGAATAATTTGTGAAATGGATAGCGGAAAACCATCCCATGACCTGAAATTTAGCTACGCATCCCCATATGGAGCAGCTGAGTCATCGCAGCGATTGGTGGCACGGAAAAGTAATGGGATGCTCTTCGAGTCCCAGCATAAGCCTCTCAAAGATTTTGCTGGGGTACCCACATCAACTCAGTAATTACGACATGCGTCACCCATGGCGTTATGTTCATATCCAGGCCAACGAAGCACTTACGCAGTGTCAAAAACGGCTTTGTTGAATAAATCACAACCAATTCCCCTCGTGCAGATAGTTATGAGTGTAGTTGAAGCGTGAAATTCAAAATGAAAGAAGCGCCAAAAAGTACAAACACTCAGTAACGACACAGGACGAGCGCTTCACTACCAACTGAATTTTCTTTTATCTCGAAACGAACTTCTTCGCGCTTGTTTCATCGTGAACTTACGCAAATGCCTAACTGCCAGTCATCCTGAATAAAACGGGAAACTCTTGCGTGTTTCACTGAGCTAATTACGATGGTTAGTTAACGCTTTTCGCGTTTATTCATATATCAGCCTAGAAATTCTAACGGGAGTACGCGTCCCACGTGTTTCCGTCTCCATATTGAGAGGGCAGCCGCGGAACTTGTTGCTATTTGGGAGGCAATACGTTTCATGTCGACAGAACCCGCTCGTAAATGGACGATACTGTGCGATGCCAAAGCTGCTCTTCAAACCATCGATGGCTTCATGAGACAAGGTCCATAGCATACTTTATCGATTGAAATAGCAGAGCTTCTTGGCATTGCTACAAAAAATGGACATGATGTAACATTTCAATGGATACCTGCTCATTGTGGCATAATGGGCAATGAAGCGGCGGACGCTGAAGCTAAGAGAGTTTTAAATAGTGCCCCGGAAGGGTGCATCGCATTTTCTCGACAAGACACTAACATCCTACTTCGACGCGCAATGCGCAACTCCATCTTAGAGCACTGGCAGAAACCAGAACACCAGCACAAGCGGCTGCACAAATCGGACCCGGAAATGAAGTTCCGTATGCCTAACAAGTTAAAGCGAAGCATCTGATGCGTTATCTACCGCTTTCGTCTCGGTGTGGCTTACACGAGACATTACACCCACTTGATTGGCTGTAATGACACAGGTCCCAATTGTGGTCACTGTCGGTTGCCAGAAACGCTCGAACTTATATTTTGCGACTGTCCAGCATATGCAAGCGAACGTCAGCAACTGATATCTTCGATTGGCCGATATATTAGTCGACCATTAACCGATGAGGTTGTGTTAGGTCCTTGGCCTGACGCCAGCAGCACACATGTGGTTATACGAGCCGTCATCGCTTTCTTAGAAGCCACTAGACTGGATGCACGTCTGTAGAGTTACCCAGCCTAATAAGAACATATCATCTCTCTACCTTACCATCGTCATTCATCACTCTTTCACTCCCCAGTCACCCTTCCCTAGTGTAATGTAGCAGGCCAGAGCAAACTATAGGTCAGGCCGACCACTCTACCTTTCTGTAAATAAATTCTCTCTCTCTCTCTCTTGAGAGGGCAATAGAAAGCAGATATTTTTTTTTTCTTTTTCGCGAGTGCTTACCCTTAGACCAGTTTATCATTTGCATCGAATAAAAGCTATGGAGTTTGGCTCGCTCACTTTCCGTGACAACTACAGTTTTTACGTGCATACGATGGCCACATTTTGGTTTGACAAGGGTATGCTAGAGTACCTTCACTAGGGTATCCTGGGTTTCAAGACAACAACAAAAAAAAAATCACTTATACTCTTCTTTGGTAATCCTGCAAGTCATGCGTGAAGGATGAGTTTTGTTGCAGGTTTTTATGGTTGTGGCCTTCCCTGGAACGTTGTTATGGGCGACATCCACACGGCTTCCTTCATCTTCTTTGCAACGTTTTCAAGCGCCTGGAACAGTCCGACGAAATTTTCACACTGCGACTACGGAAACGTGTGTGTGGATGCAATTTTTCGCACAGCTATAATTTTTCTTATATAATAATCACCTTCAAACAGGGCATGCAAACAAAGATACAGCAAAGAAGCAATTACACGAGGGCTAGTTATGAACTGATGTGTTTATTCTAAACAATAACGTCGACAGTCAGCGCTCTTGTTGTCGATTCCGGTTCTTGCCTTCGGGTGTTTGCACTGTTTGAAGGTGAAGCCGTGCAAACTTGGCCGAATTTTCGACCTGTGCATGTGCACGATCCCCAATCCAACCTTTACAGTATGACCTTTACAGTATGAAGTGTTCTTAATAAAACTGATAAGCTTGAAGCGGTTATTCTTGGGCATAACCCACACGTGGTCGTCATCACGGAAACTTGGTTGCATGACGAAATAGATGATACGGACGTTTTTCCCTCTGATTACTGTGCTTTCCGTCGCGATAGGCATACAAGGGGTGGTGGTGTTGCTGTCTTGGTGAGGCAAGATATCACCGCAGTTCTCCTACGTCAGACAGCTAATCTTGAAACGCTTTCTTTAAAAATTTTATGCCGTAATGCATCTTTTCTATTATTTGCTGTTTATCGAGCCCCTGATTCCCCTCCGCTATTTCTTCAAGATCTGCATGAACACATGGCATCTTTTGTACACAATAAAATTTTTTTAATAGGTGATTTCAATCTACTGGGCATTGACTGGATTCGCGGTACATATAGCGCTGATGTGAGCGTAAACAATGAACATTTGCGTGACATTATTTTGATGCATAACTTACAGGAAGTGGTTACTGAGCCTACACGAATTAGCGCTGCTTCTGCTTCAATACTTGACCTCATATTTATTAGCCAGACTTTTCAAGAGTTTTCTGTTTCTGTTGAACAAGGCATTTCTGATCACGAACTTGTGGCTTTTTCCTGTACCATCGATCTTCCCAAGTCTACTAGTTGTAAAACTATTTCTGTAAAGGATTATTCACGTTCCAATGATGAGAGCGTACTAGATTACCTTGATGATAGTCTGAGTGCTTTTGTGGGACATGACGCTGCTAAACTTTGGGACGAATTTAAGAATATTTGTATGCACTGTATCGACAACTTTATTCCAAGCAGAACTAAAAAAACATCCAAACCTACTCCCTGGATGACGCGTGAGATAGTGCATGCGAAGAGAAAAGTCAAACGTCTGAGACGACGGGGTATTTCTCGTGACGAAATCGTACCATGCCAAGCTAAATTAAACGAGGCTGTTAGGGCAGCTAAACTTCGTTATTTTCAATTTACCCTGCCTAACTTAATCCGAACTGCTCCCAGCAAGTTTTGGAGCTTTCTCAGCAAAAAAAGTAAACCAGTTGACCATATTATGCACGAGGGCAATCCTGTCGTCGCTAAACAAGAGATCGCTGTTCACTTCAATGCTTATTTTAATAGTATATTTTCAAACTCGCCTGTTCCCCGTTGCCTGAATCACACATTGGTGAAGGATGACTTTAGTTTTGTTTCTTTGCCTGGCGTCTTTTCTATGCTGTTGAATATAAAAACAAAATCTTCACCCGGGCCTGACAACTTACCAAACGTGTTTCTTCACAGATACGCCGAAATGCTATCGCGTTTTCTTGTTATCATCTTTCGTGCGTCACTATCTTCAGCAGTGCTTCCGAATGACTGGCTATCTGCTCGTGTCATTCCTATCCTAAAGAAAGGCGATCCATCATTAGTTCAAAACTACCGCCCCATATCACTAACCTCCTCTTGTTGTAAACTTTTAGAACACATTATTGCTAACGAAATCACTAGGTTTCTTGATGATCGAGCTATTTTAACTCCTATGCAGCATGGATTTAGGAAGGGCCTCTCCACTGTAACCCAATTAACTACTGTAATTCACAGTCTCGCTAGCGTTGTCGACAAATCAGGACAAACTGACATCATATTTCTGGATTTTAGGAAGGCGTTTGATCTCGTGTCACACGCGAAACTAATCGAAAAACTTGTTCATCTGGACATTCCCTCATACCTAGTAAATTGGATTTCTGCTTACCTCACTAACCGTAGGCAATTTGTTGCAATTGATAATTGCTGTTCGAGTGACCTTGCTGTTACTTCTGGAGTTCCCCAAGGAAGTGTTCTTGGACCTTTATTGTTTAATATATACATTAATGACATAGTTGACTCTATTACTGAACCTGTACAGATAAAATTATTCGCTGATGACTGCTTACTCTTTAATGAAATTACCTGCCAGCAAGACCAAATCACCCTAAACTCTAACCTTCAAAAAATTTTAACATGGTGCGAACGCTGGGACATGCAGCTTAATATTGATAAAACAGTATTTATGAAAATCACCAAAAAATTAATAAACTTTCGTTTACGTATAATCTTGCATCCATGCCTCTTACAGAGGTTGATGAATATAAGTACCTGGGTGTCATCATAACTAATAATCTCAGTTGGAACTCCCACATCTCTCACCTTTGCGACTCAGCCTTCAAAAAACTCTGCTACCTCAGACACAAATTAAAACATGCTCCTCCCGAGACCCGTCTAACCGCTTATACCTCTCTTGTCCGTCCTAAACTTGAATATGCAGCTATCGTATGGGATCCTTACACTAAAACTAACATCGATGCGCTAGAAAGGATCAAACGTAAAGCAGTAAGATTCATCTTCTCCAAATATCGCACCAGTGACTCTCCAAGTGACCTAATGGCCCAACACAACATTCAGTCCTTGCAACTAAGAAGAAAAATTCACAGGCTTAAATTTCTATTCTTACTGTATAAAAATAAATTGTCTCTTTCTCCTGAACCTTACATAAAGCCTCTCACTGCTCGCCGAACAAGACATCGCCACTCTGCCACATTAACGCCTTACAATACCAGAACCAACATCTTTAAGTATTCCTTTTTCCCTCGAACAGTAGCCGACTGGAACAGCCTACCTCTTAGTACACTCAGCAACACCGACTCTATCGCATCCATTTCATCTTAGATCTAGCCCTTCCTCTTTCAATACAGTGATCCAGTATTTTACTAACTCCTTTGTACATTGATTAGATAGTTCTGTATTGTTTATCTTCTCATATTGTATATTATTTTTCTTTGTATCACATTTCTTTTAGTGCTCATTTACTTGTTAGTAGATTCACTTTGTTGTTGCTTTGTATAGATCCTACTTGTATATATTCTTGATATTTGCAGACTTTGTACTTTTGTTCGTACTTTTCCCCTCCTGCCTGGGCCTATTAAGGCCTGCAGTATTCCTAAATAAATAAATAAACCTATGGAGATCGATACCTTTCTTCTCCACAACGATGCCTTCACAGAGCATGAACTTTGTTTTTACATTTTTTGTGCCACTGACAAAATGGCCTTGTACCGTTGAGACACAATTGCATTCTGAAAGTTGGGTTTCAGCTCAGTGGGCAAGTCAATCAGAAGTTCAGCGTGAAGTTCTTGGATCGAAACCCAGTGTCACCAAGACAACTGGTCTTGCTTTATACATTCACTGCTTCACACCGATTCATGTTACACTAAAGACAGACGTGTGGATACATGCATGGATTTCTCGTTCAGCGGACATGGAAATTCGTACGTAATCAAAGATAAATGTCAAAAGGCTCCTCTAGAGGAGAGACAAGAACTAGAAATAAACACGCACGTGCGCGTGATTGGTCTAGTCGCACGTGTCTGTATTGAACGAAACGGAGAGGGTAAAGCGAATAGTTGTGCGGCACATCCAAGACAAGCGCCAATGATTGCTTGGGGTATACCTTTCCGCATTCCGACTGTCTCGAGTCAGCCACTTGAGTTAAACGAAATAAAAAAGAAACAGTGCAGAGAATGACGACGTGTGTGCGTTGACCGCGATCGATAATAACGGAGAGAACAGAGCAAACGAACCCGCTCAGATGCTCGTAGAAACTTGAGATTGATTGGGCACATTCGGGAAGCCACAGGCGGAACTGCGTGGCGTAGCGGTGTCCGCATCCGTGCTCGAGTGAAAAAAAAAAGGAATACCCAGTGCTACTTGATATAGCCGCTTTGGCAGTGGCACCGAAAAGTGGAGGGGATCGTGGCACTGTTTTTGTTTTGTTTCTTTTGTCTTGGTAAATGGTTGCAGCAAAGCGAGTGCCGTTTTTAACGGTATAAACTGGAGAACGGAAAAAAGTGGGCTAGGTGGCACATAACTAAAAAAAAACATTGTTTGGTTGTGTCTTGGCGCTTAGCTTTAGCTACCGTTAGTCCTCTGGAGAATCGTAATTTCGCCTACCTTGGGAAAGTAAGCACTCAGTTGTTCAGATGTAGCACGCTATAGTATATGCCACAAGAATCTGAACATCAGACGACGACGAAGACAAGCCGAACACGAATTGGTTGCGCCAGTTCTTTTGATGTCTAAAAGGACGGCTGCTAAAATATTTATTTTTGTGGATACCCTGCATAAACATGTGCCAACCTGATCGCTTTCGCTTCCTGAATTGAGCTCACCTGAGCCGCTCCGTTTTTCTTTCAGCTACCAGCCATTCCAGCACTACAGTCTTCGCAGTTCTTCCCGAAGCGAGGAAGTCATGACATCTCATCAGGTAACATCATCATCGCCAACACTCCGCGAGCCCAAGGTTTTCACTGTCGACCTCCCCACGTTTTTGACGTTCGACTTGGGAACTTTTTTTCAACAACGCAGATTCACTGTTTCGTCGTCATCGGCTCACTTCCTAGTTGACCATTCATGACCATGTAGATGTAGCATTGCCGCCTCATACTGATGTCGTCGTTGGTGAAGTAGCACGCTGCTCTCCAGCCGACCACTTCTATGACCACCTTAATGATTTCTTGGCCTTCCGTACTTCTTAAAAATTGAATCGGATGCGTGCACAGAATACACGCGATTAATATCAAAGAATAAAAACACACTATGCAAAGTCAACTACTGACTCGATATCATACCGTTTATAGACGGGTAACAATACTTTTCAGACGTATCGAATTATAAATATGTGTGTTCTGATATTCCGAAATTGAAACAACGAATAAAGCAACTAAGTACTCAAATTATCTCTCTACTCCTCGTTAGTTCAATCTTGTGTAACGTGAAATTCAGTCGACCCCTGCTCAATTAATACAGTAGAGCATGGTTCACACTTGGGTTTGCTGATTGTACTTCGTGTAGAGGACGCAGTAATCTAAATAAAACCGATAAAGGCAGAAAGGAGACAAGCAGCAAGATATTGTGGCTTTTCTCCCGCCCTTTACTTTTGTAAATTTAGTGTGTGTTTTTTTTAGGCAAGGCACGGTGATTCTATGTTTCCTGGTAGCTTGAGCATTCTGAAGATCGGAGATTTGAACATTTTCAATGTATTGAAGATCGAAAAAATGCATATGATTCAAAATATTCAATGCTCACGGAAAGCGCCCTAAGTGGTAACAACGTATTCAAAAGATTCGGAAGATCCTACGTCTAGTGGGAACCGGTTTCATGCGAAGCAGTCAATGAGCAGTTGTCTATGCCTCAATTTTTGCCTTTCAGCCAAGTGCTGCGAGGTCAATGGACGTGTTTCTGTAAGGGTAGTAGTTGTGTGCACATTAATTTTGGGCCGACCAGGAACATCGGCTACGCTATAGTGTTTAAAGAGTAACTTATGGTCTGACGCCGCGTCAGCGCTTACGTTGGAGCACAGACGTCAGCATTATCGACTATGTGCTTCGTGTTACCGCCATGGTGCCATTGATGGCTCCGCTTTTACAGAATGATAAACGTTTCCATCTGTATCTCTTTGCTTCAGCAAACAGTATTTGAGCGTTTCTCGACCCCGTAGGAATTCGCTAACAAAACTAACGCATGACGTAACTGCAAGATCGCGTATATCATTTTTAAGGCAAACATTCATCAACATGAAGAAAAATAGATCTTTCCTTCTTTTTTTATTATGCAAGAATTTTAGCTTGTGGTGTTCGCCTTCATTTACCTCAGACAAAAGGGCTGTCGAAGAGTGAGAAGACAAAGTGGCACCATTTAGTAGTGAAAGCGTCCACCAAGTTACGGCGGTATAAAACAAATAGCAGCATATCCACGGAGTGAATGATGGAGAGTGGGGCGAAGAATTCGTCCGTCCATTCGTTCTTGCTTCCGTCCGTCCATGCGTCCGTCAGTGTGACCGTTCATGCGTCCATCAGCCCGTCCGTGCGTGCGTCTGTTCGTGCGTCCGTCCCTGCGTTCGTCCTTGCAGCCGCCCCTGCGTCCATTCATGCGTCCATCCATGCATCTGTCTGTGTCCGTTCGTCAATCTATTCAACGCTCCAAGTACCACCATCTCGCATCTTTTCATCATATATTCCCCATACAGAAGCACCGCCATCCAGCGGACATTCCAAGGACTAAACGAGAGGTGGCACACGCACACTTTCTTACGGCTTGCGCTTCGGGTCCACTTCCCACCTTTAACCACCTCGAGTTCATAGTATATACTAGTTCACTGTATTCATGGCACTGCGGCCGAACGCTCGCTAAACCTTTCGAAAACCAAGGAGGTTACGCCCAGCGAGTATGACGTAGCAAACTTTTTCAGTCAGACAGTGCTCAATGTACATGCCAATGGCTGCTAATGGGAAATGAGAGGCGGAGAATTCGGCTTTTACTTTCTTACGGCTTGCTCTTCGTATCTACTTCCCATTTTTAACCACCTCGAGTTCATTCATGGTATATACGAGTTCATTGTATTCATGACACTGCGGCTCAACGCTCGCTAAACCTTTCCACGGCCGGACTCGACGCTCCTTCCGCACGCTTAGGGGAGCGCCGGAGAAGGAGTCGAGTCCGGCCGTGACCTTTCTAAAGCTAAGGAGGTTGCACCCAGCGAGTATAACGTAGCAACCCTTTCTTATCAGATAGTGCTCAATGTACATGCCAATGGCTGCTAATGGTGATCGCAGACTGCGCGTTAACTAAAAGCCGAATGCTCCTGTCTCTCATCCCCCATTAGCAGCCATTGACATGTACATTGAGCGCAATTTTTTATTGTTCAACAACGCACAGAAGAAGTCTCTCACTGGCACCACCTTGGAGGTCAAAATGTTATACTTGTTACATACTACGAGGGACGAATGGGTGCCGTTTTAAAGAGCTTCAACCCTAAAACTCAACTTCCAAGAACAAAGTCCACGTGGGTAGCCGCTACCTTAAGTCGGGACGAATCGTGCGCCACGCACACAAATCCTCCTCATAAGCGTTCACTGACAACACCCCCACCCTGGCTGCTCACTCTGCATGGCTATACAGGCGTTGAATATTCAAAGACATGTGCAGTAGTCTCCGTTATTGCTGGATATAATCACCGATGTCAATAAGGTTGGTTATCGGCGTTTTTCACGACATTCTACGCTAAGTTATCTCACCTTGAAATCTAGCTCAGAGCATAGTTTAAATACACACAAACTTTTCTGTCAATAGCAGTAATTAGATCGGTTAACACAAAAACGTTTTGAGCCGTAACTATGTTTAGAACCTTAACGCAATCGAGCCAGTTATTTACCTGTCGCTGCATTTTCATTCCTGAGGTTTCGGGGCTAATTTTCATTCTTGCTCCCTTTGAGTTCCATTATGTCGTGATTGAGAGGAGTAAAGGAGCATCTGTGCGACCTGTGGCTTCGAGGGACCTCGCGAATCACTACCAATTTTCAATAAAAAGGACCTTCAGCCCTATACATGCAATAAATGCAGCTGCGATGAAACGAATGTCCACCTTTTCACTGGGAATGCTTCGTCTCGACAGTGGCCCTTCATTGCAGAATATGGTCATCGGACACTGGCTGAAATTGGGCCTCGCCAAGAAGGCATTGAACATGTTCTTGTACTTTTTAAGGTCAACTGGTCTTAGAGAAGTATTTCAGTTTAGATTTTTCGCACTGTATCTTCAGTATTATTTTTCTCTCTCTCACCTTCTCTTCATAAAGCAAAGTATCCAGATGATCTAAGAAATCGCTAACGCTCATGTATTTTTCTCTTCATCTATTTTTCATTTTACGCTGTCGAAAAGAAGCGGAAGATCGTCGGTTATGCTTACGTGCTCATGCAAGAATTAGTCAAATTTATTTTGGCCTTTACTTCTGCATTTATTCTTCCTTGTTCTTATTGCTATTACGAACCTCATAAAAACGCTAGAATGCCATTCCTCTCATCGTTTTTTTAGTATACCACTTGCATCCTGTATACGGCAAAATATAGGACAAAGCTGGCTCATCATTGAGTCAAATGTTACACTAAAAATGCAGTCTCACTTTTTCACATGCACTGCGAGAGAACGTTATAAAATGCGAAACGCAGCTACTCATAATTATTTAAGGTGTACATCCCTATGTGAGGTAGCGCAGCATTGTGTTGCTTCATTGGGTGGGATGCGAAAGTACAAAAGGGAGAATAAATGAAACAATGAGATAACATGGGCGAAAATGGGGAATTGGTTACGGTGTCAGAAACAGCACCGAGTGTATAACGCTTCCATTGTGCATTTCCATCACCGATTAATGCGTTTCGCACTGAATGAAGGAAGGAAGTGGTGATTTAAAGGTTCGTTTTTTATTGTTAAATAAATTAATATTGCGATTTAAAAGAAAACAATGCCAAAAACAGTATAGGGGGTGTTATTAGTAGTACTTGTACTGCACAATAGAAGAAAGAAAAGTGGTCGAAAGGCTAAGTTGCCACCAGCAAGATCCGAACCTGCGACCTTCGAATAACGCGTCAGATGCTCTACCAAATGAGATACAACGGCTGTGCCCCCGTCCGCTTTATGTGATATGTATATGCAGTAAGCTTGAGAGAGTGTCAGTGCCGCCTGTAGCCCAAATAGAAATTCACATCGCTTGATGATTAAGAAATCCATGCAGTACCAACTTCAACGCATTTATTGGGCTATGAAGAGGGTGAGGAAGCACATGGCTTACGACTACTTCCTTGATAACATCCTTTCCTAAAGTACAACTACCTCTTTGCTAACTTTTGCTAACGCATTATGGAGAAAAGGCGTCAGGACGCTTTTCACAGCGTAGCTACGGACAGAAAGCTCAATTTATTTAAACCTGACAAACAAAGAAGCTATTGCACTCTAAATCACTATACTGGTTCCTCACTTTTGTCGCTGGTTTCCACGCTGCTTCTGCGACTGTTTATTGTCAGTTGTTTCGTTATTGGGCACACAAATGCTTCGTGCAGGAGGTCATTGTATGATTTATTGTTTCTGAACAGCTTGTTGGGCTGACCGAAATACAAAATGAGCTGTCCTGTTAGGGGCGTGCGTCTGTAAGGAAATAATGAATTTATCGGGTCGTGTAGAACGGCTTGAGAGGTTCTAGGCAAGGCGTGTAAGATAACTTTCTTTTATTTATTTTCATTCTTGCGCGCTAATTTGTGCATGAAACGATAAGTATGCCACCTCTACTGGCAATTCTCGGAAAACTTCTACCTGAACATTTGCTTCGAAAATATTGGGAGATTGTCACTATCAAGCGTGTTTCCCAGAAAATCAAACGTATATTACACTTACGAATGCGCTTGTTATACCTCCCAATTCACGTTATAAAGGACCTCTACTTGAAAGTTAAGAGTGCCTTCCAGCAAATGCCTTTGTTCAGTCTCTTTCGAGTGTCTTATCGTTACTCCCATGCACACATCTTTTTCAGCTCAAATGGACGTCTGCATTGTCTAAGACCCTTTGTTCTACAGTTCCAAAAGGGAAGCTTCTTTCAATCGCGAATTTACTATGCTGACGTTCTTCTGCGAATAAAAAAAGCTGAGTGCCTCGTGACTCGTTCGGTATTGTAATTGCGTCTGCTAATATTAGAAAGTACAAAGTCTGCGACTGGCGCTGTCCGTAGCGCTTTTCATAGACGAAAAGGTTGAACGAAGACGAGCTTTTTATCTGAAAGGAAAAGAATATTTAGGATTTATTGAGGAAACAGCTGATTTTTTTCATTTCTTAGAAGTTTTCTTAAGGCACGAACGTATTGCACACGGGATCATTCGAATGACAGTACAACGCGGGGGGGGGGGGGGGGGGGAGTTACAGAGTACTATAGTACGTGGCTGTCTTGAAGCTTTTAAAATCTCTGTTGAAAAAAAAAAAGATGCTTCTCTCGTGGGTGCAAGCGACCTTAAATGAACCAGGTTAGTTTTCAGAATTGTCTGGTTTCGCTTCATCGGTACATTTGCTGCTTAGTGCAAGCTTCAAAACATTTACTCATTTATTTATTGATTTGTCCGGTTGAGTTTATTTGAAAAATAGTGGGTTGTGAGGTTTCAAATGTGGGGTTTACCTACCTGCTATAGGTTTTTGTAGTAAAGGCTACTCTCTGCGGCATTAGAACGAAAATAAATCAATTGCTAGTGTGCGCTTGTACTTCTTCTCTCGATTTCGTCTTCTTCTTGTTTTCCTGTATTTTAAATATGCGCCAACTAGCCCAGCAAGAATTTTACAGTGTCGCGGCTTCCCTGTACGCCACTGGACTAGACGCATGGTTATAGCGTGCCACCAAATTGATGAAACTGTGCACAGCCTCCTCCTTTACAATCTGCATTCATTGGAGCATATGTTGTCAAATTGGTCTTCGCGGATTCCAGGGGTTCCATAAAAGAGATCTTTTGGTTCTTTGAGCAGCCAGAACGAATGCAACTCGCTCCAGTTTTACGCCAAGCAGAAATTTTACGTTTAATCAGTACAGCAAACCTGCCAATTTGGAATTTGACGAAGCCATCGCGCACCATATTTGCACATCGGATACGTGTTGGTAGCAAGATACCCACGCAGTATAGCGAAAAGCACGCCTTCTAGTGCATGCCATGAAACTTCCGCAATTTGAGCACATACGGTCAGGAAACGTGTGCAGCGCTTGTCGTTCAATATCTTGAGCGTTCAAACCAGTTCAAACGGCATTAACGAGTACCTCGGGATTTTATCACGACACCGAACGTCCGCAACGTGGAAGGCAGAGGTTCGTAGTTCGAGCGGTGAAGGTGCGAAGGAGTTCCCACTGGCTTTCGTCTGTCATTCACCTGTCATTATCATCGTCCTTTAGATCCAAAGCAGCTTTTGCTCGAGGTTGTGTCCATCCTTCGACGAACGTCCACTCCTCCACTGCGCATGCGCCAACTCTCTCTCTCTCTCCCCGCGCTCACGTGAGGAGGCGCGAGGATCCATTCCTCGCGAAGAAGTGGGAGGAGGTGGGGTGAAGGAGTGACAGAGTGCTGCCTCCGTTTCGTTTCTCTTTTCCCGTTTATCTCTCCGCCACAGCTGTGCGCTCGTATATAACGCTGCACTCGCTGCTCCATCGCACTCGCCTTGCAGCGCCGAGTGTTCACTTAATATTCATTTATTTATTTTGTTACACGACATGATCAGCGAGAGAGCATCAGGTAGACGACGAAAACGATGAAAGCGACCGCGCTCGTGTTGCTGTTGCTGTTGTACCTCCATCTTGGCTGCAGCTACCTCTGTAACAATTCAATTTGCATAGATGGAAACACTTGGACACAGCCAAAAAGAGGGAATGAACAATCTGGCAATCGCCAGCTGCAGAGCACAACGCCTGTTCACTCTTTCAGGCGGAGGGAAGAAATAGCGAAAACGAAGACAAGAGGAGAGAAGGAAGAAAGAAGAGAGGAAGGTAACGAAAAAAAATGATGAAGACTGAGACAAGTATAAGCAAAAACCTGAAAAAATTAAGAAAAGTTCGAATATAAACGGGTGGCCAGGTTCGCAGAGGTCACTTGCGTAGATTATTGCGAAATGAAAATCAGATTGCATGCACACAAAAGTTAATACACACAAATAGAGGGGTGGGGGGTAAAATAACCGGTACACAACATATGCACAACTTCACACACAAGTGAAACATACACAGAGACAGCAAATGGAAATACAAGTGACCACCAGCACTGCTTCGCATTCACACATGGTTTATTTTAGTAGGAAAGGGTGTAAGTTTTTTGCACTTTTGGTTTGCCTTGCGTTGATGTGCACTTTACGAACGTGATATATGTAATAAAAGTACGTGAGTTAAGTCTTGATATCGCTTGATATAACTCACTTTCGTGCTAAAAGAACATTAACAAAGGAAGCTTGCCAGTATATTAAGATATAACATAATAACGGCTCTAAACCACGCTTACGCCACGACTTTGACCGAGCAAGCCACATCAGCTTTGTCCTGTAATGAACTTTATAAGTGCCTTTGATTTTTTTCTTGTGTGTTTTCATTTTCTTTCTCGATGTCTAATCCCTATTTTACAACCATTAATACAGGACACCAAGCTGGATGCCAACATTCAGTTAACCTTCAAGCCTTCTTTTTTATAACTCTCTAATAAGGCAGACAGCGGTCGCTATTCAAATCAAGCGATGCAGGTTGCTTTCACACACACGCTTACACACACAAAAAAAACCTAAAATGCTGTTGCAGTTCGTCTTTCGTTATGCTCACATACGTTAACACTGCCAAGGCATGAGCAGCTTTTTCACAGATGTGTTATCATACGTCAAAGAAGTGTCAAAGCAATAATGAAATATATCCCTTTATTCATCAAGTATCCGCTCATATATACGCAATCAACTACGGAGGTGGGCGTTTCTTTAGGCGTAGCAGTCGCGAAGTCAGTTAAGCTCAGATGGGCTATGCTCACACATAAGATGCATTTGAATAAAAAAGAAACAACTCGTTTAAACCTACAAGAAATTATACATACGAATGCCTTGCTCCTCATACAGCCAGGGCATTGACATGTGAGCGTGTGATGCAACTACAATAAAAGAGCAAACCCTGACTAGACGCATAATAAAATGCGAGTCATTGTCCCTATTTTCGCTGAATGCCAGAACCTACGAAAAATACAGCGCTGTTCTCGAGAAAAATTATTACGCGACGCCTGCTTACTGCGCTTGTGGAAGGCTGGATCTTGCAAAACAAGCCTCTCGACAGTTTGATTTCCACCACTGGCCAGACCAGTGACCGACTCCGAAGCAATGCCAGGAGAAGGAATGTGGGGCACCACCCGCGTCTGCCCAGAGAATGTGCGGGCGATAAATGAACAATAAAATGACGCGTCTAATGCTCTAGCTTCAAATATCCTTCACACAGTCCGACGCATGGCTTCCAGGCTATCAGGAGCACAGTTTATCTTCGGTTTATGTCGTAATGTCCAGGCGAATTTTATTGTCACGCTTTGCTTCGGATTCCCGTAAAATCTATTGCGAAGGGTATTGCGTAAAGAGGTTCTGCTTATCCCAAGCTAGCGCCAGGGTCTAAATGCCCTTTGCCGCCGACATCAGACTACTTTCTCTTCTTTTTTTTTTTCGGCAACAAAGCAACTAACATGAACTCTGGCACGTGTCAGCTCATTAATACCACAGTGTACAATGAACTGTTGGGTTTTTATTTTTCGTTCTTGTCCAATTTTCTGGAATGAATGTGTTTGTCATTGCAATCAGCAGATGTATGAATTCCTTTCAATAAAGCAAGCGCATGAAAGCAAACAATCTGGTTCGCAGTAGTCTTCGCGATATTGTAGTTTAGACATGAAATTTAATTTCCGCTTGTCTGTTGCTCAGCACAATTTTTTATTAAACCGGTTGTAAAACGAGTGACTTTACAAAAATTGTCGTATTTGAATTTGAGTGATATACTTTATGATACATGTGCAGTCGTAGAAGGTGGGAACGGGTAGAGGTGTACTGAAGAATACTGAGAGCATTTCAATCGTGCGTTGTTGACACGCTTAACACCGAAGTCGAGAAGAGATATAGATTTTAACATTACCCACTTGCCGAAACGTAAGGCAATAAAGCTTTATAACGAATACGGAAATGTCTTCTTGCTTATATAGTCCTTAGCATGCAAGAAGGAAGTACGAATGCAACCAATAAATCTCGATAATCATGTTACAGTGTTTGTTCGTACGACATTTGACGTTGAATTATTTCTAATAATTTAAAATACCCACTTTATCCGTAGCTGCTGTCTTGTGTGCACTCCAGAAATGTATGACGAATAATGAAAGGCACTATGCATACTCAACTTACTGAAGCACGTCACAAAACTCGACGAACTAAGGTATCTTATTGAGACCGGTATCAATTAGGCAAGTATAATTGCTTGTTCTGTCCTTTTCGGTGCACTCCATGTAGAGCCTGAAAACGAAGCACAATGTTCCGGTAGGGGTAAAGGTGGTTGTTGAGTCTGTTTACTGTATGTCAAAGGGAGAGAGTAATTGTTGGGTAAACTGGGTTTGTAAAAAAAGCTGTTCGTTAAGTATTAGGAGTTCAATGTTGAAAATGAATCTTCTTACGGAACAACTTTGAGATGTTAAAATGAATTCATGTGTACTGAATGGTCAAAATGTGACCTTACATATTTCTTCTCGAAGCAACCATTATCAGGCTTGAAAAAGAAAACTGTCGACTTTAGTGAACAGTACTGCTGCTTCTGGACAAGCTTCACAGCAATGTTGCCCGTCAGAAATGTGCAGAGTTTACGTGTGGCGCTGGCTTTATGCGCATGCGTATATTGGGGCAGAAGGATGGTGTCTCACGTTTTCGTTATTGCGAAAAGCTTTCTCTTACAACTTGCTGCAAGTATACGATTCCGTGAAGCCAGTTTCACAAGAACTCTACACTGGTTCAGTTCACAGAATCGTGTCACAAGCAGTGACGACAATATAAGATTTGCACACGTGGAAAGGAAGTACTGACTAACGATGGCCCGTGAAATAAATAAATAAATAAATAAATAAATAAATACATAAAAGAATAAATAAATAAATAAATATGCTGATTATCTTAAGTCGTATACTTTTCAAGGCGCAAACCATGTTTTCCGAGGAGGTTACGCTTTCGTGTAGTACTTTGGGTCCACCATCAGGTGAGGTTCGGTTTAGAGGTGGCAGCAAATATAGACGGCCGTCACTTATGAGAGAAATCGACGACGTCTTAAGGACTTGGTTGCGCACCATAGCGAGGACTTACGTGAAATCTGCCTAGACGCGCACTGACAACTCTGAATAATGGCTGCATTTTTAAACACCCACAGCCTCAATTATTAAGGAGTTTCATTGGTTTAAAAAGCCGACAATAAATATTTATTATGAAATTTGGCTCCCATATAAGAAAATGTTGAGCAGATATATTATTGCCATGGTAATATACTCAATGCGTAATTATTTTATACTGACGAAATTCTAGGACCCCATTCGCTAAACGAAACGATACCAGCCACATATTTTTATTGCGGAAATTTAGCCATTATGTTATCAGTATATGGCATGATAAATTTTTTCTCTTATATTTTAAAGGGTGGTAAGTGACCACTGCTTTTTCAACTCTCCTATGCAATACACCAAAGAATAGAGATTGTAGTGATAGACATGAATGCGCAATATCATGCAGATATGCATGACATCACAGCGTGCTTAGAATGTACTTTAAATAATAACCTTAACGGATCAAATCAAATATAACCTTAATGGATCAAATCAAATATTCCGCTAGAGTTGTCACTAATGATTATGGGTGTAAAGAAGCGCCCCTTTCATAAAAGCTGCACAAAAATATCAAACTTTAGGACAAAATACTAAAACGCATAACGCTAAATAAAGCTTCTGAGTACGAGATTTTTCGTTAATTTAGATTTTGCAACTCATGCAGAAGATAAACGAATCCTGTATTTCATGCGGAATCGAATGTGAGCTGCGGCAGCCGCACCTTTGTTGAAGGTGACATGCTAGAGGCCCGTGCTCCTCTATTTCGATGTACGTTAATAAAACAATTGTGTGTCAAACTTTGCGAAATACTTTAGCTTTCCTAGCAAAGTCTTCTTAGTGATATTGTTGTGGTTCTGGTGCCTCTCAAGCTCTACAATTTGGCAAAAATATAAGGAAAACGAAGCATACCTATTAAATGACCAATTTTCTTACCATCACCTCACAAGACCGATCACTGCATTTTTTTTAACCTCTAATAAGAAACACAACCACTTTCATGTATACATTTTGCTCGGGCTTTGATATTTTGTAATTTTTCATGACAGGAGTCTCAAGACGAATTCTCAACACAGAATTCACCCACACAACTTATTAAAGCTGACCATAATGAAGCACTCGAGGTGAAAAGACAGAAGCGGAGACTAGAATTTCTTCAACTGCTTTACACGAACGAATCAACCGCTAGGCTCATGTCTATGTCTATCACTCCTATTAACCCGAATCACGCATCACCGTAGACAAGATGCATTAACAGCCTACTTCGCAGAAACGAACACACTTACGGATTATTTTTCTCTCACACAATAACTGAATATAATAGTGTACTCGAATCGATAACATAATGCTGAATATTATAAATTGGTCTGTGTAGCGTTTCGCCAAAGATATTGATTCTACTTCTGCATTATTGATCTTGTTTTTCTTGTTTTTTCAACGTAATCACTGCTGCGCCATTTTGTTGCCCTCCCTGCATGGAATACGTGTTCACAGTACTTGATAAATAAGTAAATAAATAAGTAAATAAGCAATACACGAGTAGGAGACACTTAAAGTCGTCTATTGCTACTAAACAGAAATTTAACTTTAAAGGGACGTCAGCATGACGATAAGAGGAATCTCGGCAAATTGGCATTCTATCAACCCTTTAGTCTGATTAGGCAACAACAGAAGGCATAGTCGATCGAAAACAAAACAGGCCTGGCACAAGCTTCTAGCTAAATTTATTGTGCCCCTGACCCGGCACTATATTGATCAGTATAAACTGCATATTCGTGTACATAGGATAACATTGGGAGCAGTAACAAATTAAATGGTGGCACCACAATTAATAAAAAACAAATATTCCTCGGTGAAGGTTGATTTCTGCCAAAAATATAGTAACTTCACCAAGCACCTTTTATTTCTTCACTTTGGGGAAAGTATTCGTAGTGCATTTAGGGGTATGCATCAACAGCTGAACAAATGGTGTATCTGAGCTCCAAAACAGTCTTTTGCTTTCCTTCGCCAAGTTACGTCCTTTCTGTAGCAATTTCTCCAACACAGCTACCATGCCAATGCCTGCCTTGTTTTCTGGTGAAGGTATTTACTATGTTTTCCAGAATTGCCGCTAATGCACCATCCGCTGTCCAACACTGAAAGCCAAACATTGCTGGCACAGAGTGGCTATCTTGCGGGATTTATTTTGCGAGCACAGCCTAAGTATACTCAGGGCAGATATGTACGATGCTCTCCACCAATGCGCTGCGTTTATCTTGGCTGGTAGTGTCGCAGCAGATGCTCGGCTCCCTAGTAGGATCTAATATAGACGGCTATTTGAACATCCAGAAGGTGTTGGTTACAGACGGCGGTATATCCGGCATTTGCTTTGCAGCCTGCCTATCTCTTATAGGACCCACATGAATATTTTATAGCAGCAAATTTCAGTTTTACCACTTCTAGGAGTGGCAAGTTTTATGATGGAGTGTTCAGGTTTCAAAGCATGGCTTAGAGAAAAGAAGTCTTTGTGTGACTGCCCAAATACTGCCACTATCGACAATATTGCCATACCAATAAAGTGTACACACACACACACACACGCACACACACACACACACACACACACACACACACACACATATATATATATATATATATATATATATATATATATATAATGATACACAACAGTCGGCGCAGCTGTTGCACAGCCGGCACAATATATATATATATATATATATATGAGATATAACAGACAGTAATGCCAAGGAATGTACAGGGGAAGTTATTAGAACCAATGGAATGTAAATAAGAAGAAAGAAGAAAGAAAAGTGGATGAAAAAATTACCAGCTGTGAGCAGGAATCGAACCTACGACCTTCGAATAACGCGTTCGATGCTCTAACCACTGAGCTATCACAGCGCCCGTCCCCTCCATCCACTTTTTGGGGTTTATATGTGAATTTAGAAGTAGGAGTGACAGTCAGCGCCATCTATAAGCCAAACAACGAGTGTGAAAACACTCTTATTCGTATGTTTGGCGTCACGTAGCACGTCAACTTATTATGAGCGGGCAGCTGATTAATTGTCCCTCTTATACAACCTAAACACTCCAAGTCTGCCCCTACGAGACCCTCGTTCAATGAAATAAGGGAGAGAAGTGTATACCTAAGGGCTCGTATTTCCATGTTTTAACACAATATTAATGAGATATAACAGACAGTAATGCCAAGGAATGTACAGGGCATTACTGGCATTACTGTCTGTTATATCTCAATAATATTGTGTTAAAACACGGAAATAAGAGCCCTTACGTATACACTTCTCTCCCTTATATATATATATATATATATATATATATATATATATATATATATATATATATATATATATATAAGGGAAAGAAGTGTATACCTAAGGGCTCGTTTTTCCGTGTTTTAACACAATATTAATGAGATATAACAGACAGTAATGCCAAGGAATGTACAGGGGAAGTTATTGAAACCAATGGAATGTAAATAAGAAGAAAGAAAAGTGGATGAAAAAATTACCAACTGTGAGCAGGAGTCGAACCTACGACCTTCGAATTACGCGTTCGATGCTCTAACCACTGAGCTATCACAGCGGCCCTCCCTCCATCCACTTTTTTGGGTTTATCTGTGAATTTAGAAGTAGTAGCGACAAGCAGCGCCATCTATAAGCCAAACAACGAGTGTGAAAACACTCTTATGCGCATGTTTGGCGTCACGTAGCACGTGAACTTATTATGAGCGGGCCGCTGATTAATTGTCCCTCTTATACAGCCTAAACACACCAAGTCTGCCAGTACGAGACCCTCGTTCAATGAAATAAGGAAAAGAAGTGTATACCTAAGGGCTCGTTTTTCCGTGTTTTAACACAATATTAATGAGATATAACAGACAGTAATGCCAAGGAATGTACAGGGGAAGTTATTAATACCAATGGAATGTAAGTAAGAAGAAAGAAAAGTGGATGAAAAAATTACCAACTGTGACCAGGAATCGAACCTACGACCTTCGAATTACGCGTTCGATGCTCTAACCACTGAGCTATCACAGCGGCCCTCCCTCCATCCACTTTTTTGGGTTTATCTGTGGATGGAGGGAGGGCCGCTGTGATAGCTCAGTGGTTAGAGCATCGAACGCGTAATTCGAAGGTCGTAGGTTCGATTCCTGCTCACAGTTGGTAATTTTTTCATCCACTTTTCTTTCTTCTTATTTACATTCCATTGGTTTTATTAACTTCCCCTGTACATTCCTTGGCATTACTGTCTGTTATATCTCATTAATATTGTGTTAAAACACGGAAAAACGAGCCCTTAGGTATACACTTCTTTCCCTTATTTCATTGAACGAGGGTCTCGTACTGGCAGACTTGGTGTGTTTAGGTTGTATAAGAGGGACAATTAATCAGCTGCCCGCTCATAATAAGTTCACGTGCTACGTGACGCCAAACATGCGCATAAGAGTGTTTTCACACTCGTTGTTTGGCTTATAGATGGCGCTGCTTGTCGCTCCTACTTCTAAATTCACAGATAAACCCAAAAAAGTGGATGGAGGGAGGGCCGCTGTGATAGCTCAGTGGTTAGACCATCGAACGCGTAATTCGAAGGTCGTAGGTTCGATTCCTGCTCACAGTTGGTAATTTTTTCATCCACTTTTCTTTCTTCTTATTTACATTCCATTGGTTTTAATAACTTCCCCTGTACATTCCTTGGCATTACTGTCTGTTATATCTCATATATATATGTATATATATATATATATATATATATATATATATATATAGTCACGTTACAACGTGACTGTAACCTGCTGATAAGGGCACACAAGGACGTCAAACTGATTCGAACAACGGCAGTACGACTATTGTTTTTCTCTGCACGCGCATCTTTGTCCTCTTCTGAACAGCGGCACATACAAGCATGCTAGCATCTGTGGAAATAATAGTTTCAGAACTTGTACTAGTGGCATTACCCCCCTTCCCAAAGGACATCGTCCCGATGTCATAACATTATTGCCAGATGAAAACACACACAATAAGCAGTACACAAGGGGGTGTTCACAATCACTGTAAGTCTACTCAAGGGAGTGTGACGAATAGTCAGCGTTGGTAAAATGGTTTCATCCTCGAAACATGGACGACGTGTGGCTGTTGTAAACGGCGGGATTGACGAGCCATGTCCTCGTCAAGTACCTCGTAGTTCACTTCGCTGAGACGACGGAGAACTCTATAGGGACCAAAATAGCGGCGTAACAACTTTTCCGACCGGCCCCGTTGTCGATTGGGAGTCCACAGCCATACTCGTTCTCCGGGTTGGTAAGAGACATCGCGACGACGAGCGTTGTACCGCAGCGAGTCGATGCATTGTTGCTTATGGATTCGTTCGACTGCAAGCTTACGAGCCGCGTCTGCCAGTCTGATAAATTCGTTCGTCTTGACACTAATCTGGTGTCTGTCTGGTAGAAGCATGGCATCCAGCATTGTAGTGACCTCCCTGCCATGAAGCAACCGGAATGGTGTGAATCCAGTTGTTTCTTGCACAGCGGTGTTGTAAGCGAACGTGACATAAGGGAGGATGTCATCCCAGTTTTTGTGGTCTTGGTCAACGTACATGGATAGCATGTCGGCGATCGTCTTGTTTAGTCGCTCTGTAAGGCCGTTGCTTTGTGGGTGGTATGCAGTAGTTTTTCGATGTACTGTGCCGCTAAGCTGCATGACGTCTTGTATCAACCGGGCGGTAAAAGCTGTGCCACGATCAGTTATGACAACTGCTGGTGCTCCATGTCGGAGGACGATGTTTTTCATAAAAAAGTGGGCAGTCTCAATGGCGGCGCCACGTTGTAATGCCTTCGTTTCGCAGTAGCGCGTCATGTAATCAGTAGCGACTACAATCCAGCGGCTGCCGTCACGAGACTTGGGAAAAGGTCCGAGTAGATCCATGCCTATTTGTTGGAACGGTTGTGTCGGAGGAGCGATGGGCTTCAAAAAGCCGGCTGGGCGCTGATGTGGTGCTTTACGGCGCTGGCACTCGTGACACGTCTTCACGTAATGCTTCACGTCTCGACTGAGCTTAGGCCAGTAGTAGTGTTGGCGAATCCGGGCCAAGGTACGTGTGTATCCCAAGTGGCCTGAGGAAGGCTCATCGTGACAGGCGAACAAGACATCGGCTCGTAAAGCTGGCGGGACAACGAGCAGGTACTCAGTCGCGTAAGGGTCGAAGTTTCTTTTATAGAGGATATTTCTGAGGACGCAGAACGATGATGACGAGCGGGCGAATGCTGGTGGTGGATGCGGCGTACGGCCTTCGAGATATTCGATGAATTGTCGAAGCTCGGAATCGTTCTTCTGCTGTTCGGCCAAGTCGGATACACTAACGGCGCAGAGAAAACGGCCGTCGAGATCGTGATCACCTGACACTGTCTTAAGAGGAGCTCGGGAAAGGCAGTCCGCGTCAGTATGCTTCCGGCCAGACTTGTACACGACTGTCAAATCGAACTCCTGAAGGCGTAAGCTCCACCTGGCCAGACGTCCGGAAGGGTCTTTAAGGTTCGCCAACCAGCAGAGCGCATGATGATCGGTAACAACTCTGAACGGGCGACCATACAGGTACGGTCTGAATTCAGCTATTGCCCAGACAACAGCTAGGCACTCCTTTTCAGTTGTTGTGTAATTTGCCTCCGCAGATGATAAAATCCGACTCGCATAAGCAATAGGGCGTTCGACACCGCCTTGCCACTGGACAAGGACTGCACCAAGGCCGATGTTACTGGCGTCTGTGTGTAGTTCAGTGTCGGCATATTCGTCGTAGTGTCCGAGTAAGGGCTCAGATTGGAAACGCTGCTGGAGCTCGGAGAAAGCGCGTGTTTGCTCAAGGCCCCACACGAAGGGAACGTCGTCTTTTGTCAGACGAGTGAGGGGTTCGGCAATGTTTGCGAAATTTTGCACAAAGCGTCTGTAGTATGCGCAGAGGCCTAAAAATCGACGCACATCACGTTTGTTGGTAGGTGGTGGAAAATCTGCGACAGCCAATGTTTTGTCTGGGTCCGGCCGAATACCATCAGGGCTAACAAGGTGACCGAGGAACTTTAATTCGTTGTAACCAAAATGACATTTTTCGGGTTTCAGTGATAGGCCTGCCGTGCGAATTGCAGCAAACACAGATCTAAGTCGCTGCAAATGCTGCTCAAACGTTTGGGAGAAGACAACGACGTCGTCTAAGTAAACAAGGCATGCTTCCCACTTGAGACTGGAGAGCACTGTATCCATCATCCTCTGGAATGTCGCAGGGGCAGAACACAGACCGAAGGGCAGCACCTTGAATTCGTACAGACCATCAGGCGTTATGAATGCTGTTTTCTCTCGGTCGCGTTCATCAACTTCGATCTGCCAGTAGCCACTGCGTAAATCCATAGAGGAGAAGTATCGGGCGTGTCGGAGGCGGTCTAGTGAGTCGTCGATGCGCGGAAGCGGATAAACGTCTTTCTTTGTGACTTTGTTGAGTTTGCGGTAATCGACGCAAAATCGGAAAGTGCCGTCCTTCTTTTTTACCAGTACGACGGGGGACGACCATGGACTGTTCGAGGGTTGGATTACGCCATCTTCGAGCATCTGCTTCAGTTGAGAACGTATAGCCTCTTGTTCCTTTTGTGATACTCGGTAGGCGTGTTGACGTATGGGTCGCTCAGAATGGTCAGTGACAATGCGGTGCTTTACGGTTGGCGTTTGTTTTATCTTGGATGTAGACGCGAAACAGTCGCTAAACATGCGGAGGATACAGCGGATTTGCTCTTTCTGTGCACATGACAGCCTCGGATTGACATCGACTGCATCGGTTACCGCGGTGTCACTGTCAATGGCTGCAGAAATTGGGGCTATCGTCGTACACGCTTCATCGTCAATGGATTCGAAATGAGCGATAGTTGTTCGCTTGGCCAAATGTTGGTATGATCCACTAAAATTGGTGACCAACAACTCAGTCATCCCACGTTTAAATTGAATTATGCCGTGGGCAACACAGATTTGCTGAGACAAGAGCACCGAAAGGTTGGCTTCAGCGATACCACTAATGTCATGGTCTAGGTCGCCTTGTACTGTAACGAACATACTGGTGCGTGGCGGAAGTGTGACGGTGTCGTCGACAATGCGAAGCGCAGTCTTCTGCGGATTAGTATCTCTAGGCTTCGGGCCATAGTCGTCAGCAAACGTTATGAGGCAGTCTCGAAGATTTATAACAGCGCCGTGCTCAAGAAGGAAACCCATGCCAAGGATAACTTTCCGGGAGCATTCTGGAAGCACAACGAAAGTAACAACGAACGTCGACTCACAGATTTGCAGCCTTGCGGTGCATCTCCCGATTGGTGTCAAGAGATGATCACCGGCTGTCCGAAGGTTTGGTCCATGCCCCCAAAGAGTCGTGACTTTCCCGAGTTCAGCCACAAGTTCAGCGCTGATAACTGAGTAGTCGGCGCCGGTGTCGACTAGAGCAGTCACTGGATGGTTGTCGACATGAACGGCAATGTCAGCAGAAACGGGTTCGTCAGCGATGTGAGGTATCGGCTGAAAGGAATCGTCGAAGGTCGGTGGAAGGGTCGGAGGAGGCTGTTTTGACGATAGCTTAACAGCGGTCCCACCCCCGGAGGCCGCTGATTCTAGTTTCCCCGGCGTGGACTTGGGGACCTAGCGGATCGTCCCGCAACAACATCGGCAAAAGTGGAGTATTGATTCGCGGACGTAGAGCGTCGAGGAGACGGAGAGCGTGATTGGCGTCGCTGAAGATTCGGAGACGGTAGACTTGCCAAGTATTCTGCGATGGCGCGGGGTCGTTCGCCGTCCCTGGGCGGACGAGCGTCTGGCCGAAATCCAGGTAGGCCTATCTGTCTGTACGAGCACTCCCGGTACAGGTGACCTGGCTCACCACAGTGGTAGCATAGTGGCCGATTGTCGGAAGCGCGCCACACGCTAGATTTACGCAAATTGGGTCGCGGATTCTCATAGTGTGGTGGGCCCGAGAAGTACTGCGGCATCTGCAGTCGTTGGTTTTCATAGCGTGGCCCGCCAGAGAAGTGCTGTGGCGTCTGCAGGCTAGTCGGTCGGGGGAAATAGCTGGCTGCCGGTGCAGGAGTACGTACAGCTTCCGCATACGTTAGCAGAGGAGCTTCGGTTGGAGGTGGCGCTAATGGTCGTACCAGCTACCGCACCTCTTCACGGGCGACGTCTGTCAGAGCAGCCACTTGAGGCTGTGAAGGCACTGCGTGAAGCTTTTGCAGCTCGTCGCGTACAATGCTACGGACTAGCTCAGCAAGGTCTCTCACGCTCGTGACATCGGGTGTTACCAAGGCTGCTGACAGACATGCAAGGTTGTCGGACCGCTCATACTGCGAAGATCGCTGTCTCAGCATTCGCTCCATTGTCGTCGCTTCACGGAGGAATTCTGCCACGGTAGCTGGTGGGTTTCGTACAAGTCCTGCAAACAGCTGCTCCTTGACACCCCGCATCAGAATGCGCACCTTTTTGTCTTCCGTCATTGCAGAATCCGCTCGACGGAACAGACGAGACATCTCCTCAACAAACATGGCCACGCTTTCATTGGGTCGTTGATTGCGAGAATTGAGGAGACGTTCGGCTTGTTCTTTCCGGTCAGCGCTACCATACGTGTTCCGCAGCTGAGTGCAAAACACCGGCCAGGTTGTCAGGGCGGCCTCGTGATTCTCGAACCAAATACGCGCCGAATCCTCCAGGTAGAAATAGACATACCGCAGTTTCCGGTGCTCGTCCCACTCGTTGGCGACGGCGACTCGATCGTATTGGTCCAGCCAGTCTTCAACGTCTTCGTGGGGCTCCCCATGGAAGGGCTTTGGCGTTCGGGAGGCTGGTAGCCATGGTGCTGGCGGAGTCGCGGACGGTTCAGTCTGGCTTGCAGTTGTCGCATATGACATGGTTCTGGAGCGTTCCGGAAGAGGGCTGAACTGGGGTGGTAGGCCTAGTTGCCGCCGACTGCGTCGAAGGTTGGCTGTTTCTACTAAGGTGTCAATGTTGGGACCGAGATCTTCCTCGTGGTAACAGTGCATAGACTATTACCCAGCAGCTCCACCAGTGTCGCGTTACAACGTGACTGTAACCTGCTGATAAGGGCACACAAGGACGTCAAACTGATTCGAACAACGGCAGTACGACTATTGTTTTTCTCTGCACGCGCATCTTTGTCCTCTCCTGAACAGCGGCACATACAAGCATGCTAGCATCTGTGGAAATAATAGTTACAGAACTTGTACTAGTGGCAATATATATATATATATATATATATATATATATATATATATATATATATATATATATATATATATATATATATATATATATATATATATATATATATATATATATATATATATATTGTAGTGAAGAAGAGGAGCTTCAGCGGCATTTCTCGGCGCATCAGGGGCATCGCCATCAGCATAAGCTCGTGCTTGCTGCGCTTGGCCGGACGCTGCTGACTGTTTCGCTTTCTGCGTTCTGCGCTGCAAATAAACCCCGTTACAAGTGGTGGATTCTGCTGGGTTTCGATCACCCTGGAGCTTCGGAATCGCATTTTACCATCCATTATGCCTACCGACGCAAGCGCCACTCCAACTCCTCCACCGGCACCGCCTACTGTTCTCTGCGCTGGTTCTCTGCGTCTGCGAGATCCCCCTGTCTTCTCAGGCACAGAAGACAAGGACGTTGACGACTGGATTTCAATGTACGAGCGAGTGAGTACTCACAACAAATGGGATGACACCGCCAAGTTGGCCTACGTCTCTTTCTACCTGTCGGACGTGGCCAAGCTGTGGTTTATAAACCACGAAGCGGAACTCCCTACATGGTCGGTCTTCAAAACGAGCCTCACACAAGTTTTCGGGCGGCCTGAGGTACGCAAACGCCGTGCCGAACAACGCTTACATACTCGGTCCAAGCAGCTTGGTGAGAATTTCACAAGCTATATTGAGGATGTTCTGGACCTTTGCAAGCGAGTGAACGAGTCAATGTTCGAAGAGCTTAAGATCAAGCATATCAAGAAGTGCACTGAGGACGATGCTTTCCAAATGTTGCTTTTTAAGAGTCCTCGCACTGTCCTAGAACTGACCGAGTTATGCCAGAGTTTTGACGAGTTGCGCAGGCAACGTCTTTCCACCCGACGTCCCTCGGTGCTCGACGACTCTTCGTCCAGCCTTTCCACCCTTGGCATAGGAGAAGACCATGCCCCTCTTCTCTCCAAGATCCAAGAGTTCATCCGCGCTGAGGTCGCTCGTCAGCTCTCTTTGATGTCCTGTGTACCCGATCAACCACGCAGATCGCCGTCTACACTCCGCGACTTCATTCAAGACCAGGTCGCACAAGTTCTTCTTCCCGCCCGTGAACCTCCCCCAGTCGCCGCACCTCTCACGTACGCCGAAGCCGTTGCTCGACCTCGACAGCCTGCGTTCCAGTCAGCGCCTATGTATTCGCCGCCGCCATTTTCGCCGCCGACCTATTCACCACCGACCTATTCACCGCCGCCTATGCCGATACCACCTCGGCCGCAGTTTTCTGCCCCCCAGCCGCAAGTCGGAGTCTACTCCGACCAATGGCGGACCTACGACAATCGTCCCATATGTTTTTCTTGTGGTGGTGTTGGCCACGTGGCACGTTATTGTCGTCGTCGCCAGGCTGCCCAGAACATTCGACGAATGCCCTCTTTCGACCCTCAGTTTTCGTCTACGCCTTCAAGCCCTCCTTCCTCTTCCTTTCCTTCTGATCGTCCACACGGCCCAACCCGCCGCTCCCCATCTCCACGTCGACGTTCGCTTTCCCCTATGCGTCGCCGTTCCGGACCCACCGACCAGGAAAACTAACGGCCGCAGTTCCCGAGGCACGAACTGCGTCCCCGTCGCCATGCACAAGTCCTCGCCCCTGTCCAGCTAACGTCATTGAAGTGTCAGTCAATGGTATCTTCGTCATGGCGCTTGTTGACACCGGAGCAGCTCTATCCGACCTGTCCTTGAACCTGTGCCGCAAACTCCGCAAAGTTCTGACGCCATTATCCGGCCTCTCTCTTAGAACGGCTAACGCAGAAAGTGTAACAACTCTCGCAGCCTGCACCACACGAGTCGTCATCGAAGGGATTGTGTATATCGTCGAATTCGTAGTGCTGCCCTCGTGTTCCCATGACATGATACTCGGCTGGGACTTCCTTGCGATTAATAATGCCGTCATTGACTGCTGTCGCGCTGAACTTGAGCTATCTGCACTTCCTGATGTTGACGCTGTCGAAGCCTCCCTGCCGTGTTATAAACTGTTTGTTTCCGACGACACCACCGTACCACCGCGCTCTTCTCTGCTGGTGTCTGTGTCGTGTGACGCTATTTCCGACGATGATGTTTTATTTACGCCCTCTGCCCTGTTCATTCAACGGAAATGTTCTCTCCTGCCCATTGCTCTCCTTACTCTCCACCATGGCGTCACGAAGACGCTCGTGTACAATACGCTGGAAGGGCCTTTACCTTTATTTTATGGTGAATGTCTCGGTCACGTGCATCCGATCGACGCCCGTCACATTTTTGACGCTCCATCTAGTTTACTTTCTACGGACCTCAGCGCACTTATTTCTGACTCTGTTGTTGACCAGTCACTCCTTGACGCTTTCCACCGCTCCATCGACGTCGCAACGTCTTCGTCAGAACGAAGCCAGTTAGTGAACCTGCTGCAAAAGTTTCGTACTTCTTTTGACAGCCACGCTTCTGGCCTCAGTCGCACATCGAACATCTCTCACAAGATTGACACAGGAAGCCATACGCCTCTACGGCAGCGCCCCTACCGAGTCTCAGCGTAGAAGCGCCGTGTTATTGACGACCAGGTTGCTGACATGCTCCAGCGGGGTATTGTACAGCCTTCTAACAGTCCCTGGGCGTCAACGGTCGTTCTTGTTAAGAAGAAGGACGGCTCCATTGGGTTCTGTGTGGACTATCGACGTTCAAACAAGATCACCCGCAAGGACGTTTACCCGTTACCTCGAATAGACGACGCCCTTGACTGTTTGCAGGGAGCAGAATACTTCTCTTCGCTGGATTTACGGTCTGGATACTGGCAAGTCCCTATGGAAGCATCTGACCGACCGAAAACAGCATTTGTCACACCTAATGGGTTATACGAGTTTACCGTTATGCCTTTCGGCCTTAGTAACGCTCCAGCCACTTTTGAAAGAATGATGGACACTATTTTACGAGGCCTCAAGTGGAACACATGTTTATGCTACCTCGATGACGTAGTTGTCTTTTCCACCGATTTCAACACCCATTTAAATCGTCTCGAGCACGTCCTCACACGTCTCACCGACGCCGGCCTTCAACTCAACCTCAAGAAGTGTCGTTTTGGTGCTCGGCAGCTCACCATTCTTGGCCACGTCGTATCGCGGGACGGCATACTTCCCGACCCCGCCAAGCTTCGAGCAGTCGCCGATTTTCCGAAGCCAAAGAACTTGAAGGACTTAGAAGTTTTGTCGGCTTGTCGTCATACTTCCGACGCTTTATTAGAAATTTTGCTTCCATATGTGCGCCCCTTACGGACCTTCTTAGCAGCGACAAGGACCTTTCCACCTGGTCACCAGCATGCGACGATGCATTCACCAAATTACGCCACCTGCTGACTTCACCACCCATCCTCCGCCACTACGACCCTGCCGCTCCCACGGAGGTTCATACTGATGCCAGCGGTGTTGGACTTGGCGCTGTGCTCGCGCAACGAAAGGCAGGGTTTGATGAATATGTCGTCGCTTACGCAAGCCGTACTTTGACGAAAGCCGAGGCTAACTACTCCGTGATCGAGAAAGAGTGTTTAGCTATTATTTGGGCCCTTGGAAAATTTCGCCCCTACCTGTATGGCCACGCATTCGACGTCGTCACTGACCACCACGCCCTTTGTTGGCTATCCACACTTAAAGACCCTTCCGGACGACTTGCTCGCTGGGCGCTCAAACTTCAGGAATACGACATCCGCGTTATTTACAGATCTGGTCGTAAGCACACGGACGCCGACGCCCTTTCTCGCTCACCCATATCGGATGAAGGTGTTTGCCTCTCCTCGCTCGAGCCTCCACTTACGTCATCCGCCTTGCGCAACATGACGGTGAAACAACGAAAGGATCCCTGGATCAGTGGCCTCATAAGCATTCTTTCTGATCCTCTCACTCCTTCGCTGTCTCGCGCTCTCCGCCGCCAGGCTAGCAACTTTTGCCTAAGGGATGGTCTTCTTTATCGACGCAACTACCTTTCTGACGGTCGCAAGTGTCTCCTTGTGATACCCCGCCATCTTCGAGCTGCCATCTGCGAAGCTTTTCACGCGGACCCACAGTGCGCCCACGCAGGCCTCTTCAAGACATACGCTAGGCTTCGACTCAGATATTATTGGCGTGGCATGTATACCTACGTGCGAAAGTTCATTCGCTCGTGTGCTCAGTGCCAACGACAAAAGTTACCTCCCGGGCAAGTCTACCCGTCACAACCTCTTCCTTGTCCTAGTCGACCTTTTGATCGCGTCGGCATTGACATTTACGGACCACTACCATCAACTCTAGCTGGCAATCGCTGGATTATTGTTGCGATAGACCATCTGACACGCTATGCCGAAACAGCCGCGCTGCCGACTGCCACAGCCCGTGACGTTGGAACGTTTCTGTTGCAACGTTTCATTCTGCGTCATGGTGCCCCTCGCGAGCTCTTCAGTGACAGAGGCCGTGCCTTCCTTTCTGACGCCTTGAAGGCATTACTCAACGAATGCCGAATCGTGCACCGCACAAGTACAGCGTATCACCCTCAAACAAATGGCATGACGGAGCGCTTCAACCGTACTCTTGGCAGTATGCTGTCGATGTACGTCGCCTCTGATCATTCAAATTGGGACCAAGTTCTCCCGTTCGTCACCTACGCGTATAATAATGCCGTACAAGCTACTACTGGGTTTCCGCCATACTTTCTTTTGTACGGACGAGAACCTTGATTGATATGTGGGGTTTAACGTCCCAAAACCACTATATGATTATGAGAGACGCCGTAGTGGAGGGCTCCAGAAATTTAGACCACCTGGGGTTCTTTAACGTGCACCCAAATCTGAGCACACGGGCCTACAACATTTCCGCCTCCATCGGAAATGCAGCCGCCGCAGCCGAGATTCGAACCCGCGCCCTGCGGGTCAGCAGCCGAGTACCTTAGCCACTAGACCACCGCGGCGGGGCGGACGAGAACCTTCAAATACAGTAGACACTATTCTTCCATATAAACCTTATGAGTCCGAAAGTACAACTCTGTCCGAAGCTGCCCGACATGCTGAAGAATGCCGCCAGCTTGCCCGCTCTTTTTCTACCGAGGACCAGTGGCAGCAGCAATCCCGCCAGACTGGGGACCGTTCGGCTCCAAACTTTCCACCTGGTTCATTAGTATGGCTTCGGGCACCTGCTACCGCGCCTGGCCGCTCCGCAAAACTTCTTCCCAAATACATCGGGTCATACCGCGTTGTAGAGCGAACGTCACTCGTCCACTATATCGTGGAGCCCATCATCCCATCCACAGACCTACGCTACCGCGGCCGCGACACTGTCTACGTCTCTCGTCTCAAGCCATATTACGACCCATTAGTCGTTTCTTCTCCCTAATCCGCCAGGATGGCGTCTTTTTGTGCGGAGGGCGATTGTAGTGAAGAAGAGGAGCTTCAGCGGCATTTCTCGGCGCATCAGGGGCATCGCCATCAGCATAAGCTCGTGCTTGCTGCGCTTGGCCGGACGCTGCTGACTGCTTCGCTTTCTGCGTTCTGCGCTGCAAATAAACCCCGTTACAATATATATATAAATATATATATATATATATATATATATATATATATATATATATATATATATATATATATGAAAGACACTTTTTGCATTCACCGATTTCGAGCCCAATAACCCAGGTCAGACAAGTCATGATAAGAATTGACTGATGAGAAGTTGAAGCGTATACATAGGGCTCACACTATTTTTCCCCCTCGCGCGTGAGATGGCAGCCCAGCGGAATCTTATATAAACGGGACGTCGAAGAATAGCTTCAGACGCTAAACGTGAAGAATCTGAGAATCTGAGATAAGGAATCTGAGATCCGAACCTGCGATCTCGCAAGTTCGGATGCTGCCCATAGCAAGTTATCTTTTCTCCACTTTTCTTCATATTTACATTGAAGTTCGGTTTAATACCTTCCCCTATACTTTCCTTGGCATTATTGTCTGTTAGATCTCATTAATGTTGTGTAAAACACAGAAAAACGAGCCCTTCAGTATACACTTCTTTCCTTAATTCATTGACGAGGGTCTCGAACTGGCAGACTAAGTGCCTTTAGGATGTATACGAGGGACTATTGGTCTGCTGCCCACTCGTAATAAATTCACGTGCTACGTGGCGCCAAATAGGCTCAAAAGAGTGTGCTACACTCGCTGCCATGGCTACTGGTGGAGCTGACTGACATTCCCACGTTTAGTTCACATATAAACCCAATAAAGTGGCGGGGGGGATAGCTATCGGGGTAGCTCAGTGGTAGAGCATCGAACGCGTGATTCAAAGGTCGCCGGTTTGGATCCTGCCCATGGCAAGTTATCTTTTCACCCACTTTTCTTCATATTTGCATTAAAATTCGGTCTAATACTTTCCCCTATATTTTTCTTGGCGTTATTGTCTGTTAGATCTCATTAATATTGTGTAAAACACAGAAAAATGAGCCCTTAAGTATACACTTCTTTCCTTAATAAATATACATATATATATATATATATATATATATATATATATATATATATATATATATATATATATATATATATATATATATATATATATATATATATATATATATATATATATATATATATATATATATATATATATATATAAGTGTATATAGGCAGGTGCAGTGCTGAGACGCTTCGCGCTTCTTTCTATTTTGCCAGCATCAATACTGCCAGAACCAGAGTCATACCCGCACACCGCGGGTCGAATACTGGCTGTGGCGGCTGCATTTTCGGTGGAGGCGAAAATGCTCCAGACCCATGTGCTTAGATTTAGGAAAATAATAAAGAACCTCAGGTGGTCGAAATTTCTGGAGCCCTCCACTACGGCGTCTTTCATATATGGTAGGCTAACCTTCCTGTCCTTCCGCTTAAACTTTCCTCCTCATATAGGGTAGTTATGAGATGCTAAATCTCAACAGTAATTTGTATCATTATGTTATTCATGTGAGTGGTATATAGTGTTGGCTGCCGGAGAATAGACTGCCTTTGGGTGGGTTAATGGGGTGAAGTACTACAATCTAAGGGTCGCAGTCAGTCTTCTGACGTAGAAGGTGAGCGAAGTTATGAAAAAAGGCACACTTTTTCGCTTTTGCAGCGCTTCTCAAGGGTTTGAAGTGGGAGAGATGGCTACGGCTTGGGGACATTGGTGTGTTAGAAGTAGTTTGAATAAATAATCCTAGCTTACCCTCCAGAATGGTTTAGTGACTAAGGCATTCGGCTGCAGACCCGCAGGTCGTGAGAATAAATGCCGCCCCCGGGTGCCGCATTTTCAATGGGGGTGCAAATGATTGAGGCCCATGTGGTAATATTTATGTGCACGTTAAACAACCCCATGTAGTTGATATTTTTAAAACCCTTCACTACGGTGTGTCTCATGCTTTTCTTGGGACGTTGAACCCCAACAATTATCAATAATCCTAGCCTCACGATTTTTAATACATTCCAGAACGACTGAGAGATTCCTTTGATGCGTGTCACAAAGTGAGCACACGTATTCGAGTTTGGTCAACCAAGTGTTTCACCGGGGGAAAACATGGCACAGATTATGACACAAATAGTGAAGCGCGATATAGCTGCATTGCTGGTGTTTGTAATCTAAATGAGCATAGATATTGCATAAATTAACATAATTTTATTTGTTCCATGTAACTGCATACGTATCCGAGCCAGCTAATATGTTTATAGTGGAGACGAACGGTTGACAATAATGAAAAGTTAAAAGTGATGTTTTGCTCCCTTTGGAGGCTTTTGCTAGTCGTTACACGTAAATTCTGTGAGAGAAACGTCATACTGGATGATAGAAATATTAGCATTCAATTATGTATGTGAGCATGTGCTTCGCGTGTGTTTTGCAGTCACCCTCAAGTGGTTGAGTTTGAGAAGTACAACCGTTAGGTAAGCTGTTAATACATCGAAAAATCGCTGGTCTCCGAAAAGTGCATTGTGGCATGCCGGAGGTAATAGGTGGTAAAGAAGAGGAGTGTTAATTAGCGTAAACATTTTTTTGATAGTTAGACAGGAAGTGGCAGAGCCATTTGTAGACAAGAGGGCTGAGATTTAAGGAGGACAGTTTTAGGAAGAGGCGTTTATTAGAAACCTTGTGAAATTCCTTTTTGAAAGTCTTGAAAGAGGGTATCAACGGGTACGTTTTCATTGAAGCTAGATACTATGTCATTGATGAAGCAAACGATTTGAGTTTGCAGTTTATGCCCTCTTTAAAACCATGTTAGTTAGGAATGGAGAAAGGACACCATGTTGAAAGTTTCGTCTCGTGAAAAGGATGATTGAATAATATATGGGGTTTAACGTCCGAAACGACCACATGTATATGAGAAACGCTGCAGTGGAGGGCTCCGGCAATTTTGACCACCTGGTTTTCTTTAACGTGCACCCAAATCTGAGCACATGGGCCTACAACATTTCCGCCTCCATAGGAAAAGCAGCCGCTGCAGCCGGGATTCGAATCCGCGACCTGCGGGTCAGCAGCCGAGTACCTTAGCCACTAGACCACCGCGGCGGGGCTGCACCCAAATCTGGCCTCGTGAAATTAGATTATATGTTTTGTTAGTTGAGAACAAAAGCGTGTGAAGAAAAGTTTGATATAGCTTTTGCATAAAGACGATGAACCTTTTTTTGCTTTTTCAGTTATCTTGTATACGAGAAAGAGAGAGGAGTTGCACTATTATACTAGTACAAACACCGCCAATATCAAAACAGCAATGTGGGTTTGCCAGCTCTAGCAATGTGGCCCATTAGAATGAAAGATGAAACACCTCTTTAGAGTAATGACTCTTACCGGTAAGGTGAATAGGCGTCGGGCGTCAAATAAAAGCATTGTCGGAGTGCCGCAAAGCCAACGCCTCCTCTGTTTTATCAACGCCAGCCAGATGCGCTCAGTCCAGCCGCTCACCACCCTCTCCTCTAGTCCTCTCCTGCTCTTGCCAATCACCTAGCCTTCGCTTGTGCTTTGCTGTCATTAGAGTGGGAGCCCCTCATCATGCAGTGCCTCACGACGAAAATCATACGAAATAATTTTTTCATTCACTTGTCTACGGATCCGTGGCATGGTGTCTTGCATTCTTCATGTTCACTACGTTGGCGGCCACGCTGGCTCTGGAAAAGATACGGTGTTTTGAGATAGCGCGTCACCGCTCGCGGCGCTATGCGGCCCACCAATGGGGAAGCGTCAATGCAACGCTACATCATGTGGTGGTGGCATTGCTTCGAGCGACCAAAAAATTGCCCGCAGCTTTCCTCGGGGGAACACTGAGGAGGATGCGGAGCATATAATTGGTTAACGGGGTGTTAATTGGGCGTGGCATACTGCTTGGCGCGCCACGCCGCTACCTCGGCGCGCTTGCGCTCGCGGGCAGCATCGGGATCGGCCTCTCGTCGCTGACGCTTGCACTCGGCTTCCCGTTTTCGAAAGTCCGGGTCCTCTTGTCGACGCTTACGTTTCAAAGCAGCCGAATCCGGTGCTGCTGCTCGACGCTGACGTCTCTCAGCGGCTTCACGTTCTCTAAGTTGAGAATCTTCCGCTCGACGCCGACGTTTACGTTCGGCGTCGCGAGCTGTTCTCCGCGCTGCCTTGTCTTCGGACAACGACTTGGTTGCGGTTCCGCCAACACTTTGGCCGGCGCTGGTCGAAGGGACGTCGATCATTGCGACCTCGGACGTCGACGCGCCGTACAAACCAACCGACGAGCGGCAACTGAGCGAGCGAGCACCGACCTTGAGTATATATACAGCGCGACGGCGCATGCACTGTCAGCTGTCGAATGTTCGAGAAGGGGGAGAAGCGCAACGGCGCATGCGCGCGCGTCAGCTGCCGATGTTCTCGAAGCGTGATGGCGCATGCGCGCTACATTATACAGCTAGCGAATGTTCGTGAAGAGGAGAAGCGCACGCGGTGTGTAGAGGAGGAAGGGTGCACAGATGGTGGAGGAGTGAAGCGCGCGTGGTGTGTAGAGGAGGAAGGGATGCACAGATGGTGGAAGAAGGAGGAGGAAGCTTGCGAACGGCGCCGCACCACAAGCCTCGAGTATTAGATGCTCCGCATCTAAAAAAGAGCACGAAGGAAAAAATCTAATAGGCGTGTCATATTGGAATAAGAAACACGTCTATTGCATCTCCGGTGTAAAGCGCTCAGACGGGTGGGTGACGCAAGCAGCGCTACCCATCATGTAGCGTCGCGCCATGACCACTCCCTGAACTAAAGTGGACCGATGGCTCCCGTTGATAGCGCGCATTTGCACTGACATTGAAAGAAATAGCTGCGGCGATGGCGTAGTGGTTAGAGCATCCGCCTCGCATGCAAGAGGTCCGTGGTTCAAATCCCGGTACCGCGCAGTTCCCAACCGGATTAAAAAAAAAATCCGCGTGTTGATGGAACTGCATTAAGAGGCCTGGGGTGCGGCCTCACCGGCAGACACCGCCGAGAACGCACTCCCTCACCAGAGAAGGATTGGCCACCCTGGTGCAGTATCTGGCCACTACCTCCCACATGCTTACGTCAAATAACTCACGGCCCTCAGTCCCCAGCAGCTGCGAAGCAACTGACCATGGCGGCGGTCAGATCTGCAACGCAGCAGAGGGTGCTAAGAATCTCTGGATCCGGACAGGCCGCCATTGGAACCTGAACTTGGCAACGTTTATTGCTAGAACCTTATCTAGTGAGGGAAGTCTAGCTGTACTATTCGAGGAGCTAGAGGGTGTTAAATGGGATATAATAGGGCTCAGTGAGGTTAGGAGGACAGATGAGGCCTATACGGTGCTACAGAATGGGCACGTCCTTTGCTACAGGGGCTTGGCAGACAGAAGAGAACTGGGAGTGGGGTTCCTAATTCACAGAAACATAGCTGGCAACATAGAGGAATGCTATAGCATTAATGAAAGGGTGGTAGGTATTGTAATTAAACTGAATAAGAGATACAAGATGAAGGTGGTACAGGCTTACGCACCTACATTCCGCCATGATGACGCTTCAGTTGAAAGCTTCTATGAAGACGTGGAATCGGCAATGAGTAAGGTAAAAACACAGTATACTATAGTGATGGGCGACTTTAATGCAAAGGTAGGGAAGAAGCAGGCTGGAGACCAGGCAGTAGGAGATTATGGCATCGGTCCTAGAAACGCCAGAGGAGAGCTACTAGTAGAATTCGCAGAACGCAATAATTTACGGATTTTGAATACCTTCTACCGAAAACGAGAAAACCGCAAGTGGACATGGAGGAGCCCTAATGGCGAAAATAAGAACGAAATAGACTTTATAATGAGTGCACAACCTGGAATCGTGCAGGATGTGGAAGTGATCGGCAAGGTACGATGCAGTGACCATAGAATAGTACGGTCTCGAATTCGCCTAGACTTGAAGAAGGAACGACAGAAACTGATACGCAAGAAGCCAATCAATCAGCTAGCACTGAGAGGGAAAGTACAGGAATTCAGAGTGTCGCTGCAGAACAGGTACTCGGCTCTTATTGAGGAAACGAACCTTAGCGTAGATACAATGAATGATAATCTAACGAGTATCATTACGGAGTGTGCAGTGGAAGTTGGAGGCAGGGTAGTTAGACAGGACACTGGCAAGCTTTCCCAGGAAACGAAGAACCTAATTAAGAAGCGTCAAATCATGAAAGTGTCAAGTACAACAGACAAAATAGAACTGGCAGAGCTTTCGAAGTTGATTAATAGACGTAAGGTATGCGATGTAAGAAGGTATAACATGGAGAGAATTGAACACGCTCTGAAAAACGGAGGAAGTGTCAAAGCATTGAAGAGGAAACTTGGGATAGGCAAAAGTCGGATGTATGCACTAAGGGACAAAGAAGGCAAAATAACTACCAATATGGATAGGATAGTTAGAATAGCAGAGGAGTTTTACAGAGATCTGTACAGTAGCCGTGACAACCACGGCCTTAATACTATAAGAACTAGCAGTAACCTAGATTACACCCCACCAGTAATGATAGAAGAAGTCAGGAAAGCTTTGGAGAGCATGCAAAGGGGCAAAGCTGCTGGTGAGGATCAGGTAACATCAGATCTGCTGAAAGGTGGAGGACAGATTGTGTTAGAAAAACTAGCCACCCTGTTTACGAGGTGTCTCCTGACGGGAAGAGTACCAGAGTCTTGGAAGAACGCTAACATCATCTTAATACATAAGAAAGGAGATGACAAGGACTTGAAGAATTACAGGCCGATCAGCTTGCTCTCTGTAGTATACAAGCTATTTACAAAGGTAATTGCTAACAGAGTAAAGAAAACATTAGAATTCAATCAACCAAAAGAACAAGCAGGATTTCGAACAGGCTACTCAACAATTGACCACATTCATACTATCAATCAGGTAATAGAGAAATGCTCAGAGTATAACCAACCCCTATACATAGCCTTCATAGATTACGAGAAAGCGTTTGATTCAGTAGAAATATCAGCCGTCATGCAAACACTGCGGAATCAGGGTGTAGATGAAGTATATATAAACATTCTGGAAGAAATCTACAGGGGATCAACTGCTTCCATAGTGCTTCATAAAGAAAGCAACAGAATACCAATCAAGAAGGGTGTAAGGCAGGGGGACACAATTTCCCCAATGCTATTTACCGCGCGCTTACAGGAGGTTTTCAGAAGCCTAGAATGGGAACAGTTAGGGATAAGAGTCAATGGAGAATACCTTAGTAACCTGCGCTTCGCCGATGACATTGCATTGCTGAGTAACTCGGGGGACGAATTGCAACTCATGATTACGGAGCTAGACAAGGAGAGCAGAAAGGTGGGTCTTAAAATTAATCTGCAGAAAACGAAAGTAATGTACAACAACCTCGGCAAGGAGCAGCGCTTCGGGATAGGTAATAGTGCACTTGAAGTTGTAAAAGACTATGTCTACTTAGGGCAGGTAATAACCGCAGAGCCGAACCATGAGATTGAAGTAACTAGAAGAATAAGAATGGGGTGGAGCACATTTGGCAAGCACTCTCAAATTATGACAGGTAGTTTGCCACTATCCCTCAAGAGGAAGGTATATAACAGCTGTATCTTGCCGGTACTTAGCTACGGAGCAGAAACCTGGAGACTTACAAAGAGGGTTCAGCTTAAATTGAGGACGACGCAGCGAGCAATGGAAAGAAAAATGGTAGGTGTAACCTTAAGAGACAAGAAGAGAGCAGAGTGGATTAGGGAACAAACGGGGGTTAAGGATATCATAGCTGAAATCAAGAAGAAGAAATGGACATGGGCAGGGCATGTAGCGCGTAGACAGGATAACCGCTGGTCATTAAGGGTAACTGACTGGATTCCCAGAGAAGGGAAGCGGGTTAGGGGGAGACAGAAGGTTAGGTGGGCAGATGAGATTAAGAAGTTTGCGGGTATAAATTGGCAGCAGCAAGCACAGGACCGGGTTAACTGGCGGAACATGGGAGAGGCCTTTGTCCTGCAGTGGACGTAGTCAGGCTGATGATGATGATGATGAAAGAAATAAAGGAGGTGTTGGCAAAGCTTGCCGGGAAAAACGAGGGCGAGGGGGTGACAGGTTTTATGCGGGGAAAGGTGATGTCAGTCTTGATGCACTGTGGGATGCGTGATATCTGGCTAGCGAATGCTTGACTAGTTTTTCGATAAGGGGCGGTACGCTGCAGCCACCATCGGCACTCGTTTCAGTTCCTGATTTGGGTCTTTGCGGTGGTGACGGAGTTCGGCTCCTTCGGCGGTTTGCATCGCTAGCGCACCGAAGGGACGACAAGCCCCGACTCCGGGTACCAGCACGCAGCCGGCCGCTGAAGTTGGCTGGTAGAAATACATGTCCAGGAGCCTCATTACCAGGTAAGCAAGGCAACAGTCGGATCGACAGTAGATTCCAGTCGGTGAACAGGCCTCAAGGCGGGTGAGCCTTAGGCTTCTCCGGTGGTATACCTAATGAGCGACTAGTTCAAACCAAAATACTTAGAGCACAAGCAACTGTATTGTAAAAATTCATAGCAGATCAATAAACTGCATGCCGTCAAGCGTGGTCAATGAAGTTCCGTCAAGCGCACTCAATGCATGGTTAGGCTAAGCAGTTTTTTGGGCGTTTTAATAAGATGTCAGTGGACTGTATATTGGGTAAGGGTGAGAAATTATTGTGATCGCCACTGATGTATTTTGACTGTTCACCTAACATTTGCTTTATTGTAGCAGAGGTGAGCTCACAGCTTGCAGGGTTCTACAAAAAAAAAAAACGGATTAGTAGCCATCGGAAAACGAGGCAAAATAAATATAGGTCTGATTTCACGGACGAGCCGGCTTAACTACTTTATTCGATATGTTCATTAGAGATGATCGACACAACTTTTCTGCAAGACTTACTTATAAAAACTTTAATTTGTGGCTCTAGTACCGAAGCAATAGAAGCTTTCAGTTTCACGGTTTATTGTTGTAGCCTGGAGATAGTTAATCTCTCGCAACCTACCGTTTAAGATGATTATCAATTACCATATATATATATAAACCTACATACGTACACACAGTCAGCGCCAAGGGTGTTTGGCTAAGCTTTCGGGCGTGGGCTTGACTGCTGTATCCACAGTCCAGTGGGTAGTAATGCAAGAAAGACTTGGGTACTTTGATGCCTCTTGAATGACCCCATGTGCGGCACTAGTAATGTCTCAGAATTGAGCTTGTTCGTTACACATAGCAAAGAGGTTTCAAGGCAAAAAAGATAACACGAGGTTGAATGGCACATCGGTTGACAAGGAAGAGTAACATTTATCTCCCGATTTCTTTCATATATGTAGCTGTTTTGGCCAATACATTGCACACTGGTTACAACATTGTTCCTTCGTGCGCATGAATTTTTTTCGTTGGTAGTATGGGTTGCGCCCGTTTGCCTTATGTATCCGTTTGCACATTACAATGCAAAGTCACAGATTACCTCGGTTTGGCATGTATTGTACTTTATTTGGTTATTTGTTGCATTTATTCCTGCCAAGATCTATGGACCAAGAAAAAGCAGCTAAAGAAACACGCACTTTTTACCGTATATGCATGACATAATCGTAGAAACTAAAGAAATAGCCAAGAAAGAAGGTATATCAGCAGTGGCAAGATTGCTACCCCTAACCTTCCAGGCGATTACCAGCTCTTGCGTAATCGCCTTGAAAAGGGAGAGGGTCGCAATCTTGCCGCTGGTTCCATATCAGCAACGAATGATTGTTCCTCTCGCCGCGAGATGGCACGAAAAGAGACTGTGGTTGCTCTCGCTCCCGCTTGAACGCGCGGCCAGAAGCCGCCGGATAAAACCCCTAGATCAAAGGGATTTACCGCCGGAGCGCGCAGGCCTCGCGCTCCCGTGTTCACTTTCATAAACATTGACACTCTACACCCGGCAGCAAAATAAGTCGTGATGCATAAGGGGTGACCGCGATTGGATAGTACTGCATTGCCGTGCCATCTGACGTCGAGCGTCTGCTGTCTAAACAACGCATTGCAAGTGCGCTTCATTTTGCGCTCGGAGCCGCGTAATTTTACTCGCTTGTTATGCACACCGTGGGGAGAGGCACTATGTTCAATTGACCACGCACTCAGTTAAATGGGGGCATGGCGGGCGGGAATTGTATGCTGCTCACTTTGCCTTTATCAAAGAGATAACAGAACGAGTGCCAATGACGTGCCGGTGTCACAAAAAGCATTAGTTCTCTTCTTTGCAAGTTTTAGCCAAAACTTACTTTGTGGTATTGAAGTATGAAGGAGGGCTCCGAAAACGAAGAGAACGAGAGCCGGAAAAGTGCTTCAGGTTACTAATATCAGATCAGAAGAGGCTGCTATGCGTGAACTTTCTGATTTACACAGACTGATGGGCGTCCATTACAAGCCCATCATGCTTCCATTGAACTGACTGTGTGACGACTCGATCGAAGAGCGTGGCTTCTATATTCAATGTGGTACGTGGAGGCAGGTATAGTCTCCTGCAAGCGAGTAAAAATACGTAACTACGACTTCACGAACAATGACGTCCTGAAATCAAATCCCCAACGTCAGACAGTGTGAAAATTCAGTTGTATTTGATTTCGGATGCCGCTCGCGCATCCAAAGTTATTTGACTGCCGGGTGCGCGGACGTGATGTCTATTATACAGGTAATATGTCGGGTGAACGTAGATTGTAGTTTCATGTGGTTAGCTCCACTTTTATAAGTCCAATACACATTTTGTATGTACACTCATCGGCAAAATAAGCCAACACGCACAAGCAGCAACCTCAATCAGATAAAACTGCATCCTATAGTGCCGTCGGACGTTACACGTCCGATGTCGGGACATCGCAGTGCGCCTTGCGCATCTTTTTTCAATCGCAGTCATGTCTTTTTACTCGCTTGCAAAAGGTTAGCAGATTACACGTGGCGTTATGTCGTAGGGCTCGCTTTCTTTGTTGAATTATTCGCGTGTTCACTACGACGGGTGCGCGCTGGCGATGTAGGGTGCGCTGCTTGTTTTACATTTATGAAACTAATAACACGCAGGAGCCTAACCTTCACATCATATATGGGGGTAATCTGGGGAAATGTTTTGCCTCAATGCCTCTTCGATTTCAGGTCCCTCGTTCATACATACTACATGGCACATATTCATAGAAAAGATAAACAGAAGACAACTGAAGCTATATGTGGCAACGCTGTGTTCCAATGTCAGTTACCTTTAATAGGGTGAAGTGAGCAGCGTGTGCTACACGCCAATCGTGCCACCACGGAATGGAGCTTGTGAAGGGTTGGAAAAAAGAAAGCGCCCTTGTCGGAAGACCGCTACATGTTATCAGCTAGTACTCTGCAAAGAAGTAAGAAGACGTAGCCACAAAATAACCAATTTAGAGAAAGGAAACTGTAGTCTTGAAAACGGTATGAATGATACGCAGCGGTAGCACACGGAAGAGCACCCAATCAATGGCGCAGTGATAGAGGAAGGAAAAGACGAAATTTATAGTTTGTTTAATTAGTGAAAAAGCAAATGGACGCCTTTTTTTACTATTTCTCTCGTTTTACTATCTCTCTACCGCTTGTTTTAGGCGCGTCAGCAACACGACGAAGCACTATTCCAAACGCCGCACGTGTGCGTATTATAAGGTTACACGCATTCAAATAACGTACAGTGGCAACTGGCATCAATCAAACAATTCACGAAACATTACGGAGAACATTATATTTATTGACAGAAATCTGCAATGATGTTTCAACAAAAAAAAATCAATTTCTCCGGATAGAACCATTATCGAAGATACGCAAATGGCATGCCTTCGCCTTCACAGGCAAAACCAACAGAATAGCGGGGGTCGCTTGCAAGAGCTATCATAACAAAGCTGTCGTTAAATTTAGCGTAGGTTGCGCGTCAGTGAAAGCTTCGAATTTTTGCTCTTGCTTCCGCCGGGCACGGCTTAACACCCCGGTTGTTATTGCATTGCGACATACTGAGGTCAAGCTGTGAAAAGTTTTTCGGAAGAAAATTACGTTGGAGTGAAAGTGGGAAAAAGCGCGAGCATTCCGACACGTGTAGGATCAGCGCAAGTGTACGTAGCATACAAATAACACAGAGTGCGTCAACAAGGCCTCTGCATCAAAACCAACAAAAATAATCACTCACAAAAAAAAACACAAACATCACCGTAAAAAAATAACAAATATGCGCGCATTGGCAAAAGAAATCTACCTGTCATTGCAGTGGAACCTGCAGAAATCAGTCTTCAATAATATAACTATTTCTGCGACACAATACAGCAGTAGAGCGACTGCCTACAACTACAGTAACTTACATAAGCGAACAAAAATGCTGTAAAGAAAACGGAACGCCGAGGACCACGCCAGCCAACGGATGAAAACTAACTGCGCACATGCGATTCAGCTGCCCCGGCCGAACAGTGGCAGCCCAGGTTTTCCGCTGCGTAACCGTGAATCCGTCACTGATAAGAGAACACACAGTAGAATTTACATGACAGGGCGATGATTTCAAATATGTGAACGTATGTACCGGGATTACTAAACAAATTTAGCGCCAAGTACAATACATAATGCGCAATGCAATTGTAACCTTTAGGTTGTGCTGGAAAGAGCAGTGTTTTGCGAAAATGATGGTTCTCTTCGTGTTAAATTTCGTGCTTACTACAGTGCCTCTAGTGCAGTTTTTTGGTTTCTCCGAGGGCAGGTTTCAATGGAGCCACTGTGGTTTTTTTCTTAACTGCGATAGGGTCGATTTTTCCACCACCCTTGGGCGATGAGAATACTTTTCTTAGGCCTGACGCAGGCCCCAGAAACTCTCTTAAGTTTCCGCGATGGCCGTGGAGGGCGAAAAAATCGACCGCGGCGAGTTTCGTCATCTGCGCGTATAGTGTAAATACTAACTCCTTTTTTAGCGGTAGGATTAGTTAGTGTGAATTTTCCCTGTTAGGGGCGCTTAACGTGGGTGAAATTTTCATTTCAGAATGTATAAAAAAACCGTTAAAAGCAGTTACTACGTTGTATTTCTTGAAAAAATGAATAAAATATTTCGTTTTACTTTTACTAATATTACAAGAGCGGTGATTGCTTTAGTTCAGGTATTTATATTATCTTGACGCTCGAAAAGCAGCAGCCCATTGGCATTGATTGCGTTTCTATCGGTTAATTTGTTCAAATTGTCCGCGGTTAGCCGCGGTACTTTTTATCGATCGGCATGGCGAAGCTCTGTTTTAATTCAGCTTATATATCAATGCGAGCTTGTGTGTCAGACTTTACGGGCCGCTACGGTAAAGCGAACGTGTCTGAAGGCTGTGAACAATGTCAGCTGCTGTGCTTCACCGACGTCCGGCTGCGCAGCCTCCAGCGTGAAAATTCAACATCGGCAAATTACTCGGAGACTGCCTACGAAGACGGAACAATCTCGCACAATGTGGGCGTGTTCGCCGGTGAGTGAAAATGCGCTGCTTTGCATCTGATCTTGGCCCCATTTATTTTTGCATGCGCTACAGTTTTTGCCATTTCATAAGGCTTTTCGACTTGTACAGCCAATGAGATGCACACCTTGTGAATGTTTGAGATTGTTTACTTCGTTGTCACATTTGCTGAAAATATCTTTACTGCAGAAATTTGTAGCACAGATCACAGCATAAGTTCTATCTGTTTCTGCTCGAAATGAGTCTACTGCAATATATGCTCATCAATTCAACACATAGTAGAGCTAAGTGAACCTTTAGTGCATATACGCATTTGTACATTCTTCGTAAGTTTGCAGTGAAGCATACTATATTTGAATAAACCAAATAGTCCACCCACTCGAGGAATTACATAGCTTTGTCCTCTGAAGAACGTCACTAAAACAAACTCATTATAATGCCATCCAGAAGACAAATTCACAAAAAAAAACTGCAATGTTAAATCCGCACTACCTGTCTTATATGCAGTGTTCCCACACGCATTCTTCTTAGTTAAGCATCACATTTCCGTTTACGCTTCTACCAGAGTAACCAGGACTGTTTTTTTTTCTTACACCCCAACCGCAGCCTCCAAGAAACGGCTCATATCAGTGTACGCTTGCATGCCTCATCGCTCTGAACCTACCTCAAGTCAACGGAGAATGTGTCATCACTGAAAGCAAGCTTATGGGTCACAATCCTCGAAAGGTATGGTTGAAGACACTTTATTTATTGAATATAATTTGTTCAACCATTTCTGTCCTACCCTGCTCATGAGTGTTTTTTTCTTCTCAGAAAACTGGACTAAAGAGAGACCATTGATTTACAAGCTACCCACATTCAGTCGTATTAAGCTCTACAGTTGCCATGGTGACAACCTCATGCGCCACCAATATGCCAAGCGGACTAATGGAAGCCTTATTTGAAAAGCAGTGATAGCGTATGGTATGTTCAAGCTATATGAAATTGGGTGCACAGATTGTTGTTTCTTGCTTTATAAATTACTCAGTTTACACTAAATGTGCAGACTTCGAAATTCTTGGACAGTGCATGTCATGGGGTGCACATACTGTACTTCACTCTGTGCCAAACTTTGCTTAGAGTATCACGTATAACTAGGTAACAAATGGGCTTGTAGTAGTGCATATTTAGCACTATTCTTTTTCACATTGTGTATAGATTGCTGTGAATGTAAAAACTGTTGCAAGGCAGTGGTAGATAGAGCTATAGTAGTGTTGAAACAGTTACTGATACCGCGTGCATGTTGGGAGTGTCAATATCAATGTTCTAAAAAAACTGTGCAAGAACTCATGCCTTCATTAAGCAAGACATGTCTTGCAGAGGTAGAAATCGCGGAGCGATACCATGAGAGTAAAATACCTAGAAGAATAGGAAAATATCAGAATGGGGTGGAACACATTTGGCAAGCACTCTCAAATCATGACCGGTAGATTACCACTATCCATAAAGAGGAAGGTATATAACAGCTGTAGCTTGCCGGTGCTTAGCTACGGCGCAGAAACTTGGAGACTTACAAAGAGGGTTCAGCCTAAATTGAGGACGACGCAGCGAGCAATGGAAAGAAAAATGGTAGGTGTAACCTTAAGGCACAAGAAGAGAGCAGAGTGGGTCAGTGAACAAATCGGTGTTACGGATATCACATTTCAAATCAAGAAGAAGAAATGGACATGAGCTGGGCACGTAGTACGAGGCAGAATAACTGCTGGTCATTAAGGGTAACTGACTGGATTTAAAGAGAAGGAAAACGCATGAAGGGAAGACGGAAGGTTAGGTGGGCCGATGATATTAAAAAGTTTGTACGTATAACGTGGCAGCAGAATGCACAGGACCAAGTTGATTGGCCGATCATGGGGGAGGCCTTTGTCCTGCAGTAGGTGTGATCAGGCTGATGATACGCCAAAAACAAGCACCGACATAGACGCAAGCAGTGAACCAAGCAATGTTTAAACGTTTGTCAATATTTGTGCTTCGAAACATGTTTGTTTACATGACAGGGTTAACGCAATCAAAATGAGAAAAAATCAGTAATTTGCATTTGCTTGCATATATTCCAATGTGACTCCATCACCATCATTCCCAGCTTGTCCAAGGGCTTCAGTTCAGCATCCGAAATCTCATTTGCTGAGAAATGCTGCTGTTCAGTTGTTTTCCTCCTCTGGTTTGGTTTGTTTTTGCAAAATGTCGTGATCACTCTGGACAGACTTGGGCGAGCAGCAAAACAAGGGGCTCACAGTTTGAATTAGCTGTTGTGGATACCACTGTGTTCAAATTGTCGAGAGATTTCCCCCAGTATAAATACACAGGGCTGTGCGTTTTTATTTAACCAAGTTCAAATAACGACCTTTTACTGTAATATTATTTGTTCTATGTAAAATACCTGACGCATGACAAGGCATTTTTAAAGGTATGTTAATTTTTAAAATAACAATGACTGAGTGCACTCAGTAAGTATCATCAAAAGTAGCCGGTGTTTCTAGATATTGATTATTCTAATGTCTACTAACAGCTATTTCCTTGATTTTGCTGTGAAATATGTAGCCAAAAGGACTAGTTTTGTATTACACCTGTGTTAAGAGTGAAGCAGACAGTTAGGAAGTAGTGAAGAATAGAAATGTAAATTAAGCTTCTGCCGTTGTCCATCGTTTGAGCAGTATTTTTCGTGACTATGAACCATTGGCACAAAGAAAACTCATGTATTCATCTGTCAAACAAAGCATAAAAACTTTGAATTTCCTTCAAAAAGTAAGGGCCATTTGGTTCCAAGCAAGTAAATATTCAAAAGCAAAAGTTTGTATTGGTTAGCTTTGTTTAGCAAAAACCTACGTCACTTTTCTACACAATCACTGCTAACTTCTTAGTGCTTCTCGTACCATCGCAGTAGTTTCTTTAGACAATCTGAATAAAATATTTCCACTTGGTAATTTAATCTGTTGCGAACGGTGATCTTGAATTTCTTGCTGCCTTCAAATCGTACCCCGAGCCACCGTTTTGAGTGAAAGAAGAGAAAATAATCGCACAGTGCTGGCACAGTATGACGAGCAATTAGTGTTCCCTACCAAAATATTTGATCTCCCCATTGGTTTTGATTGTGGTGCAAGGATGCATGTTATGTAGGAGGCTGATCCCGCCCCGCCACGGTGGTCTAGTGGCTAAGGTACTCGGCTGCTGACCCGCAGGTCGTGGGATCAAATCCCGGCTGTGGCGACTGCATTTCCGATGGAGGCGAAATTATTGTAGGCCCGTGTACTCAGATTTGGGTGCACGTTAAAGAACCCCAGGTGGTCGAAATTTCCGGAGCCCTCCACTACGGCGTCTCTCATAATCAAATAGTGGTTTTGGGACGTTAAACCCCACAAATCAATCAGGAGGCTGATCCCGGATGAGAATTTCTTTTAATTCTTTTTATTCGACGCAATGTTCTTCTCGCCAATGCGTTGTCAAATATCATATTGCGACTCGGGCTAATTGTACTGACACTGCATTTTTTTAGAGCATGTGTGGTGAAAAAGACAATGGGCGGCACAGTACCAAGTACTGTGCAAGGGTTGTCCAGTGTAAATATTGTCACGGGGTCGTCACGTGGCCGAAGACAAGACACTTTGCGTTGGAATTTAACTGTTTATTTAGGCGAACCGGTCCCCAATAAACGCAAAGTCCGATTACAGTAGCAGTCTTGGACTGATAGCGGCGAACGGAGCGTCGGCCGTCGATCAAATACTGACAAGCGGCGAAGCGCGTCGGCATTTATACTCTTGCCGTCGAATGTTCTAGCGTTATCGCTGGTGGTGGCGTAGGTTCCAGAATAATCTGTACCGTTCGCAGAGTAGGCGTGATCTTATCGAAATGATCTACTACAATCCGGAAGCTTCTCCAAAACTGCAGGCGCGGTTTGCGCTGAGAATTGTGTAGTGTTTTGGGACGATAACAAGACTTGGGAAATGGAACGTGGCATTGCCCCCTCTGAAAAAGGCATCGTCCCGATGCTTTAACTCAAGATGAAGGTACAACAATAATGCAAGAAAGTACAATGAATAAATTACGATACCATAATAACACAAAAAAACACTGTTTCAGTTTGTTAACGCGCATGAAACGGCTTGAGGCACGCGACATGGACGACTTCAGGTCGCGATCGGCGTCGTTGAGAGTTCGTGATGCCGTCGGGGACAACCGCGTAATCAAGTGGGCCGAGACGTCGAACCACCCTGTACGGTCCGAAGTACCGTCGCAGAAGCTTTTCACTTAGTCCACGTCGGCGTATCGGCGTCCACACCCAAACACGTTCACTGGGCTGGTATTCCACGAAGCGTCGTCGAAGGTTGTAACGGTGGCTGTCGGTCGTCTGTTGATTCTTGATACGGAGACGCGCGAGTTGTCGGGCTTCTTCGGCGCGTTGAAGGTGCTCACTCACATCGAGGTTTTCTTCTTCGGTGTCGTTCGGTAACATGGCATCGAGCGTCGTTGCCGGGCTCCTTCCGTAGACCAATTTGTATGAAGATATCTGCGTCATCTCCTGCACCGCCGTGTTGTATGCCAAGGTCACGTACGGAAGAATGGCGTCCCACGTCTTGTGTTCGACATCGACGTACATTGCCACCATGTCGGCGATCGTCTTGTTAAGCCACTCGGTGAGGCCGTTGGTCTGTGGGTGGTACGCTGTCGTCCGGTGGTGGTTTGTCTGGCTGTATGCCAAGATCGCTTGAGTTAAGTCGGCAGTAAATGCCGTTCCTTTGTCGGTGATAAGGACCTCCGGGGCGCCGTGACGTAGGACGACATTTTCGACGAAGAACTTAGCTACCTCGGATGCACTGCCTTTGGGGAGGGTTTTTGTCTCGGCGTAGCGGGACAAAAGCCCTTCACTGGCACCGCCGCCCACTGACAAGAAGGCGGTGCACCGATTTCTGGGCCTGTGCGCCTAATATAGGCGGTTCGTGAAAAACTTCGCCCGCATCGCCGATCCTCTCACTAACCTTACCAAGGCCGATGTGGAGTTCAAGTGGGAAACGCCGCAGGAACAAGCTTTCCAGGAGCTTAAACATCGCCTCCAGACGCCTCCGTTACTTGCCCATTTCGACGAATTCGCCGAGACAGAAATACACACTGACGCAAGCAGCGTAGGTCTTGGTGCTGTTCTTGTGCAGAGGGCTGACGGACTTGAAAGGGTTATTAGTTAGGCCAGCCGATAGCTATCCAAAGCAGAAGCCAATTATTCCACAACAGAAAAGGAGTGCCTCGCCATCATCTGGGCTACGTCGAAATTTCACCCCTACCTCTACGGCAGGCCCTTCAAAGTTGTGAACGACCACCACGCCTTGTGTTGGCTAGCCACCTTGAAGGACCCTTCAGGTCGCCTCGCACGATGGAGCCAGAGACTTCAAGAAAATGACATTATTGTCATTTACAAGTCCGGCAAGTAACACTCCGATGCTGACTGTCTCCCTCGTGCGCCTATCGACCAACCACCACCCGACGACCCGGATGACGACTTCTTGGGGACAATAACAAAACTTGGAAATAGGAACGTGGCAATATTGTTGTCTGACTGAACGAGCACAGAGGAAGTTGCACGATTTCAGCGGGTAATTTTGATAAACAGATGGCTATCACTGTTTTTTTTTTCGTGTATTTTTCAACTCTGTGAGAGACAGTGTTCCTTGTTTACATGTATACTGCTGTGGTCACGATTGTCAATAAACAATGTAAGCTTACTTGTTTGGCGTGTTTTTTGCCATTTGAGTTCTGTCGGTCTCCTGGCGGGCTAACGGAACTATTTATAGTAACGTTAGGGTGCCGTGTGCGCGAATACGACCCCGAAACAGCAACGAATAAACGCCCATAAACCTGCAGGCACGCACTGCGCCCCCTTCCCCCACACACGGAGAAAGGAAAGATATCTTCCATGCCCCCGCACCCGCTACCAAAGCAGCCGCCATACTGCCCTAGCGCAATCATGACGATAGGCCTACCAGCTCCGTCTTTAGGTCGGATAAGTTAGTTCACAACGCCACCGCTACCCTTATTTTCGTTGCACTGTCAAAGGTACAATTATCCTTCTCTAAATGGTGGTGTATAGGTGTTCTGTGCTTGACGTAGCTGCGGGCGTAAAAGAGCATGCACTGTGATATCTCGACCCTAGATGCTCAACGTCAGATGGTGCGGCGATGCAGTATTCTCTAAAGTCCCTAAAAAATTTTTAAAAAGTACCGTCGTTCTTTAAACTGAGCTGCCACACCACGCAACCTTCTCCTACAACTTTCGGCTCTTCGGTTGCCACTCGAGAAAGGTCACGAATATTGCGCGTGTTATCAGCTGGACATGGCATTCTTGGTAAGAAAGTGGTGCGAGCCGGGTTATAGGGCTAGCGCAGGCACCTTGGCCGTTTGGGAGAGGATAGAGATAAGGTTTGAACACTTGAGAAAGGAGGGTTGGGCACTTTAGAGAAGATGAAGAGAGTGTCCCTACTTTCTACATATTAAGGGGTTTCAGTTTTGTCTAATGGGGGTCGGTGTTCGCACGTCCCAATTCATTGGCCGACGAGGGTACACCCATGACTCAACGTATACAATCGTACAAATTGCCTGGATACCCCACCCCCCTCCTTTTATAGCACTCGACCAAAATGTGAGGCAATGAACCATTTAGCCACGTGTCAGGAAAGCTTTAAAGTGAATATATTATTGACTTTGACATAAACGAAATCGCCACTTTTTAGAAAACTTATTTCTGTTATTTGACCTCTCCTCGCCTATAGTCTGCGTCAGTCGTCAGTAGGCGTTGATGCCTGTGGCAGCAAGTTTTTGACACTTTTCGCTTCAGGTTTCGTGACCAATACTATTTGAAGAAAGAAAACGGGGGGTGGGGAGGGGGGGTGTAGAATAGGGGTGATTGTTGTAGCATGAAACAGCCAAAGAGAGAGAGAGGAATGCGAAATTACGATTTTCACTGTTCTTAAACATGCCACTAGGCCCCTCAAAAAAAATGTAGCGTAGACAGCTATTCGCTCACTGCATCGCATGAAAGCTGTTTCCACAATGCATGGAATCTGCCGAATTATGTTTTTATATAACTAAGAAGCAGACAAATGGGTGCATGGCACTTCGAGGAAAATAAAAAAAATATATCTTCGTAAAAGGTCGTCCTTGGATTCTCATGCAAGTACCGAGTGGGATCGGGCCATAGACCATATGCCCGGTTTGAATGTTACTGGCGCTTCTTTCTTCGCGTTTTCTGCAGAGACCAACTTTGCGCTTCATGACTGCACTCACCCAGTCAAACTCAGGCTCTCTTTATGACATTTCTCTACTAAGCTTCACCGGCCACCTTACGACCGCCCCGTGTGCTCTTGCACCAATGTTTTACTGGTTTTCTCGTACAATTCGTACACGCAGTGTTGCCAAGGAGTGTAGCACACTGTCGCCATTAAAAAAAAGGCCTCGCTGAGAAAGCGAGCATGGCGATTTTTTTGTGTATATAAGTTTCGAAAATTCACGTATATTGTTCTGAAGAATGTGCTCTCAGCAGCTGAACTTCTCTGCTTTTGAGCCTGAGGCCTATATACGCGAAGTGTGTGTGCATTTTCTTTTTTTTAAAGCTCTTTTTTTTTCTTCCTACGTTTCCAACTCGTTTCCTCTTTCCCAGTGGGGGGTAGCCAACTGGTAATTTTCTTTCGGTTCACCTCCCTGCCTTTCACTTGACCTTCTTCTCTTTCATGCTAATTCCACTCTGACTGATCGTGCCATGATCACCGTAACTTTTGTTACAGATATTGAATATTGCTGAAAATATCTTAGAAACGGCTACGTTACTTTGATATATGGGGCAAAATACATTATCCTACTAAAATATCGCGTGCTTTTTAAGTTTAAAGGTAGTACTGATCACTGACTGACGATCCTTTCTCATCTTTTTTAAATACAATTTACTCTGCGCATGCCCAGTCTTACTAATCAGACTCAGCTTTGTTAACCTGTCTCGTTTTCTCTCGCGGCTTCACTTTCACTTTGTGATAGACACAAACGCACAGTCTGTTGTCCAAGTTGATTATGCTTAGTGAGTGTGTGAGAATTTATTAGATCTAGTTCGCACTAGCCTGCTACTCTACGGAGGGGATAAGGGAAGGAGGAAGGAAAGAGGGATGAAGGGTGATGATGACGACAAGAAGAGGTGGTGCGTATGTACAGTACCCATTTGGCATAGCACCCTACAGTCTAGTATCTAGTCCAGTGCTCTTTATAATATCTAAAACAGCCTTTGTAGCAGTTTTTGACAATGTTTGGTCGTTCATTGCTGACAATATGTGGCTTTCACTCAATGGCGTTCGCTCGATGCTTGCCAACGTTGCAGTTAGCGTTTTTTTAGCGCCACGTATAATGCACAGTCACAAAATATGTGAGCTAAAGTTTCGCGCACTTGGCAGCGCTCACTGATTATGCTTAGATATGTAGACATATAAGCGCAGCTCGGCAAGCTTGCTCACAGACTAGCTGAAGCATGTCTTGTAGTGCTGAAGCGGGCTCACTTACAGAATTTTTTTTTCAAGCGGGCTCACTCAGTCATACTGACAGATGTTTTTCTTTTTTTCAACAGGTCTTTCTCGAACACCGACTCGCCTTTCTGGGTGAATTCGAGTAAGTGGCGTTGCTCATTCCCGATTTGCAACGAAAGAAAACACCTTATTTGTGGACTTTATCGTCTACTTGTAGAAGTATCTCTTTAAAAAATCGCAAATATTGCTTTATGTCAATCACCGTCTAACTACAAGCGTAAATTTACAGAGAGCAGAAAGTGGGATGAATGGCTTTGTTTTCTGTGTGTGACCATGTCTTCCCGGCCCTCACGAAGGCTTCTCTGTTTGTGACGAAGACATTAGTGTGAACTGTGCAATGCTAAGCTGTATGAACTCAAAGAAAGCAGAGTGTTTTGCTCAGCTCTCCCATCTTGGGATGCGGGATTCATTGAAAGCGTGCCTTTACGCCTTTATCTTTTAGCGCTTAGATCTTGCACGATGAATTGTGCATTGTCCAAATGCATGTAGCACGTAGCATTCACAAACAACGAAAAAAAAACGCAACGTATTACTTCGGCGACATAATTAAATTACCACAGTGTGGTCGAGCTTTAGCATAACTGCAACGACTACACGCAAAGTGCATCAGACTAAAGTGACTACACCGCAACGATGCCATTTGCTTCTCTAGGCATCGGTGTCCTTGTTCCATGTTCTCTAGGCATCGGTGTCCTTGTTCCATGTTCGGCGTGCAACCACAAAACAGAGTGGCTGTCGTCTGGCTATTGCTTTAAGATAAGCCAATGTCATTCATTACAATAAAGAGAAATTCTACAAAATCTAGTCGTAATAAATGGATACATTGTGCATATTATGAATTGATGTGGAGCCTAAGCTTATTATGTTTGCTTACTTTTTATTCATTTAAATCATGGTTGTCAGCCTTACATACGATTCTTCTTATATTGAATTCCACGCATAACACCGTAATAATTTGTGTTGTTATTCTTAGTAGGTCACTTGTTTGAGATTTCTTTGGAGTATGTGTAAACATAGATTGACATTTGCTTGTTCCCTGGCTCTGCTTGCTTTTTTGCAAGCATATATGGTAGTGTGGGCTCTTTGGGACAATGCCCATGTTCATACATGGGAGACAATGTTTGCGCATTCTCACACACTTAATTCATATGCACGCCAGACTGAAGTGGATTAACGCAATCAGTCCTATTTTGTTTTCACGTGTCATCATTACTCATATACACCCTGAAACATTATGCCGTCACTGCCTAACAAAAACCAGTTGTTTGCCGAGAAGAATTATTCATACGATTGCAGTATGTAAATAATAATCACTGTTGTGTAAAAAAGGCATTACGATCAACACCAGGATATATTAGTAAAGAACATGTGTGCAGTATTAAGATGACATCAAAAGCTTTACAGAAATTGAAAAAAAGCAAAATTCTCATTTGTACACCAATACATCAGATATTACAATAAACATATAGAGATAACAATGAATATGACTTCAAAAAAAAAAGAATATTCTCAAATTTCTTGGTCAACCCCAATATTTTCTGGCGCTGAAGTTTATTTAGGTGCTCCATATATATTTTATTCCCCTCTTCCCTAGCAATAGTTTTAGCGTAGAATATTAAAAAATAAACTGTGAAGATCAACATACTTCCATACCAGCAACACTTACTCCACACCTTTCTCGACTCCATCATTTTCACTCGCGAGCTTTTGCGACTTCCTAACGAACGATGATCTTGTCAGTGCCATCTTTTCCCTACTTATTTTGAGGAAATGGAGGTGAAGTTTCTTCTTTTTAGGTAATTTCAAAAACAAACAGACTGATGGATTTACTTTTTAGGAGCATTCAAGCTTTGGACGGAATCGCACATCTCTCCATTTCGTGTTTTTAATCCAAAGATAGCACTGGCGTTAAGCAAACGAAACTAACTACATAGGTGTAGCTTAAAGTGGTTTATAAGGAGCGATACTCTAGAATACATCAGAAATAACTAATTGGGGGGTTGATCACGCACATATGAAATACATTGAAAAGACTTGTTGGTGTGTTTACTGTTCTTCTTAGAGCAAACAAAAAGTGCGTTCCAAGTTGCGTATCCATTTTCCTACATAAAATACATAAAAACTTCTTAAAGAGTGAGTATTTCGAAGATCAGTATTCAATATTCTGTGCCATTCGATAACCAACCGAAGTGGGCGTTTGTGAACGTTTGCCGTGGGCTGATTTTTCACGTATTTTTCACGTATTCAACTTTAGATGGTATCGACCTATAGTCATGCCAAATAAACGTTGGGCCTGGGAAGCCTTCATTGTTTCTCTGTATTTTTGGCTCTTTTCTTTTTGTCCTTTTCTGTACTTTCTGTAAACTGTCATTGTTTATACATACATACATACATATATATATATATATATATATATATATATATATATATATATATATATATATATATATATATATATATATATATATATATATATACAGTGCTTTTTTATCGATTGGTTTTTATGTCTTGCTCGTTCCATTTGACTTCCTCTTATTTCAGGCTTCCGTTGTAAAAATATAGACCTTATGCGAAAGTAATGCCATCTGTCGGCTGTTATGCGCATACCGCCTTGTTAGAGGCTCGAGCGCGGCGTTACGTAAGGCGAATTGACGTGAGGCGTGTATTGGCTCGTAAAAGTGATTCCGACGTATTTCTGCGTCCCTTACTGCACAAAGAGAGGAACTGGGAATTCTGGAGGAAGAAACATAAGCCGTAAACTTTGTCTCTTGTTAGTTTTTCAAGCTGATGACTTTCCCAACGTATGTCCCGGCTCAGAACTCTTGTTTTCGTTATCCTTTCTAAGGAAGTAAGATGCGCGGTAGCATCGGTAATCATGTTTCCTCAAATCGCTGCTTGCCGACGCAAGAGACTTCTTGCAACATTTTCACCAGCAGCCGCTTACCAAGTGAAATCGACTATACGCTTCGCGCCGAAGGAGCGTTCACGCAAGGAGCTTTATCGCAGCCAATACATGCCTGATGTCGATACGCCTTGCGTATACGTAAGCACACGCCGACTGTGTGTACTCACGGTGCTCGAGCTTCTAATATGGTGGCAAGCACACACAGGCCGACAGCTGCCAGCGATTTCGCAAATGATCTAAACAGAAACAAAATTCCAGCATATCCACGGAGTGTACGATTAGTGGGGGGAAGCTTTGAGATGTTTTATTGGCCAACAGTGAATCATCCGCTCACCGCGTATCTGTATGTATGTATGTATGTATGTATGTATGTATGTATGTATGTATGTATGTATGTATGTATGTATGTATGTATGTATGTATGTATGTATGTATGTATGTATGTATGTATGTATGTATGTATGTCCACCTGCCCGCATGTCTGTCCGTCTCTACATCCGTCTATCTAGTGAACGTTCCAAGTACCACCATCTCGCATCTTTTCAGCACATATCCACATAAGAGTGCCGCCATCCAGCGAGCATTCCAAAGAATAAATCGAGAAGTGGCTAACACATGAAGTGGACGCACGACCCACGCCCTAATGAGTTATGCCCCTAATATATATATATATATATATATATATATATATATATATATATATATATATATATATATATATAGGAAGTTTTCATGCCCTACATTTTGATTTACTTTTCCCATTGATAACAAAAGTGTTGAACTATTGCGGCTGCTTAACACACGCGAACTTTAGTTCAGGCTCACAATGTTTTAACAAAGTGCACATGTGACGATCTTGATATATATTCGTTAAAGCACACACCTACAGACATTTCGTGGCCTCCCGTCTTATCATTTTCATCTTCGAAAACTTCTACATCACTGTTAAATCGGTCCCTGTGTTTTCCCGGGAAAATGGCATCACCCGGGAGTTTCCCTAACTGAAGAATAACGAATGGAGATTTCACTTTGCCACAAGAAGAGAGTTGGGAAGAACTTTCATCACGTCCGCTCGTTTCCGTCCTTGCGTCAAATGACCGCTGTGCAACGTGACGAGATTTCGTCTGCAGGGCGCGGAACTCGCTGGGCTGCGGCGAACTTCCTGAATAACCCCATCTCATTTCCTTGGTTCGTGATAGCAGAAGGAATGCTTTCGTCGCTATATAAGCTCTACCTTCTCGTTAAGTTTTCTATTTGCAGAAGCTACCATGGCGGTAAAAAAATGACTCTTTTTATCCCGCGACATTGATTTCTCTATAAAATTCTACTTCTGCTTGGTTATTTTCTTGAATGCATATAACAAACGACACCTTTGTGAAACCCGATGAAGTTTGGTTCGGTTGTACGTCACACATTTGATAAAATTTTCTTTTTAGGAGGTAAAAGAAAGGAATGAAGCCTAAAGAAATCGGTTTGCTCACGAAATAAAAATGCTGGTGCTGATATCGGAGAACTTTTGGTAACTTTGTTTAAGCGCTAAGCGGTGTTTCTTTGTGAATCCTTCTCCTTAAGGCCTTGATGACTTCCGTTCTGCAATGAAGGGTGAACATTTATTGGCGGGGGGTTACCATGCTTTTCTCACAGGGCCATGATTTCAAATGTATTCCTGATGTTGTAGACAAGTCTGAAATTTCTCTTGTCTGGTTGACCTCTTGTACTTTGGCGCTACATTTTTGTTCAGGCGAGCCATTGCATTTGTGGCTAAATACGATAATCTAATATTATGCATGCTATTTCACTGTGGTGTGTGATACGTTTTGTATTTTCTCTTCATATATACTCGTCAAGTTAACCTTTCTTCTGCTGAGATTATCGTGATGCCAGCAGCTGCAAATACTGCAGCATAAAATGAAGCAGTACATCTTATCAAGGATATGCCTTATATATTATTTTACTGCCACCATCAAACACTAAAAATCGGCAAATGAGAATCTCTCGCCCCGAACACCATTATACCCATACCACGAGTGCATAACACACACACCATAAAAAGAAAATTCAAACCACACGGACTTAAATTCTGGCTCACGAAGACGCTTATGTCAACCTGTGAGAGGTGAATATAGTAGATGCGCGGACTTCTTGAAAAGACGGAGTCGTCACAAAAAGACATCCCATGATTCGGTAAAACTAACAAAGGCAAAACGATACTGATTTCCGGTCGTTTATCCCAATAAATCACTGATTCCGCTTTGGCGCTGCCGTTGAGATCTCTTCTCGAATATCTTTTTGCAACAGGCCTTAAAGTAGTGCATTTTTACGTAGCATTACTTTTCGTATGCCCACACACGCGGATAGGCACGAGCACATGCATGCATACACACGTACGTACGTACGTACGTACATACATACATACATACATACATACATACACACACGCACGCACGCACACACACACACACACACACACGCACACACACACACACACACACACACACACATACATACATACATACATACATACATACATACATACATACATACATACATACATACATACATACATAAGTGCATGCATGCATCCATCCATCCATACATACATACGTACGTACATACATACATACATACATACATACATACATACATACATACATACATACATACATACATACATACACACATACATACATAAGTGCATGCATGCATCCATCCATACATACATACATACATACATACATACATACATACATACATACATACATACATACATACATACATACATACATACATACATACATACATACATACATACATACATACATACATACATACATACATACATACATACATACATGTGTTTGTTTCGCCATTTTGCCCCACCAGTGTGTATTGCGCTCACTCGCAGTTCCATACAAGCGAGTGCATATTTTGCCCGACTCTGTCACATTTCCGTTTTACTGACGCCTCTGAGAGTGATATTGGAGCAGAAATTTGGCACGGGCTGCTTCGCGGCTCTTGAAGTTAAGCAGCTTTTGGAACAGTGTTTGATTAGCGAGTTTTATAATAGCATACGCTAAGTTAGCGTTGTGGTCATAGCGTTTGCGTATGGTTGCCATATGAGTTTATGAATAGCGTTTCTACCCCGCGACGAGCGGTCTCCTTGAGATCATTGCAAAAGGGCTTTGGGGGCCGCACTTATTTCGAATTTTCTGTGGGCGTATATACCGCAACCGCTAATGGCGGTTAGCGTTATGACGCTTGCGCAGTGGAAGCGACTGCTATGAATATCGTACACTAATCAGAAACTTCCTATTATAGCATACAAGCCCAAAGCGCAATTAGTATTTAAAAACCCTCAAAACTATATTGTTTACAATGACACAATCTAACAAAAGTTTTTCAATCAATTTGCGTAACACGTGTCATACAGTATACCGGTATCATATACAAGACAGGCCTCTTCGCTCTCTCAAAATTATATAACGCAGTGATAATAGGTTTTATTATTCATTGAACTTTTTAGGCACACGAGTGTACGTAACGTGTTTATTGTACGGTCAAGTGTAGAATAGCTAATGAAGGTTCAATTCACAGTGAACAATAGAAAGAAATCAGAGTTCCGCCGCAAGGGTGGTGGGCTGATTGCGACAGCTACAAAATGTGAAGGTATTTAAAATAAGGCTAGCAGCTTGGAAAGTCTAACCTTATTAAAGCGACAACAATCAAGAGCTTGTTTCGCAGAAATTCCGGCGTTGGCATTGACGACCTTCGTTGTGAGGAAAAGATCATTTAGTCCATGACCTGAAATTTGCGAGATGCAAATAAAATTGATGATAAATATTTCCGCGTGTGAGAGAGGATGAAATCCTGACTGTTCATGTGGCAAGCAGGTGTTCTATTACAGCTCCACGAGATTTGTGCAAACTGATTCGAAAAAAAAAAATCTATATGAATGCCATGCAGTCGCCCTCACGCTGCATCTATTGCATGACAAAAGCGTTGGCATTGCGCCATCTGTCAAAGAATGTGAATACACGAACAAGGGGGAGTTTTAAAGGCCAACCCATGGATTACAAAGTGGTCAGACATACTTTTAATCATCATCAGAAGCAGAACCATAAACAAAGGGAACAGCCGCTTAGGCACGTTTTTTTTTTTTGCCTAACGGACGTGTAGCGGGACCTTCACTGATTCGCAAAAAAAAAAAACGGCGTGTTCACGGGGTGAATGATGGAGAGTGGGGCGAAGCTGGGTCCGCACGCCACTGCTGCGCCGCTTCGGCCTCCCATTGTCGTACTGCCGGGTCCTCGCGGCGGTACCGCGCAGCTTGGCGGCCGCTCCTGCCTCGCGTGCCCGCACGTTAGGGTCCCTTCTTCGAGCGCGAGCCGCCGCTGCCCCGCGCGCACACCGCTCAGCAGCCTTGTCTATCCTCTGTCGCCGAGCCTTTGAATCCGCGCACGCGCCAATGCGATGCTTTTATTACATACGGAGCATGTTATACTTGGAGCTAGTCATGCACTGTCGCCGTCCACAGTCTCCCCTCCTCCTCCGCCAGCCATCTGTGCATCCCTTCCTCCTCTCAACACAGCGCACGCTGCGCTCACTTCTCCCCTCCGCACGCCGCACGACCTTTAGTTTTACGTGCGCCAGCTGTATGCTAACGCGCGCATGCGCAGGTCGGAGCCAGCGCTCACTATAAATAATCGAGTGTTGGGGCGTGCCGCCCTTTGTCGGTTGGTTTGTGTGGTCGCTCCACGTACGATGTCGCTGGTGAAAATGTATGCTAACGAGTCCGCAAACACACTTACTGACGTTCCTTCCAATAGCGTCAGCCAATGTGTTGGCGGAACCCCAAGCAATTCCGAAGACACTTCGTCCGTGCACAAAGCCGCACTGAGAAGAGCTCGCGATGTGGAACGCAAACGTAGTCGACAACTACATGGAGTCGCGGCACTCGCTGAAACGAGCAACACACGACGGCAAAGATCATCCGATCACGGTTCGCGGGACGTGCATCGACCACGTCTTTGCAAATTTCAACCTTCGACCGCTGCCACCAGACCCACTCACCCTTCACTTTACGGAGCATAAAGCTATCTTGCTCTAAATAACCAAAGCGTCTCATCAGTAAACATCGTCTTTCGCAGCATACGTGCGTGCGTGTTCACTCGTGTTCACTCGTGTTCACTCATAACACACACGCATGTCACAAATTAAAAGCACATTTATCGCAGTTCAACATATATGCTCCGCGTGCTAACCAGTGTGCCCACTCGGAAAACTGCGGTCATTTTTGTACTATAGGTACAAAAGAACACGCGACCCTAGTCTCACTATCATCTCTCTCTCCTTCCGTACGTGTAACGTCAATCCATTTTTTTAGGGGCGAAGCTTCTTATGGCGTGGCTTGTGCATCCCTCGTAGTACGTAACCACCAGTGGCGCATACCCGAAATAGCGGTCCTTACGATTTTGACCTCCAACGTGGTTTCAGTGAGAGATTTCTTCTGTGCGTTGTTGAACAATAAAAGATAGCGCTCAATGCACATGTTAATGGCTGCTAAGGGGGAATGAGAGACAGGAGCATTCGGCCTTCAGGTAACGCGCACGCTGCGATCCCCATTACAATACAATGAGCACGATCTGAGCATGTACATTGAGCACGATCTGACAAGAAAGGGTTGCTACGTTATACTCGCTGGGTGTAACCTCTTTGGTTTTAGAAAGGTTTGGCGAGCGTTGGGCCGCATAGCCACGAATACAGTGAACTAGTATATACCATGAACTCGAGGTGGTTAAAGGTGGGAAGTACACCCGAAACGCAAGCCTTAAGAAAGTGTGCATGTGCCACCTCCCGTTTAGTCCTTGAAATGTCCGCTGGATGGCGGTGCTTCTATATGGAGAATATATGATGAAAAGATGCGAGATGGTGGTACTTGGAGTGCTGAATAGATGGACGAACGGACACACAGACAGATGCAGGGATTGACGCATGAACGGACGCAGGCGCGGATGCATGGACGAACGCAGGAACGGACGCACAAACAGACGCACGCATGGACGGGTGGATGGACGCATGGACGGTTACACAGACGTACGCAGGAACGGACGGAAGCAAGAACGAATGGACGGACGAATGCTTCGCCCCACTCCCCATCATTCACTCCGTGGATATGCTGCCATTTTTTTTCTACATGTAACACCCTCTAGTTTCGTAACATTTGCATTTTCAGCACATAGTACAAGTAACGCCCTCTACGGCTGGTTCAAGAATTAACTAGGGGGGGTCACCAACAACGGGGACGCCCAAGCCAAGCCATAAGGACCAAAAAAAAATAATTATAGCGCAGTGAGCACTTAGCTGTGCCTGCAGTAGGCATAAACTTATACTTTTGAACTTCCAATGCTATGCGCAGAGTCGTTCGTTTTCTCACTACAAGGTTGATGCATGCACCGAGAATTGAAGCAGGCTGGCAGTTCAGAAGGCGATGCACATGAATCCCAACTACGCTATTGCGTTCTACTCCTGAAGGCAAAGCTCAAGCTTCCTCGAAATTTGAATTTCTACGAAACTCCAGTGTAAGAGAATGCTGCTATTTCAAATGGCGAAATGGTTTTCGTGTTGCCTGCAGTGTCAACGCGAAGTAAGCGATGAAAGCACACTACGTATTGGAGCCCTTTACTGATTTCTACCGAGACAGCACACGTGGCAGCGGTCATGCAGGACCTCGCCCTTGGGAAGAAAGTTTGCAGTTGCCATTCAGGTGTTGCAGTGCTCAAGAAAAAGAAAAGTTCAACAAACTGCATTGTTCAAAGTCTGACTACGCTGAGCTGAACTAATCAGAGCTCAATTTTCCATCTGTAAGACCTTCCTTCCACAGAATTCACCGAGTCTATTGTATCTGCGTATTCATTTCCGCGATGCATGTCACTTCTGGGACGCACAACCACAACCGCTGAAGACCATGATCACCATGAAAGTGGCAGAAGAACAGTTAGTACTAGCATTACTGGTACTAGTCCAGTAAAAACACGCACATTAACTAATGCCCGAAAATAGGCACTGAATGTGTACTATTCTTGGTTTCCTCTCATCAAAAATCGGAGGAAGATGTTGCCATTTCCGAGTGGTCTGATTGTAACAGAAGGAATAAGAGGGGGGTGGGTTTAGTGCATTCAAGGTTGTACTTTTCGTTGGTACAGCTGCGGTGCAGTGACGTATCAGCACATGCTCTGCGCGAAGATCGTGTGAGCCATTAGGTTAAACGGCCAAGTCCTTATGTTGCAGTCATGACAATGTGGATCTCGTCGACGGGTGCTAAGCGAGGAAATCCTGACGTCGAATTCTGCCAGCTCCTCGTCCGCAGCTTTTGGCTTGCCAAACGCTGCTGCCTCCGTTGCATTCATCTTTTGTGTCATCTTGAAAAAAATAGCCGTAACCAGTTTGAGGTCTTCAAAGCATCGTTTGGCTGTTCACAACAACGTCGTTCCCGAAGTAAAGCCATTGTTACCCAAAAATTGTTGCACTGAAAGCAATTCTATACAAAGCGACAAACGGCTCACGTCGGTCAATCAATTTGCTAGCATGTAGATACACACGAAGAACTAAAGAACAAATGTCATAGCTGGCGTTTTGAAAGAGACATTTCCTGTGCAGTACACAGCAAGCGTGACAACTTTAAGAGTAAATGTGGCTGTCATTGTGCAACTACTGCGAATGCAACATCGTCACACCGACAGCTGTTTGGTTCGAGCCAACTCAGCTTTCTAAAGATGTGTGCAACAATGCTTCTTCTAATTTCATTGTTTGATTCATTGCCTTAGATTTGTAGCCAGTGCTCCCGCATCATAAGCCGTATAATGTCGCAATCGCTAGGGCATAACCGGTGGTTTTATTGCATTATAAATAGGACCATCAGCTAAAGTGCCTATCAAAAGGCACCGGCTTGCGTGCAGTTGTGCTTAGAGCTAGATGAAAATGATGATGAAATAGAACACTGGCTGACAGTGGTGGAGTTCGATCTACAGTTTTGCGATTACGGTATCTGATTTCTAAGACTCTATAGCACCAATAAACCTACATGCTTTGTAAGTTACACACAAGAATGCCTTTGTGAATGCGTCTCACACAAAAATTTGCAGATCCCCCGTATACAGTGGGAATCGATGATATTCGAAGCACAAATGAGAAAGGTTGATATGTCATTTTAAAATTGGCACAATTAATGTTACGAGGTGAAGGTAAATAATGTCGTACAAAACTTCCGTGTCATGATTATCATGTTTGGATGTGTCGTTTACCTTCGTCATCTATTCACGTCACGTGATACCAAATTTAGTATATGTGGAGTCTGAGAAACGGGCGCGAGCATGCCATGAGCGTGGTATGTTGTGATGTTTTCACATATCACGCGTGTCAGGGTTATCGTGTTTGCACTAGTCATATATTTCGGCATCTATTGGCGTCATGTAACACCAAATTCGGTATGTGTGGAGCTAGCGAAATGGCCGCGAGCGCATCATGAAGGACCCAACATGCTCCAATGTAGCGTTGACGCACGCGCACGCTGGGTAGAGTGACGCTACGTTTGCAAAACGCGAGCACTTTATAGTGTGACGCCAGGCGCAAACGGCGCTACCAGCCTCCGTCGGCGCGGCCCGATGGCAACCGGTGCGAAATGCGAGATGCTGCATTTCGCGTGGATGCGTTAGCCAGACAACACTGTGTCTCCCTCTTTTTGGGATGGACGGACGTTGGACGCATGCGTAAAAGTGACGCAGCGTGGCGCGCGCCTGCGAGTGTATGGCAGGACCGGTGCCTGGCGTTGTAACTAGAGTGTACTAGAATGGGGGAGTGGGTCCACTGTGGCCGGCGGCAAGCGGTGCGGGTGAAGCAAAAACGGCGGAAAATTTGGTGGCGCTGCAGTAGCCTTCTCCTGAAGTGACGTCAGTTTCGGCGGGAGCGTGCGAGTCGTGCGGCGGTTCGGGCCGCACGACGCGCTGGCGGGGACGCTGAGCGCTCGATGTTGTCGTCTGCTCGACGCGCCGTCGTCTGTTCGATGCACCGTCGTTCGTGCGCTGTTTTCACAATTTGTCTCCTGGTTCTTTTTTTACACATTATTAGAGACAAAAACAAGTGACATGAAATAAAATGTATGCTTTTTTTCGTGAACGCGTAGGTTTGTATTTCCCTTTGAGCAAAGCCGTCTGGACAAAGAATACGCGGCAGACGGCACGTTTGCGTGCGCAGATATGTGTCTGCTGGTTGCATAACGGAGCGTTCCAAGCTGCTTCAAAAGATTAGAGGATGAGCACGTCTAGGCGTAGAAATTACTGTTGTGTCGTAGGCTGCCAAACCGGATACAGCAGAGTTAAAAACCAGCCCAAGCTCTCACTCTTTGGAGTACCTCAAGACGAAGAAAGACGCCGGCTATGGGACCAGAATCTCAACCGCGCTGATCGGCCCTTGCAAGTCACCGATGCCATTTGCGAGCTGCACTTCGAGCAAAAATACATACTAAGGCAATATGTACATATTATCGAAGGCCGAGAAGTATATATAGAGCGGGGAAAGCCGGAACTTCGCAGTGATGCTGTACCCATAATTATACCTCATCTCCTGAAGTGTCCTGACGAGCAGCCCACACCGGAGCAGTCAACGAAGAAGAGAGCGGCTTCACCACCAACCTGTGAAGACCAGCCGTCAAAAAGAACTGCGCTGCAATCAGTTGAGCCGCAACTGAGATTTGAAGATTGCGAAAGTGCGAGGCAAAGCGACAACGCATTTGAACTTGAAGACGTTGTCCGGCCAAACGACCACTGGGCAATGCACAAGTTTCGTCATTATGACGGAATTGCTTATGTTTCGGCCTCCCTAAGTCGTGAACTCGTAAGCATCGAAAAGACTGTGCTCATGAATTACGGTACCGACCGGAGTGAAGTGATTTGTCGGACATATGTTCGGAAGACGCTGATCTCCGAAAAGGTCGCCTATAACCTTGAAGATGCCAAACAAGTCCTGGACTGCGCAGAATCTCTTCACCCTTGCAGAGGAGCAGGTAGGGCGAAGGACTTCACCTATGACGTTCTTACGAAGAAACTGGAGCAGCAAATCTCTCATTCCGACGGCCTTGTCTTCAGTGTCACGTGCAAAGGAGCGGTTAAACAACAAGGTGAGTGCGGCAAACGTTTATTGAGACGTCACTTGTAATTGTACAATTAATCAATCAGTAACCTGTTTAATGCTAGAACATTTGTGTGGCCCCTAATTTTTGTAGTACTCATTAACATTTACGAAAGAATAGTTTGCCTACAGAAAGTGAAAGTGCATAAATTGCGTTTCAAACATGCATGGTAAAAAACTGGAAGCTCTTCATAATTTTTTTCTCGTATACTTCCAGGTTCTTCATGCATTTCATGCAAGTACGTGAGGAAAGTAATACTCACCAGAAAAAGCTACCTAAAACGAAAAGAGCGAAGAAACTCAGTCTCCACCAAACTGCGGGTCCTGAGTCAGAGAAACAAGCGGATGGCGACAAGGCTGTTGGACATTGCTGGTCGTCTCGAAGAGATGAGGGCAAACAATGCGAATGTCGCGGATAAAATACTAGAGGATAAAATATCGTCACTACCGCGAAAGCAGCAGGCAAGTGTTCGCGCTTGCTTTCAAGCTGCCAAACAAACCAGCAAGCAGGGCATGCGCTACAATCAGGAGTGGATCCTCGAGTGTTTACTCATGAAACTAAAGAGTCCCCGGCTTTATCAGCACATCAGAAAGAACGAAATTCTCATGATGCCCAGCAACACTACTTTGAAAAGATACTTGAGGTCATACGAGTCGGCCTTCGGTTTTAATCAAGCAGTAATGAACACTCTAAAGAAAAAAACCGCGAGCATGTCAGACCTCGAAAGACACGGCGGACTATTGGTGGACGAAATGAAATTGTCAGAACATTTCAATGTGACGGCGTCTGGCCAGATTCAAGGCTTCGTGGACCTTGGAGAATTTACGAAGCCCGAAGACAAGTACCAGCAATGTGATCACGGCATGGTCATCATGTTTGTGCCTTTCGCTGGAAAATGGAGCCAAATTGTGGGCGTTTTTGCGACAAAAGGAAATGTGAGAGGAGACATTTTATTGAAAATTCTCATGGAAGCTACCATCCTCGTGGAACAGGCGGGCTTGTTCGTCGACCACATCACTTGTGACGGAGCCCCCTGGAATCGAAAAATGTGGAAGCTAGCGGGGGTGTCGGCGTCATCGAAGAAAATAAATGGCGCCATACAGCATCCTGTCGACGAGATGAGGAAATTGCACTTTATCTCCGATTTCCCGCATCTGCTAAAATGCCTCAGGAATGGTCTTCTCCAGAAAGGCTTTGCAACACCAGACGGATTGGTACGTATAGATTCATGGTTGACATTTTACAAAGATTGTGTTTTTTGCATACATTGCATTACCTCAACCTATATTTCTAGGTGTCTGTGCATCCGGTTCGGGAGGCGTACCTTCTAGACAGAAGTGTTAGGACACTGAAAGTTATGCCCAATTTGACCGAGACGCATCTGGAACCAAACTCATTTGAGAAGATGAGAACCCCTTTCGCCTTCCAACTATTCGGTCCATATGTCCTACGGGGCCTGGCCTTCTACAAGGAGGACATCGAGAGAAGGTGTGGCAGCATCGAGGCAACTCAGCTGTTCTTCTCGTGAGTTGCGCCTACGTTCCAAATGAATTAAGTGTAATCGTAAACATCTCAAACGCATGATGAGCGCTCTTCTGACATACATTCTTTTTGTTTATTTTGCAGGAAGATCCAACGACTGATCACCGTGATGACTTCCAGGTTTCGGGCCGAAGCGCTGAGACCAGCTTCTACAGACGTGGCATTCCTGTCCAATTTTCTGGACTTCCTGAATGACTGGGAATCATTCAGTGACAACAAGCGGCACTTTCTCAGCGAGTCCACTGCCATAGGTTTTAGGGTCACTATAGCAAATACCCTTTCATTGCTGAAGTACCTGACAGAGAGCGTTGGATTCAAATATCTCATGACATCTCGACTTAGCACCGATCCCGTGGAACATTTCTTCGGCATCGTTCGCCAGTCAAGTGGCTGCAACGCGCACCCCTCTCCGGATGAGTTTCTAATAACCGTCAACTGCTTGTCCTTTTATAACTTGGCGCACAGTGTGGACAGCGCAAACGCAAACCCTGACATGATAAACGCTCTTGTCACTGTGCATGACAGACAGGGTCTAAAGGTCACGCACAAAAAAAATTGATGATCTTATATCACAGGGAAAACTTGGCGAGGTCGAAAGCACGATTGCCACGATGCCAGAAAAGTTTGCTGACCACATCGATGTGACTTTGGAGAAGAGTGACTCGAGACTCATTTACTACACAGCAGGGTACGTGGCCAGAAAGTGTGTATTGAAGTTGGCATGCGTACAATGCAAAGAAGTGCTTCTGTTTGAGAAAGCTGTCGCGGTTGCTGAACAGCTCCCTTCGCAATTCACGGAGCAATGCGACTGGGGTGGACTTCTGTACCCCTCACGACAGCTGTATGATTTCATTGCCTCACTTGAAAACTTGTTTACTGAATGTTTCAGTGTTTCCATGTTGCACACAGATAGCATCTCTGACATCCTTTCATTGGTGAAAACTAATTTTCTGAACTCGAAAGCGGTCGGCTGTCCAGACCACAAAGATGCAGTGAGCACAAAGCTCGTTTCGTTCTACGTGCTCACTCGCCTTCACTTCTTAGTGAAGGGAATGAACAGGGAAAACGCTTCGAAACGAGCGAGAGCAAAACACTTAAAGCTTAGCAGGACAACATAGAGCCTGACGTTCCTTGAGCGACGGTGTCGAAGTCTTTCGATGATATTTATTTTGTTTTTTATATTTATGCGAAAAGCTTGCGCAGTCAATTTAAAATAAAATATTTTGCGCATATCACTTCTTTATTGGTGTCTTTCAGACTTCCTATCTATAGGTGAAAACACGTTCATGTTTCGAGCAAATGTTTGCATGGACACGTACCGCAGGCACGAAGAGAAAAGGTAAAATATAACATATTTCATTAATACCTACAACGTATACCAGCACTAGATGCCGAACAAAAACTCATCATAAAACCACCGCGACGGACGTGCGTCCGCCCTATAAGTCATTTCCTACGAATAGCACAGTTGCCGTCCGATGTGACTAAACTTCCTTTGCCAACACCCTCACGTAATCGCAACAGGACTGGTTCAGTTTTTCAATAATATCACGCGTCCCTAACGAATAGCTGCAAATTTGCAGAAGGGTTCGCATACTTTAGCTTTAATTCTCGTGATAACAGCTGGTAACTTTAGTCTTGCATCATATTCAATTTGCTGCCGTGAGTCTAAATTTGCACCAAACGCAAACTTACTTATATATCCCAGTTATATTGACATTTTTAAAAGCATCGCAGTTAATGCTCATATTACACTTTCGATGCGTACGTTTTCGCAAAAGCCAAATTCAACTTACGCTCTTGATTGTAAACAATTACCGTGGAAATCACGGTACTTGCGTGCGTGACTACCTATACGAGCAGGGCGTTTCGCAATATAAACATTTAGATTTTGTTGAACTGGCGCGGAAGCACGGTGCGACGCCGTTCACGGCCACGCACGCACGAACGAAGCAACAACGCTGCGAGACTGCGCCAGACGCGCGAGCAGCACGCGAACCGCGCGAACTATCAGACTACCCACCCGTCGCGAACCGCGTGGCAAAGGGGACTTGTAACCATGGCAACCACGGCTAAGTCTTCAGGTGAAGGCGATGGTAGCGCCACCTGGATTTTCCGAAAAAAACGCCTCAGCGTGGAGCCTTCAGTGGACCCACTCCCCCATTCTAGTACACTCTAGTTGTAACGCTACCGTGACGCGACGAAATGAACGCCGGCGAGCACGCGCACCGCGTCACGTCGAAATGTATTGCCGCCTTGACTGTTTCATGTAGCCATGTTCTCAAATGACGTGCATCTCATGATTATCACGTTTGCACCAGTCATATACCTTCGTCATTCATTGGCGTCGCGCAATACCAAATTTGACATATGTGAAGCTGGCATGGAGTTTTAGAAAAGCGCACCGCGAGCCCTTGTATGGATGTATGGATATAGATGAATGGATATGGATGGATGAATGGATATGGATGGATATGAATGGATGGATGGATATGGATGGATGGATAGATATGGATTGATATGGATGGATGGATGAATGGATAGATGGATGGATGAATGGATAGATGGATGGATGGATGGATGGATGGATATGGACGAATGGATGGATATGGATGGATGAATAGATGAATGTGGATGGATGAATGGATGAATGTGGATGAATGAATGGATGGATATGGTGCATGGATGGATGGATATGGATGGATGAATGGATATGGATGGAGGAACGGATATGGATGAATGAATATGGATGGATAGAATAATGGATATGGATGGATGAATGAATGGATGAATGGATCGATGAATTGATTGATGAATTGATTGATGAATTGATTGATGAATTGATTGATGAATTGATTGTTGAATTGATGAATTGATGGAGGAATGGATGGATAGATGGGTGAATGGATATGAATGAATGGATGGATATAGATGGATATGGATGGATGGACACGTTCGAAGTCGCCGAAGTTCACTAGGAAATGCTTCGCATTTATTAAGGTGTGTTCATTGCCTGTCGCGTTTCCGTAGAGCTTATGAATTGTGCATCACGCAAGCACGTACTGTTTGCGCCGAATACACAACATGGGAGAAAATGTTGGCGCATGTTCACGATCAACTGTTTCGAAGCCAGCCCCGCCGTGGTGGTCTAGTGGCTAAGGTACTCGGCTGATGACCCGCAGGTCGGGGGTTCGAATCCCGGCGGCGACGGCTGCATTTCCGATGGAGGCGGAAGCGTTGTAGGCCCATGTTCGCAGATTTCGGTGCACGTTAAAGAACCCCAGGTGGTCCAAATTTCCGGAGCCTCCACTACGACATCTCTCATAATCGTATGGTAGTTTTGCGACGTTAAATCCCGCATATCTATCAATAAACTGTTCGTGGTAGTGAATCAGGGCCTACAGAGCCCATTTGAGCGAGTTGTAATGAAAGTGTCTCTCTATTTCTTTTCGTTTATGCGTTAAAAGTACAATATAGCGTCAGTTAATTTCATACAGGATACTAATATTCTGCCATCATCCTGTAGTTACAGGTGTATTTGCTACCATCTCATTTTTTCAATCCTATGGGAACTTTGTAGCTTTTACTTGCGCCTGTAGTAAACTAGAATCAACTATACTTGTGCCTTAAACACTACATGGCGTCTGCATCTTCCGATGAGCTTTCATGGCCTTTTAGCTCTTGTGTGTGCTCGGCTAAGAAACTTCTGATGGCTGAGACTGCCATTAGAAACTCACTGATGGCGGTCTGAGCGGAAAAAGCAAATGGCACGAAACTGAGCTCAATGGTACGAAACGCCCGCCAAACTGGACTACTTGAAGTAGGAGTACATGGTTACAGATTCCACTGTGCTGCACTTGGCGGCTGCAACATTTTCTCCTCGGAATGGTTGATTGGACGGAGACAAGGGAAAGCCGCATTTTTCTGGACGGAGGCCCGTGCAGGTGCGGTAGAATAAGCCAAGTCTTCCGTCTTGGACGGGTGATGAGCAACCAGTGAGAAATTCGCTGAATGTGTCGAGAACACCCTTTCTCGCGTGGCCTTTTTCTACGTATGGTGGAATGATTCGAGATAATACCATGGGTCGGAGACATGACTTCACGTGAGCGCAGCAGTTAGCATTGGCACGTGTTCGAAACAGCGGCTCCAACCATCTATGAAATAAATTTTGTTTGTTTCATTTAGTGTTTGTTAACCATTTGGTTTTGATATCTTTTAGTCTCGTTACGTAAAACACTCATTTTATAGTGTGTATCGTGGATAGGTATGTTTGCGAATCTCCAATTTTCGTACGTCATCTACCCATATTGCAGCTTTATATCGGATATATGTGATATGTAGAGTTTTCGCTGTGTTTTACAGTGCTGTGCTGGGCGCTTTACACAGTTTATAGTTGCGTGTTCACGCTGTTTTTTATTTATATGATAACATTGGACACTGAAATTTGTGTCTTGCTAGCGTTGGTGAGCTTTACGACACCAACAGGAATTGAAAAAAAATGACAGATGAAGCTGTACACATGAGTTACTTACTACTTGGACATAATACCAGAAATTAGCATCAGCGCACTTTGTCAATGCCGCGTCCATGAAGTGTCCACGGTATTCTGTAAAGATGACATTCGGGATAACGTTAATTGACTTGCCGAACGCCAAACTTTGCAGTTTAATTTGTGCTGACCATTCATCTTGATTGTGTATTTACGAAACGCATGAGGTGACCTACTGTCCCAATGAGCTATAACTCTCGCTTCAGACCAACGATATGAACTTAGTGTGAACAAAAATGCAAATTATCAGGGCACCTTGCACATCGATTTATGCGTATGCTGCATGTCCGCTTCCTTGGGTACTTGCTGCGTCACAGTCAAGTCGATTGCGAACGCTGGTAAGCAGGTAGCTGAAGACCAATTCACAGGAATTATAGACTAAATGTGAAAAAGTCCAGAGTAGCTAGGCTATGAGATACCTTGCCGTTTGTAGCCTGGGAAAAAATGCGCAAGGTGTTGTTCTTGTTTCATGTGCAGGCAGGCATTCAGTGTTCAAAATTAATTGAAATGCATCCACCGCATGCGGGCAAACATATCCGCCGAAACACACAGTACAAATGATTAACGGACGAAGCCAAAATGCTTACGGCTCCGATATTGGAGTCGTCAAATCTTGATGGTTCGTCGAATTACTTTCTATTTTTGCTACATTTTTCCTAAAAAACGTCAATTACTGTTTGACGCCCGTGATTATTATGCGTCACTTCGGGTAGGCTAGGTTTATATAGGGCGACACGTCTTTACCCACAGACGACGGCATTTTTAATGGATCAGTAGGGAGTTGTGGGGTCATATCAATTTCTGTTGCACTTACGCTCTAGTAGTTTTTGCGCACACAAGAACGACGTATAATAAGCGGTATACAACTTTTCTATAAAAACGAGTATTAACAATGCTTTTATCAGCAACAAGATACTTCCAATGAGGCACTGTGGCAGTTAAAAAAAACAGCGTAAGTCCTGCTTCATTTTGGTGTGGATAGATGTTTTGATGAAGGGTTGCTAGAGTTTCCGGAAGAGTTTGCGGAAGCTCGCACGTGTTGCTCAAGCGGATTGCCTTGTCAAGACGCCTGGTCTATGATTGTCATATCAGACCCCTGTGAACAACAAGTAAACTTGACAATGTCAGCAATACCAAGAAAGTCTTATTTGCGTGGCTATTATAACACCATGCTATTACACGACACTGTGAATAAACTAAATACACTGGAGTTGATGAGCAGTTGTGCTGTTATTACCATTCAAACTGTATCTCAATAGGAAAAAAACTTTTGGGATGTATTGTATGCATAGTCTAAAAACCGTGTAATAGATATCTACTTCTTACATTGATTTCTCTTATTCAGTTGAAATAAATCGCTCGTTACCAGCCTGTTTGCTTTGGCACTTTTTTTCAATTTTAATCTGTTTGCCACATTGCAAAGTTAAGTGAGGACCTGCAACCTACTTACAAAACTAAAGTAGCTCTGTGCATTCCATGAAACGCCTTATACAGCACGAATGTTACGAAAGTGCAAAGTGCGAATAAGTATTGCTTACATAAATTGGTCGATGAAGTCTTCGAAGAAATTTTCTATTGCTCTTTCTGCGAAAAAGCATTACAACTGCATAAACGCCACAGGAGATCTTCCTCGTGTCAAAGTATAACCCTCCGTTACATAATTTTCATATCAACTGTAGAAAGTACAGTCTGAGGACAACGTGTCGAGCAGTCACGTGTTACTTAAGTCTCTTTTCACCTGGTCCACTTAGTTCCTAGTAATCCATTGCAGACTGCGATTCCATCGAACTGACTTAGGCCCCAGAAAAACTGTCTTTTTTAAGAAAGCTTGTAGGTGCAGCAAGCTCACTTTGTCTTGTTAGTGTGGTTATATGAAAGCGCTCTACACAAGCTAACTTTTGTGTTAAAAAAGGCCAGGCCTGCACGGAAGGCGCAGCACAGTCACACCGAAACATAGAAGAGCGGCCTTTCAGAGCTTCTTCGAAGCGCTCATTGGGTAACTGCTGCAAACACACTTACTGAGTACTCACTATGCCAATAATAGGAATAATTTCTGGCTAGTATGCAGGCATTCGATACGCTATCCTTCGTCATTCTTCTGAGATGCGTGGTATTCGCAAACACTTGCAAGGAATTTCGTGCCAATTACTCTTGCAGGGGCCGACGACGATGAGAAATTACGCATGAAGGGTGCGTGCCACAGCTAATAGATGGTTAAGAACAACCTTTTGTAATGGGTTGGAGCGTCTGACATTCTACTCGTTACGCTAATCGCCTTGTGCGACACATGGTTGTTTTTTAGATGCGGTGCATCTAATACTCGAGGCTTGTAGTGCGGCGCCGTCCGCAAGCTTCCTCCTCCTTCTTCCACCATCTCTGCATCCCTTCCTCCTCTACACACCGCGCGCGCTTCACTCCTCCACCATCTGTGCACCCTTCCTCCTCTACACACCGCGTGCGCTTCTCCTCTTCATGAACATTCGCTAGCTGTATAATGTAGCGCGCATGCGCCGTCACGCTTCGAGAACATCGGCAGCTGACGCGCGCGCATGCACCGTCGCGCTTCGAGAACATCGGCCGCTGACGCGCGCGCATGCGCCGTTGCGCTTCTCCCCCTTCTCGAACATTCGACAGCTGACAGTGCATGCGCCGTCGCGCTGTATATATACTCAAGGTCGGCGCTCGCTCGCTCAGTTGCCGCTCGTCGGTTGGTTTGTACGGCGCGTCGACGTCCAAGGTCGCGGTGAAATGAATTCCAACGAATACACAAACACAATGATCGACGTCCCTTCGACCAGCGCCGCCCTTTCGCATACGTGTGTACGTGTTCACTCATTTACCACCCCCTCCTACAACCACGTTAACCAATTTAGCCATCGGCCCAAGTAAGTCGCAATTTAAAACCACATTTCACAACCACGTTAACCAATTTAGCCATCGACCCAAGTAAGTCACACTTTAACACCCCGTTATCCAATTATATGCTCCGCATCCTCCTCAGTGTTCCCCCGAGGGAAGCTGCGCGCAATTTTTTGCGGTTATTAGACGCCTTATTATTCACAATAATGTGATTCCCTTCCCGACATTCAGCCTGCGTAAAGCATGTTTGTGAAAAAGTCCCAAGCACCGGCATGGCTCAGTGGTTGAGTACTGGACTGGCACGCAGGGGACCCGGGTATGAACTTCACTGTGTCCTTGGTGTTTTTTATTTACTTAGTTTTTTTATTTTGTACGAGAATGGTTACGCGCACCTGTGGTGACGAACAACTATGGCGCTGCGCGTGGTTGTGATCTAACAGCTTTTGTTGTTAAACTACAGCCATTCAGGGCTATATGCATTACTCTCGAACCACGTAGCTAGTTTCTGCGTCACTGAAAGCGGGAGTTGAGAGCTAAAAGTAAATTAGAAACTATGCTGGGAAGTACGTTTTCTTAAGGGTTCTTCTCAATGGAAATCATCTTCATTACACACGACATTAAGGCATATGATTCGCATCCTTAGAATTTCACATGCTCTTTAAAATAAGAAACGACATTCAGCTGTGAAGCTACCAGCTCAAATTTTTGTTTTTTATGCAGCGTTTAGTAGTGTTTATTTGTTGCTCCTCACAACTAAAACGAAAATAGAGGTTTCACAATTATTTAATTGTTGCTAATTATCCATCAAATATTCGTTTTCTCGGGCTTATACGCGATTATATGTGAATAGCGAAGAATGAGAGCTTCAAGTAAAAAAATGGCAGCATATCCACGGAGTGAATGATGGGGAGTGGGGTGAATCATTCGTCCGTCCATTCGTTCTTGCTTCCGTCCGTTCCTGCGTACGTCTGTGTAACCGTCCATGCGTTCATCCACCCGTCCGTGCGTGCGTCTGTTCGTGCGTCCGTCCCTGCGTTCGTCCATGCATCCGCGCCTGCGTCTGTTCGTGCGTCCATCCATGCATCTGTCTGTGTGTCCGTTCATCCATCCATTCAGAACTCCAAGTACCACCATCTCGCATCTTTTCATCATATATTCTCCATATAGAAGCACCGCTATCCAGCGGACATTTCGAGGACTAAACGGGAGGTGGCACATGCACACTTTCTTACGGCTTGCGCTTCGGGTTTACTTCCCACCTTTAACAACCCCGAGTTCATGGTATATACTAGTTCACTGTATTCATGGCTATGCGGCCCAACGCTCGCTAAACCTTTCTAAAACCAAGGAGGTTACACCCAGCGAGTATAACGTAGCAACCTTTTCTTGTCAGATTGTTCTCAATGTACATGCCAATAGCTGCTAATGGGGATCGCAGCGTGCGCGTTACCTAAAGGCCGAATGCAGTCTCTCATTCCCCCTTAGCAGCCATTACCATGTGCATTGAGCACTATCTTTTATTGTTCAACAACGCACAGAAGAAATCTCTCACCGGAACCACCTTGGAGGTCGAAATCGTGAGGACCGCTATTTCAGGTATGTGCTACTGGTGGTTACGTACTACGAGGGACGCACAAGCCACGCCATAAGGAGCTTCGCCCCTAAAACAATCAGTTGGCTTGACGGGGAGCTCGTTTACTGCTAACCTCCATTTCTCCTCGTGTGAAGAAAATTGCCGCACTTTTAATTAAGTTTTTTCATGCATTGGATCACCACATCTTTGCAAATATCTTCATGTGTTGCCCGTTTAAAACTCCCTTAGCGAATTGTGCGTTCTCTTCGGCACGCTAATGACCTTTAATATCGTCCAAGCCCATGGTGCTTTGTTGGCGGCAGAACGCTGATCGCCAAACGACGTGTTCACTTAGCACCTTTCACCCAGGTCAACTGGACTTTTGCCTGACAATAAGAGGGGAAGTCAGTACCGAGATGCGTCGCCTTTCCTTCGTCTCGACGCCTTTTGAATTCAAAGCATTTTTTAGCTAACTTCGGCGACATTAAGCGTATCTATCTATCTATCTATCTATCTATCTATCTATCTATCTATCTATTTATCCATTTATCTATTTATCTATTTATCTATCTATTTATTTATTTATTTATTTATCTATTTATCTATTTATCTATCTATTTATTTATCTATTTATCTATCTATTTATCTATCTATTTATCTATCTATCTATCTATTTATCTATCTATCTATTTATCTATTTATCTATCTATCTATTTATCTATTTATCTATCTATTTATCTATTTATCTATTTATCTATTTATCTGTCTGTCTGTCTGTCTCTAGATAGATCTATCTATGTATACATATATCTATCTATCTATACATATATCTATGTATCTATACATATATCTATCTATATAGATAGATCTGTCTGTCTGTGACTTCTATCTCTCCTGCCCGTTTCGACAGGGGTATTGAAACCAAACAAGAAAATCATGGCATGTATGTCATATATGTCATGATTTACATTTCATGGTCCTGCAGCTCTTGCGGTGGTTCCGTTCACATTGGTACGGTGTGACATAATTGCATGGCGAACACAAGCGACAGACCCTAACATGAAATTCATTACACGCGTCTCATGTAACAATATGACTACATGCCACGCTCATGATGCACTCGCGGCTGTTTCACTAGCATCACATATACCAAATTTGGTATTACGGTACGTGAATGGATGAAGGTATGTGACTGGTGAAAACATGATAAGCATGAGATTCCCGCCGTGTAACATGACTACGTGCTACAATCATGATGCGCTCATAGCCGTTTTGCTAGCTTCACATGTACGAAAATCGGTATTACACTACGTGAATGAACTACCTAGGTACATGACACATCCAAACATAGTATTCACGACATGCGTCCTATGTAACAACATGACTACATACCACACTCTTGATGCATTCGCGGCCGTTTTTTTTGCTTACGTATGTCAAATTTGGTATTAAGTGACGTCAATAAATGACGAAGGTATATGACTGGTGCAAACATGACAATCATGAGATGCATGTCAGGTGAGAACATGACTACATGCCACAGTCAAGGCACCAATACGTTTAGACGTGACGGTGGTGGTGGTTGTGGCAGAAAACATTTATGAAGGAAAGCACAGAGAATTGCACGAAACTTGGGAGGTCTCCTTGTTCCAGAAGTCCACTAGAGGTTATCGCTGCTCAGGCGCGGGCCAGCAGGGAGCGCTGAGCGTGCCGGGTGGAGCAGTCGAGCAGGAACTCCTCCTAACCTCTCTTGTGGTTAGGGGGAAGGGTGATGAAAAAGGAAGAGGTATAGCTGGGCATAGTGCAATTATGTTATACGTGTCGGCCAGCACCCCACAGTGCGCACAGTAGCCGTGTATACTCGGCATGAATTTCTGGGAGGCTGCAGGACACAAGAAGGTGTTCGTCTGCAAGCGTCTCAGAAGTCGCTCGTCCCCTTTAGAGAGACCCCGTGCAGGTTCTGGGTAAAGATGGCGCGAGTTTCGATAGTAATCAAGGATCTCGCGGTACTGCGTAAGAGCTGAGGTGCCTGGAGGAGACGCGGGGTCAGGGGGGGGGGGCGCTGCGAGCGCTTGATGGTGACGGAAATACTCCACATCGCCTCCATAGATTTTCTGCTATTTCTGCGGACATCCACTTTGGTACCCGTGAAACTTGGGTTTATTGTCACCGCCAAGTTCTTCGCTTTGCCTAGACAACACCTTCGGCCAGGCGGGTCCAGTTTTGACAACTTGAGGTACGTCCTTCACTCCAGGCTACAACGCCGCCTCGCTAAGGGCTCTCAGCCCGGCGATGGCGGCCGTTAACGTGGTTACGGGCTATGATCCTACATCAAGCCAAGTGCTGTCCATGGAGATTTCATCCTCCGTAAACACTATGCCATCAGAAGACGAATACCTCGACGACATGGTGAGACTGTGGCAACACAAGCAAGCGAAATCGAAGTCTGCGTCTCAACAACAACGAGACGCCACAGCGGGCCATCATTCCCCAGCCTTTCAAGGTACGCCGGCGTGCCATCCCTCCGGTGCTGTGCCTACCTCTGCTCCGTCCTCGCAGCCAGCGAAGCAACGCAAGTGGCGTCCGCGTCAAACTTCTCACCTCTCTCGCGACGACTACATCGTAGTAGTGAAACCTCGCGTTCTCTGCGAGCTACGCACATTCGTCCCGGCCGATAGCGCGGGCGACACCATACGCAGATACCTCGGCAACCGGACTACCACGCAAATTCAAGTGTGGCCGATCTGGGAACAAAACATCTTGGTCTGTAGCACCACCATTTTGCGTATGGCACAGCGACTCCTCGGGGACTTCCAGCTGCAAGTGGGGGATCAGCAGCTGCCCGTTCGGGGCCACGCCAAGGCACCAGGGGATACATTCAAGGGCGTCATCAACATAAACCCTGCTGAAAGCCCGGAGAAAATAAAGTCAGAACTGCATTGGCCTCGAGGTACTATCCTCGCGGTCCGCCAACTCGGAGATTCCGCGGCGGCTGTGGTGACTTTCGAGGGCACGAAGTTACCCCGCTTCCTCTTCTACCACTGCGTGGCGACGTATATCCGCGCCTACAAGAAAACAGTCCCTGTTTGCACCAAGTGCGTTACCTTCGGTCATCGACCAGCTCAGTGTCCTCACCCCGCTCCAACCCAGTGTGCCAAATGTGGAAGCCCCGCACCTGCAGGTCTTAATACCCATGACTGCCACGCCAAGTGCCTCCTCTGCCAGGGCGCCCATGAGACTGGGACCAGTGGCTGCACGGCAAAATATCGAAAATATCGGAAATGCAAGCAGCCCTCAACATCTCCTCGAGGGACCACCTCATGTTTGTCACAGCCAGACAGTGGCACCAACCTACATCATTCGGCTCCACCACTCCACGCTGACACTCAGGCATTCCCACTGCTCGAAGCACCAGCGGCGGTACCTCAGGTGAGCAGTTGGGCAGGGAATGCTGCTTCTAAGCCTCTCTCACCCCTTTCTGTCGATCCTCCTCCCGAACTTGCGGCCCTTCATAAGCAAGTTGCGGCACTTCAAAAGCAGAGAGAGAGAGAGAGATTGACTTTATTTAAACATATCCTGAGGAGGCTGAGAAAGGGCCATTCCGACCTTTAATTCAGCCTGGAGGCTCCGCCCAGGATGGCGCTGACAGCCGAAGGCTTGTAGCGATGTCCCGGGCCCTCTGGACCGCCTGTAGTTGCAGCTTGTATTGATTGCTCTTGAGGGCTTCTTGCCAAGCCTCTTGGGTATTCAGTTGTGCTGCGCTATGGGTAGGGCACAGCCAGAGCATGTGTTCAAAATTGCAATAGGGATGGTTGCAAAGGGAGCATGTGGGCGGTGTGTCGGGGTCGACTCTGTGTAAGGTGGATGGTGTTATGTACGTACGTGTTTGCAATCTTCTGAGAGTTAGAGCTTGTGCTTTGTTAAGTTTGGGGTGCGGTGCTGGGAAGGCACGTCTTTGTCCCCGGTAATGTGAAGTGATCTCGTGGTATGTGACTGCTTTGTCCTGGCTGCAGAGATTCTCGTACCACTCACTCATCGAGGGGTCGTTGTCCGCGGCGCGGCGTGTGAGCTCACGCGCCAGGCGGTTGACCTCTTCGTTGGGATTGCAGTGGTCGAGTCCAGGTAACTGTCCCATGTGGGCTGGGAACCAGGATACGTAGATTTGAGCTTTCTCTTCCTTAACAAGGGTTTCTTTGCTCTCGTACTCTCTTATTGCGTTGACGGTGAGTTTTCCTGCGCTTCTAGCTACTAGGCCAGCCACGAACGTTCGTGCCGCCGTCTTAGAGTCTGTGTATATTGTGGAGTAGGCTTGGCAGCTTTGCAAGGCTAGCGCGATCGCCATTTCCTCTGCTTCGTGGACATGGCTTGTTTGGACCGTTGCCACGTTTATGAGGTTTCCGTCTATATTAACGACCGCTATGGCAAACGCCTCCCTGCCATAGTAGCGGGCGGCATCTACGAATAGCGCGTGCGTGTTGTGTTTTTTTGCCTTGTTTATGAGCGCCCGCGCTCTGTCCTTCCTTCGCCCTTTGTTGAACGTAGGGTGAACGTTGCGGGGGATTGGCTCAACCCTAATGTGTTTCCTCACGTCATTACCAAGTTGTGTTCTTTTCTCTGGTTGAAAAATTGGGCAAATTCCTGCGTCTCGTAGGATGAGATGGCCTGCCTGCGTCAACGACAGGCGTGTGATCTGTGCCACTCTCTGAGCCTCGGAAATTTCTTCGGCTGTGTTGTGCAGACCAAGTTGCTCGAGTTTCTCGTTGCTCGTGCTATTGGGCAAGCCGAGTGCCGTTTTCAGTCCCTTGCGGAGCATGGAGTCGACCTTTTTGAGTTCAGCCTTCGTAAGTTTCAGAAACGGGAACGCGTATGCTACGTGACTTACAAGAAAGGCGTGATACGCCTTCATGATGTTGTCTTCTAGGAGGCCTGCTCTCGTGTTGGCGATTCTAGCAATGCCTCTTGAAAAATTGTTCGTGCTTTTTTCAAGGCGCTTGAGTGCTTCTTTGTTGTGGCCCTCCTTGGCGCTTAACGTTAGCCCTAGTACTTTGACCATATATACTTGCGGTATCGTTTGGTTATTCTCAGCTTTGAGCACTACTTGCGGCTCGTCTTCGCCCGAATTCCGTCGAGGGTGAAAGACCGCTAGAGTAGATTTAGTGGGGGACAGTGCGAGTCCAGTTGGCTTAAGAAATTCTTCAGTTGTAGTCAGTGCTTGTTGAAGGATTCCTTCCAAGGCACCATATGAGTGGGCACATGGGACCCATATGGTAATATCATCCGCGTATATGGCATGGTGCACGGAAGGGATTTGAGCGAGCTTCTCCGACAACTTGTGCATCGCCACATTAAAGATCAATGGCGAGAGTACTGACCCTTGTGGGGTGCCGATATTTCCGAGTCGTTCGGGTTCGCCGCATGGCTCTCCTATGCGTATGGTGGCAGTTCGGTTCGCCAGAAAGCCTTTAATGTAGTTGTAGAATTTCTCGCCTAGGTTCATGTGTGATATTTCATCCAGTATGTGTTCATGTTTCACGGTGTCAAAGGCCTTGGCGAGGTCCAGGGCTAATATAGCTTTGGGCGTGTGGAGGAGGCCGTAACATATGTGTTCTCTTAACATCAACATGGCGTCCTGTGTGGATAGTGCCCTGCGGAAGCCAATAATGTTGTGTCGAAAGAGCCCATTGCTCTCAATGTGGTCTGTGATACGGTTGAGTATTGCATGCTCAGCTACTTTTCCAACGCAAGATGTGAGTGATATGGGCCTTAAGTTATTGATGCTCAGTGGTTTTCCAGGTTTTGGGATGAGCGAAACCTTGGCACTACGCGATTCTTTAGGCACGGTACCCGTTTCCCATGCCTCATTTATCTTCTTAGTAATGATTACGATTGCTTTATCGTCTAGATTCCGTAGCAGTTTATTGTCGATTCCATCTGGCCCTAGCGCCGATCTGCCATTGAGTTGTTGTAGAGCGTACCGTATTTCAGCTTCGCTGAATGGTTCGTCTAGCTTTTCTTGCGGTCGACCTCCATATGAGGGATTTTTGTTTTCCCAGGCTACTGATTTGCTTTCCAGTGGGAGATATTTTTGGCCTAGCGTTTTGAGGAGAGCTTAGGATCCACCACTATCCTGGGCGTGCTTGTGCACCAATCGTTCAATTTGCAGCTGGGTGCCACCTCTGGTGGGTTTGTCGCTGTCCGCCATAAGGTGTTTGAGCAGCCCCCATTTGCTTCCCTTCCTCATTTTGCCATCTGCTTCGTCACATGTGTTGTTCCACTGCTGGGCGCAGATCGTCTTGGCGTGAGATTCGATTTCGCGGCCAAGGTCGGCGATTTTTGTGCGTAAGTGTCTGTTGAGCTTGTTTTTACGCCACGCTTCTTTTAGGTCATGCCTTTTCTGCAGCAAACTGGCCAGGTGAGAGTCCATTGCCTGGATGGATTCATCAGTCTCGACTTCTTTGGTGGCCTCATTCGCTGCTATTTTTAATTCATATAAGAGAGCTTCATATGATAGTTCTGTATTGCCCTTCTGCTCCCGCATTTTACGGAACTGGTCCCAGTTTGTGATTTTGAATTTTCTTGGCGCTTTCGCCTCGTTCTCAACGGTAATTTCTAGGATGCAGTGGTCGCTACCTAGGTCTTCGGCGAGGTTATCCCAGGTAGCTCTGACGTTCTTGGTGAAGGTTAAGTCTGGCATTGTGTCGCGCTGTACCGAATTACCTCTTCTCGAAGGGAGGGCAAGGTTGTTTATCAGCTGCAGGTCCAGCGCATTCGCGCTTTCTGCTAGCTTGGTGCCTTTGCCTTCGCTTTTTAAGTATCCCCATTCGGTACTCCTGGCGTTAAAATCGCCCGCTACTATGAGCGGATTGTCACCCGCCATTTTTACCGCCGAGGTAAGCAGTCTGTTGAAATCTCTTTTCTTATCTGATGGAGAGCTATAAACATTGAGCACGAAGATGCTTCTTTTAACAGCCCTGTGTGGTAAGATTTCCACCAGGACCGTTTCCAGGCCTTTTTTGTATACGGGGGCGTCCCTTTCGGCGAACATTATGTCCTTCCGGATGAAGGTAGCCACGCGTCTTGTTCTGCTCGGGGTGCAGGGTCGGCCTGGCTACCCTGTACCCCTGTATGCCAATGCTTTTAGCAGTTTTGCTTTCTCCACATTCCTGTAGCAATATTATATGCGGCTTTTTTTACAGGCTAGTAATAGTTGTGTTAGTGCTGCTTTGCGTTTCTGAAGTGAGTTACAGTTCCACTGCCAGATCTTAATCTCGTTACGGTCAGCAGTCATTTTGGCTTGGTAGCTTGTGTGCGTCGCGGCTCGTTATTTCCGCGAGATTGCGTGCATCGACTGGTCGGACTTTAGCTCTAGAAGGTATGCTCGGCACGCTTGCCGTAACCGCTGGTTTGTCCGCGCTTAGGCTCTGAGGAGCACCTGCCCCAGCTGGGTTGGTTGCCATCTTCTCCAGGCTCACGAACCCCTGGTCAGCTTTGTCAGTGTAAGTCTTAAAGGTTTCCATAAACTTGGCAAGCGTGTTCGCCAATGTATCAATTTTGTCGTTGAGGTTAGTTGTCACGGACTCGACATTTTTCAGTAGGGCTTCTTTTTCTATCGAGACCATCTCGATCTCCTCCGTCGTGTCACTGTCGCTGTCTACGGCTTTGCGTTTGTGTGTGTTGTGGATCGTTTGTTGTGAGCGTGCTGTCGTTGGTGCCGGTGAGCTCGACAGATTAATTCCGTGACAACTCTCTATTCTAGCTATTGAGGCCCGGAGCTGTTCAAGCTCCTTCTTGAGGGCCCTGTTTTCTTGTTCAAGCGCTACAATACGAGAATCGGGAGCATGCTCTAGCTGTGCCTTACCTTTGGGTTGGCTACTTGTGCTTCGTGCTTCACCTGCAACCCTGCTGGCCCAGGAGCCATTGTTCGGCTGCTGCTGCTGCTGCTGCGTGGCTGTTGGCCTCGTTCTCGATTGGGATCTGGAGCACTCCCGAGATGACAGGCGGTTGTCGGATCCCGACAAAGTCGAGGGGCGCCCTCCAGAACGAGAACGGCCTCTGGATCGAAAACGCCTTCTGGATCGGGAACGCCCTCTGGATCCGGATCTCCCCCTGGATGGAGAACGGTGATGGACGCTCGAGGCGTTCTCCCGTCCCGGCACCTGGTTGTGGCAGGGTTCCTTAAACGTGACAGACGTTGGTGCGTCTTGACGTTGTTGTGCTTGCCACTCTTGCTTTCTGCGTCTTCTTCTCCTTCTCACTAAGTATGGAATGTGGAAGCGTCTTTTGCATTCGCGATCTCCGGTGGGGTAATTGCCATCGCAAAGCTTGCATTTCGGCTCGCAGTGATGCACGCCGTCTTCTTGTAGCGTTTCACCGCAGTTGTGACATTTCTTGCTCGTTGCGTTTGTGTGCCGGCAAACATCGGCGCGATGGCCGACTCCTCCGCACGTTCTGCAAACATCGACTTGTCGCTTGTAGAGCGAGCAGGGAACCATGGCGGTTCCGCATATCACTGTGCTCGGAACGCGCACCCCGTCAAAGAGGATTGCGACGACTTTGGTCTTTTTAATGCGTCTTGCCTCGATGGCAGTGGGATTTCGGTCGTGCACAATCAGGCGTTTGAGCGTTGCGTCGTCAAGGGAGAGGTCAACGTTCTTGATGACGCCCTTGCATGTATTATCGGGTGCGGCCACGTATGCGGCAACTTCAAACGAGCCTTGGTTTGTGTGCAGTTTCTGCACGTTCACGTATGATGTGGCATTATTTTGGTGCGGCGTAGAAATAACAATGATGTTTTGCATATTGTTGGGGCAGATCGTGTCCTCCCGTGCTTGTTCGTTGGTGATCTGGGCGGCCATGATGACGGCTCTCGCCAGCAGAACGAGGTCGACTCGGGCTACGTCCAATCCACCTCTGGGTCTCATATTTACCTTGATCTGGTCTTTGGGTAGGCGGGGTAGCCTGGAAGCGGATACCACACGGTGTAGTGCCGATTGACTTTTTTTAAAGCCCCTGGGGTGCTTCGGCTGGTTGCTGTGCTCGACCGTCCCAGCGGCCAGCTCCTCGTTCGGCGGAGTCGTCTGTCTTCGGCGTCCCATGGCGGTGGCCCATCCTGGTCCGTCGAAGATCTCCGTGCTTACTTCCATTCCCTCCACGGTTACGGTGGAAGGCATTTTCAGTGCTTGGTTGTCGGCTGCGACGTACGGAGGTTGATCCAGTAGCTGCCGCGTCTGCCCGAGCCCTTGGCTACGTGTAACGGCCGTACTCCTCGCTAACCCTAGGTGTAGTTAGGGTTAGCGGGGACGCTCGCCGCGTCGCAACTTTAAAGTCCAAAAATATGTCTAAAAATTCACTCACCGCCAAAAATGGCGTCTCCACTGAAACCGCAGAGCTTGCTTTTTCGAATAAGCACAAAGCCAAGTGATCTTGAAGCATAGAAACGACCGAAAACATTTAGAAAAGCGGGAGCCAACGTTTTCACGTCCGCGCTCCTCGACGCCACCTAGCGATCTCCCTCACTTCAAAAGCAAAATTCTCTTTTAACTAAACAACTCGAACTTTTAAATAAGCGACTTCAACCCCAACAACAGTGTACTGCAAGGCCATCCGGTATAGCCTCCTCTGTCCAGGCGGCTACGCCAGCTACGTCCAAGCTTAGTCCTCGCGCTAAGTCCACTCCCAATAAACCACCGGTTCAAGCAGCCATGTGTACTCCAGCATTCGGAACCGGTGCTGCATCTACTCCAGAAGCTCTTGAGGCTCCCGGGGCACCTCAGGTTCTCTTGCCCACTAACCAAACTCTCTCTAGCGAAGAGCACGCCCCGCGCATAGAGGAACACCTCACGTGCGTCGAAGCTTCGATTAATCACCTCCTTACCAGCTTCTCGGTCCAACGCATAGTAGTAGAGGTTACCCAGGCTATTCAAGCCTGGGCAATCACCCAGTTTCAACCTAAGGTATCACGTTCTCGCTCCTGCTCGGTGAGCCGTGAGGGTACAGCTCCACGGCGTTGTCGTAAGGTGGCTACCACCACCCCGTCATCGGACAATCCGGCCTCCGTGCCCCTCCCTGCCTCTGAGTATTCCGAGTGGGACATGGAGGACCAAATAAAAAACCTAAAACAGTCACGATGGCTACCAATCGTACGTCCCGTTCAAACATTGCGTCTAAATTCGAGACCATACAGTGGAACCCTGGAGGCTTCGGAAACAGGCGAAAGCGTTCACATCTTTCCCTTTTGATCAGCTCACTTGCCTCTCAGCCGGCCGTCTTGGCGCTCCAAGAATCTGGCCCTGCTCCATCCCTTTCTGGATACTGCTCCTATGTAGGCGGCACCACCACATGCCACCTCGTGCATAAAGCTTACACGGCGATACAGAGAGATAAGTCCGTTAGTATTGAGGCACTGAGACCCATCTCACTTACGTCTTGCGCAGGCAAACTCATGGAAACCATGGTTCGTGAACGCCTTTCCGCCTACTTCGAGGCCAGGAGGACCTTTGCCGATACGATGTTTGGCTTTCGCCCGCATCTGTTGGCGCAGGACATCCTGCTCCAGCTTCAACACGATATCATAGAGCCGACTACTATGCGCCATAACGATAAAGCCGTGCTCGCTCTCGATCTCCGCGGGGCGTTCGACAACGTCAAACACAGCACTATACTCACTAACCTGTCTATCACAAACTGCAGGCAGAAGACTTTCAACTACATTCGCGCCTTTCTATCACATCGCACCCCCTTCATTCGCCTTAATTCTACCGAACACTGCCCGTACTTATTAGGCACGCGGGGTACACCTCAAGGGGCAGTCCTGTCTCCTCTGCTTTTTAACCTGGCGATGATGAACCTCCCCTCTGTTCTAAGCGAGGTCGAGGGAATACACACGCACTATATGCGGACGATATCACAATCTGGACCAACACCGGCTCCTTAGCGCAAATCGAAGAACGCCTGCAAAAGGCTGCCCTTCTGGTGGACACCTACGCTGGTTCATGCGGCCTGGAGTGCTCTCCAGCTAAATCGGCTCTTCTTTCAGTCTCTCCGCTACCGCCGCCTCAAATTTTTCTTCCGTCCGGGCCCGTCCCGTCAGTGCAAAATCTTCGGGTTCTTGGCCTTCACCTCACATCGTCCGTGGATCCAAAGGGCACAATAGCAGGCCTCAGACGCACCAGCGAACAGGTGAGCCCCATGATACGGCGAGTTTCTGCCAAGCGCAGCGGCCTCCGCGGGTCTCAGTCCCTCCGATTGGCCCACGCGTTTGTGACCAGTCGCGTTCTGTACGCCTTGCCTTACCTTCGCCTGCGTCGTCGACACGAGCCCCAGCTGGACGTCCTTCTTCACTCAGTATACAAACGCGCTCTGGACTTACCTATTGCAACTTCCAACAGCCGATTCGCGGCTCTGGGGGTACACAACACCTTTGCAGAGATGTGCAAAGCTCATCGCGTTAACCAAATCAATCGACTGTCGCAGACGCCTTCAGGGCGCCTTCTTCTACACAGACTTGGGCTTAACCCGATATCTGACCAAGACCCTCTGCAGCCGGTACCAGAGCTCTGGCGTCCAAGGCTATGGGCGGAACCTCTACCCCGTAATATGAACCCCGACCTCCATCCTGGCCGTAGACTAGCACGCGCCACGGCCCTTCATACGCGACACTCCGATCGTCCTGGTGTTTTCTACGTAGACGTCTCGGGTCCCTCCCCCTCGGGTCACTTCACGGCTGCCATTATTACAGAGGGCAAACACGTCGATGGCCTCTTCTTTCGAGCAGACACAGTAACGCACGCTGAAGAGGTAGCCATAGCTTTGGCCGCCTCTCACCCTGCCTCACGCACTATCCTGACGGACTCGCACTCGGCCTGTTCTCAGTACTTTCAGGGTTCCATTGTCCCGCTGGTGGCTAGCGTACTACAGGCAGCCTCTTGGCGCTTTAACCCTCATCCCATTCGTATAGTCTGGACCCCAGGCCACTCGGGCCTGCCCGGCAACGAGGCGGCAAATGCCGCTGCCCTCGCTTCTCCTGTCCGGGCCGTAGCTCCTCCATGTCCCGAGACGGAATCTGGCAATACCAACCTGACACGCTTTCGCGAAGAAATTTTGGCCTATTACCGGGCTTCGCGCCGCCTCTACCCGGACCCCGCACGCGGTTTGGAGAAAGCGGACGAACGACTGCTACACCGCCTGCTGACGAACACCTTCATCAGTCCGGCGGTCGCCACGCACTTTTTGCCGAAAATCAATGGCACCTGCTCGACCTGTCATGTCCTCGCCGACACATATCACGTCGTAGCATCGGGCCCAGTTAATCCCGTCCCTTTCTCATTGCCTTTTTCTATCCCAACTAGAGAGGTTTGGGAGGAGCACCTGCTCGGCTGCTCTACCTTGGCTGCACAACGCTCCTTGGTGGAGCGCGCACGGGCAGCTTCCAGGTCCACTGGCGTCTCGGAATAGGGTCTTGTCACTCTAGCACGCCGATGGGCCTCGTCGGCACTCTCTAGTAGACTTTTTCTGAAATAAATGTTTTTTACCACCACCACGCAGGGTCGAAGGAGGTAACGGCCCGGGAGAGAGAAACACAGGCAGCGGCATGAGCCGCTTCGTTACCGGAGAGACCCGCGTGCCCAGGAGACCATACTATGCGGATGGAGTGAGGTTCAAAGCGCCATGAGGCAGCCTGGAGAAGGTCGGCGGCCAGAGAGCTATGATACCTTGCAGGTATCGGGAACAGGCGATGCGCGAGTCCTTGATGATCGCTCTTGCTGAGTGGTGAGAGGCTGCCAAAGCGATGGCTACCTCTTCAGCCTGAGTTGCATCAGGTGAGCGGAAAAAGGTGCCGTCAACGTGGTGACCCTCGGATATCACTGCGGCCGTAAATTGTCCCGAGGAGGTTGGGCTTGAGACATCTACGTAGAAGACACCAGAAGTGTTGGAGTATCGAGTATGGAGAAGTTGTGTTCGGGCTAAGCGTCTGCCTGTATTTTGACTTGGATCCATGTTGCAAAGAAGAGGCTCGACCCAAAGTTTTGGCCGCCACAGCTCCGGAACGGAGGAATTTGTTGGTTGAGTAGAGATCGGGTTCAGTGACAGCCTGTCCAGAAGGCGGCGTACATGAACCGTCTGGGACAGGTGGTTAATTTGATTGGTGCGATGAGCCTCTCGCAACTCGGGATACGAGTTGTGCACACCCGAGGCCACAAAGCGGCGATTGGAGGTATCAATGGGGAGGTCTAGTGCTCACCTATAAACCTATCTGAGCAGTGGGTCAAACTGGTTCTCGAGGTGGCAACGCAAGCGAACGTATGGGGTAGCGTAGAGGACTCGGCTGGTTACAAACGCGTGAGCCAAGCGAAGGTAGTGGCGACCGCGAAGGCCAGCACGTTTGGCGGAGAACCACCGAATCATACGGCTAACCTGCTCACTAATGCGCCGAAGACGCGCAAAGGTCGAGCCAGGGTTCATAGTAGAAGAGATGTAGAGGCCCGAAATGCCGAGTTCTGCGACAACCGGTACGGGGCCAGATGGCAGGGATATCTGAGGTGGCGGTAGAGATGATACCGAGAGAAGAGATGATTTGGTAGGGGAAAACTCCAGGCCGCATAATGAGGCGTAAGTGTCCACAATAAGTGTCGCGCGCTGTATGCGGTCTTCAATTTCTGCAGGGGAGCCTGAATTGGTCCAGATAGTGATGTCATCCGCGTATAGAGCGTACGGTATGCCTTCGACCTAAGCGAGGAGCGCCGAAAGTTTGAGCATGGCCAAATTGAAAAGGATGGGCGATAGAACCGCTCCCTGTGGTGTACCGCGGGTGTGTAATGTATACGGACCATGTAAGACGTGACGCGGTACGCGTGCTCGCCCGCGTTCATTTCTTCGCGTCACGCCGGCTTTGCCACGCCAGGCGCCGGTCCTGCCGTATACTCGCAGGCGCACGCCGGACTACGTTGCTCTTAGGCATGCGCGTTTCAGCGCGTCCGGCGTCCCTCCGTCAAAAAAAAAAAAAAAGAGGGTGACGCAGTGCTGTCTAGGTAACGCATCGGGGTGAAATGCAGCATGTGGCATTTCGCACCGGTGGCCGTCGGGCCGCGCCGAAGGACGCTGGTGTACAGGTCGCGCCTGGCATCGGACTGTAGAGTGCTTGCGTTTTGATAACGTAGCGTCGTTGTGCCCAACGTGCACGCGCGTTAACGCTTCATTGGAGTATATTTGGCCCTTCATATTGTGCTCGCAGCCGTCTTGCAAGCTCCACATATACCAAATTTTGTGTTGCGTGACGTCACTGGATGACTAAATATATGACTGGTGCAAACATTCTATTCCTCACACGTGTGTCATGCAAGAACATGACAACATACCGCGCTCATAGCGTGCTCGTGGTCGTTTTGCTAGCTCCACATATACCAAATTTGGTATCACGTGACGTTAATAGAGGACGAAGCTAAACGACATATCCAAATAATATAATCATGACATGGAAGTCATATACGGCATCATTTACCTCCACCTCGTAACGTTGTGCGGATTTTAAAGTGACATATTAACTTTTCTCATTCGTGCTTCGCATATCATCGATTCCCATTGTACGTAGGACCTGCCCCTTATTTTTAAGAATATCAAATATGCATACCCGTCCTTGTGCTCTAGTTCACCCTATACTGTCTTCCCATCTCCTATAGCGACGGCTACCATTTACAATTCCATCGCAATGGTTTTAGCTGTGAAGCATCCTCAAGGCATTGGCTGAACGTCCCGTGGTAATCGTGTGTAGTCACCTCTCGTTAGTTCTTGAACCAGCCGTAGATGGCGATACCTGTTCATATAACGTAGAGTTACTGTATATGCTACCTTTAGGTATCAGAGTTGCGCCAAGGTACGCCATCTTGGATTCAAATGTCTTGCGGGAACGCCTCTCGCACCCACGTGAGCGCAACACTCGCACTTCAGAGTGCTGCATAGTCTCTAAATATTGAGGGATTATGGTACTAGCATTTCTTCAATTATTATTTAGCTTTCTGTCTATCTTATTATAGGTATGAGTAAAACTCGGTTGCCCCGGCCATACCCAGAAGCCCTGATTTGATGCTTACGCTCTTGGTATGTAATAATAAAACAAAGTGCACCGGCTCTTTTAACCAGTGAGATATATATTTATGGTTGGTTACACTGGCTTCGTCTTCTTTTGCGCTGTTTTTCCCACTTATAAAAAAAGAAACTATTTTTGCACTTTTGATCACGATCGAACCAGTTAGGGATGAGTTTTTTTTATCATGTTAGACTCATTCGTTAACTGCCTCAGGGAGCCAGGTGTAGTTTTATCGCTTTCAAATGTATCGATCTGGATTGCGATCGAGTACCCGTGCGACGCCTATGTTAGGCGCGGCTCTTTATTATGCTTTTATTACAGTCGCGGCTCACGACAGCTGATGTGAATCGTTTTTAAACAGCGCTGTCGCGCCCAACATTCCTTCCGCGTAAGGTTTGAAAGCTGCATTGAATTCATACACTTCACGCGCTGGCTGCCACACCTTGCTGATTTGAATGAGTATAGTTTAACTCATTCTCCATTTATTTGCAGTGTTATACCGGTCAGACCAATTAGAACTTATGCAGCCAACAGACGCTGACCAACTCTGCATGTATATCTTATTCACTGCCTCTGTGGGCAATACAAATTTAGCAAACGTGCAGCGCCATGAATACATAAAAAAAATCTAACGTTTATTACTTCCTCACTGAATGCTAATCTTTCTCTAGCGACACCCGCTACACCCGTGTCTGATCACATAAACTGTAAGTAGTACAGTTTACCACAGAATGCACTTCTACCACAATTCTCCCGACCATCAGGAAACATGACTACAGTACCGAAGAAGTGTGGCGAGAATAACAACAGCCGATGTCAACCCCGCTTAATCTGCCCAGATTCATCGTAGCGTTGGCTTTTCCGCAGTGCAATTGAACCACTTATGGTCACGTGATGGCGCTCGGCGAATAGAGGCACTGAACTTCAGTAGGCGAAGCCAGCGGTGCCCGGAAAACAGTGGCGCAACTCTGCTACCTAAAGATAGCATATACAGTATCTCTAATGTAACAAAATGCTTACACACTGAAAAATGCAAATGATACGATACCAGAGCACGTTACTTTTAATATGATAAATAATAAAAATCATAGCATATTCATGGAGAGAAAGATAATGAGTGGGGCGAAGCATCTGTCAGTCCGTCCACGCTTCCGTTCATCTCTACGTCCGTTCGTTCATCCCTACGTCCGTTCGTTCATCCCTACGTCCGTTCGTTCATCCCTACGTCCGTTCGTTCATCCCTACGTCCGTTCGTTCGTCCCTACGTCCGTTCGTTCGTCCCTACGTCCGTTCGTTCGTCCCTACGTCCGTTAGTTATTCCCTACGTCCGTTCGTTATTCCCTACGTCCGTTCGTTCATCCCTACGTCCATTCGTTCATCCCTACGTCAGTTCGTTCATGCCTACGTCCGTTCGTTAATGCCTACGTCCGTTCGTTCATCTGTGAGTTTGTCCGTCCAACCGTGCGTCCATTCATTCATTCATCATCCGTCCACGCACCCGTCCGCCCACCCTCTCGTGCGTCCAATTGTGCATCCATTCGTCTATCCGTGCGTCCGTTCCTGCGTTCGTTCATGTGTGCGTCCGCCCGTGCGTCCATCCCTACATTCGTCCATGTGTTCGCCCGTCTGTGCGTCTATTCGTTCATTCGTGCGTCCGTGCATCCATCCATTCATGCATCGGTTTATGCGTACATCTATCCGTCCATCCTCTCGTGCGTTCATCTGTGCGTTCATCTGTCCGTGCGTCCGCCCCTGCGTTTGTCCTTGTGTACATTCGTTCATCTGTGCGTCCGTCCCTGCGAGTGTCTAAGCGTCCATCCGTCCATCCGTGCGTCACACAGACAGACAGACAGGTGACGATTGGACTTGGCCCGAGGATGATTAACGGTTTGCTCATCAAAAAAAGTCACAGCTCTGCCGCAAGGGCGAAACAATTAACGTGATAGCAACAAAGTGGAAGGTCACCTGCAGAATGGCAAACAGGTCGAAACGTGTCCCGTGTTTCTCACGCACAAAGAAAGCAGAAAACGTACGGACAGGTACAGATTAACGCGAATAAGCCTCTCAGTTGTTACGAAGCTTTGTCCGAAAAGTGTGCCCTTTTCGCAAACGGCGCCCCGCCGTGGTGGTCTAGTGGCTAAGGTGCTCGGCTGCTGACTCGCAGGTCGCGGGATCGAATCTCGGCTGCGGCGGCTGTATTTCCGATGGAGGCGGAAATGTTGTAGGCCCGTGTGCTCTGATTTGGGCGCACGGTAAATAACCCCAGGAGGTCAAAATTTCCGGAGCCCTCCACTACGGCGTCTCTCATAATCATATAGTGGTTTTGGGACGTTAAACCCCCCATATCAATCATCAATCATCATCATTTTCGCAAACGGAGGCTGTGTAACAATTGCAGTGACCTTCATGCGCCTGGTAACTACAACAGAATCGTTCCGACGAAACTCAAAGGCTAGCCAAGACATATGATTCTCCTCACTGAAAGATAAGGGTGTGCGATCGACCGTACACCCCCTTATTCTCTACGGGGGCCAAAATACGCGTGATAGATGAGAGTCGCCGCGTGCTCGCTGCGCCAGCTTGTTCCTAATCCTGAAAACACGATGCCCCCCCCCCCCCCCCCGAGATTCCCGCCAAGAATGATAAGTGGCAGATATGAATAGTTTGCCGTTTGAACGTTCGAGGAAACACCCCTCGGTGGCTCAGTCCAGAGTCTAACCCCTGGTGAACCTGAAAGAATTTTAGCACTGTAATCACTAATAGTTCCGCGACTCTTTTGTCATCACTTCTGTTTGCAGGTCGCTGTTTACAGTGACTTATATTGATGTGTGTACCTTGTGCAAAACCGGTAAGAAAGAAAAAAAACACCTCTGTGGCTCAGTGGTTAACGCCTCACATGCACGATGCGGAGGCTCCACGTTCAATTCCGTGCGACAGAGTCTTCTTTCTGGGATTTTTTCTTTCTTTCTAGCATTTTCATATATATAGATACGTATACATATGCGGTGCGGGACATGAACACCGACGTCTACGACAACGCCAACGCCCACGCTGACGCCGGCGCGGAAATCCAGCCGACAGCGTCCATGTAATTGCTATCGCAATAAAAGTACGATATGAAAAAGGCGGCGGCGGCGGCAGTGGCGGCGGCAGTGGCGGTGGCGGCTACCGCTCGAAGATGGAACACCGTAGGACGAGCGCCGCGCGAGCCAGACGCGTGCCGTGTAGCTGCGTGGTGGCACCGAGAAGATCCCGGCGTACAAGAACGGAAGGCTGAAACAGCGTGGCAGCGGCTTGCGGACCCAGCTCCACCCCACTCATCCTCACTTACACCGTAGATATGCTCTCATTTATATAATTTCTCGAGTTGCTATGCTGCAGGACCCGTATATTAAAACAAGCCAAATAATTAGTCATAACTTGTCTCCTTAATTGACAATAGTAAGTGGCCAGCCATTAGTTAAGAATATCTGCTGTATGAGCACGAGCCCACTCTTGTCCTTCGGTAAGTTTGTTTTACGTGAGCAGGCCGGCCTGTAAGTCTTTAACCTAAATATTTAAATGCCATAGTCGGAAGGGCGCTTTTTTAATACTGGTACGTGACTTTTGAAAATAAACCAACATCAATTAACCCATTTTATAGCTCTTCTAAATGCACATCATCCAAATTTTAGAGTACGGTCGTATATACTGAACTGTACTTCACTCCACAGCCCCTATATCATCCTTGTCTTCTCTACCCCGACACATGTTCGTTGTAGGCGTCTGGTTGTGACCGTCGACCCTGTTTTTGTTGGACCATGTTTCACACGCTAGTTAGTAAAGCTTAACATCGCTTGCAGCAGACACCTCATATACCGTAAAAGCTTCGCTAGAGCTGTGACACAAATTGTACAAAACAGTGAATAATACCGAGAAAACAGCGCGGAATTCCATCCCTGCCACGGCGGATGCATATTCCATAGATGTCGAAATTTTCGAGGCTCGTGAATTTGTATTCTGGCACACGTGAAAGAAGCCTGCATGGTTGAAATTGCCAGTGCCCTGCGTTTTGTCGTTTCTCATAATCATATTGTGGGACATTGAATCTCAGATGTTGTCACTACCGTAGAAACGGTAAGCATCGATGAAGTGGTAAAATTTGTGTGCAGGGCCCTACTATGTGGTAATATTACATCTATGCTTGCATCCGGGGCATAAGCTTCAGGCAATTGCCGCTTTTATTGAGTGCTTGAAAACACAAACAGACTTTACTATACATTGACAGAACAATAAAAAAATAAATATCAGGTTAAATTAATAACGTGTGAAATGATATGTGGGGTTTAACGTCCCAAAACCACTATATGATTATGAGAGACGCCGTAGTGGAGGGCTCCGGAAATTTAGACCACCTGGGGTTCTTTAACGTGCACCCAAATTTGAGCACACGGGCCTACAGCATTTCCGCCTCCATCGGAAATGCAGCCGCCGCAGCCGGGATTTGAACGCGCGCCCTGCGGGTCAGCAGCCGAGTATCTTAGCCACTAGACCACCGCGGCGGGGCAATAACGTGTGAAATACGTAACCTTGATGCTGTCATATGGTATGAAATGAAGGCAAATTCGTACCTAAACGTAATCGTGAGAATTGAACTATATTACATCTTTTCTAGTTCATGAAGAAAGATATTACGGTGGCGTGAATGATCCGGTTTTACAGAAAGGAAGGAAGGACTTGCTAATGTGTCACCAATAGCGTTTACCTCATTATAAGCATACCATCTAAAATTTTTCTTAAAACAGCAAGCTTTATGTGACTTCTTAGCCCTGTCATTATCTATTTTGTTTTTGTACCTTTTGGCCCCTTCCCCAGTGCAGGGCAGTAAAGCGGAAAGCTGATTTCCAATTAACCTCTTGGTTTCCATTTCACCATTTTCTCTCTTTCTTTCTAGTTTGCATTGAATTGTTGCCCCGGCGCGATAGTCTAGTGGCTAAAGGACTCGGCTACTGACCTGTAGGTCACGGGATTGAATCGCGGCAGTTACGGCTGCTTTTTCGATGGAGGCCAATATGCTGTATATGGCCGTGTGCTCAGATTTGGGTGCACATTAAAGAACTCCGAGTGGTCGAAAATTTCAGAGCCCTCCACCACAGTGTCCCTCGTATTCATTGGTAGGTTTTGTACTTTAAGCCGCACATATCATCAATGCCTTGCATTGTTTGCTTTACGGCAGGCTCTCCTCTTGAGAGCCATCATTCCAACTGAAGAACTCTGCGAAGAAGTAGCCACGCGAGGCTGCTAAGCGAACCATTTCGTACTGCCTTTCTTAGCTTTCATTTCGCACATGTGTTAGCTTTGGAAGCTTCTAACAAACAACGCACGTGCCTTTCGTTGACCCCGCGTAGCAATGGGATCTTGTTGAAAGCTTTGTACGTTAACGATGCCTTACGGTTGTGTCATTGGCTACCAAGGGTTCAACATCGTTATTACGTCCCGGTGAATGGGAGATGAAAGCCACTCTCAATCCCTCCCCAAGCAAAGAGGGCACTACTATTATAAGGGACACATAGAGCAGTCAGTTGGTGCTCCCAAAAGGAAGTCTGGCCCGAGCCAAACTGTCACGAGCCAACAAAGACGTGCGCAGGTTCGGAGCCTTTGATGGAAGTAATCAAAGGCGGTATTTGAGAGCCACTGCGCACACAACTTATTGCTTATGGCGGTATGTTTTGTCATATATATATATATATATATATATATATATATATATATATATATATATATATGTAGTCAAGGATCTACTTAACAATACGCAACGCTACGGCCACTCAACCACCATGCATGCATGCATATATATATATATATATATATATGTATATATATATATATACATATATATATATATATTGTAAGGCAACGTTTTTTTGCGGACACTTCTTTTTACTTGCCCAGCGTCTGCCCCACAACAGAGGTCAGACTGATGATGATGAGTATGTACATATGACAAGATGACACGCATGAATTATGCCCACACTTATTTCCCCTCCCCCCCCCCGCGCTTGAGCGGCCAGCTCGGACGCTTCTTAGACGTGAACGGAACGTCGAACGAATGGCTTCAGACGCGATACGTGGACAATCTCCGAACCACGACAGCGACGATCTGAAGAAAGGTCGCTGGGAGTGACACGGTAGTTCACTGGTGACGTTTGTTCGTTGATTGTATAGGGTCCAATGAAGCGTGACTGAAATTTATCGCAAAATCCTGGAGTACGAATGGGCGTCCAAAGCAATACTTCATCCCCCGGACTGAAGGACACGTCGCGATGAGAGCTGTCGTAGCGTTGCTTGCGATCTTGCTGATTGGCTTCTGTATTAAGGCGAGTCCATTGCCGACATTCCTCGAGCCTTGTGATGAACTGCTCTGATACGGTTGCCGAGGAGTCAGTTGGGACATTTAGAAAAGAGACGTCGATGGTGAATGTCGGTGTACGGCCTTACACGAGGTAGAAAGGCGAGTAGCCAGTGGTTCTTTGAACAGCGGTGTAATGGGCAAACGTCACAAAAGGCAAAATCGTATCCCAGTTGTCGTGGTTTGGTGCGATGTACATCGATAGCATGTCTGTTAGTGTCCGATGAAATCTGTCTGTCAGCCCATTAGTTTGGGGGTGGTATGCTGACGTCTTCTTATGTACTGTACCACAGGTTGTGAGTAGGGTTTCGATTATGGTGGACAGGAACGTCTTGCCGCGATCACTCAGGAGGACGCGAGGTGCACCGTGACGCAATACAATGGCGTTGAGAGAGGAGTCTGCGACATCTGAAGCAGAACTTGTACGTAGTGCAGCAGTCTCTGCGTACCGTGTCAGTTGATCGACAGCGGTCACAATCCAACGATTACCTGCTGGCATGATGGGGAGAGGTCCTAGTAGGTCTATGCCAACGATGGCGAAAGGTGTCTAGGGACACGGTATTGGTTGCAGGAGGCCAGCAGGAGACGAAGTTGGTCGCTTCCGCCGTTGAAACAGATGGCAAGATGCAACGTACTTGGCCACAAAAGTAGAGATGCCAGGCCAGAAGAACGTTTCCTGACGCAGATTTATGTTTTGTGAAATCCCAAGTGGCCTGCGCATGGGTCGTCGTGAAAGGCTTCGAGGACTTGGTGACGTAGAGAACGTGGAAGTACTGGAACCCAGCGGTGTCCATCGGTAGTGTCGTAGTTGTCGGCGCAATCTAACATTAGGGGTAGGTGATATACCATTTAGGCATTGGATAATGCTATTGCAATATGGATCATCACGCTGGCGCGTGGCGAAGCCGGTGTAGTGATTTGAAGCTGGCATGTCGATAACCGCAAGTTGTGATAATGTGAAGGGTGACGCAGTGTTTTGCCCACCAGACGAGCAATCACCTGGCGTACTCGATGATGACAGTGGAAGGGGGCAGCGAGGGAGAGCGTCTGCATCTTGGTGTCCTTTGCCAGACTTATAGATGACTTCGAAATTGTACTCTTGTAGGCGGAGCACCCAACGACCGAGGCGACCAGACAAGTTTTTCAGTGACGATAGCCAGCACAAGGCGTGATGGTCTGTAATAACTGTGAAGTGGCGTCCGTAAAGATATGGTCGAAATTTTTGTATGGCCCAGACGACAGCAAGGCACTCCTGCTCAGTTATGGAGTAGTTTTGTTCAGCAGCCGTAAGAGCACGACTAGCATACGCAATAACTTTTTCCCGTGAAGTGGCATCCCGCTGTAGAAGAACTGCACCAATGTCTTGGCCACTCGCGTCGGTGTGGAGACGTGTAGGTGCGTTCTCATTGAAATGACACACAACAGGGTCGGATGTTAAAGCATGCTTGAGGGCTTGAAAAACACGCTCGCAGTAGTCGTTCCAAGCGAAACTTGATCCGGATGTCAGCAGCTTATGCAGTGGTGACGCGATGGCAGCAAAATGGCTAATGAAGCGGCGGAAGTAGGACACCAGGCCCAGGAAACTTCGTAGGTGTTTCTGATTTTCTGGCCGAGGGAAGCGTATCACGGCAGCAAGCTTGTCAGGATTCGGGCGAACGCCATCTTTGATGACAAGGTGGCCCAACACCTTGATGTTCTTGTTGGCGAAGTGGCATTTCTTTGTTTTTAACTGAAGTCCAGCATTAAAAATACACGTCAAAACTTCGTCTAAACGATCAAGATGCTGACGAAAAGAAGAGAAGAAAATGACGATGTCATCTAGATAACAGAGACATGTTTTCCATTTTAAGCCACGTAGAACTGTGTCAATCATGCGTTCAAACGTGGCCGGAGCATTACATAAACCGAATGGCATCACGTTGAATTCATACAGCCCGTCTGGTGTTGCAAAGCCAATTTTTTCTTTGTCCGCTTTGTGCATAGGTATTTGCCAATAACCAGACCGTAGATCGAGGCTGGAGAAAAATTCAGCGCCTCGCAGAGAGTCAAGTGCGTCATCGGCTCGTGGGATCGGGTACACGTCTTTGCGCGAGATCTTATTCCGTGCTCGATAATCGACACAGAATCGCACCGAACCATCCTTATTTTGGACAAGCACTACCCGTGATGACTATGGGCTGGACGAAGGCCGGGTAACATCTCGTTTGAGCATATCAGCAACGTTGTTCTCAATTATTTTCCGCTCTGCGGATGACACTCGATATGGGCGGTGGCGTACAATTGTATTGCCTTCCGTTTCAATTCGATGTACGGCGACGGAAGTGCGACCCAAAAGCTTGGAATTGACATCAAATGAAGCACTGTATTTTTGAAGGATACCCAAAAGTTTTGCTTTTGCGCTGACGTAAGATCGGGATTTATTGTGGCTGTTAAAGCAGCCGTTGTAGCATCGTCATCATTACTCGTAGAGAAAGATGGCGCGTCTGCGTGAAGGGGCACCAAAGAAAGTGGTTTGGCATCTGTGAAGCAAACCACACTGATGCCCTGGGGCAGTGCAACAGGCAAAGAAGTAGGGTTAACTGCCGTAACTAATGCTCTGCCATCATGAAAGCGCACCAGGCTAGGAGCGATGGTAAGCCCACCACCCAGGGGTGTAGCCCAAGGTGTAGGCAGGGTGGATGGAGCCGTGTTCTTGTTGTGCTCGTCTCTCGACAAGACCGTGGGCTGACTGTGCAAACGGCGACCCGACTGGAGCTCCAGGGATGGTTGGTAGTCGAAGATTACGAAAGAGCGCTGCAGGGAGAGGACCAGGGGACCGGAAAGCACTCTCCACCACTTGTAAGTCAACGTTTTTGTTGCGGACACTTCTTTTTACTTGCCGAGCGTTTGCCCCAAAACACAGGTCAGACTGATGATAATGAGTATGTACATATGACAAGATGACACGCATGAATAATGCCCACTCCTATATATATGTACTTACGCACAAGGCATGCGCAACAATATATATATTCGGCGTCAACGAACAGGGCATTGCTCCTTTTACCTTTATTGCACTGTTTTTTTCTCTTTCAATATTTCAAGACAACCATAAACATTTTGATCGTCACAGTTTTTATGCTGCCACCAGTCCGTCAACAGGTCTTTCAATTGCGTATTATTTCTCGGGCATATAAGTAATTAGATTAGTGGAAAGACGCTAAACTTACACAAAATTAACACGTCTAAATACTACCCGAAAGGGCTTCATCTATAACCTAAGACTTGCTTTTGTAATACAAAAATTCAAGTGTGTTGTTATTGCTATTTTTTAAAAATGGAATGCTTACTTGTCTCTTAATGTCCGCGTATTAGAGCAACTGTACCATAGTACACCAATTACCTACAGCTTTCGGAATGTAAAGTAAGTTCTAAAAAGCTAAATATATTGCCTTCTGTATTATTTTCATGTTGAGACTGGTCTATTCAGAGTGCCGCTCTCACCCGCAAGATTTGGTTAAAGTGAACTAAGTTTAATCTAGGCAAGAACCAATAATTATCGTAATTTTATTGACAGTCAATAAAAAAAGAATACTGCAAAGACAGATGGTTTCATTGTTCATCCGCTGGAGGATATCTCAACCCCTTGGTTCTTACTACATATCTTCTGAAATTTGCGTCAGCATTGATATGAAAGACAAAGAACGGAGAGTACACATGCAAGGGCACATGAACCTCGACGTGTCTACCAAATACCGAATTGAAGTTGCGGTCACCTGAAAAATGTTAAATCAAAAGCTGGTCACGTGCGATGAACTTGCACTAAGTTTATGCGCATGTTTTATTAGTTGTTTTAAATGACACAAGTTTACCATAGGGCAATGCTTTAGAACACTAAAGGAGCAATTACGGAAGTTCTGGCAAGACCTGTGGTGAAAACATTACGGAATTGCTTTGTAGTTATCGTAAAGAAATAGGCATTAAAATACAGTCGAAGAAATCTGATTGGGATGTTTTTAATGTCGGTTGAGTCAAATTAATGACCGCAAAGACCCGGAACAGGACCAAAATACATAGAGCGGGACGGGGCTGAAGGCTGCTTTCTTGTTATCTGAGGATTGTAGCTGTGAGTGGATCGCCTCCTTATTCATCTGGCGCAAATGGTTCAAGTATAATGACACACTTAGCGTTTATAGGTATTACGGTATAATGCTGCATAAACTTCAGATCGCCGTGAGCGTGCTCAAAGGTACTTAAGATAGGCTTCAAATCTTTTTACCGCTAGTAACCTAGAACTATCGTATAGAGCTTAATCTTCCTTGACGGACGACGACAAAGTTACTTAGTGATAGAACGCGTCTGTCACTACTAACTGTTTTTTGTTATATTTTCCACGATTCCTGGGACGCTCTCTGCGTCCCGCCTTGTGGCGATAACAGCGGCGACTTCTACAGGCCCACGTGGTCAAATGTCAGCGCCCCCAAGCTCTTCTGTGGCTCAAGGCTCATGGTTCATCACCAGCGACGGCTCAAGAGATGCTCCTGCTCTCGTGCCCATGGACGAAGAATGAACTGCTGGCCCGTCTGGCTACAGCTCAACATTTGTAAGCTCCGCAAGGAAACGAGGCTCTTGGTGCAGCTCCAGTGAAGACACGGACATCTACTCAGTCGACGGCGATGACTCATTAGATGGCAGCTTCGTGTCTGTGGTGAGCCGCAAGGCCAAAAGGAGGCTTATCAAGACATCATCACCAGCAAGCACGTCAACCGTGAAAGCAAGGAGTGAACGCTGGCCGCATACCATTCTCTTCATGCCCGTGGATCCCACCGCCAGCCTTCGAAACTTGAACAGGCAAGCCATTTCCAATGTTCTTGAGGGAATAGCACAGAATGAAATCAGAGGTCCGGCTAAACACACGTAAGAACGTTTTAGCTGTTGACACAACACATGCAGACACGCTGGAGAAGCTTCGAATGATGACAGAGTTTGGAGATGTCAAAGTACGAGCGGTCGTACCGATGACTGGGACCTGCACGGCAGGTGTCAATTACGACATTGACTTGGCAATCCCAAACACGGATCTACCCATTCTGATAAAACCGGCGTACGAAGGAGTGGTCACTAAGCATATAAGCCGCCTCGGGAACAGCCGCTGCGTTAAGATAGTCTTTAAGGGCGATTCAATCCCTACGCACGTCAAGGTGGGACATTTCCGGCATGTGGTACGGCATTTTGTGCCAAAGCCGCTTCAGTGCCACAAGTGTTTCAAGATCGGTCATGTCAAGGGCGTCTGTGCGAACTCTACCGTATGCCCCCGGTGCGCGGAGGCGCACATGGTAGACACCTGTTGTGCAACAACTTATAGGTGCGGCAATTGTCGAGGTACGCATGAAGCCACGTCTAAGGAATGCCCAAGACTCAAGAAAGAAATGGGTATCCTGAAATAAATGGTCAGAGATAACTCTACCCATAGAGAAGCTTCACAGAAAATCCGGCGTCGACGTCGCCACCGACGGAAGCGCTCCAGTCATGGTGATATTCATGCACCACTTCGGTCTACACCACCATCAACATCCAGTAGAAAGCCAGAGAGTACAAGAATACCTCCACCGGCGAAGCCTCTCTCCCCTGAAGACTGGCCGGTGCTTGCGAACGCACGGTCTTCCGAGCAGCCTTCCCGCTCTCTGCTCCCAGTGAAAGCCAATGCTGCTTGAGGCTCCAACAGCAGATCGTGAAATTATTCCTATGCTTTGATCCATTGTGAGTGTCATCAGAAGTCGTCTGACAAGCATCGATACGCCAACTGCTGGGAGTGGTCTACAGGTGCTGGACGCGTTGAGTCCGGTCCTTGCAAGCCTCCAGTAAAACAATGGCCGACAATCACAAGTCATCCCGTCAGGAGGTCAGAGAAGCGTCGATTTTTCAGTGGAACGCAAGAGGTCTAAGATACCGCATATCTGATTTTCGCCAGTTTGTTCATCTGTACCGATTTTCTATCATGATTATATGCGAACCGAAATTGTCGCACCCAATCAGATTATCCGGCTACGAGTCATTTTTCTCTTCAAGTGACATCGAAAGTAGCAAGGTTGTTGTATTTATTCACCGGGAGCTTACTTACGTCGTCCAGCCAGTGCAACCTCACGACGGTAATCAGTATGTGTGCTTGTCTGTTAAAAAAGGAAAGGTGACATTCGCACTTCTAGGCGTGTATATATTCCCATCAAGTCATGTCGATGCCAACAAACTAGACGGCATATTAAGGGCACATCCGGGTCCGTGGGTTATCACTGGGGATTTCAATGCGCATCATCCCATTTGGGGAAGCTCAAGGCTTAATTCAACAGGACGACGGCTAGCATCATTGGTTTCCAGCCATGGTCTCGTCCTTCTGAATGACGCCAGTCCTACGTTTTTACGAGGCACTACATACAGTAGCTGCCTTGATTTGTCCTTTGTTTCACGCCAATTTGCTACACGGGTAAAGTGGTTTTTGGACATTGAAACACACGGAAGCAACCACAACCCCACTTACCTGAAGATTAAAGGTATTTCGAACACATACTCCTCTACCACAACACAAAGAATAGATTGGAGTGTGTTCAAAACTCAACTTGAGGATGCTTGTGAAGAAGGTCTGTCCAATGTCTTCAGCCAGCTATTAAGGAAACTGCACATGCGGCTATGCGCACAATAATATGCTCTTCGAAGTACTCTGAATATGACCTCGAGCTGGAGCGACTTCGTGCGATCCGCCGTCGTGCCGAAAGACGATACCGACGCACCAATTCCACAGACGATCTACGGACAGCTCGGCGCATTCAAAAGAAGATACAAAGGAGCCTTGACAAATTAGACACCCAACGATGGAGGAAATTTTGTGCGTTGCTAGATCCTCATAAACCACTGTCTCGGATATGAAGAATTGTTCGAGGCCTACGTTCTGTTCCAGAGCAGCGTTTTCCCTTCAAAGCCCTTGCACTTTTTCATCGCCGGCACGAAATTGAGGTAGCAGAAGATTTCTGCGCTATGGCCGTGGGCCAGACAGCGTACACAAGCCTACATACATTGAATCATATCCCTCACTGACGGGACCCATGCATGGATCTACCGTTTACATCACAGGAGCTCGATGCGGCGCTCGTCTTATGTAATAAGTCGTCGTCAACTGGCCTGGATGACATCTCATACAGGAGGCTGTGCAACCTTGGTAAACGGGCACGAGAAGTACTCCTTAACATCTTCAACGATTCCTGGCAAGCTGGCCTCGTTCCGCAAGATTGGAAGATTACCCGCTTGGTACCGATCCTTAAGCGTGGCAAATCTCCCCTGGACATTGCCTTTTACCGACCAATCGCACTCTCAAGTTGCGTAGGAAAGGTAATGGAGAGAATGATCTTGGCCAGGCTTGAATGGTACCTGGAATACTATGAGATATATCCGAACGCCATGGCTGGTTTTCGCCGTCACCGATGTTCGATCGACAATGTTATAGATCTCGTCACATATGTCCAGCAACAAAAGGCAGGTAAACGACTATCTGCAGCCATGTTCCTCGACGTAAAAGGAGCATACGACAACGTTCTACATGACGCCATCTTCGAAGCCATTGAGTCAGTGGGCCTAGGCGGGCAACTGTATTGTTGGACACGCAGTTATTTACAAGGGTGGACCTTGTTTGTGAACACTGCAGATGGTCCAACCTCCCAACACCCAACGCATCGTGGAGTCCCGCAAGGTGGCGTCTTGAGTCCAACCCTCTTCAACCTCGTTCTCATTGGTCTTGTAGAACGACTACCAAGTGTGGTCAAGTTATCCATGTATGCTGACGATATCTGCGTCTGGACATCTGGCGTGACAAGACCTCAGGTACGCGCAAGACTTCAGAAAACTGTGACGTTGGTATCAGTGTACCTCAAGAAGCAGGGTCTGAAAATTCGCCAGCGAAATGCGCATTGAATGCTTTTAGTCGAAAGCCAATGAGACCATACGCTATATCAATCGATAGCCAAGTCATACCATATGTCAGGACGCACATATTTCTAGGCGTATTCATTGATAGAGACCTCTGCTGGAGCCCACATGTGGCCCACTTGAAGAAGAGGCTGGCAGAAATTGCTAACTTATTCAAGTATCTCGGAGGAAAAACCTGGGGGACTTCAGTACATGCAATGATGCAATTGTACAAGACGCTTTTTCTTGGCTATTTGCGCTACAGTTTGCCTGTGTTGACCAACACATGTAGAACCAACATTCGGACTCTCGAAAGCATCCAGGCTATGGCTCTGCGAGTTTGTCTGGGGCTACCGCGATGTTCATCAACTGCTGAGACAATCGAGATCGCTAATGACTACCCGCTAAAGACGCATATCATGATGGAAGTGCTCAGAGCACACGTGAGGCATCTTACTCGTGCCCCTGCCCATCATCTAGCTTCACTGCCAGAAGCCCAACCTCGTGCCTCATTTTGCCAGACAGTCTTGTCATATCGCACACGCATTCCTACGGGATATACAACTCCATTGAGGATTTCAACTGCCCCATGGAGTATGACCTATGCACATGTTGAACTCACGGTTCCAGGCATAGGGTCCAAAGCCCGGCTCTCGTCTCCAGCGCTAAAGCAGCTTTCTCTTCTCTTCTTATATGAGAAATACAGTGAGCATACTCATCTACATACTGACGCTTCAACTAAAGTGTATGGGTCTGCAGGGTCGGTGATCTTTCCTGCAACAGCGACAACGGTGAAGTTTCGTTTATCCCACCAGACATCATCGACAGCTGCGGAACTTGCTGTTCTACGTAGCGCAATTCAAGTTATTAAACACCAAGAAGCCAAGAAATGGAGCGTGTTCACGGACTCTAAGGCAGCACTACAGTGTTTGATATTCGCCTTACGCCGGGGACCTGATGAACAACTAGTGCTGGAAATTAGAGAGCTGCTTCACCACCTGTTCGACGAAGGACACAGAATCACGTTTCAGTGGCTTCCAAGTCACTGCGGCATATTGGGCAACGAACATGCCGATGCAGCTGCCCGATCAGCACACGAAGATGGTGAAGAAAAACCTATACCATTTTCAAGAACTGATGCTGCAATGACCATCCGAAAAATTGCTAATGCATAATTAAAATCCCTGTGGAACACCGAGTGCTTACGGCACACGCGACTGGGTAGACTGGACACGTCTCGTCGTCTCCGGCCTCCGTCTGGACTCTCTCGACTCGAGACAACGGTGCTTTGCCGACTATGGCTTGGTGTCGCCTTCACCAAAGCTTTCGCCTTCCGAATCGGCATGGAAGACAGTGCTGCTTGCGGTCATTGCGGCAGCGATGAAACTATAGAGCACGTTCTCTGTCACTGCCCTCGTTACAGCGTGCAAAGATGGCAACTAGCTGCTGCGTTAGCTCGCCTTAACGACAGACCTTTGTCTGAACAATCTGTGCTGGAAATACGACATGATTTGTGTGCTCACAGAAAATCAGTGAAGGCCATACTGAACTTTTTGCGTGGCAGCGGCCTATTGTATAGACTGTAGCACCCTAGCTCCCCCCCCCCCTTTTTTTCGCGCGCATCTATTCCCCTGTTCGCTTTCTTTCCAATCTTTCTTCCCCATTCCCCCTTCCCCTAGTGCAGGGTAGCAAACCGGATGCTCTATTTTCTGGTTAACCTCCCTGCCTTTCCCTCATTTTATTTTCTCTCTCTCTCTTAATCTTCCTTCATTGCCAGCCTTATCGTGCGATAGCATAATCGCTTTCTGTAAAGCTTATAGCGCAGCTGGGCTACTCTCAACTAAGCCATCGGATACACATCAGACAACGGAACACTGGTTGCTTTTATCTCATGGAAATACTGGCACGTTTTATACTCACCAGTCATTTTAAGTGGCACAAATGCTGCCTAAATTTTCTTGCTTTTCAGCAAGATAATTGCTTTTTACGCGCATTAGTAGCTTAACAAAGAACTAAACAATCTGGAGGTGATTTTTGCTACTGCGTCTAGTAGCATCTGGCCCTTCAAGATCCCCTCTTGGCGTCTTTAACTTGGACTTCTATAGATGTCGGGTTGTGGCACTCACACGTCGGCATATGTATGCCGTTAATTGTGTGCCTCCTGGGTTAATTTTGCACACCGTGTGCTGCCAAAGCGGATCTCGGAGGCAACGTAGAAAGACGAACGTGTTTGAAGTTTGCTCCGCTAGGTTTTGCAACAACCCCAGCTACTGACAAGAAAGGTGTCTACTGTTTCAGCAAACTCGTTCGAATAATTTTCTACACTTACCAGGACAGTAATAAGCCCATATGTTCTTAAAATAGCTTGCTTCGATATTACATGTGTGCGACATAACGTTTATCTTGAATCAGAACCACTTATTGTGTACTAGTTTTCTTTCGTGAAGAACATTTTCTGAATATTGCGATAACTGAAACGAACTGCTCGACGGGAAGTGCCTGCACTTGAAGGAGAAACAAGAAGGTCGCTCAATGCCTGGGCTTCTTATTAGGCCATACAAATTACGCTAACTTGAAGCAAACGCACAGCATTCTTGTTCAGTCAGTTGCCATCGAGAGCTCCGAGAGAGCATGCACAGGAGTCGCATTAAATAATTCAGTGAAACGAAGCCTGCAGCAGTCTTCATGGAAGCAGGCTTATATGTAAACGGTGACGTGCTAACCCAACAAGAAAGTATTTAAAGTAACGTTTTACAACGTTGACATCCTTCCTTGCGTTAGCCGAGTGGCAGTATATACAAAGCGCGTTGCACCCTGTGTACCGAGAAAACAAGCCATGGTACAATCACGTGACCAACCGTATATTCCCTGCAAAGCCATAGATACCACTTGCTTTATTTACCCTTCCGCCAGCTTCTCGGTTTCTCTCTGTGGAGCTCGCATTTTCCTCTAGGACATTCAAGTAATGTCATTACTGCGCCTGTGTTTGGATGCTTGCTGCCTGTGGCAGCTTTTATTCCCTGTCCCTTGTTGGCCTGTGGCTAATTTGGCAAGTCGGCTTCTGTTCGAGTGTTCGTGCTTTCTGTAACCCACAGTCACGTTCACGTTCCTTTGCTTTCGCTTTTGATGAATCCGGAGGCTGTTTTCTTTCTTTTTTTTTGCTTGTCAGTGATCTGTAAACAACATCTTTTCCCTTACTTTCTTGCCATTTTAGATCATATATCGTTTTGGTGTCCCTGTCCGCATTTTTTGCCTAATAACGCTTAAATTCTGAAAATGCATTAAAGTTGTGTATTCCTACTAGTTCAGCAAACTGCTTTAAACATATCTGTGTCCGTTATCGCACGTCGTTGTTTTCATCGTCCTATCTAAGTCTCACAGTTTGGTAGCATAGTACAAATCACTATCAGTGCAGCCCCACCCCATGTCTGCTCGAAATAAGCTGAATCGTTCAGCGTGTTATATATTTCTCATCGCTATTTTTTCTCTCTACCCCATGACCTTGCTTCTCTTACCGATTTTATCAAGCATGAATTAAGGCTGCTTTGACCACAGTAGAGAGAGAGAAATAAAGAAGTGAACAAAATTGATGAACGATAAGCTAAGAAGATCCAGCGAACAAAACAAATAATGAAAAAGAAACACTTCTATGCTCAGGAGGGCTTTTGAACCTTCACTTTTGCCTCCAATTTTTTCTCCCGCAAGAATACCCCCAGGCTTGTACTTTCTCGACTACACCACTTATAATGCATCAGTTTTTTTTTTGTGCGTGTTGTCTCGCAGTAGTATTCTTCGAAAGAGCACCTTGGGTGATGTGATCTCAGTGTTACTTTGCTTAGTTACACCTCAACAACGGGCGCTCTTTCTTTTTATTTCTCGCCTTCTTTAAATCAGCCAGTCGAGCACTTTATCCATCCTTTCTTCGCTCACCATCTACAAGTGCTCTGTTCTCGGTCCCCGTTCGATTTTCGCTCCCGTTTTTACGAGCGGCTTCTAAAGATAGCACTGGCGCGCATGTGCTCCGTATTTTTGGGCAAGTGAACGAGCTAAACTGCAGTAGGTAGGGTAAAGCTTACAGGATCGCTGGAGTGCTTCGCTGGGAACAGCATTCAAACTTCAGCTATCACGTTTTGTAGCAGTTATAAACTAATTGCATTTAAAAGACAAAGTGCGTATCAGGGTTTACAATTGATACAAATTATGCCTAGGTGGAAGCAACCAGGTAGACAAAAAGCGTATATTTCTAAATAAGGTGTAGTGTTCAATTTTTCATTAGACGATTAAACTTGCTGTGAGATTATTTGTCAAAAATTGTATCACAAAAATGCAGTGAGACTGTATTGAGGACAATTAGTGTGATCTTTTCATTGTATTCTGTTTGGTGAAGTTCAGAGACGAGAGGTCACAAAAACGTGAGCAGATGTTTTAGTGCTTCAGTATTTTATTTCGGCTTTACGAGCACTTCAATTATAAGTGACTGTCTCAGCGAATATAAAATAATCTGTGTGACTGGCTTTTTATATTAAGAGAACCTCGTATAGAAGTCGCTGATGTCAAACTCACTGCATAGGCTAGAGTACTACGTTTCCGCAACTTCCTTTTGCTGCTTTGGTTTTTGTTTTGTTTTCTAGTACCAGCTGTATTTTCCTCTCCTTTGTGACCTTTTTTACCCTTCCTTCTAATGAAGGTAGCAAAGTAGATAATATAGTTCTGGCAGACCTTTCTGTTTTTCTTTCATTTATTCTTTTCTTTTTCTTTATCACAGTAAGAGCGAAGACGTAAACCAGTTAAGCATATTAGGCACTAGTGGTCAGTGATGTAGTAGTCCACGCTAATTGATATGTGAAATTTAACGTCCTAAAACCACCATATGATTATGAGAGATGCCGTAGTGGAGGAATTCAGAAATTTCGGCAACCTAGGGTTTCTTTAACATGCACCTAAATTAGAGAAAACGTGCCTACACCATTTTCTCCTCCATCGAAAGTGCAGCCGTCGCAGCCTGGATTAAATTCCGCGACCTGCAGGTCAGCAGCCAAGTACCTTAGCCACTAGACCATCGCAGTAGGCTTACTACTCCGCCCTAGAACTTGCCGTAATCTCGGACACTTTTGTCAAACGGACACAAATGTGCAGTATAACCTCAGCAGAAAATGTCTGTTCAGTCGCAATTTTCGCTTCTCTTATGTGTATATCTTTTTGGATGTTGACAATTCGATATTGATGCATCGAATAGACCTTTCATTTTAATTGTTGCAAACTATCGCTATAGTCCTGAAAAAAATTAAAGCTAATGATTTCATACCAGCTAGTACCCACCTGAAGACTGTTGAATAAAACACGCTTAATTGTAATACGCCTTTTTCATAATGGAGATGACAACATATAGGCAGATCAGACTTCAGATCCTAACCAGTGAACCTGATCCACTGAGATTCTTCACTGGCCGCCACTTTGATACTTATTCGCTTACACTGACCAATCTTGCACTCAAGGGAAAATTGTGTCAACAAAACAAACAACAAAAATGCACTCCTAAAGCTGCAAGCCAAACAAAATTTGGGATTACAACTGGTGATGCACAAAAGCGGTCCTCGATCATAAGCAACTGTTCGCCATTCGTCAAAGCTTACTGGTGCTGTATTTATTCGACTCACCACAGGAAAGGTTACAATGTTATCATAGAAGACTGGGCGCGCAAACACGCGCTCAAGAAGCCATACCTGTGAATCCACCACGCTTTGGCATCAAAATGAAAGACAGCGGTTAAGGCACTTTACTTGTTTTTAAGAAAGTTTATCTATGGTATTCTCACAAGTGATTTAGTATTATCAATACCCCATGGCAAAATCGTTTAACGCGTTTGTCTCATCCCTACTGAAACGTTCCGTATGCGATGTCCAATAATTCCGTATGTTTACGTAAGAATCTTACGGAAATATATGGAAAATATATGAAAAACATACGGAAAACTTATAGGAAAACTGATTCATTGATTTATTCATTGATATGTGCAGTTTAAAGTCCCAAAACCAACATATGAATATCAGAGACGCCGTAGTGGTCTCGGGAAATTTAGACCACCTGGGGTTCTTTAATGTGCACCCAAATCTGAGCACACGGGCCTACAACATTTCCGCCTCCATCGGAAATGCAGCCGCCACGGGTTAGCACCTGCGGGTTAGCAGCTGAGTACCTTATCCACTAGACTACCGCGGCCAGGCAGGCAAACTGGGCATTGATTGCACTCCGATAAATTAGTTTACACTCTGGGCAATGCAAAGACAGAATAAATGGACAGTGCCCAGCATCGCCTAAAGCCTGGAATAGCGCACGTCAATTTAGGTGACTTTTTTCTTACCGCGAATCTGCGCATTCACTCCCCCCCCCCCCGCCCCCTCCGCGGTGATCTAGTAACTAAAGCACTCGGCTGCTGACCTGCAGGTCACGGGATTGAAACCCGGCTTCGGCAGCTGCATTTTCGCTCCAGGTGAAAATGCTGTGGGCCGGTGTGCTCAGATTTGGGTGCACGTTAAAGAACTCCAGGTGGCCTGAATTTTCGGAGCCCTTCACTACGGCGTCTCTCATAATCATATGTTGGTGTTGGGACGTTAAACCCCACATATTATTATTATTGCACCAATCGTCTTTGCAGTTGATAATAGGCGTTGTGTAATCTCTCTTGAACTTTGTCCTACACCTACTTTTTATTCAACAATATATTACCCAGTAGCTTTGCCCCGTCTTATTACTTTATCTATTTCTGCGAAATATTATTACTCCGTATCCGTCACCATCCCTCTAGCCGAATTTCTTCCTAATGAATTTCACGCTTTACTGCAACGGCTAAAATATAGTAGCCAGGTAGAATAACTCCCGCTTCTTGTAAACTGATTCCACCAAAATAGCTTCTGACTATCACTGAAGAGCATGCGTACATTAAATGCCAGAAATTTCTGTTTCTGTGAAGGTGGCACTATATGTGTGCACCTCACCACGATCAGAAGCTTCCAGTGCAAATACACCACGCAAGCATTTTTACGAGGAAAACGGGTAAAAAATGCACCTTCGTTAACGCGTATTGGGCAATTTTCGTGTGTGTTAAAGGTTCATGAACTTTTACACCTACGCCTACGACAAAGGCGTGTATTGTGCGAGAATTGCAAAAAAAATTTCTTGTTGGAAGCTTGTGTGAACTAAGCACATTATACACACCCTTTTCTTCAGTCAACTAACGTAAACAAACGTACCTACTCAACCTGGTTTTAACTTCATCTGCAGCCATAGGAGAGAATGACCAGTAATGACCTTCTGCCATAGCATGTTCTCTTGCACTAATTATATCCTGATTACATGAGCAGGCTTCAATGTACAAGCATCTAATCTTCCAGCGCAGCTCCTTTTGCTAATCAACCACAAATTTGCAATGTGATCGTGAAATATTGGAGAATTTTTTTATTATAACGGGCTGATCAACAGCACAAACTGCTCTTGACTACTGCGAATTGCGGCAGTCATAGTGTAGCATTATTGTAGGAAGCTTTTGTCGTTTATCAGCTGACATTGACAATGCTACTGTGAAGCGTCATGCTGAGCAATAAACGGACTACGCAAAACAGAAAGAGTTCACCTACAGTTTTTAGTTTGCTTAGGTTTTATTTTTTAGGAAGGTGTAAATTGTTGGTCTTTGCCAAGCATTTCATTAGTTTTGCCTAAGTGTTCAAATGAAGTATGACAAGGACAGTTTGTAATGCCTTCACATGCTTAAAAGAAGCAGAATACACTTCTTTAAGACTGCTGAATCGGCTGTTTACATATTTCGGTCTATTGTGCAATAACCTAAAGGCACTTTTAACAACTGTTGGAAAATTTACAAAAAATCACTTTACAATTCACTTGCGTGCTGCAACCGCAAAGGGCAAGAACGTATTGCAGGAATATCCCTCACAAGATAGAAAATTATTCATCCATTGTGTCCACAATGGCTGGAATATAGACGGAACTGATTGTTGTCGGTTCGGCTGCTGATACCGCGAGGCTAAGTTATTCACGACAAAAAAAAAACGGAATAAAAACGCAAAATAAATTGTTAGTAAACATGGAGTTTATCATATTGAGCCCGTCTGGTTACCAAGGGTGCCTACATTGAAACTTATTCAGAAGATCTTTACGCCATCAGCATGCTGTGTGAATTACAGAAATTTTGTTAATTTTTTTCTAGCTGTTTAATTCTTTGAATCACAAATTCAGTTGCTGCGTATGTTCGTGAACCTACCCAGCTGCTCAAACGTCATAAATTCCCAAAATTCAAAAAATGTTCATGATTTTTTTAAAATGCTTTTTTAAGGACTTCCACATAATGTGATGTCATAGGGCATCTCATGACATGATTATGTTATGATTAGACATCGTGGGGATGACATCACGTGATGGTGATTTTGATTCACTTTTTTGGACGCCGGTGGTTAATTCACTGCGTTTGCTGTGGTACGTATTGCTTGATCGCGTTAAAAAATATTGAACCACCACTCTTGGCAGTAGCCACACGATTTCGTTCTTTAAACGTCTTAGTTTATTGCATTCTGTGTTGCTACGCAACAAGCTAAATCGATTCCTTTTAACAACTTGCCGCTCAAAGCGATGATTATCACGCGTATTCCCATAGAAGTTTGGTATCGTGTACGCATTCCTCGTCAGAGAAGTTTCTGTTTTGTTTTTACATTTCTTCAATCACCTAGAATGGCCCTCGGTTTCTTGAAGTGGTGCCTCATCATACAAATTTCGCGAGCACATTACATGCCTGAGTGCACGTGGTGGCTCCGAAACATGGTCTGTGAGCTGTGGGCGCGCATGGCGAAGAGGAGGAGCTCGTTGCCCTCCGAGCCATGATGGACGGCGCTGTGAGGAGCCTCAGAGCAGTTGCGAAGCCCAGCAGCCCATCCAAACAGGGCTCAGTATTTCCATTTTCATCACTTTTGATCGGTTCACCCCTTTAGTGGCTGTGCTTCGTCTCTGTTGGCGTCTGCCGCCATGACATTCCTGGTCGTGTTTTTTGCGCACAAAATAATGGGATACTTTGAAGTCCGAAACACATTTCTTCATCTATCGTCTTTTTATTACTGCTCAATCGGTGTGTAGATGTATTTTTTGTATTGATCATATTTTTGGAAATCACCATTTTTTCACGTTCTGTCGGAATAATCATACAACTTTTGCTGCTGTAGAAGTAGTAGTACTACAAGCAGTATTTATAGTTGTTTAAGGGGTGGGAGCAGGACTGCTGATATCTTCTCACAAGTAACGAGAAGAAAGACCTGCTACGGGCTATCCAGAGAGTTTGACATAGCCGAGGAGATGCATCTCCCCATCCCGTCGTGGGTGCTGCCGGCCGATATCACCCCCTAAGGGGGAGTGAGCGTGGTCTCCGGATCAAATAAAGTTGTTTGCCAGCATGCCATGCCTGCATGCCTGCCTGCCTGCTGCAGAGTTGTTATGGCCAAGATTGGCCATGCACCATCGAAATAAAATTACCACCATCACGAACCTATGTACACTCATTTACCGCACAAGTACATTGTCTTCCTTTTATCTCTCTGTTTTCATCCTTCAATCAACTTTCCCTGTGAAGGATGGCAAACAAAACGCTCGCCTGGTTGACCTTTCTGCGTTTCCCTTTTCTACCTTCTCTCACATGATTTACAACGTGTGCTACAAGTTTCGTCCCCCAATGGCGCCGGTGTATTTCCGTGTTAATTTTTAGTTTAAAAGTGAGATGGTTAGTGGGATTTGTGAATTTTCGACAGCTTATACGAGCAACAAAAATTTCTCTGCAGAGCTGTTATGATCGAGGTTCGCGTGCGCTGTACTTCATCTAGCATAAAGGTTGAATCATGCTCTTTTGCGTTGGCGGTCAGGACACTGATGCGCACCTTCACTAGGCTTCAATGGGGATGCACCTACGTCGAATGATGTAGTAACTAGTAGGCAAGCTCCAATACACCAATGTACAATAAATAATAAGGTAATTTTCATAAGACAACGTTCACTTTTATTAGGTTATACCGATTCTTATGACGATATGATCAACTATAACTTTTAATGTGAACTAACGTTCTTAATTACAGAATATTATGCTCCTGTTGGGTAGAATGTCATATTACATAATGAATTATACAGGTTATATATTCCGCTTCCGCGAAGTTTAACGTCAAAGTGAAAGTGGGCTGCACAAGTAGCCCCTGTAACTTACGGGAGTAGCTTAGTGGCAATCATGCATTTCCACTATACAATCTTTTGTACGTTACTTTATAACGCCAGTTACCCTACTCAATTAGGAGCATCGCAATAACTTACTCTCCCAAGATTTTCGGCTACGTCCCGTGCTACACATTCTACTCGTTTGATGCCTCCCACAGGGGTCGTTGGATGTGCTGCTGCAAAGAATGCATGGCTCGTTTATATATTTTACTAGGTTTTCTTTCTTCCCTGCTTTTTATATTGTTTGAATAGAATGGGGCGATTCGCATCGTTTCCTAAATGATGCGAGGGTGAGAAATGTTAATGCGCCTCACTAACCCAATATATGGAGCGCCTTCTTTGCTACAGCCGTTTTCAAATGCGTGGAGGCCAACTACTCGTCATTGCCAACGTATACAATACTAAAAATGCTAAAACGAAAATTGGATGCAGTTAATTTTGAGCCTCTCTAGCAGCCGGGCCATCGTGGACGTAGGCACACGTATTCGCCTGTGTGGCGCGCTATAGATATGATGCGTGGCTCATGAAACCTTGCAGAATTGATCTCATGTTGTCAAAAGCAGCCACATCCGTACATCATGAGTTGTCACAGCTAACTTTCAGAGTAATATTGCCACAGGCGTCGACTTCTCTTTCCTTCAACAGTTAGCGCAGAGTACAAGACACGTGCGATGATGAGCGAATTGCTCCACGGCTTACCGTCTTAAGCATTAGCTGCTTGTTCTGCCATTTCACATAAAACGGCACCGAGAATCCGCCTAATGAAAGCTGATGCTTTCTCTCTCTCAGATTCACTGTTTTTGATGTCAGTCTGGTAGGGTCCACCAGTATTTACTTCTCAGGTTTGTAAAAAAAACGTTGCAGGTTTCGACGAGGTTTTTATGAACCCTTCGTAGCGAAACTTCTTTGCCACTTGAACTGCTGCTGACTTACGTAATAAAATGACTAGATGCGCTAAGCAACACCCCGGTCAGTTTACCTCCCCAAATCACACCTTGGGGTTGGGACAAAAAACTTCTACGGTCGTATACATGTAGAATCGGTCTCAGAGAACGGGAGCTGATCTCAGCGATGCGAACAGTTATGTATTTTTCTTGCGTCTTTTATAATCATGTGGTGGTTTTGGGACGTTAAACCCCACATATCAATCAATCTCTTTTTCTAGTCATTTTCTGTCGTTCTCTTCTTCTTGGTTTTCAAAATAGCGGCGCCCTCTGATTTATACTGGGTAGGGCCATTTATGTGGCAAAGACCGCGGTGGCATGCCGTATACAATTTCAGGCGCAGAGAAAAAAAAGCCGTTAGACTCTGGCCTTGTATTGAGCTTCCCACTTGGCCAATTAAAATGTAAAAAGATGAACGACTGCAGAGTACTCACGGATTGAAACTGGACAATTTAGGGCTAAGTACCACACATTTATTTTCACCGCATTAAGTGCGGATCATGTCAGCATAATTTTGACTCTAACGTTATTAACATTGTTATTGTTTAAGTTTTTACGTATTTCTAAACCCCATGCTAAGCTCTTTAATGTTCGTGATTACGTCTTGCTGAAGTGCTAAGTCCCCAGTTATCGTACTTGTTGTCGATGTCTTGGTGTAGTTCTACATGCTGCGCTAAAATGCTGGTTTACTGCCGTGTAGCCTGTGGAAATCCGTAACAAGGGCAACTCAGCGATTCCTTTGGCAATCCATGGACTGCCTGGAGGCCCACACATGACGCGGGCAATGGGTGATCTTGCGCTTGTTGGGCAAATTGCACCTTCTCTTACGCGGCGCAAGTGTCAGCCGCGTAGTGCAAAAGCTTTTTTTTGTTTTGCAATTTAGGTGACTGAAAGTAATTCTTGGTTATTGATGTATATAAATATTTTATACCATGGCTGCTCAGTTCATTTAGCACTTGTCTTAGGCATTGTCAGGGTTCCTACATGCATGTGTTGACCACTGCGGGACCATGCAACATGGGACCAGGTAGGTTTAGAGAGAGAAAGAGAAACATTATAATAAAAAGATGGAGATGCTTGTCTGGCTTTTCGCTTGGCGCGAGAGGTTTAGAGAAGCCCCTTGCATGAGATAGCGGGTGGACGACCAGCTGAGCACCCTGGAGCTGTGCACAACATATCAACACCGGATAACACTTGCTCGTGATGGCCGACTCAGCCACGGTACATCTACAAAACTATCGTGACATGATGAAGACATTAATACAATTTGAAATATTATTAGAATATGCCTGTAAATTTTGCTGTGGAGGCTTACCTGGCCAAACAGCGCCTCTCAGTGGCTTCTGATTGTGGCGCGTCGACCTGACGCCCCCCCAAGCTAAACGGGTTATTAGCCACAGATGCTGTAACCTTGGGCACAGAACGACCCATCAAGAGCCTCAGGAGCATGCTGCTCCCAGAATTAATTGTCGAGCCGGTAGAATTCGGAAGTCTATTGCCGATAAGTATTTTTTGTGACGTTAGTGGAAAAAACGTGTACGAAAACGTAAAACTCCCAGTATTCGTGATTGTACAATACTGGTCGACTATGCCGGACATGCCGCAGAAGTTGACGTTAGTCTGTCGGCGGCACCAGCAATCAGCTCCTATACGCTGGGAGCTGCCACACCGGGCGGGTCAGCAAGGTGCCCAGCACGGCCCAGGGTGAATGGGCGCCGTTGCGAAGCCGTCGTCAGCTGAAGTGGTCATTAGAAACCCAGGTCGAATAATTGAGCCAAAAACATGTAGAGAGTGTAGCAGGGCAAGTGAGAACTTGATTAAATCGACGCTGTCGATGGCTTACAAGCGGCGTTCTGTTTTCGAAGCAGATGAGGTGGCGAGGCTTTCCTTAGACGGGTTTCGTGTGTGTGCGGGTGGCAACAAATTTGGGTGATATGCGTAGGTGCAAAGTCATAGCTTGTCTAACGCATCGCAACGCGACACAATTGAATCAACTGCAAATATATCGTCGTTCTTGAGCAAATTGACATAATTAATATAATAACCTGGTTATGAGACGTAAATTGATGGTAGGGCTTTTCTAGCAGCTCCTAATGTTTTTGTGTGATGCTCAACATTTAAAATATTTGCACTAAAATGTGCCGTGTACTGTTTACATGACAATAAAAACTACTACAGTGAGGCTGCTTTATTCTACTTTGCACAGTCATCGGCGTCACTGTATTATTTTTTGTAGTAGTAGTAGTAGGATAGTAATAGTCGTCATTGTAGCCGTAGTCGTCATCACAAATATACCGTGAGAATAGGATCAAGGGAACGAAAAATAGAATAAATTATGATTATGATGCTCGAAATGAAAATGATGAGTCTTCAGATGACAATTATAAAGATGCTATTGCACGTGATCTTGTAACCTACTCACACACCTTCGCACCTACATATTTTATTGTGAGGTATGTGATTCAAGAAAAATAAAAATAAATCTGAATTTGAGAAAAAAAAGAAATCTTCAGCCCACACTATAAATATATAGGAAGCAATCCAAATTAGAAAAAAAATGTACAGGGCAGAGCCACGAGAAATTTTGTAGGGGGAGGATGTGCAGGAGAAGCGGACTCCAACCCCAGTCAAACCGAACAAAAAAAAAGCTCTTGGTTTGGTTTACAATGTTGTTCTAGCTGCTAACTTGTTTGGCCGAATTTAATATTCAGTGGTGAATTCTTGCAATGCACGTCCTAATGGAGCTGTCTAGTACTTCTTACTCGCTTTGTTTGTTGTGAGAGTAGGAATTGCTTATTGCTTTAAATCTTTCTTCCGAAATGAGTGCTCTGTAAAACTAAAAGACTTTTGAGAACTGCCCCTTCCTTCGCCTCGTTAGTGTCAAGTTTGTTTGGAAACTACTTTTTTTTAAGTTTTCCAAGCAGCATGTGCGGAGTAGGTACGTAAAGTTGGAATCACTCTTGAATCAATATAATGTAAATGAGAAGAAAGAAAAGTGGGTGAAAAAATAACTTGCTGTGAGCAGGAATCAAACCTAGGACCTTCGAATAACGCGGCAACTTATCTCTTCACCCACTTTTCTCTCTTCACATTTACCTTACAATTAGGTCTAATAACTTCCCCTATACTGTCCTTGGCATTATTGTCTGTTAGATTTTAGTATTATTGTGTGAAAACACGTAAAAACGAGCCCTTAAGTGTACACTCCTTTTCCTTAATCATTAACGAGGGTATCGTACTGGCAGAGTTGGTGCCTTAGGTTGTATACAAAGGACTATTGGTCAGCTGCCAGCTCGTAATAAGTTCACGTGCTACGTGAGGCCACACAGATTCATGAAGAGTGTGTCACACTCGCCGCCATGGCTACAAATTGCGCTGACTGACACTCTCACGTTTAAATTCGCATGTATGCCCAATAATGTGGCTGGGGGCATAGCCGCCGTGGTAGCTGAGTGGTAGAGCATCAAACGCGTTATTCGAAGGTCGCAGGTTCAGCTCCTGCCCAGGGCAAGTTATCTTTTCACCACTTTTCTTTCTTCACACTTACCTTACAATTAGGTCTGATAACTTCCCCTTAGCTGTCCTTGGCAATGATGTCTGTTAGATTTCATTATTATTGTACAAAAGGAAGAACTTCACACTATCACTAAAAATGCTAAGGATTTTATTTTTCAGTGCAACTTCCCCTTCTGCTCAGATCAAGTCCTCGTAAGCTCTGGACACCGGTATCTTCTAGCATGACTGCCAGTACCTGTTTTAGGATTAATGCTTCTATAACAATGACCCTGTTGTTATTTCAAATGCCGTCAATTCGTACTTCCAGTCAGTTTTTACCTTCGATACTTATGTAGTTCCAGAGTTTAGTCATCCTTCTAACAAACTAGGAGATACCAAAATAAGTTCTGATGGTGGCCTAAACTAATTTTGAAACTTGATACTAAAAATAGTTCTGGTTCTGACGGTATTACGACTTCCTTTCGAGTACGATATTTTTTTATGAACAGCACAATAACTTGCAATATTTTTTTTAGAAATCCTTAAAGTCTATTGTAGAACCATGCCCATAAAAATCAGCCAAAGTACTTCCCTTGCATAAATCAGGCGACAAACAACTTCCCTCTAATTACACACCAATCTCCCTTACACCTCATTCCTGCAAGATGTTAGAACACAACATTCATAAACACGCAATTGAATTCCTTGACTCTAATAAAATTCTATCATAAGCTCAGCGTGGTTGTCATCGCGGTTACAGTACTCTAACCCAGCTAGTCGATTTCGTGCACGACGTTTCATATTATTTAGATCTAGGCAATCAAATAGATGCCATCTACATTGATTTCTCCAAAGCTTTCGATTCCGTTATTCATTCTAAGCTTCTGTTGAAATTAAACGCCATTCACGAAAACCCTCGCATTGTTTCATGAATTCCCAGTTTTCTTCACGCACACTCGCGATTGGTCTGTCCCTTTCAACTCGACAGAATTATCTCCCATTGATGTGACCTCCGGCGTTCCACAGGGATCCGTGCTAGGCCCTTAATTATTTTTACTATTCATTATTGACTTACCTCATAGCACGGCATCTAAAATAAGACTCAACGCAGACGATTGGGTTCTTATGAAAGTATCCATTCGTCGATGATTATTAACGTCTCGCACAATCCCTCTAATCTTTTAGCAACTGGTGTGAAAAATGGCAAATGGACATAAATTGTACTAAAACAGGGGTGATGTCTTTTACCAATCAGCATAACTCTCTCTGCTTTCAATATTCTTTAGGTGGCACACTACTTCACAGAGCGTCTCAGTACAAATACCTCGGCGTAAATTTAATTGAGAACCTCTCGTAGGCTAGCCACAGTGATTAGGCCCGCCACGGTGGTCTAGTAGCTAAGGCACTCGGCTGCTAACCCGAAAGTCACGTGATCAAATCCCGGCTGTGGTGGCTGCATTTTCGATGGAGGCGGAAATGTTGTAGGCCCGTGTACTCAGATTAGGGTGCATGTTAAAAAAACCCCAGGTGGTCAAAATTTCCTGAACCCTCCACTGCAGTGTCCCTCATAAACATATGATGGTTTTGGGACGTTAAACTCTATTAATCAATCAATCATTCATTAGCCACATCGAATACGTTTGCGGACGAGCTCTAAAAAAACTAGGCTACTTGCACTGCCCCCTACCGGCAGCCCCCCGTGATAGCAAGCTTCTTTTATATAAATCACTGATTCGCCCCGGTATTGAATATGCATCTGTGGTCTGGTTACCCTTCAAATACTGTGAAATAAGCTCGCTAGAAAATATTTAACGGAAATCTATTCACTTCATTTTTGCTAACTACAGTCACAACTTTCATTTCATTTCATTTCATTTATTTACTCTCAAGGCCGAAGCCTTGAGAGTAAATAAATTTTTCTCGTACTTCTCACGGACCTTAGCTCTTCGGTAATTGAACATTCCAATACAGTACTCACGATACTATAACGAAGCTTTGAAATTTATACACACAATAAATAACTCCTCTTCTGGCCTTTCTGACGTTCACCCCATCACATTTTCTGATGAAGATTGTACTCGCAATTCCCGGGGATTAAACCTAACGCCTTTCTTTGCGCGCACCAATGCTTTTAATTACAGCTTTTTTTTCACGTGCGATAGCGCTTCGGAATTCCCTGCCTAGTAGCATTCATGGATTGCCTCTAAAAGACTTTATTGTTGCTATTGATGAACACATTCTTAGCGTATAATCAACTTCCCCTTCTATATTGACTTCTTTTGAGTGTTGTTGTATTGGCATTTGTGTTATTTTCTTGAATTTTTTTCCTGCTTCAAGTATTGTATAACATCCCATTCCTGCTATAGCCTTGTATAGGGCTACAGTATTTACAGATAAATGAATAAAACACTAAATGTGAACAAATAGCACCAAGTTCGAGAAAAATGGAAATAAATTAGTTCTTTTATTGAGAATCTTCTTGCCTGTAACCCATGTGTTACCAAAGTGGTACGCTGGGCCGGTCACGTTCTCATCATCTAGTGGAATGGTGATGTTGAGTGATCGCAGCCGACGGGTACCTTAATGAGCAGCTGCGCCCTTCGTCTATGCGCTGCCGAAGATAGAGCTATGCCTATCAGTGGCGGCTGGGACATATCAGAACATCAAGCAAAGCTCGACTGCTATTTTCGGGTCACTAAGAGAGCACTATAACCTTTATATACCAACATGGTGGGTAATTATATGCACTGAAAGAAATGGCTAGAGGTCATGCATAACAACGTGAAGAATGTCTTCCTTGTGCATTTACATGGGCGGTAAAGACCTGCTCTAAACGAGCTTATGGGAAAAAATGTATCGCAATACGCCTGCCTGTAACCGTACAAAAAAGTAAAAAAAATGGGTGTATGCTTTGAACTGAAGAAGCGTGGGTGTAGGGCATGGGTATAGGCAAAAGAGGTGATTTGTCACGTGGTTTCAAACAACCCCTCCCCTCTAAAAGTTTTAATGTGGCGTCTGTATATACAAACACACACAAACCACGAACATATACATTAAGTTCAATTACTCCGCTTCCACCCACCGAGAGGAAATTCGAAATATGATATATTCAGTGGCTAATTGGTACGAAATCATGTGGAGAACCAAAACTTCTCTTAAGATGATACCCCAGAGTCGAAGTTGACCATGATGTCTTCTACTCTTGGTCAATATAAGTCTGGCCATGTGTCGACTACTTCCTTGTCAAAGCAGTTGCTTGGCCAACCTAGAAGTTCCTGAATTAAAAGTGCCGTAATTCTGTTTCCTTCGTGGGTCCGGCAGTCCTCAACTTATTTAGGCTTATTTTATGTGCGTTTTATAGAAAACGTGTGTAACGATTTAAGTTGCTATAGTTACTCTACTATATGGGAGAGCTTAAAGCCGTCCCGTGACTCCTACTTGTTTAGTTCTTTAGGGGCGAAGCTCCTTAAAGCGGCACCCATTCGTCCCTCGTCATAGTATGTACCATGTCTTACGCTTTGACCTGCAAGGTGGTGACAATGGGAGATTTCTCCTGTACGTTGTTGAACAATAAAAAATTCGCAGCGTCCGCGCTAACTTAAAGCCGATTTCTTCTTTCTCTCATTCCCCATGTGCAGCCATTGGCATGTACATTGAGCACTATCTGACATGAAAGGGTTGCTACGTTATACTCGCTGCGTAGCCTCCTAGGTTTTAGAAAGGTCTAGCGAGCGTTGCGCCGCAGTGCCATGAATACAGTGAACTAATACATACCATGAACTTGAGTTGGTTAAAGGTGGGAAGTAGACAGGAAGCGCAAGCCGTAATAAAGTGTGCGTGTGCCACCTCTCGTTTAGTCCTTGGAATGTCCGCTGGATGGCGGTGCTTCTATATACGGAATATGTGACGAAAAGATGTCATATGGTGGTGCTTGGAGTGTGGACTCTATGGACTAACGGACACACAGACAGATAGATGCATGGACGGACGCACGGATGGCTGCACGGACGGATGGACGCATGGACGGACGCAAGAGCGGATGCATGGATGAAAGCATGGACGGACGCACGGATGGAACGTGCGTCCATCCATGCCAGCCGTCCATGCCGCAAGTCCATGCCGTCCGTCCATGCCGCAAGAACAGACGCATGTACGGACAGGCGTATGGACGCGCGGACGGTCACACAAACGAACGCATGGACGGACGGAAGCAAGAACGAATGGACGGATGGATGCTTCGCCCCACTCTCCATCATTCACCCCGTGGATATGCTGCCATTTTTTTCGTTAAAAAGGCTTTTGTCTTTAGTCTGCATATAATCGGGAATCTCGTTTATTTTTCGTGGCCCAGTGACTGTGCCCGTAATGTAATTTTAAAAAAGAACTTATCCTATGCAAATTGTATTTGAGTCATTCTCATTCTGAATCGAAATTTAATCATCTGGAGGAGGGACGTGCATTCCATTTTTTAATCACTGTCATTTTCGCGTAGTATTTGTTTTCGTAAAGCAATGAAAAAGCAGACAATATGGAAAACCTAGAATTGAAGTCGAGTTGTGCAGAAACTCAATATCATTATATAAACTTTTTTTTCGTTTTCTTTGAGTTGGCTCACATTTAGATCACATTAAGAGATCCTCATAACAGGCGCAGCTGCCTTGACCACCTCGCAACGAGAAAAATGCACAGATGCCGGATTATTTGAAACAATTAGGTTATCTGTCCAGTGCTCTTTTCAAGTACACTTATTTCTTTTTCTTCATTAATTCTCTGATCTTTTCTAGTTCGAATAGCGTTCTGTGTTGTTTCTTCAGTGTGTGAGCTTTCTGGGGCATTCAAAACATGGTCCAATGAACTGCATCTAAATAAGGGAAAGTGTGCTTGTTTTCCATAAAAGGAAATAATAATAATAATAATAATAATAATAATAATAATAATAATAATAATAATAATAATAATAAAGCTAGCAATGCCTTCTCTAGTGACAAAAATGGAGTATTTTTAGGGCTTGGCAGGGCACAATGAAAATGTGATATAAGTTATGAACAACTATCGCAAATTTATCAACTTTACGCATTGTTCCAAGCCTTTCACTATCCTCTAGCAAAAAAATCAATGTTACAGCACGTCCATGCGTGTGCCTCTGAGTACTTTTTAAAATAAATTTTATTACGTTTATGCTTATCCTAAAGTAATTCATGTTCTATTTTTGCACTTGCTGAATTCATTATCCCGCCGCCAATAGGGCGAAATTTTGTTTTAGGTTATATTTATTACGAGTAAAGAAAAATTATTTGTTCACTTTGCTAGCTGAAACAGGTTCGTTTAGCAGCCCATGAAATACAGTCGCGCCCAGAGTAGATGGATCATAGCCAGAAATGCACAGGAAATTGAAGTTGCTTCGTAACTTGTGTAGCAGACTTGCCTCACAAAAATATCAGCGTGTGCGTTGGCGCCACTGCTTGTGACTCAAGGATTACCTTGTCTGGGGCCGAAAAGTCGAGAGAGATGCAAATAAAATAAGTATTCAATATTTTCTGCTGCCAGAGAGGCCATTTGAGTGGCAAGGAGGTGTTGTACGACAGTCACATGACTAGTTGAAACTGCTAAAAACAAAAAAAAAACACACCATATGAGTGCCACTTCATGGAAGGAGTCACCTTGACTCATCATGCGTGACAGAAGCGCAAATTCGCACCCGGTGACAAAAAAAAAAAGAACTGAGCACCCAGTGTAGGCCGTTGATACTCACCGCTAATTTTTCAACGAGCATATTTGGACGTTGTTTCCAACTGTCTTCCTAGCTAAGGTAGCAAACTCTCTTTCCTCTTCCATCTCCTCCACAAATAGATATTGAAGATTACGCTCGCAAGAGGAGCTTTTCGTTCGTGGCAACATACCGCTAAGTGAGCTTCTCCGATGAAACATCTGCCAGAAGTACTGCACGGCGCCACGTAGAAGCTTTAGGAACGCAGGAGGCATGGCGGTTGTGACTTGTCTCTTTTTGTGTTCAGTTCACATATGCAAAACAACAAAAAATACAAAAAATTGGCAGACCGCACGTACAGTAGGAATCGTTTATAGCGAAGCACGAATGAGAAATGTTGGTATGTCACTTTAAGATCAGCACAAGGTAATGAGGTGGAGGTAAATGATGCCGTACATGACTTCCGTGCCATGATTATCATGTTTGAATGTGTCGTTTACTTTCGTCATCTATTCACGTCACGTGATACCAAACTTAGTGTATGTGGAGCTAGCAAAATGGCCGCGAGCATACTATAAGCGTGGCATGTTGTCATGCTCGTACATGATACATGTTTCAGGATTATCATGTTTGCACCAGCCACATACTTCGTTATTCATTGACGTCACGTAACACGAAATTTGGTATATGTGGAGCAATCAACAGCCGCGAGCGCATCATGAAGGGCCCAGTATACTCCAATGTAGCGTTGATGCACGCGCATGCTGGGCACAGCGACGCTACCTTAGCAAAGCGCGAGCACTCTATAGTCTCACGCCAGGCACGACCAGTCGGCGCAGCCCGACGGCAACTGGCGCGAAATGCGACATGCTCCATTTCGCGCCGATGCGTTACCCAGACAACACTGCGTCTCCCTACTTTCGTGATGGTGGGACGCCGGACGCGCTGAAACACGCCTGCGTCAAAGCTATGCAGCGCAACGCGCACCTGCGAGTGTATGGCAGGACCGGCGCCTGGCGTGGCAACGCCGGCATGACACGACGAAAGAAACGCAGGCCAGCGCTCGCACCGCGTCACGACGAAATGTATTGGCGCCTTGACTGTGGCCATGTATACATGTTCTCAGATGTCACGCATCTCAAGGTTATCACGTTTGCACCATTCAAATACCTTCGTCATTCATTGGCGTCACGTAATATCGAATTCGGAATATGTGAAGCTAGCGCAACAGCCACGAGCGCATCATCAGTGTGGCATGTAGTCATGTTGTTACATGACACGCATGTCGTGATTACCATGTTTGAATGTGTCATTTACATATGTCGTACGTTCGCGTCACGTAATACCGAGTTTGGTACAAGTGAAGGTAGAGAAACGGCCACGACAGCATCATGAGCGTAGCATGTATACACGACTTTAGTCATGTAACAACATGACTATAGTCATGTTGTTACCTGTCAAGCACCTCATGTTTATCTCGTTTGCACCCGCATCATACCTTCGTAATCAATTCATGTCCCGTAATACCAAATTTCGTATACGTGAAGCTAGTAAAACGGCCGCCAGTGCATCATGTGTGTGGCGTGTAGTCATGTTGTTACATGACTTGCATCTGATGATTATTATGTTTGCACCAGTCACATACCTTCGTCATTCATTCACGTATTGTAATACCAAGTTTGGTTTATGAGATGCTAGCGAAACAGCCGCGAGCGCATCATGAGCGTGGCTTGTAGTCATGCTGTTACATGACACGCATGTCATGATTTTTATGTTGGGGTCTGTCGCTTGTGTTCACCATGCAATCATGTCACACCATACCGGTTTCACATCATGCCTTGTTAACGAAACAACCGAAAGAGCTGCAGGACCGTGAAATTTAAGTCATGACATTCTTGACAGAGATGTCATGATATTCATCTTAAGGTTAGTCAAATATGTCCTTTATACAGTCATGGTATGTCATTCCAAATTAGGTATTGATGCCGTTATTGAAATAGCCTGCAGAGCTAAATGTCGTAGGCGAATAGATAGATAGATAGATAGATAGATAGATAGATAGATAGATAGATAGATAGATAGATAGATAGATAGATAGATACCTTAACGTCGCCGAAGTTCGCTATGATATGCTTCGCATTTAAGAACGCCAAGCCTGCGCTGAAGGCGCAGCACAGTCACAGCGAAATCTGGAAGAGCGGCCTTTCAAAGCCTTTTTAGGGGCGAAGCTCCTTATAGCGGCACCCGTTCGTCTCTCGTAGCCATTGTAGTAGTGTGTAACAAGTATAACATTTTGACCTCCAAGCTGGTGCCGGTGAGAGATTTCTTCTGTGCGTTGTTGAATGAAAGAATTCGCTCAATGCACATGCCAATGGCTGCTAAGGAGGAATGAGAGACAGGAAAATTCAGCTTTTAGTTAACGCGCCCGCCAGCTGCGAATTTTTTATTGTTCAGCAACGCACAGAAGACAAAAAAGGGTTGCTACGTTATACTCGCTGGGCGTAACCTCCTAGGTTTTAGAAATGTTTAGCGAGCGTTGGGCCGCAGTGCCATGAAAACAGTGAACTAATATATACCATGAACTCGAGGTGGTTAAAGTTGGGAAGTAGACACGAAGCGCAAGCCATAGGAAAGTGTGCGTGTGCCTCTTCTTGTTCACTCCTTGGAATGTCCGCTGGATGGCGGTGCTTCTATATGAGGAATATATGATGCAAAGGTGCGAGATGGTGGTACTTGGAGTGTTGAATAGGTGGACGAACGGACACACATGTGTGGACGGACGCACGGATGGCTGCACGGACGGATGGACGCATGGACGGACGCAGGAGCGGATGCATGGAGGAAAGCAGGGACGGACCCACAGATGAACATGCGGACGCACGAACAGACGCACGTACGGACGGGCGGATGGACGCACAGGTGGCCACACGGACCCACGCGTGGATGGACGGAAGCAAGAACGAATGGACGGATGGATGCTTCGCCCCACTATCCATCATTCACTCCGTGGATATGCTGCCATTTTTTTATAACACTCATTGACTAACTGCTGCAAGCAAACTTGCTTGATGCCCACTATGGCATTAGGATTAAAAATTTAATATAATAGTCTGGCATTCACTATGCTATTTTTCGTCAATATTTTGAGAAGCATTGTATCCGCTAAACCGTAGCGAGGAACTTTGTGTCAATTCTTAATGCAGTGGCTGACCACGATGAGGAATTATGCCTGAAGTGCACAAGCGTGGCGAAGTGACTCTGGTTTTAAACCCGGACGCGTTCAGACGCAGCATGTCGTGGTTCGTCGGAGCGGTTGAAGCGGTCGAGTGAGGCCGCGGTAACAGGATCACTGCAATGGAAAAGGATGAGTACCGTTTGATTCTGCTTTATCTGCCAAGTGGGCGCTCTGTTTTGGACACGGTTTTTATGAATGCATAGTGATGTACGAGCAAGGCCTTTTCGAGTGGAAGACTGCAGAGACACGTTGGACCATCTGCGTCTGCTCGCTAAAGTGTTCGCCTTGGGTGACTACCAGATGAATCACGTTTTGGCAGTAACCTTCAGAAGCGACGAAGAGACCAAAAGGCTTCTTGCAAGCAGTAACGTCAAAGTTAAAGGTCGACGTTGTGTCGTCATTTACCCGACAAGCAGGAATTTCCGGATTAAAGTTTATTGGCTTCTGTACAACACAGCCGACGAGACGTAAGGGTGGCGTTTCTGCCCTACGGCCATGTCACAGACATCACACGTGAGCGATGACGTGTGAATGGCGTCACGGATAAAGAGTCAACAACTAGGACTGTTACTCTGAAGCTTAAATTGGCATCACCTTTGAGCATATTCCCCATCACTTGCAAGTTGCTGGTGAACAAGCCCTCGTGGTCGTCCCGGGTAGAGCTCCACTGTGCCTGCGACGTGGAAATACTGGCCATATTCGCCGAGATTGTCGTGTACCGCGGTGTGGACAGTGCCGACGCCACGTACACGAGGACGCGGTCTGCACTCGAACGTACGCCAGTGTTACGGTACCTGCCAGGATAACGGCGAGTGAAGACACTGTGGAGCTCATGATGGACGAGGCCGATACCGAGGAGGTCGCTGGCAGCACACCGAGACCTGAAAGCACAGAAGACACTGAGGGACACACGGCTATCGTCTCCCTTATTTCCGAAGCAGAAAAAAATTGGCAGATCCCACATACAGTGTGAATCAATGATATGCGAAGCACTAATAAGAAATGTTGATATGTCACTTTAAAACCAGCACAACATTACGAGGTGGAGGTAAATGATGCCGTACATGACTTCTATGTCATGATTATCATGTTTGGATGTGTCATTTACATTCGTCATGTGTTCACGTCACGCGATACCAAATTTAGTATATGTGGAACTAGTGAAACGGCCACAAGCATGCTATGAGCGTGGTATGTTGTCATGTTCTTACATGACATGCGTGTCAGGATTATAATGTTTGCACCAGTCATATATTTCGTCATCTATTGACGTCACCTAATACCAAATTCGGTATATGTGGAGCTATCAAAATGGCCGTGAGCGCATCACGAAAGACCAGATATACCCCGATGTAGCGTTGACGCGCGCGCACGCTTAACACAGCGACGCTACGTTTGCAAAACGCCAGGCGCGACCAGCGTCCGTCGGTGCGGCCCAACGGCAACCGGTGCGAAAAGTGATATTATGCATCTCGTGCCGATGCGCAGCGTAGACAACACTGCATCTCCCTCTTATCGTAAAGGAGGGACGCCGGACGTGCTGAAACGCACATGCGTCAAAGCAACGCAGCGCTGCGCGCGCCAACGAGTGTATGGCAGGACCGGCGCCTCGCGTTGACACGCAGGCGTGACGTGATCAAATGAAAGCCGGCGAGCATGCGCACCGCGTCACGTCGAAATGTAATGTCGGCTTGACTGTGGCATGTAGTCATGTTATCACATGACAGGCATCCTATGATTATCATGTTTGCACCAGTCGGATACTTTCGTCATCCAATGGCGTCACGTAAGACCAAATTTACCATATGTGAAGCTAGCGAAACGGCCGTGAGCGCATCGCCAGTGTTAAATGACATGGATCTCATGTTTATCTTGTTTGCACCAGTATCATACCTTCGTCATCCATTCACGTCTGGTAATACCAAATTTGGTTTAAGTGAAGCTCGCGAAATGGCCGCCAGCGCATCATGAGCGTGGCATGTAGTCATGTTGGTACATGACACGCATCTCATGATCATCATGTATGCGCTAGTCACATGCCTTCGTCATTCATTCACATACTGTAATGCCGCATTTGGCATAAGTGACACTAGCGAAACGGCCGTGAGCGCATCATGAGCCCGGCATGTTGTCATGTTGTTACATGACACGCATGTCATGATTTTAATGTTAGGTTCGGTCGCTTGTGTTCGCCATGCAATCATGATATGTCATACCAGTTTTGCAACTTGCCATGTGAACGAAACCACCGCAAGAGCTGCAAGACCATGAAACGTAAATAATGACATTCATGACATACTTCTCATGATTTTCATGTTATGACAATTCAAATAGGTTCTTCATGCAGTCATGTTATGCCATAGCAAGTTTGGTATCGATACCATTATTTAAACGGCCAGAAGACATAAAAGTCGTTGGCGGCTAGATAGATAGATACGCTCAAAGTCGACGAAGTTCGCTAAGAAATGCGCATTAAAAAATGGCAGCATATCCACGGGGTGAATGATGAAGAGTGAGGTGAAGAATCCGTCCGTCCATTCGTTCTTGCTTCCGTGCGTCCATGCGTACGTCTTTGTGACCATGCATGCTTCCATTCGCCCGTCCATGCGTGCGTCTGCTCGTGCGTCCGCACATTCATCAGTGCGTCTATCCCTGCATTCGTCCATGCATCCGCCCCTGCGTCCAACCATGCGTTTATCCGTCCGTGCAGCCATCCATGCGTCCATCCATGCATCTGTCTGTGTGTCCGTTCGTCCATCTAGTCAACACTCCATGTACCACCGTCTCGCATCTTTTCATCATATATTCCACATATAGAAGCACCGCCATTCAACGGACATTCCAAGGACTAAAAGAGAGGTGGCACACGCACACTTATTGCGGCTTGCGCTTCGTGTCTACTTCCCACCTTTAACCACTTTGAGTTTATGGTGTATTCATGGCACTGTGACTCAACGCTCGCTAAACCTTTCTAAATCCAAGGAGGTTACGCCCAGCGAGTGTAACGTAGCAACCCTTTCTTGTCAGATAGTGCTCAATGTATATGCCAATGGCTGCTTATGGGGAATGAGGAGGAGGAGGAGGAAAAAACCTTTATTGATGCTGGCTGTGCCAGATGCTGGCTGTGCCCTTATCTCCACCGGGCTGGTCGACATCCCTAGTCCGGGACGTTATTAGTCAAGGCCGCCACCCGAGCCCGCTGCACTAAAGTTCGCTGTTCCTCTAGTGTGGAGCTATTGAGTAGGGTCGTCTCCCAGTCCTCTTTGGTGGGGTTGGGAAAGGGGGTTAATTTTGGGTTCATTTGGCAGGCCCAGACCATATGGTAAGTGTTGGCCACTTCCCCACAGTACTGGCACTGCCCACTTATTTTAGGGTCATAATATTTTAGTATGGCTGGACAGAGCAGCGTATTTGTCTGTAGGCGCCGCAGGATGCGCTACTCCGTTTTCGAGAGTCCCTTCGCTGGTGCGAGATACAAGCGGCGTTGCTTAATGTGGTATTTTTTGATTTCTCGAAACCGTGTTAAAGATGTGGGACGTTCAGGTCTATCAGGGGAACGGGGAGTTTCCCGGGAAGTAAGCACGCGGGCCGCTGCATGTGCAGCCTCGTTACCCTGTAGACCCTGACGTCCCGGAGTCCATCTAAGACGTTTTGGGGTAGGATCGTGGTTCCTGATGCTGAATTTTAAAAGTCTATTAGCCAATGGAGAGATTTCTTCTGCAAGATAGCTCTCGCAGGCTCTTCGAAAGTCTGTAACTATTTGTTTTGAGTTTGGATGGGATACTGCCAGTGCAATGGCCACCTCCTCCGCCTTATTTGAGCTTGTGGCTTTGAAAGTGAAGCCGTTCACCTGCGTTCCTTGATGTATTACCGCCGATGGGAAATGAGAGACTGGAGAATTTGCCTTTTAGTTAACGCGCGCGCTGTGAATTTTGTATTGTTCAACAACGCACAGGAGAAACCTCCCACCAGCACCACCTTGCAGGTCAAAGCGTAAGACATGTTATTACTACGACGAGGGACGAACAGGTGACGCTTTAGAAAGCTTCGCCCCTAAAACAGCATATGGTAATGGACATTGCAGAAACCTCGGCGCAAGTGACAGTGACGCCTACATCAAAAGCAAGTAAGGTAGTGGAGGACGTGACAGGAGAGAATTTGCAAGTGAGTGAATTGGCGATGAAAGCTTCTAGCTGCACAACAGGCAAACGGGCACGGCAGGACGTGGGAGAGAACGGCGCTGCAGGAGACGCTGGCGTTGAAGAGCCACCACCTAAAGCATTACCACCGCGTCGATCGGCGTTGCGCTCGTGGCCTACCATCTCGCCGGATAGGTGTCCGGCGGCGTCGTCGCCTTCGTAGCATCGAGGGCGCGACTACGCAAGAGAACAAGGCATGCGGCTGGCAGGCTCGGCTGCACTGAGTGGTGGAGGCGAGCATCATGTTCCCATTCTCAGTCGACTGCATACCATGGGTACGGAAAGTTTTTTTCGTTTTGTTTCATTTAACGTGCCAGGTCTCGCTTGCAGAAAAAAACAGCATCAACTGTATTGACTCGTTGTAGAGCGAGATCTCGACGTTATGGCTGTACTGGAAACGAAAGTTGAAGGTGAACAAGAGACTAAGAGCATGGTGCGGCCTTTTAGTTCACGGTTCAGTGTTTGTGCAAGTCATGTCATTGGTTCCTCAGCCGGTTGTGCTTTATATGTCCGCCAGATACATGGGCTGGTCGTTATATTTGTTACATCTAGTTTATCGGGAAGGTCAGTAGTATTTGATTTCAGGCACTTTGCTTCTAAATGGTGCGTAATTACTTTGTATGCACCGAATGTGCTATCCGAACGTAGTTATTCCTTGCAATCTCTAGTTGGATATCGTGATACCGACAGACAGGTTGAAATAATGGGAGACTTCAACTGTGTGCTTTCTGCACATGACAAAACCAGCAGTGCACCATACATGGATCTCAGTACGGCAGCCCTTAGCAATACTATAGACCGATATAGCCTTGAAGATGTGGCGCAATGTCTATATACGGGGCAAAACATTCATTTTACGCACTTTGTGAATTCCATTCACGCTCGTCTGGACAGAGCTTATGTAACGGCGAGTATATTACCAATGTGTAACAAATACGTATTCGAACCAGTCTTTTTTACGGATCACTGCATAATCAGCTTTAATATCCGCGGTGGTGGCGCTAGACAAAGTAAGTTTTCCTGGGGCCTTTGGAAGCTGAAGTCGTAGCTACTGGAGGACGACATTTTTAAAGAGAATGTACTAGAACATGTCAGTAAAATTAACAAAAGTGGCGGAATAGCGATTTGTGCTCAGTGGGAATATTTTAAAATTGATATTAAGATGATGGCAATAGAAGAGCATGCACAATTAAACGAGAGCAGAAAATGGAGGAAGAATTGCTAAAACATAATTTTGCTGCAATGTTAGAGGAAGAAGCAAAATCACCAGGAAGATTCACGGAAGATATTTGCAAGGCTGGGTAAAAGCTGGAAGTTTTTGACATTGAGCGTTATAGGGGGGCTATATTTCGAGCTGGTGCTGAAAAGTTGTTCGTTGGTGAAGCACCAACAAAACAATAACTGGGTGAAGAGAAGAGATATGCCTGCAAAAATACCATGGAGGAAATCCATCATAATGGTGTCGTTTACACAGATAATGAGAAAATAGGAAACGTTTTTTCTAACTACTATCGAGATCTGTTTAAGCTATCGGAGGTTGACATAGGAATGTTAAGGGAGAAATTCTTACCCCTGATGTCAAAAGTGCCAGAAAGTCTTGTTCTGGGGTTGGAACTGCCAATTTTAAATTTAGATTGGAACCTGAACTTGGCAAAATTTAACGCTAGAACCTTATCTAGTGAGGGAAGTCTAGCTGTACTATTAGAGGAGCTAGAGGGTGATAAATGGGATATAATAGGGCTCAGTGAGGTTACGAGGACACATGAGGCCTATACGGTGCTACAGAACGAACACATCCTTTGCTATAGGGGCTTGGCTGACAGAAGAGAACTGGGAATGGGGTTTCTAATTCACAGAAACATAGCTGGCAACATAGAGGAATACTATATCATTAATGAAAGGGTGGTAGCTATCGTAATTAAACTGAATAAGAGATACAAGATGAAGGTGGGACAGGCTTATGCGCCTATATCAAACCATGATGACGCTACAGTTGAAATCTTCTGTGAAGACGTGGGATCTGCAATGAATAAGGTAAAAACACAGTATACCATACTGATGGGAGACTTTAATGTAAAGGTAGGGAAGAAGCAGGCTGGAGACCTGGCAGTAGGCGATTATGGCATCGGTACTAGAAACGCCAGAGGAGAGCTACTAGCTGAATTCGCAGAACGCAATAATTTACGGATTTTGAATACCTTCTACCGAAAACGAGGAAACCGCAAGGGGACTTGGAGGAGCCCTAATGGCGAAAATAAGAACTAACTAGATTTTATCATGAGTGCACAACCAGGCATTGTGCAAGATGTGGAAGTGGTTGGCAAGGTACGATGCAGTCACCATAGAATAGTACGGTCCCGAATTCGCCTAGACTTGAGGAAGAAACGACAGAAACTGATACGCAAGAAGCCAATCAATGAGCTAACACTGAGAGGGAAAGTACAGGAATTAAGAGTCTTGCTTCAGAACAGGTACTCGACTTTTAGTGAGGAAACCAGCCTTAGCGTAGATACCATGAATTATAATTTGACTTGTATCATTACGGAGTGTGCAGTGGAAATTGGAGGCAGGGTAGTTAGACAGGACACTGGCAAGCTTTCCCAGGAAACATAGAATCTCATTGAGAAGCGTCAAACCCTGAAAGTCTCAAGTACAACAGACAAAATAGGACTGGCAGAGCTTTCGAAGCTGATTAATAGGCGTAGGGTATCCGATGTAAGAAGGCACAACCTGGAGAGAATTGAACACGCTCTGAAAAACGGAGGAAGCGTCAAAGGAGTGAAGAGGAAACTTGGGATAGGCAAAAATCGGATAAATGCACTTAGGGACAAAGAAGGCAAAATAACTACCAATATGGATAGGATAGTTAAAATAGCAGAGAAGTTTTACAGAGCTCTGTGCAGTAGTCGGGACAACCACGAATTTATTACTATAAGAACTAGCAGTAACCCAGATGACATTCCACCAGTAATGATAGAAGAAGTCAGAAAAACTTTTGAGAGCACACAAAGGGGCAAAGCTGCTGGTGAGTATCAGGTAATATCAGATCTGCATCAGATTGTGTTAGAAAAACTAGCCACTCTGTTTACGAGGTGTCTCCTGACGGGAAGAGTACCAGAGTCTTGGAAGAACGCTAACATCATCTTTATACATAAGAAAGGAGATGACAAGGACTTGAAGAATTACAGGCCGATCAGCTTGTTCTCTGTAGTATAGAAGCTATTTACAAATGTAATTGCTAACAGAGTAAAGAAAACATTCGAAATCCTGCTTGTTCCTTTGGTTGCTTGAATTCTAACAGGCTAATCAACAATCGACCACATTAATACTATCAATCAGATAAAAGAGAAATGCTCAGAATATAACCAACCACTATACATAGCCTTCATAAATTACAAGGCATTTGATTCAGTAGAAATATGAGCCGTCATGCAGACACTGCGGAATCAGGGCGTCGATGAAGTATATATAAACATCCTGAATGAAATCTACAGGGGATCAATAGCTACCATAGTGCTTCATAATTAAAGCAACAGAATACCAATCAAGAAGTGTGTAAGGCAGGGGGACACAATCTCCCCAATGCTATTTACCGCGTGCTTACAGGAGGTTTTCAGAAGCCTAGAATGGGAACAGTTAGGGATAAGAGTTAATGGAGAGTACCTTAGTAACCTGCACATTGCCGATAACATTTCATTGCTGAGTAACTCAAGGGACGAATTGCAACTCATCATTACGAAGTTACACAAGGAGAGCAGAAAGGTGGGTCTTAAAATTAGTCTGCAGAAAACGAAAGTAATGTACAACAACCTCGGAAAAGAGCAGCGCTTCGAGATAGGTAATAGTGCATTTCAAGTTGTAGAAGATTATGTCTACTTAGCGCAGGTAATAACCACGGAGCCGAACCACGATATTGAAGTAACTAGAAGAATAAGAATGGGGTGGAGCACATTTGGCAAGCACTCTCAAATTATGACAGGTAGATTGCCACTATCCCTCAAGAGGAAGGTATATAACAGCTGTATCTTGCCGGTACTTAGCCACAGAGCAGAAACCTGGAGACTTACGAAGAGGGTTCAGCTTAAATTAAGGACGACGCAGCGAGCAATGGACAGAAAAATGGTAAGTGTAACCTTAAGAGACTTGAAGAGAGCAGAGTTGATTAGGGAACAAACGGGGGTTAAGGATATCATAGCTGAAATCAAGAAGAAGAAATGGACATGGGCCGGACATGTAGCGCGTAGACAGGATAATCGCTGGTCATCAAGAGTAACTAACTGGATTCCCAGAGAAGGCAAGTGGGTTAGGGGGAGGCAGAAGGTTAGGTGGGCAGATGAGATTAAGAAGTTTGCGGGTATAAATTGGCAGCAGCAAGCACAGGGCCGGGTTAACTGGCAGAACACGGGAGAGGCCTTTGTCCTGCAGTGGACGTAGTCAGGCTGATGATGATGATGATGATGATGATAACATTGAGGAGGAGGAGGATTTCAGATTTGGAAGTTGAAAGAGCTATTGAACGGCTAAACCTAGGAAAGTCACCTGGACCAGATGGGTTTAGCGCAGATTTTTACAAAACGTTTAAGTCCGTATTTTCTCCAACTTCGACTAGTCCTTTTATTGAAGCTTACAAGTGTAAGATTTTGCCTCTCAGATTTCTGACGGCGTACACTATTGTAATCCCAAAAACAGAGGATTAATCTAAACTGTGCTTAATAAAATCGTCTCGCCCCATTAGCTTAACAAATGTAGATTACAAGATCTTCATAAAAATATTGGCTAAGCGATTACAGGGTGTAATAAAGAAAATTGTAGGTCCACACCAGACGTGTGGAATCGAAGGACGCAGAAGTGTAACCAATTCACATAAGGCCAGAGCTGTTCTAGAGTGCTGCGATGCGGCTTAGACATGTGTAGCAATGCTTCAGTTGGATTTAGAGAAAGCTTTTCATCTTGTGTCACATAATGTTCTGATTAGTGTCTTGGGGTTTTGTAAAGGGGGCTGTATTATCAAAGAGAAAGTGGCTATGGCATATAAGGGCTGTACAACGAAACTAACTGTTAATATGTTGGTGGGGGCGCGCATTAACTTGCAACGCTCCGTGAGTCAGGGCTGCCGTCTTTCACCATTGTTGTTCAGTTTGTTTTTAGAGCCTTTCTGTGTGAGTGTGATGAACAGCAGTGCCATCCATGAATTTAAACTACCTGAGAATGAAGTGCGATCACTTGCATATGCTGATGATGTGGCAGTTTTCTGTTCAGATCGCGACAGTGTTAACGAAGTAGTCCATATTGCGAAACAATTTTGTACAGCCAGTCGGAGTTCGATAAACTAGGAAAAGTGCTTGAGATATTGGTATGGGGATTGGCCTTCCACTCCAGACATTTTTGCCAACATGTCATAGTTGAATCAGGCTGCCAAATATTTGGGGTACCACTAGAATTTTATCGTGACAGTGAGCTGTACTGGCAGCGGAAAGCCATTGAAGTGCGTGAAAAAGTGGATAATGTTAGAGGATGGGACTTTTCGATTTTCACGCTGGCACCATATATAATCTTTTCTTTGTCTTTAAACATTGGTACACATTTCAGGTTTTTTATTTCTCGCGTGTAAACATGCAGAAGCTGCACCGTGTGTTTGCAATATTTATATGGGGATCAGTGTGGGAATGGTCTAGTCACACTAATCTTTTTCGTAGTGTTCGACTCAGGGGTCTCAGTTGGCCACATTTGTTTTTAATACAAGTCGTTAGTCGTTTTATGTTTGTGAGAGACACAAGAGACTCATTTCTACGTTCAGTTATTCAGCTGTGGCTTGGAAGAGTTTTTTTACCTTCACTTGTTGTCACCGCAGACTAAAGGACACTTCAAAAAGAGTATATAACATACAATAAGATTGACTAGTTTTTATACGCTGCAATAAGGAGTCGAAGAGACATGAGCATCTCTCGTGAGAAAAAAGTAGCTGTTATTTATTCTGAAGGCCAGCTGTTTCAATACGTGCTTCATTGACGCCTGAGTGACTCGTTTCGATCGATCCACACACTCAAGTAAACTATGACTGGTGGGCCGTAACAAACATACCAATACATTTAGTGACCACTAAAATATTGCCAGATTTGATTAAATTTCTGTTTTTACATCGCGTCTCACCTAAATAGCTTATTTTTGTCTTAAAACTGTAGCGTTATTGGGAAGTTTGAGTTATAACAGAGTAATAGGTGTGTTGGCTTCACTCAAGTTTAAAACAGTCGTCATTGAGGAAGTGACACGGTCTTATATAGACATAACAGCACACAAAAGGGCAGCACGCAAAACAAATTGAAAAAGGTACGTTCACAAAACGGTTGTCGGTTTTGTATATAATTTTCGGCACTGCGTGTGTTTCTACGAGCACGCACCACACCTTAAATGAGAGTACTACGGCAACAGATAACTACACTGAGTGCCGGTCCAGTGCCGCTGAAGTGCTTAGGCCCAAGATGGCAGAGCATCTTGCAGCATTACTTCTGAATAGTTTCTGCAGGCGTGTCTGGGAAGTCGTGTCTCTGTGTTCACTTGACCACTCCCTGTCCAATGGCATCCATGGGAAAAGGTGTAGTAACTAAAAATAGGCCCAGCCACCGCACACTAAAGTGATTTACCTAGTGATAAAGTGGCGGTCCAGTGTCGAGTGCGGTAATGAATAGCGGCTCAGTTAGCGCACTCCAACAGCAAGGTTTTACACGGTATCAGCGCGACAATGCATTCTCGCAGAAGGGAAGCTCATGCAGTTGTCTATAGTCGTGGCAAAACACGAAGGGCATAAGCAAACCATGGAAGCTTTGGTGCATGCAATAACAAGATTGCAAAACACTGGAGGCAAAGAAATTCCGGCAACCAACATTCATTCACCGATGCCCAACGAAAACATTTAGACAAAGCACGCAAAGAAAAACAAGGAGCAGCGCAGTGTGTTAACTAAGCATTTTTTTCACTGAGCAGGTCTATAATAGAATACCAACTAGCCCAATCCATAACTTTAGAACCAACACTTAACTCTTGATAATAGGTCCTTCATACGGAACACCTCGAAAGGCATAAAATTTTTCGGTTGATTTATAGGTAAGGTTCTTGGAATTATTTTTGCTGAGTGACATTTGGCTTAAACAAAGAGGGAACGCATACAGTGGGAGTACCTCGCTGTACTTTAACACGATGCCATGGGCAGGTGGCTCCAGCGCAAGGGTCTCTGTGCCACCATTGGAGTTTCTCAGTATGTTAGGAGTGTGCTGTCTAGGACGACAACCGCAGTGACCGCAAAGATTTTCTCGTCGAGTACATTCACAGTCTAGCACATTCTCATGCACATATAGACCAGTTACTTCGCCATCCCTCAAAATATCACTAGATTGGCACAAATGATTTTATAAATTATGGATTTCCAAGAGTAAGAGAACCAAATAGATAGAAAAACAGTGAACCTAGCGCATTCTCAAACCGGCTGGCTACATTGTGCATTTTCCAATCTGTAGCATAAAATTTAGGTTCTTCTATTTTGTCCCAAACAGCGTGTATTTGGACCCACAACTTCGTTCTCAGCTGCACAATGCCGCAGCCGCCAAGCTTATATGGCAGCATTTTCATTCACAATAACCACTATTTCTTAGCAGGAACATGTTCTGACTTGGAAAGTCCAAAAAAGCAGCTAGTTCGCAAAGATACATCACAAAAATAGTAGGTGCACAGATAAGGAGACCAATAATTGTCTTGCCGGTTTAGTCCATTGTTTCACGCCTATTTTCTTTTATAATCAAGTTTTAATTATCTGATTGAGCTCGACCTAAGAGCAATTTACTACGTAACTTGAATGCAGACTCTTGCAAAGCTTATAGAGTTGTGAAGGACTGAAGACTAAGGTTTGTGTGGGAACTGCCTCTGACACGCACTACGAAGCTACAACTAAGAAGGCCGGGTTTTCAGCTTTCTTGCTATACTCACGTAGTTGCGCAAGTATGAGGCGTGTTCTTGCCCTTCTCATTTTCACTAGCTTTATTTCCACCTTGAAGCGCCACCAGCACTCCACACCTCAACTACACGACTGTACGACACGGGAAAGCTTTCCAGCTCAGAGGTGTCACATGTACGACCGTCGTTTTAAAGGCTCGCTTCTTCTCTGCACCGCCGTACCGCGAACGGCTTTGCACAGTGCAGTACCTCACCAAACATTCTGCACGGCGCTATTCCGGACGTGCTCTCGCACAGCGTTAGAGTTTTCTCCTCTATTGAATCTGTTCCCGCCTATACTCTTGCGAAATGAGAACAGGAGGCAACCGCTTCCGGCGAATTGCAGTGACCCAATCTGACCGATCCTTAACCTCCTGTTTACATCGTCCCAGTTTTCTGTCGGGCCTAATTTCCTTCGTAAGCCAACGCTCTGCGCAAAGGTCAAAGCCTACGCATGGTGCGAACTTTCACTCTGTCAGGGGAGAAGCGAATAAAAAAAGAGCGATCCTGTTGTGCGAGCACGTGTTCGCAGGAAGTTAATCTTCTCCCGGAAGGAAGCCCCGAGGCGCTTTCAAACTGCGACCTGCATACCAAAACAATCTTTCTCTGTTTTTGTTTTTTGTTTTTGTCGCTGACGTCCTTTTTTTTTGTCATTTTGTATCTCACTGTTGCGATCTGTGAAAATGACAATACCGCGTTTCTCTCGAAGAAATAGGTATCCTGAAAGTTTTCTGAGACATGGAAGCTCATTTTTTTCAGTCTATCTCTTGTTCACCATGTTCAAAAAGTTCACTTGTATTGTGAGTAGTAAAGATTTTTGTAGCCATGGAAATGCACTGGATCAATCAGGGTGCATCTGGAAAAGATTTGTAAAGACTAATGACGCAGTTCATTTTGGATAGTAGCATTCTTTTTTTTTACCTCAACGGTGTATCTTGCGTACCAATAAGCACTGTTTCGTCGCTCTACAAACTTCACAACCTACACAAGCGGAGCATGCTGCCCGTCAATAATATACTTTTACGTCATTTCTAATATTGTCAGATTAGTATACCTCGTATATTCATCGCCAGTGGTGATATTTGCAGAGAAGAGGCAATCTGTGAAGCTACGATTTTATATGGCTGCATTACCCACAACAAAACTTTGTGATTGTGGCTCGGCGTTGATCATCGGGTAGCATGCTTCATGCCAGGCACAGTGGTCATCTTTCGGCGAGTATGACCTGTAATAAGGCCCGAATATTTCAGTAGAAGTGCTCCAGAAAGAGCAACAAGGGGTCCCATTGTGGAGATCTCCATTAAAAACATTGCTACAAATAAATCCGGCTTTCATAGCACATAACCCTGCAATTATTTTTGTATAAGAAAAAATTCAACCAGCTTTGTTTCGCGGACGCCAATGAAACAACGAAGCTGGTAGCGTTCCCCGCGTCAGGTACCCGCATATCTGCGTCTTTCAGGTATGTTTAATTACTGATGCTTATTAACCACACTTTTTTAAGCTTCAAGGTGTTACCATAGGCAACATTTTTTAAAAGCACGAGGTCGAATATGGGAACGCGCGCGCCATTTGTTAAGCCACCTGATTCCTTCTTCCGGTTTAGTGGAAGTTGTGTGCAGTGAGAATCACCCGATTTCTGAGGCACATACACGTGTATGATGCTAGTTTTCCCATAGGCTGCACACATTTCTGAGCCACATGCTCGTTTGTTGGTCTGTATCTAGCCTCTGTTTTCTCGGTATTGAAATTTACTCAATGTCTGCAGCACATCCCCCTTTATGATTCCCACAAGCGTTACACTGAATACCAGACATAGAATGTTCGATGCAGAACCGCTCTACTACTAAAACAGCGTTTATGAATGCAATGCTCTTGTTTGGAAGTGATATGTGCTTTACGTACACTTTCATGGCGCGAATATTAATGAGCAATTCAGGGGTGTCACATAAGCCGGCTTTTGGACAAGAGGTCTTGAATATTCAAGGTAGTTGGCTTGAAGGAGAAAAAAATTGGCAGCATATCCACGGAGTGAATGTTGGAGAGTGGGGCGAAGCCTTCGTCCGTCCATTCGTTCTTGCTTCCATCCGTCCATGCGTCCGTCTGTGTGATCGTCCATGCGTCCATTCACCCGTCCGTGCGTGCGTATGTTCGTGCGTCCGTCCCTGCGTTCGTTCATGCATCCGCCCCTGCGTCCGTTCATGCGTCCATCCATGCATCTCTCTGTGTGTCCGTTCGTCCATCTATTCTAAACTCCGAGTACCACCATTTCGCATCTTTTCAACATACATTCCCCATATAGAAGCACCGCCATCCAGCGGACATTCCAAGGGCTAAAGGAGAGGTGGCACACGCACACTTCCTTACGACTTGCGCTTCGGGTCTACTTTCCACCTTTAACCACCTCGAGTTCATGGTATATACTAGTTCACTAAATTCATGGCACTGCGGCCCAACGCTCGCTAAACCTTTCTAAAACCAAGGAGGCCCAGAGAGTATAACGTAGCAACCCTTTCTTGTCAGATAGTGCTCAATGTACATGCCAATGGCTGCCAATGGGGATCGCAGCGTGCGCGTTATCTGAAAGCCGAATGCTCCTGTCTCTTACTCCCCATTAGCAGCCATTGGCATGTACATTAAGCAATTTTTTCATTGTTCAATAACTCGCAGAATAAATCTCTCACCGGCACCACTTTGGAGGTCAAAATGTTATGACTGCTTTGGCTTGAACTTCTATGCTCTGATGATCAACCTAGAAGCACACCATGCATCACCTCACTAAAGCCTATTACAACCAGCGAGACGGAGCCAGATTTCACTTCATAATGAATTGTGGTTGCTGTCTCAGGCATTTCGCTACTTACTACAAGCTCCACTTGTTTTAGTAATTATCATTTCTAAATAATCCTGCTGTAACTTGAATAGCATAAATTTTATTCGTACGGAACAACACACAGCGCCACTATGTTACGTCACATGGTGTTTCGCGCTTTGCGTTGTTTGATGCTCACGTATAGTTTGTTTAACATTTAAGCGTAATAATTTCAAAGCAATCTATAACAAAAAGAGCATCTAGGTGTTCAGATTTTAAATATATTCGCCAAGCAGACAACATATATGATTTGCAATTGTACATACGTGAAACAGGACTTTCTTGTTTATTTCTCTGTCGCGCGTGCACTGCTCCACTCTTCTAGCCGCTCTGTGCATGCTTGTTGGTAAAAGGCGTTGATTCATGCTGTCCGATTTAACCCCCATGTTCTAGTTTGATCAGGCGAATGGACGAGAAAACAATCTCAGCTTGACTACTTCAAAACCTGCGGAATTTCAACGCAATACCGCCGGTTTTGTAGTAGTCAAACTTCTTCTGATCTGCACAAGATTCACGCATGAATGCACAAAACAGCGTGCAACTGCATGTACAACATATTTATGTGAAAATCAGTAAGAAAAGCCGCGCGTTCCACAACATATTTCAATGAGGATAATTTAATAATAAGTGTCGTGGATGGTGTTGTCGTAGTTGAAATATTTCTCGGATTCATTTTCTGAAATGAGTTTTTGTAAGACGATTTCAAAGTTTTTAATCTTACGTACACACCATTTCTTTGTAGCTGCTTCTGCACAACTGCAGAAATATGAACTTTTGGAATGCACTCACTGTAACATTCTTTTGTATTTAGAATTGCGTATAGATAGAGTGAGCACCGTCAAAACAATCAAGCGCATCCCTATTCTTGATAAAAAATTGCGAAGAAAGATAAAAATAATTACACTTTTAGCACCATGTATTCTAGTTTTTTTAGTTCACTTGCAAGATGTTCGAACCGCATTGAATACGTGCGCAGAAGAGCAATCACTACAGAAAGGTTATGTTGTTTCGGAGAGTATGCGCAGTGTAATGAGCCCATGCAGGTTGCGCTTGTTTATGGCTCTACCCAGGCGTGCCAGAGTGGGTGCTGGGGAAACATCACGTCCGTTGTTCTATCACGCGCAAGATTGAAAATCAATGCATGGCGTAGTAGCTTCCTTGGTAGGGAACCATGCGAGCATTCGTCGCTATCCGGCCGTTTGCCTTTCAGCGAGAATAGCGCTACAACTCGGGTAGACGTGTAGCTGTTTTGTGATTGCCGATGTTGTTTCTTTGCTATTTTTACCAAATAGCAAATTTACACAGCCCGCCACTAACACTTTCTTCTAATACATTGATTGCTATCCTCGTTCTTGTTATACCAGGAAATTATTATTTTTCCCTCGGTGTACGAGTTGCAGGTGACGGTAGGAAGGCTAGCCATTCAGCCTTATTTTGGGGTGTACGAATTTTGTCCGATTAACTTTATGTTTATTCTATTTCTTTAACTGCAGAGGTCTGCACCTTCAAGCAAATTATGAATTCTCATTGCTTCATATTGCTTTTTTTTCTTGGAAACTGCTTGAAGTTGCCATAATATAGTTGCACAGTGGACTTCTTCATATAGCTTCTTATCACATTTCATATCGTTACAGTTGCCGTGTGTGTAGAATATGGCTACACCAATATTAGCTCCACTCTGAATATAATGAACTTCAAGTAACGTCGTAGGAACGTTCAACCCCCTTTTCCAAAATTTCAGCCTCCTATAAGTGTATATATACATACGCGCATGCATTTTAGCGCACGTACGAATATACATACCAGTTCATTGAATCCCCCCCCCCCACCCTGCCTCCCTCCAATAGTTATCATTATCTCTCACTTCGCTAGTGCATACAGAATCATTTCAAACGCTCATACACGTTTCAGTTTCTCCTGCGCGAGTTTCTATTTGGCGTTCTTTTATCGAGATTACAGATGAGTGAGAAATTGTCAGGATGGAAAGCTTATTCAACCAGTATATGCTAACACTAAAGGCATTTATACACTACGTATTTATAATTAGTGCTGGTAGATCTTATGTAAACGCTGGACGTATTTTACTCTGCTTTTAATAAGACACTGTGTGCTAATAAAAAACCATAGAACAAGAAACACGTTACTTTCCAAAGAGCAAAAAAATAGAAACTGAAATAGGGGTGGGTGGTGGAAGACAGCTCAGTAGAATAGCAAGTCGAATGACTTGTTCATTTTCACTGACATAGTATGGTGGTGTTGGGAATGTCAGTTTTAACCACCGTGATAAAAAAACAGCATTTCCACGAAGTGAATGATGATGAGCGGGGCAAAGCTCTATCCATCCTTACATCCATCCGTCCATCCGTCTGTTCATACGTCCGTCCGTCCATCCGTCTGACCATGCGTACGGATAGATAGATGGATAGACGAACAGAGAGACAGGCGCATGGACGGAAGCACGAACGGACGGGCGCACGAAAGCATGGATGGATGGACGAACAGAAGCACAGATGCGCGCAAGGACGGATGGACAGACAGATGAACCCACGGACGGACGAATGGACGAAAGCATGAACGAATGCACGGACAGACGGACGGAAGCATGGATGGACAGACAGACAGACAGACACACGGACGGACGGACGGACAAAGGAACGGAGGACGGCAGCATGTACGGACAGACGGATGGGCGGACGCATGAACGGACTCATGGATGGACGAATGGATGAATAGAATTATGAACGGATGGACACATGGACGAATGGACGGACGCTTCACACACTTATCATCATTTACTCCGTGGATATTGTCCCGTTATAATGAGCAGAAACCCGTAACTAAAGGTCGGTCGAACGTCAGGCTGGTCCACTCACTGGCAAAGGGAAGGCATCTTCTTTCGCGCGCTATTCTTCATCGTCTTTTTTATAGCGGCACATACAATTCTGCCAGAAACAATATTACTTAATACATGCTTGTGGCGTTACCCTCAAACCAAGGAAGCATCGTCATGATGCGGGTGCATGATTACAAGAGAAAATGCACGGACACGCAAGCTGATGGTGACGGAGCGTTCACAAAGTCACACATAGGTTTAACGGGTAGGCAGCGTTGGTAGAATGGTTTCATCCTCGAAAAGTGTACGGTGTCTGACTGCGTTGAACCACGGGAGTGACGAACTGTATCTTCGGGAAGAACTTCGAAGTTAACTTCACTCAGAGGCCGAAGAATTCTATAGAGAACAAAGTAGTGGTGCAATAGCTTTTCTGAACAGCCTCGTGGTGAATGGGGGCCCAAAGCCAGACTTGCCGGGTTGGTAAATAACCTGGCGATGAAGGCCATTGTACCGCTGCATGGGAGTCTATGCATTGCTGGTTATGGATTCTTTCGAGTTCGAACGTGCAAGGTGAGTCCGCGAATCAGATAAATTCGTTGGTGTTGACGCTAACAGCGAGCATGACATCCAGCATAGTGGCTGTTTCTCTGGCGTGGGGCAAACGGAACGGTGTGAACCCGGTAGTTTCTTGAACCGCAGTGTTGTAGCCCCTATAAGATTGCCCACCACCATGCGCGAGAACAAATGCACCGTGATTGAGGTGGGACCTCTACGAATTCAGAAGTGACTGGGCACAGTGACCCTCGTTTTGCGTTTCATGAAATTACGGCTCATTACAGAGGGGAACGGTGACGTTTTCCATCTCTCCATGCGAAGCTCAGTAGGACACATTCTCGTTCACTCAGAGTAATACAGACTAGTTCGTACCCGTCGAGAGATTTTCTTAGCAGGCACCACACGGACGTAGATCCTGATTGCCTAGATTGCGGGGAATATTTCTGTACTAATCCCACATGCTCTAGATGTACCCTGTGTTACAGGACTTCAACAACAAGGAGGACTGGGAAAGGGCTATAACTGGTTTCAAACTGGAACACCAGTCCAAGCCAGTCCAGAGGGTCCATGAGATTGCAGAGAGGCGATGCCTCCCGCTCCAACATGGGATTAGCCAACCGCGCAGTGTATACACCGTAGCCGAAAGCAAGCTAGGGGTCCTCTGTAGGACTGCACTGGCTAGCTCCTCAGGACCTTAATGAAGTTACTCGTCTGTCGGTCTGTGGACGTAAAACGACTTGCCGCTTGTACTACTGCGAGTGATATTACAGCGCTCTCATTGTAATAGTTAAAATACCAAGTGAAAACAACAACAATGTAGTGGCAAAGCAGACCAACTTCAGATTTTAATTGTAACCCGCTGTGTCTTCTTCAATTATTTAGTATTCGTCTTTTGTGCGTTTCACTCTCGTTCTCGAGCGAGTTCTCCTTGAGAATCACAGAATAATCTGTCAAGTAGAAATGTAAAGTATCTGAAGATTTCAACATCTCATCATCTGTACTGACAAATCAACCTAATCTCCTAAGTTAACTTGTGCCGATAGCTGAGTATGCACGTACCGTCCTGGTCAAATGTTCCCAGGCCACTGTTCCTTGTGAATACGTGATATTGTAGCCTCGGAACCCTTCACCTCCCCCGTCCCCCTGTTCGTGAAGTACTGGTTTATTTCTGCAGCATTTGTGCTTATAAATACGTTTAACGATTTAGAGTACTTGTTACTCTACTCTTGGAGAGTACAAAGCCATTCATACGGTAAAGAATCAGCTCAATGAGGCCCGGAAACAAGCGTTTGTACTGCATGTGCAACTTGAGTGTGCTTATTTGACTTCTAGTCAAAGACTGAGCACTCGGACTGTTTATTGCATAGTGATGAACCCTTTCTTTTACATTCCTTTTTGTTAGTGCGAAAAATTTTTGATCGCAATTCGCGCTGCTAAATGAGGCTGTTGATGAGAAAAGAAAAATATGGACGAAACCGCTGCAAGGACAGCCACCTGGTAGACTTCTACAAAGGCAGAAAGCGAGAGCACAGCCTCTTTACTCTCCGCTCAGCTTGTGCACCAGATGATGGAGTGCGCAGTAAATCGTTTGTCCGCATGAGAGAATATTATTAGCCTGCACCGGCAGTTGAGCCTCTAGGAGCCAGAGGCGTTACAGATGCCTTCACCGGCTTCATCATAATTTGTTACGGTGGTGTCCGTCCAGGGATAACAAGAGCTCTAGCGAGAAAAAAGGTTGTAAGGGCAGCTGAACGCTTCCGGCTCTGCTGTTATGCTGTGCATGTGTTGTTCCTACTTGATCTGAGAAATATTGGCACAATTTTAGATGTTTGAGCAATTTAGGGCAGTTTTCTTGCATGTGCTGAACAAGCGAACGGCTAAACCGCCGTCTTTACAGCAGTGTTACTTCACGCACGTCCAACGCAACACTTGAACGCAGTTAGCTTCATGATCATAATTAGTTACCTTATTTTCTATTTCCCTCTGTTTGCTGTGTGTGGTTATAACAAGTGTTCGTCGATGTAGAGTATGGTGTACTATGATATGGGAGAGCTCTGAGTAGTCCCATGCTTTATGCAACGAGAGCAGTGTAAACTTATAATTATAAAAGCTTATTCTCACAAATATTAGATATCAGTAATATCACAACAGAACATAGCGGGCCGTCTTTCTATTTCCGGGGTTTCCTCCCATCTTTATATCACCCACATCCTGTGGCCCTGAGTAGTGTAGCAAGACGGTTATGCTAAACAGACTAAAATCCATCTTTTCTTCTGTACTATTTCTATCTATCTATCTATCTATCTATCTATCTATCTATCTATCTATCTATCTATCTATCTATCTATCTATCTATCTATCTATCTATTGCCACGACAGGTTGGCCACGTTCAAGTAGCCCGCCGCAATCATTGTCGCACGAGCACTAGCAAGACTGCGCCACGCGTTCGTGCGCTCGGACTACGAGGAAGAGGAAGACGGTTGAATCTGTGCAACTCGGCTACTCGGACTCGACGACCATAGTCATTATACTCGTGGGCACAAGTTCGCCCTAATAAAGACCCTTGTTTTTTTAGCCTGTCTACCTCAGCATCGCTACATTTCTGGTGGAGTTGCTGGGTAATGAATCGAAGCCCTGCGAGCTAAAGACAACATAGCCCCGACGACCAGCGTGTCCACCCCGTGGAAGGGACCCCTGTTCACCAGAGGGCAAGTCGCCGTCTTCGAGGTGGCTTACCTGAGTTCAGTCCTCTTCACTTCACACCAAGGGGAAGTCGAACGATGGACGCCACCACTATGACTAGCCAGGTAACACCGCCACAAGTGTTCATCAGCCAACCGCACCAGCCGCCAGTATTCCACGGTGACTCGTACGAGGACGTGGAAAATTGGTTGGACCTGTTCGAGGGACTGGTGAGCTTGAATGAATGGGACGAAAGAGAGAAGCTCCGTGACGTATAATTCGCCCTGGAAGACTTCGCAAAGACATGGTTTGAGAACCATGAAACCTCGTTGTCTTCCTGGGAGGTATTCCGACGACAAGTGGTGGATACGTTCACGAACATAGACCGAAAAAAAAGGCGGAAGCTGCTCTTCAATTGAGGAACTAGCTCACAAACGAGAGTGCCGCCATGTACATTGAGGACATGGTCCGTCTGTTCAAGCGTGCGGATTACAACATGGCTTGGGATAAGGAGGTGCGCCATCTAATGCGCGGAGTGAAGCAAGAGCTGTTCGCCGTTCTCGTCCACAACCCTCCAAGCACAGTTGCTGAGTTTTATTCGGAAGCGACAGCCATCGAAAAAATAAAAATGGCCGCATATCCACGGAGTGAATGATGGAGAGTGGGGCGAAGCATCCGTCCGTCTATTCGTTCTTGCTTCCGTCTGTCTATGCGTCCGTCTTTGTGACCATCCGTGCGTCCATTCGCCCATCCGTGCGTGCGTCTGTTCGTCCGTCCACACGTCCATCTGTGCGTTTGTCCTTTCGTTCGTCCATGCATCCGCTTCTGCGTCCGTCCATGCGTCCATCCGTCAGTGCAGCCATCCGTGAGTCCGTCCATGCATCTGTCTGTGTGTCCGTTCGTCAATCTATTCAACACTCCAAGTACCACCATCTCGCATCTTTTCATCATTATTCCGCAAATGCACCGCCACCCAGCGGAAATTCCAAGGACTAAACGAGAGGTGGCACACGCACACCTCTCGTTTCTTACGGCTTGCGTTTTATGTCTACTTCCCACCTTTAACCATCTCAAGTTCATGGTATATACTAGTTCACTGTTTTCATGGCACTGCGGCCCAACGCTCGCTAAACCTTTCTAAAACCAAGGAGGTTATGCCCAGCGAGTATAACGTAGCAACCCTTTCTTGTCAGATAGTGCTCAATGTACATGCCAATGGCAGCTAAGGGGGAATTAGAGACAGGAGAATTCGGCTTTTAGTTAACGCGCACGCGTCAAATTTTTCATTGTTCAACAACGCACAGAAGAAATCTCTTACCAGCACAACCTTGGAGGTCAAAATGTAATAGTGGTTACACACTACGACTACTGCTACGACTACGAGGGACGAACGGGTGCCGGTATAAGCTTCGCCCCTAAAACACTAAAACAGCGGGCGCGACAGTACAACCGGAATCTTTACTGCGCATCTGCATAGGTATTCTCTGGAGGCGTGCGAAACGACGTTGAAGCCCTGCAAAGCTTATTAATAAGATCAGTTATTAGGGAAGAACTGAGCAGACTGCAAATGCCCCAGACTCCAACAGCACTATCTGTTACAGTCGTTGTTCGTGACGAACTGAGGCAGGTCATACGAGAGCCAGAGCATGAGCTGCAGCCGGTTCGACCTATGCGAACATACTCTAAAGTTCTCAGACAACCCACAGTGCACAGCAATGCAGCAGTTGCGATGGCGGCGACTCTTCTCCCACGTGCAGCACGCAGCGCGCCTCGACCACGGGAACCAACGGCTACCTATCAGGCCTCCGGGAGCACGTAGCACACATCACTACGTGGAGCATAGGCCGAGAAAAAGTGACGTCTGGCGTGATCACGAGCGTAGGCTTCTATGTTTTCATTGTGGGGAAGTGTCGGTGAGGGCAAAATCTGTACAGATTCTGCCCTCACCGACAGGCTGTATTAAGAGGCTTTTAGTCGTATGCACGGTGCCCCCGAAACGACGAACGACCAGCGGAGATTGAAGAGTACTTGTCCACACGCCAGAACTCGCCAACTCTACGCCAACATTGGTCACGGTAACCATTTCCTATGCGCTACCGGTCATCCAGCCCACGTGAACCTTCAAGGCAGCCTCGTCATCGCTCTCCAAGTCCACTCCCAGAAAACTGAACAAAGCGACCTATGGAGGTGAGGCTGCTGATAACACCAGTTACGATGATCCTCCAATATGGCTTGAGGGCGACAACCATGTATTTCCGGTAAATGGGTGCAGCAACGAAAGCGTTACTTCATATTTGCGGTGAGAATGGAAGGATGGGAGCTGAATGCCTTAGTCGACACCGGTGCTGCTTATTCAGTGATAAGTCACAAGATGGTGAATAAGCTAGACAAATTTGTGACACAGTGGAGTGGATCGCAGATACGCACGGCAGGTGGTGACATTATCATGCCCCTTGGCATATGCACTGCAAGACTTGAAATACGGAGCTTTATTTACGTTGCCGATTTCATTGTGCTACCAGAATGTTCAAGAGAACTCATTAAGGAATGAATTTTTTTGCGAGCTAATGGCGCCTTAATGGACCTGCGTAGGTCCAGCGTGTCGTTTTCGACTGAACGAGCTATACCTATGGAGGAATCTGAGGAACGTCGCCTAACTGCTCTACGCGTTGTTCATGATGACGTAACTGTGCCGCTACACTGCAGTATAATGGTGCTCGTAGAGAATGACGCATTGTACAACCGCGAAGGCATAGCGGATACAAACGTAGGGTTGTTTTTGAACAAAGGTGTCTGCGTAGCTCGGGGTCTTGTTCACTTGACGAATGGCCGTGCTGATGTCCTACATGCATCACAACGTATCTCCACCTACTTACAAACACGCAGTGTGCGTGTTTGTAAGAGGCCTTTGGGACGGCTTTATGCTCTCCCATAGTAGAGTACCTAGTACTCTGAATCGTAAACAACGTTTTCTAAACACATGCTTCCTCTGTTAATTCTGAAGATTGGAGACTTATCACGCTCCTCAACGTTGACTATAAGATATTCGAGGCGGTAGCCGTTCAACGTTTGAGGGGTCTGTTGAACATCCTGGTAGGTCATTACCAGACTTCATCAGTGCTCGGACGAGAAATACACAGCTTGTCATTTACCGCACGTAATATCATAGCCTATACTCTGTCGCGATACGCGGGTGGTATCCTTGTGTCTTTGAACCAGGAAAAAATGTTTGACCGACTAGAGCACGCGTATACCCTTGATGTGCTCACAGCCTTCAGCTTTTCTCATTCGTTTGTGTAAATGATTTGAAATACCTACACTGGTCTAAAAAGCACACTAGTTCTGGATGGATGGGAAAGTACCACCTTCTCCATAACACGTTGGGTCCGTCAGGGATGTCCATTGTCTCCTGTGCTATTTGTCCTCATCCTTGAGTCATATTTGCGTGCTCTTGACGCGGATTCACGTGTCCGGGGTCTTGCGCTTCCTGGTAACAATGTCGTGAAAGTCACAACTTTCGCTGATGAAATAACCTTGTACCTTTCAGATGAAGATAGCCTTTCACGCAGCCTGCGTGTATTTTCCCAGTATGGCGACATTTCAGGTGCAGCGTTGAACATCTCCAAATCTCAGTATTTCTTCATTGGCGCTCTCCAAATTCCAGGCTTAGCACCAGTTTTCCCATTCAGCCAGCCATGTCCCTTGGTATTTTAGGTATTTTATAACACCACTACGGCATTTGCGAATCCGTTTGGTTAAACGCTCTCGAAGAAGTAAGACTGAAAATTCAGGATGTACGGGATTTTCACTTCCCGCTTCTTGAGCGGAGGTACCTTGCGCAGACTGTATTTTGCGGTCGCATTTGGTACCTTTCTCACGTTGTGCAACCATCTTTACGTATCGTGCGACCACTGCAGTCTGCTTTGTGTTTCTTTTTTTGGTCAGGCGGCACTGAGTTGGTCACTCGTGCGGCACTGGGACCGCGGCGTTCACAGGGAGGCTTTGCTTTCCCTTCAGTGTCCATAGGCTGTCGGCTGCTGGCACTGCGCTTCCTTTTGCGCCTAGTGCAAGGGGAGGAATCTCTCGCACGAACGCTTGTATATTACTTTCTGGGTTTATCATCTTCGGCTTTCGATGCCTAATGTGCAACTTAACAGGGGGCCGCAGTCAATAATACTTCCTGCGTTTTATGCAATGACTGTTGTATTTTTTGCCATGACAAGTCGAGCTGTCCTGGCATAGATGTTTTGAACAACCACATAGTTGAGGCAACTGCTGCTTTGTTGCTTCCGTTGTTCCCCCTGCCCGCCGTGCTCGCTCTAGACGGGTGTCTTGGAGCAGGTTAACGGCTTCTTTTCTGCCTTGACACCTCCGGGACTTCATGTGGCGCCTGGGTTGGGGTGTGCTTCCCACTCTCGATCACCTCGAAAGGTGGAGAATGGTCCAGTCAGCAACATGTACAAACTGCCCCCTTCGGGAAACAAATCTGCATTTTCTGAGGCATTGTGTCGTTGCTCATGCTTTTTGGAGAGCCGTACATGCCGGATTTCGCTGCCTCAGAGTAAATCGCTTCGTTTCTTCTGGGCGTTGTTCGCGAGGCCGCTTCGCTTGTCTTCTTATTGTTGCCGTCGCTTTCTGCCTCTGGCGCAACCGCTGCGAGGCGGGTGCAGCGGGCCGCCGCCACCGCGCGCTCTACCCGATCCTAGAACGATTGTACTCGGAGCTACTGTCTGTTTTGTCGGAGGAGCTCTTCTTCCTCGGTGAAGAGGAATTTCTTCGGCACTGGTCTTGCCCTTTCGTGTCGGTCTGGGACGGACGAGTGAAACTTGTGTTTCGGCCGGCCTGGTATAGGTAGGCTGATGTGTCCATACGCCAGCAGAAATGACATGTCAGCATGTAAATATGCAAAATATACATATTCATGTTTTATTTGTGTCTCTTTTTTACCTTGAAATATTTTTGTGGTTGTGTTTGTGTGAACCCTGGAATGTACGTGTTCTATCAAAGTCATCTCCTATCTATGTGTATGTAAATGACGTCTGTTTTGTCATCATCGTTAGAATATGTCTAAGAAGAAAATGTTTTGTTGAGTGTTAGTGATGGTTGTGACAATAAATTTTCTTCTGAACACAAATTTCTTCAATGAACTTCAACACATCTCTCATTGCACGGCTACTGCATATATAGATGACTTCGGTAGGGCGACTGAACTGTGCAGTTAACGACGGCAACCACTTGACCAGTGGCCTGCAACATCTACACATCCGTTACCGTCATGCAGAGCCTTCCGGACAGTCGAAAGAAACAGATTTACACCTTGGTAAAAAAATTCTCTGATTGCTTTTCAACTGCCTCGAATGTCCAGCGCACGTCAATTACGAAACACAGAATTATAACGCAAGCCGACACGAGGCCTATATCCATATCAAGTGTCACAGAAAGAACGGGAAATCGTTAAGAAGCAAGTGGAGGAGATGCTTTCGGATAATGTCATCCAGCCTTCGAATAGTCCATGGGCGTCCCCCGTAGTGCTAGTTTGGAAAAAAGACAACTCGCTTAGATTCTGCGTCGAGTACCAAAACTAAACAGTGTAACTAAACGAGATGTCTACCCCTTGCCACGTGTCGACGATACACTAGATCGGCTGCGATCCGCAAAGTTTTTCTCCTCCTTGGATCTGAAAAGCTGATATTGGCAAATAGAGGTTGATGAGCGGAACCGTGAAAAAACGGGATTCGTAACACCAGATGGCCTCTACGAATTCAAAGCGCTTCCATTTGGCCTCTGTTCCGCGCCAGCGACGTTCCATCGAATGATGGACACTGTTCTCGCGGGATTGAAATGGCAGTCATGCCTAGTGTATTTGGATGACGTGGTGGTATTCTCTGCAACGTTCGACAAACATCTACAGTGACTACGCACAGTATTACAAGCCCTCCGCTCAGCAAACTTCACAATCATACCCGAAAATGTCACTTCGACTTCGAAGAGCTGCGATTCCTTGAACATGTAATTAGTTCTGACGGTGTTCGTCCTAATCCCGAAAAAACAGCCGCTGTTCAGAAGTTCCCTACACCCAAAGACAAAAAGTCAGTGCGTCGATTTTTGAGTTTATGTGCTTACTATAGGCAATTTGTGGAAAACATCGCAAAGATTGCGGAACCTCTTAGAAAACTAACGAAAGATGACGTGCCCTTCACTTCGGAATGCAAACAACAGAAAGCTTCTGAAGAATTAAGAAAAAAGGCTGCAGGGTTCACCAATACTTGCCCATTTTGATGAGACAGCTGACACTTAAGTCCATACCGATGCTAGCAATGTCGGCCTCGGCGTCATCCTGGTCCAGTGGCAAAATGGTCTAGAGAAAGTGTTATCCTATGCCAGCCGCAATCTCTCAAAAGCTGAGGCAAACTACTCTGCAACTGAAAAAGAGTGCCTCGCAGTCATCTGGGCAATAAATAAGTTTCGACCCTACCTTTATGGTAGACCGTTCAGAGCTGTCAGTGACTACCATGCTGTATGCCGGCTGGCAAATCTCAAGGATCCGTCAGGTCGGCAAGCAGGATGGAGCCTTAGGCTGCAGGAGTATGACATTACTGTCGTATACAAACCTGGAAGGAAACACAGTGACGCCGACTGCCTGTCACGCTCTCCCATGATTCAAGTGTACCTGAAGAGGAAGACTTCCCGTTTATAGGCGTTGTCGACGCATCCGAAATCGCTCAACAACAACGAGATGACCCAGATTTGCTGGCGCCTATATAACACCTGCAGGGTCTCGACGATCAAGTCCTTCGCATATTCTCCAGAGCGCTCTCCACGTTCTGCTTTCGAGGAAGTGTCCTTTGCAGGAGGTATTTCGAATCTAATAGCAAAACGTTTTTACTAGTCGTTCCCACAGCCACGCGACAGGAAATTTCGCATGCATGCCACGACGAGCCAACATCTGGACACATGGGTGTGAGCCGAACATTCGCCAGGATTCGTCTGACGTACTATTGGCCTAGGTTGCTCGCATCAGCGCACCGCTACGTGACAACTTGTCGTCAATTTCAACGGCACAAAACTCCAGCCGTAAAACCAGCCGGCCTTCTCCCGCCAATAGACCCTCCGGATGCCCCATTCCATCACGTCGGCATGGACTTCCTCGGACCTTTCCCGACATCGTGTGCAGGCAAGAAATGGATAGTTGTAGCCACAGACTATCTGACCCGTTATGCTAAGACTGACTCTCTGTACAGTGCGACAGCTGCCGAAGTCGCTAAGTTATTTGTGAACAACATAGTGCTCAGACATGGTGTGCCCATCGTCGCTATAACGGATCGGGGCACCACATTTACTGCATACCTTACGCAATGTCTGATGCGCAACAAATACCGATCACAGAAGAACAACAGAGAGGAAAAACGGGGTATCATCGTCAGTCAAATGACTAAACAGAACGCCGGAACAGAACTCTGACCGACATGCTATCAATGTACGTCGATGTTGAACATAAACAGCGGGATGAAATATTACCCTAAGAAACATTCGCTTATAATACAGCCGTTCAAGAAACAATCCACGTTGCCCCTTTCGAACTAGTTTTTAGCGGAAGAGTGACCACCCCACTGGAAGCCATGTTTTACTACAGGATGAAAGCAGCTATGCACCTGATTTAGATGACTTCTTGCAAAGAGCCGAAGAAGCACGACAAATGGCAAGATACCGAATACGCCGTCAATAGCGCGTCGATTCTAGTCAGTACAACAAGCGACGCAGTGACGCACTTTATCATCCGGTGACAAAGTGTGGATATGGATCCCAGTGCGCCACCGCGGACTCTCTGAAAAGCTTCTTTGTCGATACGTCGGCCTTTATGAAGTACTCAACCGTATCAGCGACGTCACTTATGAAGTCAGATTCGCTGGACACGCGAGCTCAAGTCGCCGCAATCCCACGGAAGTGGTACACGTAGTCCACATGAAGCCCTATCATGACAGATCGTCGGAAAACAAGTAAGAGTGCGCATGTATCTTTTCACTGTCTCAAGCTTCGGGAAGATGCATCTGAGGAGGGGGATAATGCCGCGACAGTCTGGCCACGTTCTAATAGCCCGCCGCGATCATCGTGGCACGAGCACCAGCAAGACCCGGCTGGCCTGCGCCGCGCGTTCGTGCGCTCGGACTAAGAGGAAGAGGAAGACAGTTGAATCTGTGCAACTCGGCTACTTGGACTCGACGACCATAGCCATTAGACTCCTGGGCACAAGTACGTCCTAATAAAGACGCTTGTTTTTTAGCCTGTCTGCCTCAGCATCGCTACACTATCTATCTATCTATCTATCTATCTATCTATCTATCTATCTATCTATCTATCTATCTATCTATCTATCTATCTATCTATCTATCTATCTATCTATCTATCTATGTTTACTATGTCTGTCTGTCTGTCTGTCTGTCTGTCTGTCTGTCTGTCTGTCTGTTTGTGTTTCTCTATGTCTGTGTCTGTCTATGTCTGTCTGTCTATAGAGTATCCAATTGTATTGTTTCATGCTCATAATCACAACATTCATGTACTGCTCATGTACTGAAGAAGGCGTGAGAAAAAAAATGGCAGATCCCACGTATAGTTTGAATCGATGATATGCGAAGCAGGAATGAGAAAGGTTGATATGTCACTTAATATCAGCACAACGTAACGAGGTGGAGGTAAATGACGCCGTACATGACTTCTATGTCATGATTATTCTGTTTGGATGTGTCGTATACCTTCGTCATCTATTCACGTCACGTGATACCAAATTTAGTATATGTGGAGCCAGCGAAACAGCTGCGAGCACGCTATGAGCGTGGTATGTTGCCATGTTCTTACATGACACGCGTGTGAGGATTATCATATTTGCACCAGGCATATATTTCGTCATCCATCGACGTCTTGTAACAACAAATTTGTTATATGTGGAGATTGCAAAACGGCCGCGAGCGCATCATGAAGGGTCCAGTATACTACAGTGTAGCGTCGACGCGTGCGCACGCTTGGCACAGCGACGCAACGTTAGCAGAACGCGAGCACTCTAGCGTGACGCCAGGCACGACCAGCATCTGTCTGCACGGCCCGATGGCAACCGGCGCGAAATGCGACATGCTGGATTTTGCGCCAATGCGTTACCTAGACAACACTGCGTCTCCCCCTTTTCATGACGGAGGGACGCCGGACGCGCTGAAACGCGCATGCGTCAAAGCAATGCAGAGCGGCGCGTGCCTGCGAGTGTATGGTAGGAGCCGCGCCTGGCGAGGCAATGCTGGCATGACGCTACGAAATGAACGCCGGCGAGCACGCGCGCCGCGTTACGTGTAAATAAACGAATTGGCGCATTTACTGTGGCATGTAGTCATGTTCTCACATGACACGCATCTCGTGATTGTAATGTTTGCACCAGTCACATACCTTCGTGATTCATTGGCGTCACGTAATACCATATTTGGCATATATGAAGCTAGCGAAACGGCCGCGAGTGCATCCTCAGTGTGGCACGTAGTCGTGTTGTTACATGACACGCATGTCGTGATTATCATGTTTGGATGTGTCATTTACCTATGACGACCGTTCACGTCACGTAAAACTGATTTTGGTACATGTGAAGCTAGCGAAACGGCCGCGAGCGCATCAAGAGCGTAGCGTGTATTTATGTTGCTACATGACACGCGTCTCATGTTTATCATGTTTCTACCAGTATCATTCCTTTGTCATGCATTCACTTTCCGCAATACCAAAATTTGGCATAAGTGAAGCTAGCGAAACGGCCGCGAGCGCCTCATGAGCGTGGCTTGTAGTCATGTGGTTACATCACACGCATGTCATGATTTTCATGCTAGGGTCTGTCTCTTGTGTTCGCCAAGAAATCATGTCTTATCATACCAGTTTTGCAACATGCCATGTGAACGAAGCCACCACAAAAGCTGCATGACCATGAAATGTAAAGCATGACATTGATGACGTACATGTCATGATTTTCAGGTTATGAATAGTCAAATGTGTTCTTCATACAGTCATGTTATGCCATACCAAGTTTGGTATTGGTACCATTATAAACGGCCAGGAGAGCTAAAAGTCATAGGTGGCTGAATAGATAGATAGATAGATAGATAGATAGATAGATAGATAGATAGATAGATAGATAGATAGATAGATAGATAGATTGATAGATAGATAGATGGATATAGATAGATAGATAGATAGATAGATAGATAGATAGATAGATAGATAGATAGATAGATAGATAGATAGATAGATAGATAGATACGCTCAAAGCCACCGAAGTTCGCTAAGAAATGCTTCGCATTTAAAAAAAATTGGCCCCGTATCTACACGTTATACTGCAAATGTCGTCGAAAGACGATAGGGTTGCGTCTGCAGAGAGTGAACAAAAGGTATATTTGATGTTCTGCGCAAGCAAATCGGTGAATGATATTCTGGGCCGCTGCGTCTGTGTGCCTCGAGCGTGGAGCGGAGGTGAACGAGCGCCCCAAGTCATGTCACACGTGAGACATGAGCGCTATCTGACAGTGATCCCGGAAAACGGAGCGCGCGCCCGTCTCTAATGTCATAAGGTGTAGAACGCAAGGCGCCGGGTAGGTGCCAAGCGTTGGAAGCACTCGTCTTTTCGTGCAAACGTTGCATCATCAGCGCAGCGTGATAAGCGCTACTGTCCTTAAAATTGCATATGTATGCCTTTTCCAGTAAAAATGCACACACACACAGAATATTGACGTGTTGTTATAGTGCCTCATATATGCACAATATTTGCTTTTTATATTTAAAATAGCACTATTGTGAACGCTGAATCTTGCGCAATATTGGTGGGCGCTGCGGATGGGGTCGGCGGTTTGGGTTATCGTTAGGCGCTCTTTAGACTTTCGAGTACTGTTAAGAGTGCACAAGCAGACAAATGTACAGACAGATCGAAATATTTCTGTCGAAGATCCCCAAGAAAGACTATCGTCTTTAAAAAGCGTCCAACGAAGCCTGATACGTGACACAGTACGAAACTAAATCAACCAGGCTGGAGAATATGCAATGTTCTATGACTTATAAAGTGAATTGCGGTGATCCGGTGGGTGTGTGAATAATTATTTATCACGTTGAAGCGCCCGTTGCATGAGCGCTTGCCTCATGCTCGATGCACGAATGCCTTGCATGAAAAACACAGTGCGAGCTTCTTCAAACCACAAGATGACATACGCTGTATCGCTGCATCTATTGTGATCTGTGCAGCGATAACAATCAATTACGATGAGTTGCATCGATCGTGATGGTTCTGAGGCGACGTCACTTAAACTATTATTGTGCAAAAAATTTACAAAAATCTCTATTTTAAGGCGTTGTTTGATACCTAATTACAACTAATTAAGAATAATTAGTTTCGTCTAACCTGTTTTGTTGTATTTCCTCTGTATTGTGGCACTGTATTACGTAGTGATAACTTGTTTATATTAAATTAGAGTCCCGTGAAAGAAAACACAAAGGATGCATCACTCCCCTGTGAAAGCAAAATCTGGTACGCAATTCACTCCCACTTAAGAGAGAAAGCCCTCTTGCCAGCCCAGACACACCTTTGGACAGACACATTCATAGAGGGTAGTGGCCCCGGTGCATAATATTCAAGGGCTGACAGGGTCATTGCAAACCATAGAGTACAAGTTGTCAAACCAAGAATATAAAAAAAATCACCTACAGCTTTCAGTCAGCGCCATTTAGCCGCGCACATAGCCTTGGCATTAACTTAATGCGAATGTACGCAGTGACTCCCGCTGTTAAACACAATGTGCCCTATGCGCTTTTATTTCCATGATAGAAGACATAAAATGAAACATTGGCGTTTACCTCAAACACGATGACATTCGGTATTTACGGCAGCGCGAGAACCAAAATTTACGATGTCTATCTCTGATCGCTTCTACATTTTTCGCTTTGAGTCATAGTTAATTTATTTATTTATTTATTTGTAAAACCCTCAGAGTACATTTGTACATTACAGAGGGGAGGGGTGGAAATACAGATGTACAACAAAATACCTACAGGATTATGTAAACACAATTGACATGAAGATAAATATAATGAAGTTTTGCATGCAAGTAGTACATTTTATTAAAAGACAACAGAACTAGAACCACAAAGAATACACAAAACAGTCAATAACACTTACGCTGATTAGTACCGTTCACGATTCTGAGGTAATTAGTGCATTCTTAAATCGAGTGGGGTTGGTGGTGCTTACTAATGATGCAGGTAGGTTATTCCAATCTATTGGCGTCTTAGGAAGGAATGATTGTGAACATGCTAAGGTGTTGTGGGGAGGTACGCTGACCTTGTACACGTGATCATGGCGAGCTGAATGGTATGATGCCGGGTGATTCCAAAGTGAGCGAAGGAAAGGATTGTGGTGATGGATTTTATTAAATAATGAGATGCATGAGTTCTTTCTGCGAATAGCGAGTGATAGAATATGGAGTGTACTCTTCATTAATGAAACACTAACAGAGCGATGATAATGACCTAGGATGAAACGAACAGTGCTATTTCGTACCAATTTGATTTCGTTAATTAATGTGGCTTGATGTGTATCCCAGATGGATGAGGCGTATACCCGTTTGGGGTGGACGAGGCTTATATATAGCAGTCGTTTTAATTGTACAGGCGCAAACGAAAATTTTTTTTTCAAATATCCTTATGAGCGGTTAGCTTTTGATGTTATGTATTGCATGTGCTGCTTCCAAGAGAGGTCGTTGGTAGTATGAATGCCAAGATAGCGGTAGGTTGTTATAGTTGTAATAGTTACAGCAGATAGTGAAAAAAACTGGTAGCGAAGGTTTCGTAAAACATGAAAATTGCAAACAACCTTATAAAATTTGATTTAGGACCCTGTGTCGTTTTTTGAAAGCACTAAACAAACATTTTTTTTCTTTTACATTTCCCTTTAACTGTGACGTTGCTAGTTTTAGACCCACTCTAAGTACCACGCAGAAACGTCGCCTTCGAGAGATGTACATTGCTTCTTTGTGTACACCGACATGAGCGCGGTAGGGGGTGCGAATTAAACAACAGATATAATGCTACGATGACGCTGAACTCCGTGCCCTCACAAGTTTTTTTATTGAGCTTTAGTTTTTTTTTATCTCAATATGAATGAAGGACTGCAAGATAATGGATTTATGTAATAAAATTATTGCCCTTGCTTGGGAACTTCTTTCGTAGCGTGGAAGCTTGGAAAATAAGGGCAATGCGGCCTCTTGGGTCGAGCTTATACTTATTCTTAGATTGTCACCGACTATAGAAATAGGTTGAATGTGGCTGCAGATCACACAACGTATTGACCAGCTGTTCGGAATAGATTGGGGTGCCACATAGTTCGAGTGTTTCTTTTTGGAAGGGATAGATAAAGGACATTTATTTCACCTTGGATGTATCAATTTATAATTTACTGTTTTCTTTCACTGCAAGGGGTCTCACGTCTTTTCCACCGGTGCAACAGGGGTCCACGAACCATTTGTGCCTGAAAACCACTGAGCTAGGACAGGGTAAGTAAAGCACGTTAACTGTTATAGCTATTGTGTGGTAACTATTCTAAGAATGAAATAAATATGAGCACAAAGCATTCATTTCATCAGCGAGATTCAAAGCCATAACGTTCGTATTATGCGTCTGACTGAGAGAAAGTCTGTATTTTTGCCGACTTTATACCTTATCAATTTACGACATAACTGCCGTCATTTGCCGTCACTATCACGTGACATCTTTTCCGTCTCGATTCAACGTTATTGAATGTCAGGCGGTGACTACAAATTATGAGACCGCATAACGTCATGCTGGCGTCACAGATCGCAAAAGACATGACGTCATTGTTGGGTAATCATGACGGCACCGGGACGATGCTTGACGTAACGTCATCGATTGATGTTAATGTATAGGGGACCATGTGAGTTTTGTTATAAGCAAATACATCAGTGGTATGACGAACTTATTATCGGTTTACTAATCAGAAGGCCATCACACTACATGTTTTCTAAAGAATTATTCTAGAAGTATTCAGTACTTAGCTACTTAAGGTAGGGTGGGATAAAGTTCGACAAAAATTTTGAAAAAGCTAATATTTGTTTTGATATCGCATCTTGCAAATAAACACTGATGCAGAAATTTTCCTTTGGGTAGGAAGTATGCTCTACATAACTGCTGTCATGTTGCCACCGTTCGAAACATTATTATAAAAATGAAAAAAATGCTGAAGGTGTATGACTTTGTCCTAACCTGTGGGGCGAAACAAGACGCTGCGTAGGGCAAAATGAGACAGTGTAAAAAATATTTGTTTCAATAGTTTTTGCAATAAAACGACATCAAATTCACCCTGTGGGCCCTTACGCGGCCTTAAAGTGCCCAGGCCTTTGACCTCACACACTGAATCTGGACAGAATGGACAGAACGCCGTGTGTTGTCACTCCAAAACTCCTTTCAGATCAAACACCATCACTATTTTTTGTGTGCTAATGTTGCCTTTCTTTGAACGCTTGCACCCATGTGGATTATTCAACAATTCGATGCTAGGTATGTTTTGACGTACCTTCATTGCCTCTTTTTGCCGTCTTGATGCAGAATTGCTAAGTGTCTCATGACCTTTACCTTCGTCTGCCAGGCTTTTTCAGGCAATGAACATAAAACTGGGCTAAATTTAAATTTTCAAGCGCTAGTTTTTTTTTTCAAATATGTTATTGAAGAAACATTGCTAAAACCCAATGTCAAGACGTTTTAGGAACGACTTGATTGGGAGATTCCGCGATATTTTTATGCGTCTCTTGTGAGCAGCCATGGCGACATGGAAACACCTCAATGCAGTGTGGGTGGAGGGAGTCATGTCTTGAACGGCAGTCACTGCATTTGTTGTCGTTTTCCTCCCAGGAAGATCTAGACGATATTCTTTTGTATGTTCGAACCCTAAGATAAGATATTCTCTAATGCAATTGGACACATTTTTGCCACGTTTTGCTGCTCTGACAAGCCAGAAATAAAAAAATCGCCTTTTTCTTGCCCAACAGATGAACTAAAGTTTTAATATTAAGTAGCTTGTAGACCGAAGTAACAAAATAAATATTTATGTTGCTGTACTGACCCAGGAGCAGCTGTATGAAGGAATACTAACATATGGCCGTGCAGAATGTTGGCCCTTTTTGACGGGTTACGGACATTCCGACACCAGCTGCGCATATTTCTCTCGCATGAGCGCTGTGAGCAGTCATAAACTTTTACACGTAAAAAGGTAGGCATGAACCAGCACTTATCGCTTGAAATTCGAGATAAAGAAAAATGAGGATTTACATTAGCTGCAGAGGCCGGTAAAGTGAAAATGTTGGATTTTGCCCCGTGTCTCATTTTACCCCACCTTACCCTATAAATGGTCTTTCGCTCATTTCTGTACAAACGTGGTTGCGATGATCAATGAGAGACCTACAGAAAGTGTTTTAGAAAAGTAAATGTAAACCACATGGTTCTCCGAATTAAATGACTTATCCGTGGGTGGAGCGTTCACTCCACTCCAGAACTCCATGGTCAGGTGTCTGACATAGCGCGGAGTACGTGGACTACTATATTGCGTGGTGGAGAAAGGTGTTGACCTGTAATTGACTGAAGGCTCTAGTCTACGCTGATTGTAACATCACACCGAAACCCTTTGTAGTCCAAAGGCGTTTACCTGCGAAAAAGGCTCTGTACCAACGTTTAGCGCACAGTGATCGTAGACGAAAAATTTCGACTAACGTTGATTGCCCTAGCCGCCCGCTAGCCTCTCTTGGGCATACTCGGTCCGATGAGCCGCGCCCTAGTCTCGCACCAAGTTCGTTTGCATTGAGTGCTCCACTCGCCATGATTGCGCCGCGAAAAATGGGTGGAGCCCTGAAAGATGACAGCTTTCAGCCATTCCCGCGTGGCCATGGTTGCGAAAGGCGTTGCACCTGTAACGAGCGGGGGAAAAACAGGGTCTCGTTTTCTTCAAAAAAAAAATCTCATTTCATTTATTGAGAAGTTGACGTGTGTGTTTCGCACTAATGCGCTCATTCCAGGTTTGATTGCAAGCTCATAACACTGATATATTTTAATGCCAGTGTACAACCAAATGATGATTTTTTAATGACGTGTCAACCCGAGCAGCAACAATACAGTATGAAACTTTCATACATATGACCAGTCTGATTTGAAATATAAACAGTATTTTTTATTCAGATTATGTTGGCTTCCACAGCATATCGTAAAAGTAAAATGAAGGCTGTATTCATAACTAAAAAAAGTTACTGTGCTACAAATGCAACGAAGAAGACGTTGATGGTCGGGGCTTTAGTGGTGCCTAGTGATTTCATTTGACCCCCCTTTTACAGCTTGTTACACATGTGGAGTGTGTGTGCAGATGTCTTGCCTATTGAATGTTCAGTACTCTGGCCCTCTAGTTTTGACTCTGTTTATAAATAGGAGTGGTACAGAGACTGTTTACAGTCTTTTCTTGAACCATCATCCAAAACACTATTGAGCCGTTTAGGAATGTGTTCAGCTGCATCTACTGTAAAACAATATAATCACCTCATGCAGCTCACAGGAAGCACCGTACGACCATAAGCAAATTTTAGATTCCACCTTCTGTAAAAAAATATAATTAAGTCATGAAGCTAACCGAAATCAGGCACCTTACGACCGTAAGCACCAGATTTCACAAACATTGTTTATTGAATTCTTCAACGAAGTCTTCAGGTTTATCAAATGTTTCTATCTGGCTGTCTTCTTCATGATTTCACACCAGTCTTATCACTCCCAGCTAAGTGTTTGTCAACAAATTTCTGGTCACTCCTATGCTGTTATTTCTTATCGTGTTTTGTTTATAAAGTCGCCCACTACGGTGGCATAGAGGTTTCGGGTGTTGAACCCGAAACTCGCGAGTTCAATACGTGCCGCGAGTTAAATATAGGCAAAATGATAGAGGACCGTGTGCTGAGCGATAAACGTTACAAAAAAGCCAAAGTCTAAATTTACGGAGCCCACCACTAAAGGTGCCCCATATAATAGCGTGGTTTCAGCGCATGAAACGTGAGATAATATTACTAATAATTTAAATATAAACACTTCCTATTCTTGGAAAGCTGCAATGACAAGTCAGCAGTATTTAAATACAGAAAAACTGTCAACCTTCTAAATGCCATGTTACGAAAATCGCTTTATGTAGTGCTTTAAAACGTGAACTTCTATTTTGCTCATTATTTCAAGGCAACTTCTCTAGAACTTCAGCCACTAGGCATTAGCCCCGAAAACGAACACTGGCGTCTCTGCGGTCACGACGATATGACATCACGGCAAGGACTCGCCTTCTCTAACGCCACTTGTTTCCATACTCTGCGCCCGCCTAAAATACCCGCTCTTTGGCGATACGTTAGAGATTACTCCTAAATTGCACGAAGTAAATCTCTCTAGATACATAGTGAAAGGTTTCATAACTGGTGAAAGATATCGAGGCTATAAAAAGTTCGCATAATTTAGCCTAGGATAGGCAGGCTCCCGTCCGAACAGCAGATTTACTGTGAAACGTGTTGTTTTCGTTGCGTTCACCAAGAAATGGGTGCTATAGAAAGATACGCTAAGTGCTGCTAACGTGATTACAACTAGGTGAAGATTCCGGGATGAGAACAAATGTGTGTCGACGTATCACAAATGAAATTAAGATGTTTTCAGTTCACTAAATACATTACGCTTTAACGTGGAAGTTTCACCTGCATCCACCTTATAAATTAAATGATTTGAAAAATTTTAGCTTTATCCAACGGGATACTTTACATGAATCTGACTGTCTTAAGCACAAACCTCACATATTCGGAAAATAAGCGATATTGTACTGCCACACAAAACGATTTCAGAAATTTTTAGATATGTCTATATACTCGCATCGTATGTACATAGTTATTCTCAAGAGTCACCAGGGATTCTGTAGTCGTATACCCTGAGTTGCAAGAAATACTGGGGTGATTTACCACCTTGTCACAAGCAGTATTGTTCGCTTCACATGGGAGCACCACAATAGCAGCGATTCTAAAACAGGTGCCAGAAAGTCAAAATGAGCATTTTCCGTGGCTGTCACACAGGTCCCGTTAATTAGCTAGGCAATCGCCGGGCTAGTTCCAAGGGCCGAGGTATTGTCTCCCCGAACCGCACCACGAAAGCGTGGACAATTTAGAAGTGGTCCTATTTGGCGCGCCAGCGGACGCCGGCTGTGGCCCAAAGAACAAGTCAGAGCCGAGAGTTGATAAACAAAACAGAATTATATTCTCAATAATAGCAGATCAAAAAAACAATACACAAGTATGCACACTCCACAATAGTTGAGTACAATATGTCACACACGAAACAACGTACCTCACCGTACAATCAGCCACACTAGAAACAACGGACACAGACAACAATACGCACTACAATGCAGTCGCATGCATTGAACAACCAAGACACTTAAAGACTAAAGAGATAGAAAACCTATCCAGACCAAAGTTCTTGGAACAAAAGTCTGGATGATACTCTTCCGAGAATCACTCACTCAAAGTCCCGCGTTGTTGTCGTTCCGCAGCCCCCGAAGTTTCTCTTCCAGGAAACCTGGCCGAAGTTTCTCTTCCAGGAAACCTCGCGTCTTCAATAGGCCACTCTCCAAGCTTCAAACTTCTTCGCCGGAAACACGTCGGCTTCACACACGCAGCTGTTGCCACGCGTCTTCGCTCGATAGCGGTAAACACACACTCTTGCCTGTAGCTCGAGTCGTCACCCCTCAGGTGGAAATCCTCTTCTTCTCCTGCTTTGTCTCTACGGAAAAAACCTTCGCCGACAACACGGCGGAACCCCTACGCGCTCTGGTGCTAACTTCCGTCTTCTCCTGATATCTCACCTCGGCTGCTCGATTAAATACCCTCCGCGCGAGATTCCAGAAGGTTCTCGTCATTTCGTTGGCGCGATACGCAGCGAAGGCTGGGGAGAGGGTGAGAGGTCGAGACGGTTCCAATGCCGTCCGCGACGTATGACTCAACCCGGCATAAACCACGCCCCTTTCTATCTAGAAAATTCGAGTGCTTGCTCGGCCGCGGTGGTGGGGGGAGGAGGTTCGTCGGCGAGCCTACGCTTCTGAGAGGAAAGGGTCGCGCGCCCGGGAAGTCTTTAGATGTTTGTTTTCTCCTTTTTTATCGTTGACCTCGCGGCGTCACTCCGGCGTCTCGTCGCGAGGAGTTGGCGGCGCGCTCTTTTTGAGCGCTCGTTCTGTGACACTGCCCCCCACTTTACGAATATTATTTCATAATATTCAAAACCACACAAACGAGCGCGAACAGTCACCACACACTCTCACAGACTGTCACACAATCCGTCGCTCATGACACTTCACATTCACAATAGATCACTCAATACAACTGTACATTGTAATTCAATTCCACAACACATGAAATATAGCCACAGGTACATGAATGCAACACTCCAACACATATTCCAAACAATACAAATGTACAAAGTTCTCTCATTACAACAATTGTACAATACTATACATCACATCACCGCAACAAACATTTTGATTCGCTCGACATACAGTTGTGACACAGGATAACATGAACATTAACACAGCATATTGAGGCTCAACACATACAAACGCATTTTTATTTGACCTCAGCACCTATCCTGAGTACTTCGAGCTGCACTTGCGCCCTTTTTTGCTGTGCTCGCTCGATCTCTTCTTATTGTTTTTGCTCGTTTTGTTCCGGCGAGCCCCTTCCAACGACGGTATCTGAGGCGGCGTCTCAGCCATCGTTGTCACTTCTGACACTGCTAACGGGTCATGACGCTCAACCGATCCTGCCCGGTTATTCACCCGCTTGTTCACGTCCCGACATTTGACCTGGCTGGCCAACTCCGTCACCTTTACACTGTCGGTCGGTTGAGGTCGTGCCGACGTAAGTCCAGTTGCTCGGTACGTGACCTCATTCAACGCGATCATCTTCTCATTCGCTTTCTCTTGCGCTGCGGCTTCACCTTGGGCTCTAGTGAGATCCGTCACGGGATGCTCCTCCACTGTATCTCGTGGTCGCTGGGTTGGCGAAGACTCTATCTTAGGGTCTTCTCCCAAACATTCCGGATAATTCGGTCCTCGCGCCCCGTCGATGTTTCCGATGACAAGGTCGTACAGGGGGGTCGTCATACATAGAGCGGTAACCCTCCCGCTGAAGTACGGGGTTTCAACCTCAATTTCTGCTTCGGGAAGCATCCAAACCGTACGGTCAATTAGGCAAATAGGTTTCGTTTTGCCTGTTAACTCACTTTCCCGTATCAAATTTCTCCGCACGATAACAGTGGAGCTGCCGGTACCTCTTAACATCGTAATCTTTTTGTCCGCAACTTTTCCAGGCAGCGTTGGATTTCCTTCGAAACACCGGTTAGCTGTTTTGTCATTACCGCACCCACAATAGGAATTTTTTCCCCATTTTTCAACTCTACGAATCCATCGGTGACGGCATTATTACCGGATTTTGGTGCCGCTTGCACACAGGATACCTGGTGAGTTTGACTCGCTCCGTTTCGACATGCATCTGCTTTGTGCCCAGTCTGTCCGCACTTAAAACATTTTACTACCGTAGGGCTCGTAAAGTTAGTACGACAGTTGCTCGCGCGATGACCCACTCGGTTACACAGAAAACATCGCGGAATGTTCTCCGGTGCACGCTTCTTTTCTTCGGGAGCCGATTTCTTCGAATCTTCAGGACACTCCTTCTTGACCCTGGCCAAATTAGTTCCACCTTGCGCTTCCAAGAATTGATCAGCCAATTCGAGCATGCTTTCAAGTGACTCAGCCTTACTCTCTTTCAAGTACAGCGACAGGCTTGGGTGGCAACTAGTAAGAAATTGTTCTCTAATTAGGAGCTCTCTAAGCTCATCGTACTCCTGCGCTGTCCCTGAAAGTTCAATTCATCTGTCAAAATAAAGGCTAAGTCGGGCGGCATACTGCGTAGCCGTCTCACCATCAGCGGGCTTTCCTGTCCGAAATCTGTCCCGGAATCCTTCCACAGTAAATCTAAATCGCTTCAGCAAAGCAGTTTTCACCTTTGCATAGTTGGCTGCATCGGTTGGCGTCAGCCTACCGTACACACTGAGCGCTTTACCACTCAAGCAAGTACTCAAAGCAGTTGCCCATTGATGTTCCGGCCAATTCTCGCTCCTCGCAATCGTCTCAAATCTGTGAAGGTACTCGTCAAGGTCGTCCTTCCTTTCATCAAACGCTACGAGCAGCTTGCTTGGGTTCAAGCGGAAGCCGGGAAGATCCGTTCGCTGCTTTCAACTCTAGCTTGGACGGGAGTTTCGTTTCGCTGTTGCAAACGGAGCCACTCGAGTTCCATCTCGTGCTGCCGCTGCCGTTCCCTTTCAGCCGTCTCCGCTTCTCTTTCTTCTCTCGCCCTTTCGGCTGCCAACTTCTCTCTCTCCAGCTCCAACTTCAATTGCTGCTCTCTTTCTTCTTTCAGCTGCCGCTCCTTTGCCTCTCTTTCTTCTTTCGCCCTTTCAGCGGCCAGTCTTTCTCTCTCCAACTCTGCTGCTTTTTCTTCCTTGGCCCTCTCAGTTGCCAACCTCTCTCGTTCCAACTCAGCTGCTTTTTCTTCCCTGGCCCTTTCAGCTGCCAGCCTCTCTCGTTCTAACTCAGCTGCTTTTTCTTCCTTGGCTCTCTCCGCTGCCTCTTTCTCCTTCTGGCTTACCCACTTCCGTAGTTCAGTGCCAGAAAGACCCATCTTCTCACCAAGAGCAACTAACTTTTCGAGATCCATGGTGTCTCGCAAATAAAGTCTTGCCGCGTGTAAAAAAGTATCTGCCTAAATCAGTCTATCGGAACACTCCCCTGCACTCGTTAACGAGAACACTGAACAACACACAAAATCGTTCCTATAGCACTATCAACAACTCGAGGCTCTTTCTCACTACTTTAGACACACTGTGCACCAAAAGGTCCTCGTCGCGGACGCCAGAATAATTGTCGCACAGGTCCCGTTAATTCGGGAGGCGATCGCCGGGCTAGTTCCAAGGGCCGAGGTATCGTCCCCCCGAACCGCACCACGAAAGCGTGGACAATTTAGAAGTGGTCCTATTTGGCGCGCCAGCGGACGCCGGCTGTGGCCAAAAAGAACAAGTCAGAGCCGAGTGTTGATAAACAAAACAGAATTATATTCTCAATAATGGCAGATCAAAAAAACAATACACAAGTATGCACACTCCACAATAGTTGAATACAATGTCACACACCAAACAACGTACCACACCGTACAATCAGCCACCCTCGAAAGAACAGACACAGACAACAATACGCACTACAATGCAGTTGCATGCATTGAACAACCAAGACACTTAAAGACTAAAGAGATAGAGAACCTATTCAGTACAAAGTTCTTGGAACAAAAGTCGGGATGATACTCTTCCGAGAATCACTCACTCAAAGTCCCGCGTTGTTCTCGTTTCGCAGTCCCCGAAGTTTCTCTTCCATGAAACCTCGCCGAAGTTTCTCTTCCGGGAAACCTCACGTCTTCAATAGGCCACTCTCCAAGCTTCAAACTTCTTCGCCAGAAACACGTCGGCTTCACACACGCAGCTGTTGCCACGCGTCTTCGCTCGATAGCGGTAAACACACACTCTTGCCTGTAGCTCGAGTCGTCACCCCTCAGTTGGAAATCCTCTTCTTCTCCTGCTTTGTCTCTACGGAAAAAACCTTCGCCGACTACACGGCGGAACCCCTACGCGCTCTGGCGCTAACTTCCGTCTTCTCCTGATATCTCACCTCGGCTGCTCGATTAAATACCCTCCGCGCGAGATTCCAGAAGGTTCTCGTTATTTCGTTGGCGCGATACGCAGCGAAGGCTGGTGGATGGGGAGAGGTCGAGACGGTTTTAATGCCGTCCGCGACGTATGACTCAACCCGGCATAAACCGCGCCCCTTTCCATCTAGAAAATTCGAGTGCTTGCTCGGCCGCCGTGGTGGGGTGAGGAGGTTCGTCGGCGAGCCTACGCTTCCGAGAGGGGAGGGTCGCGCGCCCGGGGAGTCTTTAGATGTTTGTTTTCTTCTTTTTTTATCGTTAACCTCGCGGCGTCACTCCGGCGTCTCGTCGCGAGGAGTTGGCGGTGCGCTCTTTTTGAGCGCTCTTTCTGTGACAGTGGCGTAGTCACGACGTGGCCCAAATGATATTTAAACAACCTTCGCTTGAATGAGGGAACCACTAGTTTTGTACATGTCCACGGACATGTAATCACTGCAAGGGAAATAATTTACGAGGTGGCTATCTAAGCTGGTAGTTAAGAGTGCGACAGCATTTTTGCTGCGAATCTGCATGAAGATATATTCTGACGGCAATGAAAATATCCGCAAATTACCTCAACTGAACTTAGCCTCAATTATTTCTGTGAAATGAAGCTTCGAAAATATTGCGAGAGAAAGATGAAACTGAACATTGTGTTGAGTGAGACAGTACACGAGAAAACAGACACAACCGCAGTGGTGGTATTCTAGGGTGATGGCATATGAGATAGTTTGCGAGACACGATTATACAAGCGACTGCGGGTATGGGCGCACCAGTTAAAGCAGTGTACGTAGATAAGTCAATTCCTTCAATACAAATAACCCTAGAGGAGGGTAAACTCTCACATATTCAGCAGGAATCACACGTGAACACCTCAACCTAATTATTTAAATATCGTCTCTTGCGTCTCAAAATAACATGATTATGCAGCAATGATTATTGTATCCAAGGAGTAGTGTGTCTTTGCTTCTCCCGCCAGTCGGAAGGCGGCTGCCGAGGCCAGGACTGTAATGCATCATCGGGGTTAGCAGCGCGACACAGACCTTTTCACCCCTTTCATATTGGCTATGATCGAGCGAGCGATAGTGCAGAAAGAAGCAACAGTAAACATTATAGGTTTTACTAGAAACACTACCGATTCTGTTTCCGTCGTTCGTGTGCAGTTTAGACGAGCGGAAAGTGAACTCAAACGGCGGAACAGCGCACGAAGCGAGCGCATCATTATGTAGGTGCGTGGCGGTGGGCGTTGCTGAGTCTGTGCGAGGATGTCATCAGGAGGCGGCCCTACAACTTGTCGGGGCTGATAGAGCATCCTCATGAGCCACCAACCGCTGCACGCCGAGAATCGCGGATGCGCACGTGTTGCTCTAGTGCACACCGACAATGCCTCTCGGAAAGAAAAACAAGGCAGGAAATACGGAAATACTCAAGCATTCGCAGGCAGGTTTACGTAATTAAACCCGGCCGAGAGAGGGGTCAACCACAAGGGGCAATATTTCAGGTTTCTTGCGCTTTTTGCCCTCCACCTCCATCTCCTCAGCTTCTCTTCATGCAAGTTGCTTTCGCACCCCCCCCCCCCCCTTGCCTTGGTCGTTGTTCAAATTCCCACCGGGAACTTTAGCCACATCAAGTTCTGCAATTTTTCCCGCAGTTACAGGTTACCGAAAGCAAGGAAGGAAGATCGCCGTTATAAAGCTCGCATTAGTGACGAAATTAGATGTGCGCTAAGAGTGATCACACACTTGCGTACAGCTTTGTGAAGACTATGCTTCCCTTGCGCATGCGTATGCTTTCTTGTCGGATATTTAATTTTGTTCTTTGTTCCCTCAATGTATACACGCTCGTTGTGTTTTCGAAAAGACGTTTAACCACTACGCACGATTGCATTAGCCGCCACTTCTGAGATTCCTGAAATAGCAGCGTCGCTATTTAAACGAAGACTCTGTGGTAGACCAAAGCGCTGTGGCTAGAACTTTAAGTTTTAACTTTTCATTTTTTCTCCATTCTTGTACCAAGCCCCATTTTATCTTACACAACAGGTTGAGAGAATCATGCTTTAGCGTAAACCGCGTAGTTATTGATTACCTGAGGTGTACTGATAAATAATTCTATAAAAATAAACATTCATCCTAACACGAACAAGTTGGCGAAGCTTGCAGTAAGCCGCGAAATGTTTCAAACAGCAAAACTGGGTGACTCTGAAAACTATTATGGATGCTTCTAGGTTGTTCCTCGGCGTTATCTAGGTCATGCAGGCTGTTAATAGGTTGCTTCGTATATGTCGCTAGGCTATAAATATTGATGCTAGATTCTTCCAACTTTCATTCTCTGTGCAGTAGGTTTCACATAAACCATAGGCAGACACATACACGTCACGGGCACGTCATTGTCAGTGTATGACTTTTATCGCCATGGTGTCTTCTCACAAAAGCAGTTGCTTTTCCCATTCTCCAGTGTTTCCTCGTCGCATGCACTTGGGTTTCCGGCTTATGGCTGTCACTTTGCAGCCGCCTATCGGGCAAACTGTCACCTTCTTTCTCGTTAGTGTAACATGTGAGTGAAAGAATGACTCAATTTCTGCGGCACATGTACCCGTTTACGACTATGAGAGTTTTCTGATAGGCAGAACAGTGGCCCATACCTGTATGATCACGATACTTTCCTTCTTTTTGTTCTGTGGACCAGTGATGAGTAGTCTTAATTTGTGTTGCATGGAACCACTCATGATGATGATACGGAATGTCTACACCTCATATCAGATACCCAAAGGCTGCACATATCTGCGCTAGCTTAAAAGGTTTCTCCGTTAATAATATTGTCTGGGATTTTTATGCTCCCCTAAAAACGCGCCCCGCCGCGGTGGTCTAGTGGCTAAGGTACTCGGCTGCTGACCCGCAGGTCGCGGGTTCGATTCCCGGCTGCGGCTTACCGCAGCCGGGAATCGATGGAGGCGGAAATGTTTCCGATGGAGGCGGAAATGTTGTAGGCCCGTGTATTCAGATTTGGGTGCACGTTAAAGAACCCCAGGTGGTCAAAATTTCCGGAGCCCTCCACTACGGCGTCTCTCATAATCAAATGGTGGTTTTGGGACGTTAAACCCCACAAATCAATCAATCAATCATCCCCTAAAAACGCGATGCGATTAAAAGAAACGCCGTAGTGGGAGGCGCCAGCAATTTTGTCTACATCGGGTCTTTGACGTGCAGGTAAATATAAACAAATGGGCTTCTGGCTTTTCACTATATCAAATCCCGTGTTCTGGAGGTGAGAAGTGAAGCAATGCAACCACATGATCACCATGGTGCTTGCTTCTATAACGACATTTATGCCTAAGTTACACGACTGTAAACGTCCTCAAGCACGTCTAAAATTTCTAGTTAGGTGGCGGAATTTCAGCCAATCTCGAAATAGGTAGCACAGCCTACGAGCACAAGGCCTTATCTTGTTTCTGGGAAGCGGGACACATCAATACTCAGGCGTCATCGACTCGAGGCGTGTGAAAGACAGCCACTGGTTAAAGTTCTGAGGGTCGCATGGCGGCAGAGTTTGTGTCGATATTGGCTCCGAAAGCCTCGTCCACCCTCTTCACAGTAGACTAGCGTCTGTCTTCGGAGAATATTTCGGCCTGGCGAGAGTAAATCAATTTTGGTCGAAAGAGTCAAGGCTGTATAATTGACAGCAGTCAGCGTCAACAGAAGCCACCACTCGTCCCGTCCTACATACTGTAAAGCACTTTACGGGGCTGCCTCCTATAGTGTTCGCGCTTACTTGTTTGACTAGAGGGTCAGTCTTGCGTAAAAGCGTTAAACGCGCCACTCTGTGCTGAGACACCTTCTTTATGCGTTTGTCAGCAGCTATTCCTGCAACTTCAGCACGAAAGTTGAACAACTAAGGATGAGAGCAGAAAAACAAGCTTGTTGCTTCATTGCCTATTAATCGCTGCTTCCAAGTCAACGAAAGCACCCTAAACATCACGTAGACGATGCCCACGGCAGGTTTGTCGCACTATTCAATGAGCTTTTTCTCCTAGTTTATATTGTTCACAGCAGCATCAGCATCCAAACTCTCTAAAAACTAAGTGTAACAATTGTTATTCACCAAAATCACTAATGATAGCTTCTTTGAATTCTAGCTATTTAAGATGGCGTCGTGACTTGACAACACAACGACATCACGTAGGTCTATTGTTGCAGGTCGATACATTAACGTGATAAATTGAGCACTCCTTTAATGCAACCTGCTGACTTACTTTTCAAGCTGACATTTTTCATGTTGTCTAACTATCATGTTTTTATTAAGTTATATCAGCAGAACTCTTTTTTGTCTTTATCTCTTCTTCCGTAGTTATGCCGTAAGTACTCGTAGTCTTGCGCTGTACAAATATGTTGATTACGTTGGCGCTATTGATGGCAAAGGATTCGATATCTTTTAAAAGCAAAGCTGCTTGAAGAGAACCGAAATTCGTGTGGCCCATCTTTCACGGCCTATCTCGTGCAGCCTATCCTGTGTGTATTATTGGGTATGTTTCATAGAATTTGGGCAAATTCACTTTCGCCCCACTGCCTCACTAAAAAGAACGATAAAAAATAAAGATTGCCTAACAAACAGATGAGTGCTACACACATCGCTTGTGTTGCACTATTCTCAATCTTCACCACTGCTTCATAAAATGAGGAAGGCAGGAGCTAGCTCAACAAATGGCCGTGATGTGACGGCAGTAAGGTGGAAAGCCTGAGAACGTACAACTATAATGTATATATACTAAGGAACAGGAAAGCAACGGTGCCTGTGACAATATTCGAAAGTCATGCAAGGTGCATGCCGGTGACGACGTGCCCGTAAATTTGTGAGAGGTGCGAAGGGTTTCTTGAAGCACGAGTTTCCGTCTCCAGAGTTCGCACATCCGTGTCATGTCTGTGACTGTCTGTGGCTTGACTAGAACCTCTCTGCACCGAGAACCACCGTAGAAATTCTCTGAGGCAAAATTTCTATGACCGCACTCATTTATTATGATCATATTTTCTGCGTAAGCCTCGTGGCACAAATTAAAACCGGCAGCACAAGTTACGGTTAACCTAAACAGCTTCACTAAAAAATTGTAAATATTTGCAGGTAATTGATTACTTGTGATTAGTTAGGTACATTTCTGATCGATGTTCTTCATGGCATATAGTCAAAAGCAATTAAAATTTAGTATACTAATTCATTGTACCACTGCGACAGCATTCTTGCCCCTGTAGGATTGTTATCTCACGTTATTGCTTAAGTAATCCCTTGCAGTGTGTAACATCTTGTTTGTGCTTCCTTTCTTCATGACTGTGAAAAGCTGTTGAGAAAATACAGCGGTACAGTAAGGAAATCCCGACTGTACCCAAAACCCCGCAACGAGACGTGCTGCTCTTTTCAGAACCAAACCACTCTGTCTCCGTCATAAAAGATGTACGTCAGCACGCTCCCGTGAGACCATGTGAATGATCACAATAAAGAGGACAGTGAAGGATGAGTTTTCAAAGGCGCTACAACGTCGCCCAAACTTTGATTCACGAAAAGTGCGGGAGTTTGAAAGTTTAGAAAGATTTTCCCACACGTTCCCTTGGGTTTTCATCATCCCGAGAGCACGAGGAAAATACTTGAGGTTAAAGAACAGTTCCAAATCAGCTAGCTGCTCCTTGATGGGCGCCTAGTTAAATGACAATCTTGTCAGAAAGATTTCACTAGTGATTGTTTTAATGGACTCTCTGATACCTCGGCGAGTGGTTGCTTTAATACAAGCCGAAACGTTCGCCTAACTGTCGCACCTCGTCTTATAAATCGCCTGAGGGAGACAAATCACGCGCCCCGCCGTGGTGGTGCAGTGGCCAAGGTACTCGGATGCTGACCCGAAGGTGGCGGGATCAAATCTCTGGTGCGGCGGCTGCATATTCAATGGACGCGAAAACTATGTAGGCCCATGTGCTTAGATTCGGGTGCACGTTAAAGAACCCCAGGTGGTCAAAATTTTCGGAGCTCTCCACTACGGCGTATTTCATAATCATCTGGTGGTTTTAGGACGTTAAACCCCACATATCAATCACAGACCACACACCTCTATTATCTAAGTCATGTTGCGTAGGCACTTATGTAAAGCCAGATTTTCAAAGCTTTGCACACTTGCAAGCGCCTTCCTGTACCACAACAATATCAGTAATTTACACAAATACCTTTCCATTACTTTGACCGCAAACTTGTGGTTTCCTTTCAGGTCAAGAATGGTATGCTGGCTATCAGAATTCACATCACAGTATACATTCCTGTGTTGTGCGTGACATGATGTTATTGACAGGAGAATATTAGCAGAGTGAACGCCGTTACAAAGAAAATCTATTTTTGCTTTTTCTATTAACTGGCACCATTTCTATCTGTACGTGGACTATTGAACGTTGTTTATTAGCTGCAATGACGAAATTCTAGTTTTCCACAGTCCTTCCACAAATTCTAAAGAAAGATCTAACTAATCATCTCTACACGGTAGGAGACCTTTTCTGATAAATGTCGATGATGTGTAGTTTGATACGACCTCACTCAATTATATGTATAGTTTCTGGAAAACACGTGTGCGGAGGCCACAAAGCGCAGGACTGATAACTTATCTAAACTTTTTTTACTATCATATTACTAATATTCCAAAAGATATTTCTGGTGAAGTTCACATCAGGTCACACCAGAAACGTAGGTAGAAATAGTGAAGAACCACGTCAACAACCAGCTTGCCTATAAATAATCGCACACCATAACGGAACCTTACCTTTATGGTGTGATTTCGTTTGCCATACCATTAGTGGAAACTGTGTTGAAGGGCTTTCCATGATAGTTCAAAGGACTTTTCATGTTTCTGTGCACAACCATGTTCATGCAACGATGATTATGATAATGATGATGGCCTAAAAGCAATACCCACACCCACTCTGGACGATTGGCTAAGAAACGAGTAATTGGATAGAAGGGATCACATTCTTACTGTCATCATTGTCGTCTTTCTTACTCCTACTTTACCGTCCAAGTTCTGCGTAGCAAATCGGATGCTAATATATATGGCTAACTTCCCAGCCTCCCTAAGTCTCTCTTTTCCTCTCTGCGTTCTGCTTATTTATTTTGGTTATTCGCCGTATAGACTCAAATAACGATACCATGAAAGAAGACACGCACTCTTTACTGCTGATTTAGATGTCGCTGGTTGGAATCCTAGCCATGGCGGCAGCACATAAATGAAGCAATAATTTTATAGACGCACGCGCTTAGACTGAGGTGCATTTTATAGAACCTCCGACGGCGTTAATTCACAGTACCTTTTATTACAACCACTGCTTTATGGTTTTGAGATGTGAAAAACAAACCAGAACTCTTATTATTACCGCGGTCTTGAAAACAGCCGTAATAATTAGAGAGAGTTACTGTGAGGTGAGTGTATTGTGTCCACTTTCAGAAGTTCTGCCTTTCAGAGCTCCGTCTGCGAAACTTTTTTCTGCCTAACAAAACTCTTCAGCGAGCCAATGAAGGCAGAAGTATACTGCCAGCGCTATTTTTTCACCAAGTTTGATCGCCATAAACACGATAGAAGATATATTGTAATTAGCGAGCGGCATTCGGTCTATTATATTTATGAATAGGTATTTTATGATTTATTTCGCGCTTTTTTTCGCTAATACAATTAGGCCATCGACAAATTTCGTAGGCTCACATACAAGACAATTTAATTATGCAAATTTGTGCTTGTTTATTTCTTTTCATTTTTATTCGTCGAAAGTTGGAGTGGTAAAGGCAGCGCCTCAGCACACGCAAGCTTTTAATCACATTAATGGCATGTCGCCAGATTTGCTAACGAGGCCTGCAGTAATTTTATTATCTGACGCATTTAGGTTCTGAAGGCAACCATTATTTTATATAGCCACGGCTGAACAAGTCACGCACTGCAGGTCGGCTTGAGGCGCTAATCTTGCATCGCCGACACGCCCGCTTAATGTAGTGTGTGCAACTAAAAGCATTAAAAATTCTGCCTTTTTCCCCGTATCCGCCATAGTGATACGACCGAAGTTCTATCCATTCAAAATTCTGCTTTGTGAAAACTCGCTAGCTGAAGTGCTAATGTTTATCAAGCCACAACAGGACAGCTCTCACACACCAGTTTTCATTTGTAGGGAGCTGCTAAAGATTAGGTCAATGAAAAAAGTGGATGTAAAAAAAGAAAAATAGATATAAAGGAAAAGCAGGAAGGTGTTCATTGAGACGTGCTCATCGTGGTATATTTATGTGGAAGTTTGTTTTACATTTTGTAACATAGGCTGATGCATTCTGATTCCTCGTTTGCGTAGGCACAACTTCTCTTTTATGCAGGAATTCACGCAATTTGCTTCTACGTTGATGTGGTTACTTTGCCTATGTAGACGCTGCCGAGAAAACGCCCATCCGTAGCAGCTCGTGTTTGCTGTATTCTATCTTGTAACTTTTCGTTAGCAACAAACAAATATCGCAGCTGATAGTTCCGAATCTACTTAACTAATTGCAATCGTTAAAGTATTAGATTACGGAACAATCGTGTGTGTTTCATTTAATATTTCAAGCCCCAACAGCCACAATTTCTGTGAATATACTCCGTTAAGTAAATGTTTATTTCCACGTTCTGTGTTAAAAAGCAACGGCATAGAAAAAAGGCTGCCTATGAGTGGCTTCACTAGTCTGCATTTATCCGATGACTACAGCCTTGAGGCAATCATATCCTTCTTTTCGTTGAGCGTGCGGTGCTACCGCTTAAACTTATATGGAATCGAACAGGACGACTTTTCTTAATCAGATCATTCACAACACACTGCACCGGATTGTGCGGCGAGTAAAGTTTCAGTGAGTAGCGTTTCTCCAGAAGTGGATGTTGCTTGTGTATGTCGGGCGCGCGTCTTCATAGTCAGAAAGAATGCAGCCGTAAGCCAGAGGGCGATTATAAGTGAAGGAAGTGCATTCTTTGAGGTAAGTACTACAGAGCCTTCGGCGTGAGACGGAGTGCTCGGGTTTCGACGGAACGCCGTTGGCAGTTCGGCGGCCACGCTGAAGGACTCGAAAGCTTTTCCGTGTCGTTGGTTCTCTTTTTGTGTTGTGCGCTATTCTAGAAGCACCTTTTCCGCAGTGCACTAACGTCAGGCCTATAGCCTCTAAGTATGCCGGCACCGGGAAGCCTATAAAATAAGTTAATCACATGCGTAAGGTGGTTAACTATTCGTCGATTACACGAACTGATCACAGCTTGACTTGATTACGCAGAAAAGTGTTCGCACACGCTCACCTCACAAATTGCTTGCTTTTAATTTTCAGGGGGCTGTATTTATCACGAAGACTATCAGTGACCTTTCTGATAACTCTCCATGCTTGCATAACAGGCTGACGAGCCACATTGCTGAGCTCGAGGGGGTGGATTTGAATCTGGTTCACTCCTGCCGCGTTTTGAGGGGAGCGATATACACAAACATCAAACTACATAGATTTAGGGGACTCGTACGGAAGTGCCTCTCATAAAAATGGTGGGGAAGAGATTTATGAAGTCTAGTGCATCAACAGAGCTGGTACACGGCGTTAAGTTCTCAATGAGGCAGATCGCACGCACACACACACACACACACACACACACACACACACACACACACGCGCGCGCGCGCGCACACGCACACGCACACAAACACGCACACGCACACAAACACGAAAGTGAGCGAAATGCAGTTTTTATGTGGCAAGGAGCTGGGTAGAGCCGACGTGAGTTTAACACCAAAAAGCGGCTGTCGTACCGAGCAACTAAATATACTATAAAAACTGCTACAGTATAAAGACTACAGCTGGTTTAGTTTTAGTGTGCTCGCGCTATTTTCTCCTATGTGTCGGATTTACTCCTTTGACCCACATGAATAAGTTTTGACGGGTCCCTATATTTCTGTATCATCGTAGCCGGCATACTTCAACATTTGAAAATGACTGAAGAAGTTTTGTTTTATCGAATGCTTTCCGATATTCAAGAGTGCAGCTTGCAGCACAGCATAAATAATGCCCGAATCTCCTATCCTGAAATAACCAAAGGTAAATTCGCCTTTAGAGTCAGTGGCTTTGTCGCATCTTACTTTGTTCTCTTCTGTTTTCACCGCTGTCGTTCCTGCATAATGAATTACCACCAACTAGCTCAGCTTTCACTATTACTCACTGGCAAATTCTGACAAAGTGCCCTATCCCGGCTGTGGCGGCTGCATTTCCGATGGAGGCGGAAATGTTGTAGGCCCGTGTACTCAGATTTGGGTGCACGTTAAAGAACCCCAGGTGGTGGAAATTTCCGGAGCCCTCCACTACGGCGTCTCTCATAATCATATGGTGGTTTTGGGACGTTAAACCTCACAAATCAATCAATCAGCAAAGTGCCCTCATTAATCTTTGCTGGCAACAACGACAACGCATACCACGAATTTCTGTGCTGGCGAACACAGCCCACATTAGTCTTGCCCCACATCTTGCCTCTGCAAAGCGTGCATTGGCGCACACAGAGTACTTCTGCCAGCAAGCCCCATTTACACCGAAGTCGGGTGGGGTGGTTTCTGGTTGGGCTTTCTTATCAGTTTCGATATATCTATTGCAGCGCTCAGCGCAAGATGTGGCCGAAGTACTGTGTTTCGAAAAATCACCCACTATTTACCTTTGCGGAACTTCAGAAATCTGTAAAGTTTATGACAAGTGCACACTGTTCCAAGCGTCAGCATCAGAACTGTGGGCTCTTTGAAACCACTATTATCGGTGACAACTTTCTGTGGCAGCACAGCCAAAGCTACGTGGGTGGACCTTCTGCGCATGTGTTACTACGCCAAGTAGTCTATTTGCGTGTAATTTCGGTTTCGGTTTCGCAGGCGCATTCAACGTATACGTTTTTGCGCGAGCACCAATGAATAAATGGTACATTTTGGAAGGAAATCAACAAAATGTACACCTTTTTGAATAAAAAGAACAAGAATCTTTATTTAAGTGCTCATACTCATTTCAGAAAACAAATGAAAGTCAGATCAGGAACAGGGAAATTGGAAAAACAAGGCAAAGGCGTGAGAAGAGCTCCGAAATTTCAGTGCATACTGTGTCGGCACCGTTCTTTTCCTTTCATTGGAGACTCATGCACTTTTGGAAGGTGCTCATGTTATTTTTATGGAATGCGAAGGCATCGACGGGTTGTAGAAATCTTCGCCACGAGTAGTCATTAGTGGGCGTCTGACGTTCTTTATTACAAGTAGTTAAAACGCAGTTCATACTTGTCGTAGAATGCTGCTTTTGCCCAGGCGAAGCTTTACACCGGTAATTTTATCCTCAAGAATTTCTCTAATCAGAAAGCGCTATTAACCATTCCGTCCGTAGACGACGGTGTTGCAGCACCATGTTGCAGCACGGTATTGCAATACAGTGTTGCAGTACGGTGTTCCAGTACGGTGTTGCCATAAGGTGTCATGAGTACGGTGTTGCAGTATGCGATCTTCAGCGTGGTAGTATCAGGCAGCCGAAATACTGACTACGTATGCAATGCAATATAAGAAAAAAATCAGGGCTTTTACGTACAGTTTTCAATCACAATTTTGTTTTCAATCAGCTGGTCTTGTCGAAAACTGGTAAGTCGCCGATGTCATTTTAAAGGCGGCTATCACGATGACAGTGCCACTTTTGGTGATGGTATCATTCACACACAACTTCACAGTGATTGCATGAGCGGTAAAAATATTTTATGACACCGTTAGCGTCGCGTAATACCGAGTTCGGTACATGTGAAGCTAGCGAAACGGCCACGAGTGCATCATGATCGTAGCATGTGGTCATGTTGTTACGTGACACGCATCTCATGTTTATCTTGTTTGCACCAGTATCATACCTTCATAATTCATTCACGTACTGTAATTCCAAATTTGGTACATGTGACGCTAGCAAAACGGCCGTGAGTGTATCATGAGCGTGGCATGTAGTCATGTTACATGACACGCATGCCAAGATTTTCATGTTAGGGTCTGTTGCCTGTGTTCGCCAGGAAATTATGCCATACCATACCAGTTTTGTGACATGGCATGTGCACGAAACTACCACAAGAGCAGCAGGAACTTGAAATGTAATTCATGACATACATGTCGTGATTTTCATGTTATGACTACTCAAATATGTTCCTAATACAGTCATGTTATGCCATACCAAATTTGGTATCGATACCAATATTGAAACAGCCAGGAGAGCTAAAGTCGTAGGTGGCTAGATGGATGGATGGATGGATGGATGGATGGATGGATGGATGGACGGACGGACGGACAGACGGATGGATGGACGGACGGACGGGTGGGTGGGTGGGTGGGTGGGTGGATGCTTTGCCGCGGTGGTCCAGTGGCTAAGGTACTCGGCTGCTGACCCGCAGGTCGCAGGTTCGAATCCCGGCTGCGGCGGCTGCATTTCCTATGGAGGCGGAAAAGTTGTAGGCCCGTGTGCTCAGATTTGGGGGCACGTTAAAGAACCCCAGGTGGTCAAAACTCCCGGAGCCCTCCAATACGGCGTCTCTCATAATCATAAGGTGGTTTTGGGACGTTAAACCTCACATATCTATTATATAGATAGATGGATAGATGGATAGATAGATGGATAGATAGAGAGATAGATAGATAGATGAATAGATGGATTGATAGATAGATAGATGGATAGATAGATAGATGAATAGATTGATAGATGAATAGATTGATAGATAGATGGATTGATAGATGGATTGAGAGATAGATAGATAGATAGATGGATTGATAGATAGATAGATGGATAGATTGATAGATGGATGAATTGATAGATGGATAGATAGATAGATAGATGGATTGATAGAAAGATAGATGGATTGATGAATGGATTGATAGATGGATGGATTGATAGATGGATGGATAGATAGATGGATGGATAGATAGATGGATGGATTGATAGATGGATGGATTGATAGGCGGATGGATTGATAGATGGATTTATAGATGGATTGATAGATGGATTTATAGATGGATTGATAGATGGATGGATTGATAGATGGATGGATTGATAGCTAGATAGATGGATAGATAGATAGATTGATAGATAGATAGATGAATTGATAGATGGATGGATTGATAGATAGATAGATGAATTGATAGATGGATTGATAGATAGATAGATAGATAGATAGATAGATAGATAGATAGATAGATAGATAGATAGATAGATAGATAGATAGATAGATAGATAGATAGATAGATAGATAGATAGATGGATTGATAGACAGATGGATTGATAGATAGATGGATTGATAGATAGACAGATAGATGGATTGATTGATGGATTGATTGATGGATTGATAGATAGATGGATTGATAGATGGATGGATCGATAGATAGATGGATTGATAGATGGATGGATCGATGGATGGATTGATAGATGGATGGATTGATAGATAGATGGATTGATAGATGAATGGATTGATAGATGAATGGATTGATAGATGGATGGATTGATAGATGTATGGATTGATAGATGGATGGATTGATAGATGGATAGATAGATGGATAGATAGATGGATAGATAGATGGATTGATAGATGGATTGATAGATAGATAGATGAATTGATAGGTAGATAGATAGATGGATTGATAGGTAGATGGATTGATAGATGGATAGATAGATGGATACGCTCAAAGTCGTCGAAGTTCACTTAAAAATGCTTCGCATTAAAAAGGATGTGCTTGGTGTTCGTAACATTGGCCGTGCTGCCACAGAAATTTGTCGCCGAGTATAGGTGCATTGATGTAAATAATAAAGTGAAAGCCTAACGTGTCTCATCAAATGCGCACATTGAACGATGGTTTGAGCATAATTGCGGGTTATGCGGAAAAAGCATCGTCTTATGTCGTCAACTATGACGTGATCATGCAATCCCAAGTTATGGAAATGACCATGACGCTACTGTAAAGTTCTCTACCGTAACACAGAGGTGTAAGCATAAATGTTTTTCGGAGAGGGCATCACCTTAATTCTGGGGGTGGCACCCCCTTGAAATTGCAATTTTTGTCTCTTTGACATGGCAAAAAAATATTTTGGGCAGGGCACGGACCTCGTGTGCCACCCCTTGGCTACGCTCCTTTCATGACGTCATCATTTCGTCATAGGTAGGCACTGAGAAGCCGCGTGACAGAATCCTTGCAATGTCTTCGTTCGTGTAGGCAGCTCTAAACTCCGCGCGAAACAGAAATCTTTGCGGGAGAAATATTGCAGTTAACCCAGAAAAGAAAGAAAATGTCTTTCGTCTTCAGGTGATACTGTGGGAAAGCATGTAGGACTATATAAATTCTTCTGTTTTCTTTGCGTTTTCAGGTGATACTGTGGGGAAGCATATAGGACTATATAAATTCTTCTTTTTTCTTTGCGTTGCGTTTACCAACGCCTACGCTTTCCGCATTGGGATGGCTGACACCGCAGCCTGTGGCCACTGTGGCAAAGAGGAAACAATCTAACATATTCTTTGTGACTGCCTAGCGTATAGTAAACAGCGACAATGCCTTCGAAAGGAACTCAACAAATTAGATGATTAACCTCTGTCGAAGCAGGGAATTCTGCAGTATCGACAGGATGCGACTTCACAGAAGAGGGCCCTGAAAGCGCTACTACACTTTTTGCGATCGACCGGCCTTACTGAACGGTTGTAGCTAGGACGCCCTTCCTGTGTGTGTTTTCGTTTTCTTATGAGTGCGCCGGCGTTTTTTTTCTCTCTACCTAAACCCTCTTTCTTGCCCCTACTTCCCCGCCCCCAGCGCTGGGTAGCAGACCAGATGCCAATATCTGGTTTACCTCCCGGCCTTTCCTTTCTCTCTCTCTCTCTCTCTCTCTCTCCTGTTTTCTTTGCGATCGAAGTGAAAAAACTGATGAGTGTAAAGATATTCCTAAATGACAATGAACAATCATTCAAATAAAACGCCGTGGTCACATAGTTTTCACGAGGCAAAGATATGGTTGCCGTTTCGGGAGAGATGGTCGTGCGGTCCATCGAAAACTGTGGGAGTAGCGTCACGGTGTACGGGAGCGAGATTGGTGACTTGCATAAGTGACTTGCATCTCTTGGAGAGCCCGCAGTCTGCTAGACTATGTGCGAGTGTCAGCGACCAACGCATGAACCCCCTATTCGTCACCAACGTGGAAGAGTATCTCAATGGGCTTGTGACAATGTGCAGGCGTTAATGCTCCCCACCGTTAAGCCATTTGAAAAAAAAAGCGTGGTCTCTGCAATCTCGTGGCCATCATCAAGCTGGTAATTGGTGGTTTTCTTGAGTTTTAATGATTCGGCTGGAGAAGCGCCTACGTCACAACCTTAATTTTCGTGAAACTTGGATGAACGCTTCAGTCGTATTTTGCTGTTCTGCCTGTGGCATGATGTTTTAGATACTAACACCTGCACTTCATATTTCAATAAGCTGGATCTCAGCATATATGCCGAGATCCAGCTTATTGAAATGAGCGTTTTACATAAAACGCTCATATGTGTACTCTGCAAAATCGGGGACGAATTCATTACAAACTTACGTTCATCTTCATCATTAACACGCCATCTCTGCTGTAGTTCTATCCCTCACATTTTCCAACACTGAGTAGCTGGTTAGAAAATATATTGGGCCCGTCATAAAATTGTTGCCTTTCTCTTCGTCACTATGTCGGGCAAAGTGAACCTAAAGGAGACAAACAAAAACTTCCCGACAAGTGTACGCATCCTGCCCTAACTACAATCGAGACTCATTTGAGAGGCTTATAAATATTTTTATATACAATGCGCAAGTCTTTTTTTATGGGCAGGTTGTGCTCTTCACGAGTGATGTCAACTTCGCATCAGTGCACTCTAGTTACGTAAAATAGAAGGAGCGTTTGAAATCAGTCATCAAAGGGAGAAACACGTGTTGCTTAACTCTACGTGGTTCCACGTCTACTTGATGATAATATATTGGCATTCATGTTAGAATTTCTTAAATGTTTCTTTCCTCGTTTACCAGTCCCGGTGTACATGAGAGTTAAAAACTTCTAAAAATTGTTGCAATTACAATGTTGTACTCGCACGTTTATGCGGACATTTCTCTGATAATAAATAAAGACTTTACCAAATCAGTAATTCCCTGTTATATCCCATAGACCCCACGCTGTCACAGAAGCACACGATATATTACAATTGGTTGGTTGGCATGTGGGGTTTAACTTCCCAAAACCAACATGTTGCTACATGTAGGCTGGTGGAATGCATATTGTCGTCTAGCGCGTGCGCCCGACGAGAAGGGTGAAGGTCGCTTGCTGCTCGAGCTTGGAGCCGGACTGGCCAGCGCTGCAACCGCTCTTGCAACTACAATTTGTGAATACCCGGCAGTGTAAACGACTCTTTATTCACGTAACACGATGATTATGAGGGACGCCATAGTGGATAGTTCTGGAAATTTCGATTGCCTGGGATTGTTTAACGTGCACCCACGAAATACAATAACGTATGAAGCGACGTCACCCAGAGCAAGCTTCATCATAAACCTTTTCAATAGCAGCATTATGTGAGGAAGCGTGACAGACAAAATAGCGTGGAACCTCCCACTTGGCACCTAGTGAACGTTTAGTAGTCTGCTTTTCGCAAGATTATATCGCAATCAATAATCTCTCCATGAGTTTCGATAGGTGCGATCGGTGCGCCTACCCGGAAACGAGAATAGAACAGAGTCAGGAGGGTAATAGATGAGTGGAAGTTCATTCGATCAATGGCTTCGGATGAGTTACGATTACAGTTGACTCGTACGTGGTATACGTTCCTACGGGTGTTTTGTCCCCTGATCATTTTCGAACCCCAGTGGACGCAGCAAAGCCTCGCTTTCTGCCGTCGTCACAGACTGAGGAAAACGGTCGATGGCCAGAAATGAGCGCGCTGGAGCGAGAGATGAGAACGAGGAAGAGAAGTAGGAAGCGGACGAGGAGGTGGACGAGGAAAGCGGTGCTGTTATTGAGCAGCGTCACCCTCCGGCCGTATTTTGAGGTCCATACTTTCACCTCGCCTGTGCCAGCCTTTGCAGATGACTAATCCACACTACTGCTTCTCCCCTACGTATGCTGCGGCTGGTTGTGGATGCCGGCAAGCTGTCATAAAAGCATGTCAACGATGTCACTGTCTTCTCACACTTACGCTTACGGTCTTGATGTTTGCCCGGAGCCCTCCACTACGGCGTCTCTCATAACCGCATGGTCGTTTTAGGACGTTAAAAACACATATCAATTTTATTGATGTTTGTCGATAAAAAATGGTTCGTTTTGGTATGACGAATGCACTGCCCGCATTGTGCATGCACAGCTCCTCGTTTCTGATCATGTGCTTTTACTAAGAAATATAATTAAGTCTGCTTTGCTAATGTATATGGCTCAAGGATATACATTTACGTATGGCCCAACGCTCGCGCTATCACACAAGCACGATCATGAATAGATGCGATTCCCGAACGGTGCAGAACATGCCCTGTAGCTCTTCAGCGAGCCCTAGGTGTTCGCGGATGGGGATGCTCATGGCGCTATGTCATAAAAATGGCGTGCTGAAAGAAATTGTGTAAGACTTTCCACCTCAATATACGCAGTTCTCCTCATGGAAAGCAACTGAACTTCGGCTAATTTGGCAATTTCGAATGACTTCACTCTCTCCCTGTTGCACAAAACAAAAAAAGGGGTCGGGCGCTCACCCGGTGGGCTCGGGCTATAGCAGATGTCATAAAAGCCCCGCATCGGAAACCGTTCCTGTATTCTTCGCACTTTATAAATGTTTTTATCACCATCGTCATCAACGACACCACCACCTCGGACTTATAGTTTGCAGGCTGTAGAAGCGGTGTAGAAATTGGTATTGAACGCTAGAGAAATAATACGGCATTGTTGTAAACGTACGGTCCTTGCGCAGGCAGTTCGGACCCTTCACTCAATGTCAGAGTAGAGCTGAAGAAAAATGAGCTGCCGCCCTTTAACGACCGTACAAAATTACAGCTCCGACGGTCAGCAAGGATAGAGTGAGCGAATGAAAAATAGCAAGCTTCAAAAGGCACTGAGAGTGTAAACTTATGACTTTTATTTGAAGGACTTTTATAGTGATGGAACCAGCCAAGTGTAGCTGTTTTAGTGATGTTCATACTGCTTAAATAAAATTATACTTTTCAATAATAACTCTTGCTTCTGCTTTGGCATTAATAATACAGCCTGGATTTGCTGGCGTGCTAGCATGACTTGCTCCTAAAATTAAATATTTCGCCGTGAGTTTATTAAGGGGGGACTGGGAGCAATACGCTAACCGTTAGGAATATGCCCGGAAGTTGCTTACCCGTAAAAAAGGTTAAACACTATTGCGTCCTACAATGGTGCACGTAGTACTCCTGACTGGCTTTGTTTACACCTCCGGGCAATATAATCTGGTGGAAAAGAGGCGTGAAATAAACGGTCCAGAGGCAGTAAACGATCGTTTGTGTGAACCGCACACTTTCTCGTTTTTCGAGTCATCGTTAACTTAAAGCACATTTTGAAGATTTAGTTATTGAGAACTTGCCCTGAGGACTTGCTCGTTTAACTTCGTTAAATTCTTTGGTCATTCATAAATATGCCAAATGAGATTCCGAGCCAAACTTCTGTTGGCATTTTTAATGTCTTCTTTCATGTTACTAAACTGACATATACTACCCCTCTTGTATTGATCCTGCAGAGGACGCGTCCCTGCAGGAAAAGTGTATTACGAAACAGCTTCCTTTGCACCTGAACGAAGAGCGATTTTTTAAAGCGTAGCACTTAGGCGCCAGTTCCTGCGTTGAGTGGCGTCGCCGTTGGTGTAACCAATAGAGTGAAAGAAAATGATAGACAGTGAACATAGAGTGCAGCCAGCCGTTGTATTAGCGTCTGCTATGCCTCGCGCCTGCTCATGCTTTTTGTTAGAGCGCAACGCAGCTTCATCGTGCTACGGTCATCGCGGACCGAGTCAGTCTCCTGGATTGTCACCTTGCGTGTCGGATCGTTGGTGGGGCACGAACGAAGCGGGGCGGTTGGTGCGGAGGACCGCAACGACTCGTGCTCGTCGACAGACAGACAGACAAATGGACCGAACGACGGACGGACGGACGGACGGACGGACGGATGAACGGACGGACGGACAGACAGACAGACAGACGGACATACAGGCGGACAGACAGAGGGACAGACAGACAGACAGACAAACAGACAGACAGACGGGCGGGCGGACGGGTGGACGGGTGGACGGACGAACGGGCGGACGGACGGACGGACGGACGGACGGACGGGCGGGCGGGCGGGCGGGTGGACGGACGGACGGACGGAAGGACGGAAGGACGGACTGGCGGACCGACGGACGGACGGAAGGATGGAAGGACGGACTGGCGGATGGGCGGGCGGACGGACGGGTGGACGAGCGGACTGGCGGGTGGACGAAAGCATGAACGAAAACAAGGACGCCCAGGACGTACTGATCGATGCACGGACAGACAGATGAACGGCTGCCTTGCTGGACTCATCACCATTCACTCCGTGGATATGCTGTGAATTTTTTCTGAGATCATTCCCGTGAGTTTGAGGTCACCAGCCGAGCACCATAACTATCACGCCAGTGCCACAGCTTGGCACAAGATTGGCGGAAATGTGAATTCAGGGCTTGTATGCAAACATCTGCTTTTTCACAAACCCACTTTTAATAAAGAAATGTACCATACGTATATCATTCCAATGAATTTACGAAGAGCAAACTACTTGTTATAATGACTTCACTGATTTCACTCCTTTCAAAGAGGAAGAGAACTTCTGCCTGATGTGAGCGTGCTCTACACGTTTTATAGAGCTATGCGTTGCGTGGTTTTGCCAGCGTTATCTTGAGCGACATGAGACGAGAGCATACAACACAAGACAGCTCAAACTTGCATAACTCCATGCACTTAAAGTGAAAGGAAATTTTACGAATGCAAATCGATAACCATGGCATGCCGTCATCACACAAAACATGCAATTTCCCTTCGCAGTTACCATATGCGTGCCCCGCTAGACTTTAAAGGCAACTGAAGAGAAATAATTACTTGGTTTAGATTGACAGACTACACTCTGTAAATTCGAATACCACATATTTGCTTATCTTAAGTTTGTTATAAGCTGCGAAATTCAAGGTTGAAGTTTATGTCTATATTTCGCGTCGAATGTCGGTGCATAACGTCGAAAATTGCAAAAAAAGTATTCTTCATATTTTCGCTACATCACTACACTAAAATTTTCTGAAACACCGTATACTACGTCAATGGCACCCCTTGATGACAATCTACTTCAGTTTTTTTACAAGAACCAATGTTATATCCAGTAAATGTTTTCAAAAATTATTGTGTCACAGTGTTTGGTGCGGAAGTCTCAGGGTAGCTTCTCCACCTGCATCCTTTTCACGCGTTTTCTCGCTTCTGAAGCATCATGCGTGGTAAAGGTGGTGTTTTCATGATTGAAAAATTGTGTTTTACTCATACGTTAAAAATCGTTTTGCGTTTAGTGTCCCTTCAGAGCACACCACTGAGGCCCGTAGTCAAGAATTTCTTGCAGGGGATTGGGGGATAGGGCACTTGTTGAAAGGTTTGAAAAACATGTATTTAAAAAATTGTTATTGGTGATATTTCCCCCTCAAAACTTGGGGGGGGGGGGGCGAAGCCTGGGCCTTCTGGCTACCCCCTGGATACAGGCCTGGCGGTACCGCGAAAATAGTAACCCTTCGTGGTGTACAATGCACCCATCTCTCCTTTTAATTTATGAGGTCCAAATTTTCTCAGACGAGAAGGAAAAGGCGACATTCCAGTTGCACATGATCAGAACTACTTCCGAAGAAACCCACGCAAGAATGATTGTGAGAAGACAGCCAGCGGGAGGGGGAGGCAATATGCATTATCTTACAAAATAAAGCTTACGAGGAGGTTTGGTCAAGCGATTGAATTAGCACACACTCCAGATGCCAAAGCGTGGCGAGGGTGTCGTTGCTAAAACAGCAGTTAAGGAAACATCCCTTGGATTGAGGGGCCGTTCTCTGAAATTAGACGTTCTACAGACGCCTTACGTGAAGCTCTCGTTGGCATGATCTTAATATCACAGAAAGGAAGGGCCTTTGTCTGTGACACGTCAGTTTCCATCCCTGCACTCATCGTAAATGACGCAAATGTTATCTCCATTCATAATATATAGGTTTGTTAGAGTGATTGCGCCAGTGCTACGATTCCTTATGACAGACTTATTCAATTTCAGTTTGGCATTTTTTAATAATGTAACGCTTTTTTTTTTTCAGAGAAGTATTGGTACTACACAAACTGCTAGAAGTTCTAGGAGCGAGGAGATACTACTTCACACCCGCTCGCGAAACTACTATCCTCTTATTTTTGCATACATTTACATCTTTTGAGGAACTTTGCTTAAGTAAACTACTCTTCTTGACTGGGCACGGTACCTAAGTGCCGACGGTAGAGTGGTCGTGTGAAGCAATATTTTGCATCGCAGAGGAAGGAAAAGTAAATTTTCGAGTGAATATTGATCAGTGTACCCGCAATTCCCCGTTTCTTTTCTTTTTCTTTTTTAGCGCTACATCTGCGAGGAGAATTGAAAGAAAAAGAACAAAGGGCATAGTAATCATATGTGCATTTCACGTGAGGAGAACAACTTTTCTCAAAAAGAACATGCAGGCGCTTGTTGATGCGATCATTTATCACCTGCCTCTAACACCGCCATGCATTGTTAAGGGTTAGCAGGTTCGCTAAATATCGCTTTTTTTCGTCATGGTAGAGGCACTTTAACCAGCCAGTAGGCATCATGTCTTCTTTTTCACTCTAATTTTATGACCGTTACTTCACTGCGCTCTTAATTTTGAACAAAACGTAGTCATTTCAAAAGTGTTTTTCGATAGATAGAGGATTTTTCTACGCGTAGTACATGCATCGTTTCACGACCATCTCTTACAACCGCAATAAGCTGCTTTCAGAGTATGCGGATGTTGTTTACTGTCGAACACAACTTCGTCCGCTTTCCCCTTCGCGAATAAAAGATTGTAAACACGCTCCTTAAAATTTCCTTAGCAAACGCTCTCGCTGAGTCAGCCACGTGAAAACAGTGCGCCCGCCCACGCGCAAGTGTCATTCTCGTGTTTATGCACCTGCTCTAGCATCCTTGTGGGGCTACTTTCAAGTTGGCGAGCTCCCTCAGGACTTCAACATTCTCCGAAACGTGCGTTTTTATCGTATGAAAAGCGATGCGTGCACGTATGTACTCCTGGGTAAGCAGCCCGTGTCTGCTTAGAAAAAAGTTCTGTGAACTCTCAAAAGCCCTTGTTGCGGTCATGCGACAAAAAACTAGAGTGTAGAATTACTCCCTCTCGGGTATCATTTTCTGTTGTTGTGTACGTGACCAGAAAAAAAGTGTGTAATATTTTACACAACGTTTTCCTTATGCATTATGATCATAAAACAATACGCGCTTACGTTATTTTAGAATAACATTTATTAGTGTGAAAAAATGCCTTCATGATTAATTAATCTGCGCATTGTCTTGTATACAATTTTAACAAATTATTACAAAGATGATACAAATTTTGAAGAAACTAATTTACATCAAAGTGCTTTAATGCTTTAAGATGAAAGTTAGCGCAATGAAGACGCAACTGTCGTACATGTTCTGTATGTACCAGTGTCGTATCTACAGCAAAAAAGTTAATCGCACTTATTCCAGCAAAGTTATTATTTGAAACCTTGTCCAACCAGTGTGTCCTTTGACACATCAGGCTGCATTGCATGACTTTCATTACGATAAGTTGACCTAGAAGTACTACAATATCTTCCTGTCTAGATTTCAATCTTGGAGAGATTCAAAACATCTGTTTTTCTAATCGCAGTCACCCTGTCATCGGTGCCTTCACTCACGGTCATTTAAACGGACTGCCTAGAGGGGGGGGGGGTGTAAAATAAAAATAGAGTCGCGCACAACCTCTCCGCAGCTGGTTGCATGCTCATAATAACTTTCGGGTGTTAACGTAGCATAACCTCGATGCGAATATGAAGTGTGCCGTAATGAAGGACTCCGGAAATGTAGACTGCCTGACAACCGTAAACATGCACCTAAGTCTAAGTACACAAGCTTCAGGAATTTCGGCCTCTATAAAAAATGCAGCCGCCACGGCCAAGTTATGATCCCGTCACCTTCGCGACAAACTTGGAGCACCACAACGTGCACAATTGCAACTGGCTGCGTAACCACGAGGTGAATAAGTGGCTTCATGTACCACATATAATGGAGGCAGCAAGGCAAATGAAGGAAACTAACTGTGCAAACTTCGTGGCACTACAAACTACAAGAGAGTATCCTGAATGTCATTACATGTTCAAGGGTACATAAACAAGAGATGTGATAACCTAACTTGTCCGTGTTCACTGCGTGATTGATGTATCGTTGAATATTATAAGAAATACATTATCCTTATTTTGGAGTGCTTGCTTTTGACACTGGCCTGATTCTCGACTGTCATTATCAGCACAAGCATTTACTCTACCTGTTTTCTGCATCGATTTATTTCATTACGGTTGTCAGTGTGTCGACTATTTCTGTTTTAAAAACGGTGTTGCCAAAGGACGTGTATGTTTTACGACACCTCTCTATTATGAATTCGAAGCAGGGTGCTACTTGACCTAAACAGGTGTGAAGTAAGGTGGAAATTTAAAACATCAGCTTTGTGCACGACTCATTTTGTGCCACGAAATAACCAATTCAAGGCTAACAAGCTGCATTACATTTCTGGCTCGTTGCTCTAGACCAAGTCTTAGGAGAGAAGCTCCTTTGGGGCCGTGCTTTGTCTGTCACGTTTCCGAAAGCCCAAACCAAAACTCAGCACATACACGAAGAAAAATGACAACATCCGTGTAAACAAAAAAAAAACAACCTTATATGTACATCAGCCAAGTACACGATGGCACAATACATGATAACCTGTGCGCTCCATCTGTCCATTCGTCCGTCTGTCGGTCTGTCCTTTTTACTTCGTGGAGATGCATGATTTTTTTTCCGCGGACAGTGGTAATACTGCAAGTGCGCCTTTTGAACATGGCACGAACGTCAAAAGTATCTGGGTGCTACTTTAAAGTGTGTTATGTGTTTTTTTCAAAGCTTGCAATGGGCTTTCTCATTCGTGTATTTCTGTTTTTTGTTGTAAAACTTCTGAGAAGTGCACAACCACTCATCATTCTTCAAACGCGCCGGCGTAGGGGCGTAAATATGGAGATAAAATTCAACTTTCAAAGTGAAGCCTTTCTTCAAAAAGGTCTTTTTTTCTTTGTTAGCACTAAGAACTGATCGATTTGTGATTGCTCTTTCGTGACAACTTCGCACTAAGTTCTTGCAATCGATTTCTTCTTTTGTTAGGTTACTTGTGACTTCTAAACGTTTTTCGACCATGTGAGCTTCTCTCTACTGTTCAGGAGCGAAATTTGGGCTGTTACGTGGTAGCGTCAGCATCAGGTCGTCACGTCCACTGACACGCTGTACGACTGTTGACTGCCGTATGTGCCTATCTATCTATCTATCTATCTATCTATCTATCTATCTATCTATCTATCTATCTATCTATTTTTTTGAAGTTTGACTTTCTTGAGCACGTAAACGTTTGTAGAGTCTCAGTCACAACTCCACTCTTTCCTATTGATTTATATATCTGTATTCCAACAAGAGAGGTTGGCATCTGTCGCACTTAGCAGGCCTCCTTTCGCGCTGCCTGTACCTCCAAATAATATGGAGAAGTTGAGTGGGATGAGTATGATGCCGGACTTGTAGAATTTGGCAACCACGCAAGTGCGCGCGTGAACACACACACAGACACAAACACCCACGCACGCAAACACACGCACAAGCACGCACGCAAGCGCACGCGTGTATTTACAGAAGAGGGCACATAGAGAAGCGCAACATACATACATACATACATACATACATACATACATGCATACATACATACATACATACATACATGCATGCATGCATGCATGCATCTATACATACATACATACACGCATACATACATACATACATACATACATACATACATACATACATACATACATACATACATACATACATACATACATACATACATACATACATACATACATACATACATACATACATACATACATACATACATACATACATAAACACTTTTATTAGACTAACGTAGGCAGGGCGAACTTGTGCCCGAGAATAACAACACAGCTAGAACGAAAGCTAGAAGCAAAAATACCTGGCATTTCGCAGCCTATCCAGAGTGTAATAAATTCTTGGAAGAGGATAAACATCCCGTTTTGTGTCGGCGTTGAGCTTCCGGAAATCAATGCATAAACGTAAAGTGCGGTCTTTTTTTGTCACAAGAACAACAGGTGACACCCTTAATTGAAGGCTGGATTACGTCGTTTTTGAGCATTTCTTCAACCTGATTACCAATAGCTTCTCTTTCTCTTGGTCACACTCGGTAGGGATGCTGGTATATTGGCCTCACTGACTCGTCGACAATGATGCGATGTTTCGCGATAGGATGCTTTAAATGACAAACATTCGGCGAATTCCCTTACAAAGCCCTTTATTTGCTCTTTTTGCCTTAGTAGTAGCCCTGGCTCGATATCGATGGCTGCAAGGACAGACTCCACGTCTTGGAAATCAGACTCATTGGTTCCGAAAGTGTGCAGCTCCGTAACCTTGACGAAATCACTCAGACTGGCGATGACGGTTCCCTTTGTAATGTGCTGCACCTCATTTCCAAAGTTTGTAAGTAGAACATTTGTACATCCGTCACGTAACTTAACAATGCCTCGTGCCATGCAGATCCGTTTTTGGAGTATTAAGGCAGTGTTGTTGTCAGCGAATTCTTCGAATTCACTGAATACTTTGTTGGTTACTGCGACAGATATGCTCGACCTTGGCGGCACCATGACGCCATACGCCATACAAAGGTCATATACGTTTTCTTCCGTTTTAAAGGTAGCAATCTCGTGCATAGTCAAGAATGACATGGAAGATTCTCGTAAGTTAATTACAGCGCCATTAGCTCGTAAGAAATCCATGCCGATAATCCAGTCTCTTGAGCATTCCGGCAGCACAATCAAACTGGCGACGTACGCGAAACCCCGTATGCCAATTCTTGCTGGGCATATTCCAGTAAGGTCAATGAGATGCCCTCCTGCTGTGCGAACTCGCGGTCCCTTCTAAGGAGTCAGCACTTTCTTCAGCATTTCAGAAAGTCGCCTACTCATCACTGAATAGTCTGCGCCTGCATCTACCAGTCCCAAGACTTCGTAGCCGTCAACGAACACTCGTAAATCGGAAGCAACGTCACTGTCGAAGCAATGGTTTCTGAGTCGGTCGTCGTTCAGAGTCAGCAATGGAGGTTTTTCTGCATTAGCGTCGACAGCGGCCTTACCTCCACTGGTCGCTGACTCTACTTTTTCCGACGAGGGCTTGAGAAACGAGACCTTGGGGAGCTTGCTGAAGGTCAGCTTGCTGAAGGTGCGACCTATACCTCCCCGTTGTCGTTGCACGAGGTTGGTGTCGTCGGAAGCCACTTGAGCTTTGACGACCTGACAGGTATTCTTCAATTTCGAAGGGACGTTCACCATTTCGTTGTCGAGGTGCATTGACAGGAAAACCACGTGGTCCTGCCTGGCGGTAGTGGCACATTCGGTAGAGGTGACCAGCCTCCCCACAGTGGTAACGCAGCGGTATCCTGTCGGGAGTGCGCCAGATATCGCTCTTCCTGAGTCTCCTCTCTGGCGTTGGCTGCAGGGTGCTCGGCGGCATCGGGTACTGCATAGATGCAGCTGCCGCGACGTCCGCACGTCCTGGAGATCCTCGTAGTAGCACATCGGCATACGTCATTCTCGTCAGCTGTTGTAGTGGTGGCTCTAGCTGTGCGTTGCTAGAAGGTTCGCGTACCTCCTGCCTGACCACCTCACGGATCACATCGGCCAGAGACGAAAACATTGGAGCGTTCTAGTCAAGGCGCTGCTTCTGGAGCTCTTCTCGCACAACAGACTGCACCAGCTCGCGTAGTGCTTCCATGCCGTTACCGAAGACTGGTGGCAACGTGTCCAAGGAAATGATGATCACATCCCGGTTGCTCGCTGTTGTAGCGTCCTTTCCATCGTAGTCGCCTCGGTACGAAACTCGGCGACGGGTGCGCGGCGGGCTTCGAATTCGTCTAGCAAAGAGTTCTTGCTTCACGCCTCGCATCAAATGACGCAGCTTCCGGTCTTCGCTCATATTTGGATCTGCTCGGCGGAATAGGCGAGACATGTCTTCCACATACATGGCGACACTTTCGTCATTTCGCTGATATCTTGTCGGGAGCACAGCTTCAGCTCTCTCTTTGCGGTCTGTGTTCGGGAAAGCAGTGAGCAGCTCCCGTCGAAAGTCATCCCCAGACTGGAACGTAGCTTCGTGGTTTCCATACCACGTTTGTGCGCTATCTTTCAACGCGAAGTAAACATTTCCAAGTTTGCGCTCTACCCCATATCTCTTAGCCTTTGCGACGCGTTCAAAGTGTTCAAGCCAGTCCTCTACGCCCTCGTAGCTTTCTCCATTGAAAGGCTTTGATAGCAGTGGCTGGTTCACTACAATTTTGGCTGGAGTGACCTGAGCTGTCATGTCAATTGCGTACCTGCTCACAGCCGCTTAGGTTCTAAGGGAAGTCGATAAAGGTGAAAATTCAGGACCCTCACCTTGTAGGCGTCGACTGCAGTGCTGATGAGCAGGCGTCAGTGCGTTGGGTCCAAATCGCTGTGGTTCTGCTCTGTGCTCCGTCACTCGAGAGGGGCTTGGCATCGCACCCAGCACTTCCACCAGATTTGTAGCGCACGGTTCAATGAACACTTTTAATAGACTAACGTAGGCAGGGCGAACTTGTGGCCGAGAATGACAACACAGCTAGAAGAAAAATTTCCTAGTTGTCTCGAAGATTCACTTCTGCCTATCCTTCACGTTCTTCTTTTTTTTTCCAACACTGGTCATGCGCAGCTGGGCCCCACAGGCTCGGGCGTCGCAAACAATCCGGAGGGCACAAGTATCGGCTAGCATGCGTAACTTGAAGTCACATTGTGTCAATACATACATACATACATACATACATACATACATACATACATACATACATACATACATACATACATACATACATACATACATACATACATACGTACATACATACGTACATACATACATACATACATACATACATACATACATACATACATACATACATACATACATACATACATACATACATACATACATACATACATACATACATACATACATACATACGCGCACGTACGCATATGCACTATGTATGTGCGCACGTGATTTGCGCATAAAGCCATCCACATGTGTGGTTGCTTTCTTGTTTCAATGAAGTAAGCAGACTGGAATTCAATGGCCAGTGGCAGCCGCTTCAAAAAACAGCAGGCTGCTCAGCTTCAAATACATGCAGTGAAGTGCAGCAGATTCCGCAACCAGCTTCTCAGGGAGCACAAAAGAAACGCACCTGTCACATTTACAGCGGGGTTCGCCTCTAAATCAGTGCATTTTCTTACCGTGCGCTGTCTCAAAAGTGTCCGTAGTGGAAACACTCCAGCCCAGCTTTCTTTCTCTGTTCCTACGTGAGCATAGCTTCCGCGCTGACCATTCGCACTTCAAGGCTTGCACAGTGCTGCAGCCTTTCTGATTGAGCAGAGTGTAACGTGCCGCACTTCCGTGCCGAAATGAGGGCTATCCGCCATGCGAAATAGCAGTTGCTTTCCGGCACCGGAAGCTGCGTCTGACGTGTGTCGTGGCCCAGACTATTCACTCATGCCTCGCCGCATACTAAAAGCACACTCGACGCCGTTGCTCAATTCTTTTGCTGATGCTGCGTGGTGTATTCCCACTACTCACTCACTAGGTGTTGCAAAACTTGTGAAATATTTCGCTTCTTCTGTCCGAGTGTAAGAACAGCCGTCTTGGTTGGAAATATTCTATGGTCTTCTATTTTAACAAGCCCACTAAACCAGTTTGCATTTTCTGCTGCACCAGTAAGCGAGGAAACCACTTTTTTCTGTCCTAGTTAGCTTAAGCCCAGTGAAACCTTTTAGGAGGGACTTTCGACCAACTACACAAAGTTTGTGCTCTTCAGCATCAGTTAGTTAAATGTATTATGAAAATTCGACAGATCCTACATACCACAGTTATCTTTGATATACAAAGCGTGCATTAAGATGTTTACTGTGTGGTACCACTAAAATGAAAAAAAATTCCGCCATATCCACGAAGTGAATGATGATGAGTGGGCGAAGCTCCGGAGGTAAACCTGGTAAACCATGAATCCTCTGTACATTTTGCCCACTCGATTTTATTACATCGCTCCCCCTAGCGTACGTCGCCGCACTAAATCGAACGATTGCCTTCAACCAATGACACGCGCCATATGTGACATCATTCCTATTTTATAAGCTCTCGCGTCTTTCATCAACTACAAGTACCGCTTTCTAGTTTATAACATCTTGCATCTTTTCATCATCAGCTACAAGTACCACCATCTAGTAAACACTACAAGAACTAAACCAGAGGTGGCTACATACAGGAGACGGTACCGCCATCTAGTGAACACTGCAAGAACTAAACTAGAGGTGGCTACATACAGGGGACGGTACCGCCATCTAGTGAACACTGCAAGAACTAAACTATAGGTGGCTACATACAGGCTACAGGGGACGCACAGCCCACGCCCTAAGGAGCTTCGCCCCTAAAAAAAAAAACGTCACCGATCGGATGGACTTAACAGCGAGTGAAAGTATGTAGAAATTTTATATGCCTTGACATATCGAAAGAAAACATGCAAGTGTGAAAACTGGTTCTCTATAGTTACAAAACGATGTAACCACTCGCGTGCGCAACAGCAGCAAAAGTTTGGCTAAAATGTTGTTCTTGTTGTTCGCATATCATAGGCTTAGCAGGAAGGTTTAGTTCATTCGTGTCTACTGGTGCGTGCACTTGTAACTTTTGGTCTGAAATAACTACAGCACTAACATTACAGCGCAGAATTCAGAATTATCAAAACGAACTGCGGTTCACACTTTGACGATAGGAATATTAGAGGTAACTTTAATTCACGTAATCCCCCTGGGTTGAACGAGGCTTAAATACTGCTTGCAGGATCAATGGAGAAAAAATGCAATGGTTACTGGTGTGCTAACGTTTGCGGACGTCAACAGCACTGCGTGTGCGTCGGCCTACCTTTCCCCGTGTATTTTCGCGCTGTGTTCCCTCCAATGTTCCTGCAGCATGCCAAAGCGTTAACGCTAAGTCGTTCCTGAAGTACTGGCGTCTTACAGTAGCACTAAATCTTGTAGCATCATAACTTCAATTCTTTGTGTTTGAACGAATTCCTGGGGCCAGAATCAGATATGTGTTTTGACCGTAGTCTTTCATTATCCAGGCAGCACAGAATTTCAACTTATATGAACTCATTTATGGGCCCGGCATCGACATGGCACGTACTAATTTACGTTAGTGAGCCTTTTCCGCGACTCTTTTAAAAGCGCATTGTGCCTCCACTGAATGGTATGTTTGCATAAAAGTTTTCGCAATGCCAAAGTATTACTGATGTTCACAATTCTGTTTCTCGACCTTGCATGTTGTTTTGTGGAGGGATTTTATTCCATTACCACGCAGGTCGACGAATACTTCGCAAAAAGTTTTCTTTCTTTGCACGTTTTGCGCATCGTGGGTACAGCTCATTATTATGGTTCAGATACGTTCACTTTATGCAAGCACGTGTTTCTACACCAGTGCTGAAGACTCTCGCCTTCAGAGCATAGGGCGCAATTTCAAGCACAACTCCACCAAAAACGTTTATTTTGTGTCATATATCACTTGGAGTTCAGTTTTACGGCAATGTACGCTGACTTGGGCGTTGATATTGTTGGAACGCAATAGCAAAAACATCAAGTGTCGCTGAATTCCTCCAGCCTACGCGCTAAGGAAGAATGCTGAGGGCTATTATAGAGTTCTTATAATAAACTAATTTATATATACATATCAGCCGTGTTTGTCAGTTGCATCAGTTATAAGTTCATGATTTTTTATATAGAAGATGTTTGGACAGCTATTCAATTGGCATATATCACAGAGAACTAGGACTTCAAGCGTAGCTTCTGTAGGAAGAGTCGTCACACAAAACCAGGCTTTGTAGGCCCTCACAAAACACATTTGTACCCCGTAGTCCAGATACCTGCAGTTGTTTATACACACCAACACAGACATGAGAAAAGTTGTGAAGCCCCAAGCTGTTATTCTGATTATAGCAGCAACGCATCTGCGGCCTGAAAAGACGACTGCGCACACGGCCGCAATTATGTCAGGCGAGTAACGGAAGTGCTAATAACTTCCGTTACTGTTGCAACTATTGCGATCAGAAGCAGATCTTTCCGAGGGTAGGAAGAAATACCCGTGGAATCACTTCTGCAGTTGTTGGTACTCGTCCAGTAAACATGCAAGCAGAAGATGCGGTGTACTCCAACAACACATTCACACTATCTCTTTGTGCTTACGCCTGAGCGTACAGACATTATCTCATTTCGGATGCAAACATCTGCGTAATCTGTAAGCCTATACGCATAAGCCGGACACAGCTTTATTTTTCGCATCGTAATCTTTGTGACTTCGGTGCCATAAAACTCAACGTGATTACGAATTATGTTAGCGAGAACTATTATTTATTCAAACGTACTCTCTGTCACGAAACTCTTGAAAGACTGCGCTTCAGCGATAAATGGCTAACGAACTCGGTATGAACTCTCAAGGCTCAGGACAAGCCAGGTTATTATGTCCTGTCACCAGTTTTTCTTCTCTCGACCCACCACTTAGTTTTCAAATGACTGTTCCTTTAATTATATTCCATAATAATTAGAATACATTAGCTCGGTTTAACGCTAAGGAATACTTTATGTAGAGGTATTACTTGTGTGTGTGTGCTATCACTGCATTCACAACTTCGCCATAGTTTCAGAATTATGGTATCGCAGAAGAGAGAGATATATTCGTGAACGCTGAGTCACTTTGGCTTCTTGCTAGTATGTATGCTGTAATGTATTATATACAGCCACACATAAAACTAACAAGCTACTGCACGCATACACCCTTTATCACGCTGAATGTTACGGCTGGCCTATTGGTACTTTAAGTATCCTATGCTATCTCGTGCCGGTAAGTAAATATACTTTAACGTACTTGGATTTTTCCTCATCTTGAGATTTATTGCTTACATCATACCTTGTCCTTGACTTATCTGTACCACGCACCACAGAGAACAGACAAGGTCACGCCTGCAGACCTCTTCAATGTGCAGAGGGTCACCTCCTTTCTCGACTGTTGCGTAAGAGTGCAAAAGCTGACGTTACAATCTCGGCAGTGCATCTTGTGGGGATCACGCATGTTATCAACAAACCTGACAGGATTACGGCGGTTTCCGGTAACATTTGTTTACGAGCTGTACCTATACAACAAGCGTTGCAAAGAAGAGAGAAACAGGAGTAAAGCGGGAATTTCATATGAAAGGAGAGGTAATTTATAGTTTGGTGTGAGAGCATGCTGCAATCAATTTGAATTCAGTCATATTATGTCATTCTCTGTTGCCAACCTGAAATACTGAAGCTTCAGAATTGGCTATTGCCACATTAGTTTGTCCATGTGGTCATTGAGAGCGTGCCAGAACTGGCGCCATCTTTTTTTATGCCTATACCTTACGAAGCGTGTTGCACCTGAGCCTGTGCAAAGGTACTGTAGAGAAACATCTACTTATATGCGAGGAACTGTCAATCAAGGGAAGTAGCTTATATAATAAATGATTATAGGTGTGGCAAGGAAAAGCAATGATAATTAGCTAAGACAACAAGGGGAATACGAAAGTCCAAATCGGGTGATCTGATGTTTGAGATGTTCGTATGTACTAAAAAAAAATTGTTCATTACCAGATGCTTAGCATTGTTTGGCAGGAGCAATGTGTTCCGTGTGCCAGACATTGTGTCTCGAAGTCGACTAAATAAATGCCACGCCACATGGACACCATTTTTATAGGACAGTAACCTGGTATGTGATACATACGCAGTTAAAACAACGCTCCTTCACGAACTAGGATGCCACATAAAAAGCGCGCAGTAAGCGATAATAATGGTTCCAGTTTCCACGGAACCGTTAACGAGAACACTGCCACTGCGGCGAGGCTAGCAAAAGCTGCCGCACTTCACGCTGTTTCAAGCACGTCGTCAGGCCAGGCATTCCCAGCCTGCTTCACTCGGAGCTGGTAATGTGTGGCCGAGCGTGAAGTCTCCTACGTGATACGCTACTGCTGATGGGGACTCGCGGGTCACTGCAAATGAGCCATGCCAGACTACAGAGGAGTCGAGACTCAAAGTATTACCACGCACGCTATTCTGGTAAACCCTCGCTGCTTCCTAACTCCCACTCCTCTAGTGAGCTCAAGCAACGAGGCACGAGGGAGGCCTATACGTTTACCTCGTTCAACATATTTGCCTTGTAAGTTTTCTTAGTATAGGCGCCAAAAAACCGCGAGTTTCGGGGACAGAACCAGTTCTCCCAGGTAGCTAGAAGATTGACACTGAGCACACCCGTGGCATTTTGTTATGTGCAAGATCCTCCCATAATCTGTAGATGAGTATGCATAGGAGCCTCTCCCGCTTCTCCATGTTCTGAACAAGCCGTAGTTCAATAAAAAGAATAAGATACCCCAGGTGGCAATGTGTTCGGTGCTGACTACTCCCACAAAAACGGAGTAGTAGTCTACCCTGCATCTTCTCTGGGCCAATGTTAAGTTATAATAGTAATATTAATCATCATAACAGAGTCATCAGTGGAATGCTCGCGGTGCCGAGACAGCGTAAGGTGCGCGTGCGACGACGCGAGTGACTGCCATTGCCATTGCGGTGCTGTGAATACAAGGCTTGCGTGACACGCACACGAGCATTCTCAAAAAATGATGCCGAATAGAGTATTGCGCCACAAATCCCCAATGAAGCCATAGTTTGGCGAATGCGTTCGTGTAGTGCACATATAAATGCCACGAAAAAAAGATTTCATAATGCTTTGTGTTTATTACGGCTAAAACATATCAGACTTCTTTCTCTTAGTTCAAACCAGTGGTACGGGCATGTTCGAGAGTCGATGAATGTATGACACGTGAAATGTAAATTAGAGCATAAGAACGCTAAGAGGGTGGACATAAAAGAATTATTGTAAACGCTAATGGGAAGTAACGAAATGCAAAGTACCGTGCTACCTATGTGTGCACTATTAGCAAAATGAACTTTTTCTATTAACCAAGAAAAATAACACCGGTGGTAGAACAACCCTGTTTTGCAAAAAAATGCGCATAAACTAACTCAACTAGGTGACGTTTGGAGTGCACGTTCACTTCCTGCTAAAAGATGTCACCGTCTGCACGACATCCTGTGGTTGCATAATGATCGGAAGCACTGCACGTCATGATATGAATGCGTAAGTTGGAAAACAGTACTAATGATTATTGCGAGAAGCGTTCCTGTTTCAATCAGCCTTGGCTTTCGCTAAATGGCTTATTTCGTGATTATGGAAGCAGGTAAATTGTCCTAGGGGCTAGTTTTTTTTTCTCCTATGAAATTATGAAACCTGCAGACAACTAATCCAAGGAAAGCCCAAGCCGCCTGTCGTCATCTTGCCCTAATTGCCCATCTGCTTGGTTTTTTTTTCTAGAGTGAGTAACATGTTATTATTAAGAGTTAAGATGGATCCGCATAACACAGATCATAGGTTTATTCACACTGGGGTGAGTTACTGCCAAAATAAAAAAATAAAAACGTATTGATTTACCTCATTAAATGAACAGGGCATTCTCTTGTGAAAGTGCTAAGATTGTTGCACCACCTTGCGGAGCATATTTCAACTACGCACTTATTTCAGCGTGTCCTCTGAGATCTGCACAGCAATGCGCAGAAACACATTACCCAAGGAAGAAAAATAGGAGGAAAAGAACAGCAGGGAGGTTGCCCGCCTATAGGCAGCCGGTTGGCTACCCTGAGCATGTGGGGTGATCGGGGAGATGAAAGATAGAGAGCAGAGAGGGAGGATATATAAACACCGCACATTCGGCAGCACACGCGTGCACAAGGTATACACTAAAGAGTATGAACGCCGAACTACGTGTGCCACTGTCGGGTACCTATTCCGGAAATATGCTGGCCCTTATTTTTTTCTCTTATTATTATAATGTGAAAAGAAGACCAAGAAGACTTGCACTTCACTTTTTCCGCAAAGATAGTGGGGCGTTACGCCTAAAATGTTCTCGTGATTGATGAAGCCTGATGAGTCGTGGTCTCTTGACATCAGTGTGCACTGCTAGACAGAAGAGCAAGATTCGCAGGAAGAACATTTAAAACTGAATCCTCGTGTCATCATTCAACTTATGTTTCTTTTCCAATAAACAGAAACGATCTCCTTCATATCGAGGTATTACTACTTCCTGCATTGTGGGCAATGAATACGAAAGAGGCTGAATGCAAGAAAACCATCCGATGAAGGCACTGAATATATTACGTTGCACGCAGTCAACATCTGAAACGAGTGACAGGTGGCCTAATTACTGCTGGCAGAAGTTCTTACAACGTTATTCCTTTATCAAAATATTGCGTCTTAAGAGCTATCTAATTGCAGTAGAAAATCAATATTTGCATTTTCTCTCTTTTTTATCTCTTTCACACACACATCACACACAAACGCAAACACACGCACGCACGCGCGCACGCACATGCACATATACACATACGCAAACATTTACACACACAAAAAACAAAAGAAAAGAAAGTACATGGCTGTTCTGTAGACATGGAACTGATTCGCCACAAGTTCTCCCGCTCTCGCCAATGATCCTTGCTGTCACATGACCCATTTATGTTACCCTGTGCAGCCGAAGAACAAGCTCAATGAACCGTGCTGAAACCAGAGGTCACCAGTGGCGTGCACGCACATGGGTTGGCACTCGTTGTGTAACGTCATTTTCATATAATAATAGACATTGGTGGGTAGCGAAATGAGCTGGCGAGACCGCGTTGAATGCGTGAAGAGGAAACATGATCAATAAAAAAACTAAGGTAGAAGCACAGAGAACAATTGAGCTCCAATTCGAGAGTGTAGAACGCAAAAGTGATATCGGGCCCCGTGTCGTTTTCAATTGCCAGCCTTGCTTCGGTTCTCAGGGAATGTCTCAGCCATGTCGTAAGAAAAGGAGCGACTGTGCACATAAAATGCCCTAGGTCAAACTTTCTTTGAATTTCAACTGTAAGTGAACTTCTTAAGTATCCTCTACACCATAATGTTCACTTTATCAAAGTACCTGCTACGCGTCCGTAAGGCAACATGTACATCTGCCTAGCTTGAAATTTTGTTGCTGATTCTTTCAAGTTCCTGGCAGGAAAGACGTGGGGGATGTCAGTAGACGCAATGATGGAACTCTACAGAGCCCTGTTTCTCGGTTTCCTGAGATATAGCTTGCCCGTGCTTAGCAATACCGGCAAGACCAATGTTCATGTTCTACAGGCTGTACAAGCCCAAGCACTGAGTGTGTGCCTTGGTCTGCCCAGATGTACGTCAACAGAGGCAACAATTGCAATTGCTGGTGACTATCCGATACAAGCTCACATTGCTGTAAAAGTCCTGAGAACGCACATCAGACACTTCGCACGTGCTCCCTGTGATCACCTTGCAATGTTGCCTTCAGAGAGGCTCCAAGCATCGTTCGCTAAAACGATTGTGAAGTACAACGAGAATCTTCCCTCGGGCTTCACTCCTGCATCTAAACCATCGATACCCCCTTGGTGTCTTATTCGACCCACAGTGCATCTTAGTGTACCAGGGATCTGGAAGAAATCTGAGCTTTCATCGCCCGTGCTGAAACAATTGTCTCTTTTTCTTTTGCACGAGAAATATTGAGAAGAAATTTATATATATATATATATATATATATATATATATATATATATATATATATATATATATATATATATATATATTGTTACGTGATTTCGTCTGACTGAAAGAGGGCATAGTGGGGCATACCCAAGTAAGGTGCCTTGGACTGAGGGAAAAGAAGTGGACGTTGTGAGTGAGCTGCGTTGTGGCTGCGGACCGACAACTGTTATTTTCCACGTAACATTTTGGTGGAGGTGCTGGGTACTCTTCTGACAACGGAGCTACGCAGTGGACGCCTCCTTAAGTCTGCTACCATGGCTCCGGGTGAGGATACGGCTTCGCCACCTACCTCAGCAACGACAGCAACCCGGTACGTCGCCCTAACGCAACCCCGTGATTCCGGTACCTTTACTGGAGAGGACAACGTGAATGTGGACAAGTGGCTTAGCATGTACGAGCGCATCAGCAAGCAATATGGCTGGGACCCAACCGTTATGCTTGCGAATGTCATTTTCTATCTTGACAAGACCCCTCGCACCTCGTTTGAGACCCACGAGCACGAAATCACAAGCTGGGAAATGTTTAAACAACAGCTCCGCGACCTTTTTGGCAACCCGTTTGGTCAACAACTTGATGCCCGAAAGCAATTGGCTGTCCGTACACAGACGTCCACTGAGCCCTACTTGACTTATATTCAAGACGTCTTAGCGTTGTGTCAAAGGGCCGATCCCAACATGATTGAGGCCGACAAGATTTCGTACGTTTTAAAAGGAATCGCCGACGATGCGTTCAGCCTGCGTGTATTTACCAACGTAACGACCATCGACGCCGTGATCAAAGAGTGCCGCCGTCTCGAGCAGGCGAAGAGTCGACGCATTTTGCAGCAGTTTCAGCGCCTACCCAACACCGCGGCAACGTCGTCTTGCGAAGCCACTCCTTGTCATCCGTCTACAACCGAAGACGTGACGCGCATCGTCCGACGTGAACTCGAGGCCGCTTACCCGGCTGCCAACCAACCGACGTCGCCCGACGCCTCAACGCCAGCTGTCGCCTTGATCCAGGCTGTTGTCCGCCAGGAATTCGCTAACCTTGGTATCCTGTCCACTGCACCCACCCTGGATAATACTGGTCTCTCGAAAGCTTCTGTGGACATGAGACGTCGCCGTCCGTACTCTATTCGAACCAGGAACCCGTCTGAATGGCGAACAGCTGATGATAAGCCAATTTGCTTCCGCTGTGGTCGCGCAGGACACATCGCTCGTTACTGCCGCAGCCAATGGCCATCTATGTCTTCTGGCTCGTACTCCGCTTACAGTAACTCATTCCGTCCACCAAACCACCGTTATCCGACCTGCACCGAGTCTACAGCATTTACTGCCCCTGAGGACTACGGCCACCGTGCCCCGTCGTCGCCACCGCCTCAAAGCCGCCCTTCTCGTTCAAACACGCGTCGCCGCTCTCCCTCGCCATCGTTCAACCGCCGCGCGTCCCCGGAAAACTAGGCTGCGCAGCTTCTGGAGGTGAAGCTGCCCTGTCGACCTTACCCAAAAATCCTCTGTTGCCCTTACGTTTGAACCGGAACACCCTAGAAGTATATGTTGATGGTACACCTGTTGAAGCTTTGATAGATACGGGCGCTCACGTCTGTATTATGAGTTCGCGTTTTCGTCGTCGCATGAAGAAGGTCCTCACGCCCCCCTTGACCAGTGTCGTCCAAGTTGCAGATGGTGCAAAAGTCCCTGTCGTCGGTATGTGCACAGCTCAACTTACCGTAGCCGGTCATCAAGTGGTCGTCCTTTTTACCGTGCTTGAAACATGTCCCCACGACCTCATACTAGGCCTCGATTTTCTTGCCGCCAATTCTGCTCTGATTGATTGCTCCGCTGGTGTGCTCCGCCTTGAACTGCCACAAATCAGTGCCGCCCCGTACCAACCTACATGCCGATTACAATGCAGTGATTTTGTTCGCCTGCCCTCGAAAACTGTGACGTACGTCGATTTTCTGTGCTCACCAGCTGTGCCCGACGGTGACTATTACGCTACGCCTCTCACCGACGTACTCCTTGCGCACAATGTTGCAGTGCCCTATACGGTGCTCAGCATCACAGATAACAAAACTTGTCTACCTCTTGTCAATTTCGGCTACATGAATCATGTGCTTCCACAAGGCATTTCTGTGGCCCACCTGTGTCCGTTGCTCGATTCACAAATTGAAGTGCTTGCCTTAGACACACTTGCTTCACCGCAGCGCACATCACTCGCAACACATTCGGGCAGCCGTCAAATTGTAGACATGATCGCCACAGATCTTCCGCCTCCGCAAGTTGAAGCCCTACAACATCTTCTCGAGGCCTACCAGGATATTTTCGATTTTGGTGACTGACCTCTTGGGCAGACGTCCTTTGTCCAGCATCGCATACACACAGGTGATGCCAACCCTGTTCACCGCCGTCCCTACAGAGTGTCTGCTTTTGAGCGGAGCATAATTCAGAAGGAGGTGAACAAGATGCTAGCGAAGGACATTATTGAACCATCCTCCAGCCCCTGGGCATCCCCGGTGGTATTAGTTAAAAAGAAGGACGGATCGTGGCGATTTTGTGTGGACTATCGCCACCTTAACAACATCACCAAGAAAGACGCATACCCTCTGCCCCGCATTGATGACGCCCTTGATTGCCTCCATGGTGCCGCCTACTTTTCTTCCATCGATCTTCGTTCTGGTTATTGGCAGATTGCCGTGGACCCCATGGACCGAGAGAAGACGGCTTTTGTAACACCCGATGGCCTCTACCAATTCAAAGTCATGCCTTTCGGCTTATGTAATGCCCCCGCCACCTTTGAACGAATGATGGACTCCCTGCTCCATGGATTCAAGTGGTCTACGTGTCTTTGTTATCTGGATGACGTGATTGTGTTTGCTCCCACTTTTGAAGCGCACCTTGAGAGACTGTCAAAAATTCTTGATGTATTCCGTCTCGCCGGCCTTCAGCTGAATTCATCTAAGTGCCGGTTTGGTCGCCGTCGCATTACAATACTTGGACATATTGTTGACGCTTACGGTGTACAGCCTGACCCAGGAAAAGTTCGAGCTGTGAAGGACTTTCCTGTGCCGAAAACCGCCAAAGATGTCCGCAGCTTTGTGGGGCTCTGCTCCTATTTTCGGCGGTTCATCAAGAACTTCGCGGAAATCGCTCGGCCCCTAACAGATTTACTCAAACCGGATGAGACGTTTACCTGGGGTCCCTCGCAAGCAGCAGCATTTTCCGACCTGACCACTTGGCTCACTTCTTCTCCTGTGCTGGCTCACTTCGACCCTACCGCACCGACGGAAGTGCGCACCGATGCCAGCGGTTACGGAATAGGCGCTGTGTTGGCTCAGCGACAACGTGGGCAGCATCGCGTGATAGCTTATGCCAGCAGGCTGCTGTCCACCTCGGAGCGTAATTATTCCATCACAGAGCGCGAATGCCTAGCGCTGGTGTGGGCAGTCGCAAAATTTCGCCCTTACTTATACGGCCGACCATTTATAGTTCTTACCGACCACCACGCTCTCTGTTGGCTCGCCTCCCTCAAAGATCCCACAGGTCGTCTCGCCCGCTGGGCACTCCGCCTCCAGGAGTATTCTTACACCGTAGTGTACAAATCAGGAAAACTGCACAAAGATGTGGATTGTCTGTCACGCTACCCTGTGGCCGACTGCGATCCTACGAGCACTGATTCTGTGGGCTGCGTCCTTTCCACCTCCCAGCTGCTTCATCTCGGGGACGAGCAGCGTCGCGATCCGGATATCAGCCGCCTAATACAACAGCTCGAATCTTCACCGCAAGACGCTTCCGTTCGCATGTTTACCTTAAAGGACCACACCTTATATCGGCGTAATTTATTGCCCCATGGTCACGACCTACTTCTGGTCATACCAAAGCACCTGCGTTCTACAGTCCTACGTGAGCTCCATGACGCGCCAACCGCGGGTCACCTTGGTGTCTCTCGCACATATGACCGTGTACGCCGCCGCTTCTACTGGCCTGGCCTTTCACGTTCTGTACGTCGCTATGTCAACGCTTGTGAAATTTGCCAGCGTCGCAAAAAGCCGTCGAGACTACCTTCCGGATATCTTCAGCCCATCGACATCCCATCGGAGCCATTCTTCCGTGTTGGTTTGGACCTTCTCGGTCCCTTCCCAACATCCGCCTCCGGAAACAAGTGGGTCGCGGTGGCTACGGATTACGCGACCCGTTATGCAGTTACGCGAGCAATGCCAACAAGCTGCGCTACAGACGTCGCTGATTTTCTACTACGCGATCTCATTTTAGTGTATGGAGCCCCTCGTCAACTGCTGACAGACCGAGGCCGTACGTTCCTTTCGAAAGTGGTTGACGATATCCTGCGTTCCTGCTCTACCCAACATAAGCTCACGACATCGTACCACCCCCAGACAAACGGGCTTACAGAACGTTTAAACCGCACCTTGACAGACATGCTATCGAAATACGTCTCGGCCGACCATCGTGATTGGGACCTTGCACTACCCTACGTGACGTTCGCATACAATTCCTCCCGGCATGACACTGCTGGGTACTCGCCATTTTACCTTCTGTTTGGACGCGAACCAACATTGCCGTTGGATACCTTCCTGCCAGCCGCTGCGCAGTATACTTCTGAATATGCACGCGACGCTATTACCCGAGCTGACCATGCTCGTCAGCTTGCCCGCAGCAGATTAATGGCGTCCCAAGACTCGCAGAAGCATCGTTACGACGAGCGGCATCGCGACGAACACTTTCCAACAGGCTCCCTCGTTCTTCTTTGGTCCCCTACGCGACATGCAGGCCTGTCAGAAAAACTTCTCTCTCGTTTCACGGGCCCATACCGCGTGCTTAGACGAGTGACCGACACTACATATGAAATTGTCCCTGATAGTCCATCAACCTCTTCCGCTCTGCTGTCACGGGACATCGTCCACGTATCAAGGCTCAAGCGTTACCACACTGCTCCTGCTGTGGCCCCGTAAACTCGCCGGGTCGGCGCTTTTGCCGCCGGGGGTCGTGTTACGTGATTTCGTCTGACTGAAAGAGGGCATAGTGGGGCATACCCAAGTAAGGTGCCTTGGACTGAGGGAAAAGAAGTGGACGTTGTGAGTGAGCTGCGTTGTGGCTGCGGACCGACAACTGTTATTTATTTTCCACGTAACAATATATATATATATATATATATATACCGCAATGGCTCCACAAACCGCCAGTGTTCGTCAGGTGCAGTAGTTGTCCCAGCAAGAGGTGTTACCATCAGCTTTAGGACTGACCACTTCACAGCATCTACAGCAGCGTAACCAGCTGCTTTGCGCGCTGCACTTTGTGTGGTCAATCGGGAACCACCACAACAATGGTGAATTTTCAGTGACTCAAGGGCTGTTCTACAATCTGTGCTCTCAACACTGCGTCGCGGGCCGTACACACAGCTGGCTTTCGAATTTCGATGCCTTCTCCCCACTTCAGACGAAAAATGGCATCATGTGACGTTTCAGTGGCTTCCAAGTCACTGAAGCGTCATAGGGAACGAACAAGCCGATACTGCCACGTGGGCAGTTCTTGAAGGAACACGAGAAGAAGCCATACCACTTCCGCGGACCGATGCTGCCAGTAATCTTCGACGACTTGCGCGTGAAATCACGTTTTCACTATGGTGCCCACCAAGCAAGGAGACGAATCGTCAACATCACCTGTCCTCTTTGATGGCTCACCGCATGCCCACTGGGCTCGACCAAAGAGAAGCCACCCTTCTTCATCTGTTATAGCTAGGAGTGGCATTTACAAAATCCGATTCCTTTGTCATAGGAATGGCCGACAACGCTATCTGCGATGCCTGTCGTTGCGAAGAGACGCTACACCACATCCTGTGTGACTGTCCGTTGTATGACATCCAAAGACAGTCACTGGCGTCCGTTCTTGCGCGCATCGACAACAGCCTGATGTCTGGGGACACTATTCTGTCAAGTGCCCGAGAGAAGAGATTGCAACAGAAGGCGAGAAAAGCTCTGTTGAAATTCCTAAGCGACACGGACTTGAACAAGCGCCTGTAACAGCAATGTCATACACCACGAAAGACAAGACTGGACTATGACTGAGTGTGCGCGCGTGTGCTGCCGAATGCACTGTGTTTATTTCCCTTCCCACTCTGCTCTCCATCTTTCATCTCCCCCATTCCCCTCCCATGTGCAGTGTAGCAAACCAACTGACTATAGGCTGGTTAACCTCCCCGCCGTTCTTTTCCTCCTATTTTCCTTCTTATTTTCTTCCTGCTGATGATGATGATTAACTACGCCTGGGCCCTTTGCAAATGGTGGGCTTTTAATCCAACTTCTGGTTGAGAAATGCACCCATTCTTAAGCGTGGCACAGCGCTTTGCTTATTCCACACAATAATGCATGCATTAGGAGATTTTCCTCACTTCATGAAATTTCGCTGGGCTGTTTTGAAACGCTTCAAGGAAGAAGAAGGGGGAGGGGCAGGGTTCCTACTTAGTTGGACGTTTGCTGGCAATGCATATTCTCACTGATAATTTTTATTATTTATTTATTGAATGCATTTTCTTAGCGAACTTCAGCGACTTTGAGCGTATCTATCTATCTAGCCGCTTATGTTTGGGTGCTCTCGTGGTCACCCCCTTAACGTGGCGTCAACCAAAATTAGCATGAGAGGGTAAGATGGTTCGACGAATAAGACGGGCTGCTCAAGAGCTCAATAAAGTCACAATTTTGTCACGAACGTCGTCAAACATGTCCCGCCAGACAGTGGTGCATACCCACGGGCGGGTACGTGCCACAGGTGATTGACACTTAGCATCTACCCAAGAACGACGAGAACACACATGGGTGATTTTAACGTTCGAGCGTTAAGAATTACCCTAAATCGGTAGCGTCGACCCCACGAATGCAAAGAATAAATGTCAGGGTCTCAGCTAAGGCCCGTGTGCTCAGATTTGGGTGCACGTTAAAGAACCCCAGGTGGTCTAAATTTCCGGAGCCCTCCACTACGGCGTCTCTCATAATCATATAATGGTTTTGGGACGTTAAACCCCACATATCAATCAATCAATCAATCAGGGTCTCAGCTAGAATCTAACCCAAGCACTCTGCGTGGCAGTAAAGCATTTCACCACAGAGCTACTCCAGTTCCCGGAACTACTTTTCAAATAGACATTAATCTTCGTGAACGTCTTTAGTGGTTGCAGTGCTGCCTACCCAATTTTATGTTGATATCCGTCATGTCGGGTTAACGTCAATTGTAGTTAGTTGCCATGCGCTGAGGTTGACTTATGTGGCAGTGACCAGGGCCAGCATCCTCGCGAGCATCAGCGCTTTATATCAGCTTCTGGTGTTGCTAATACGTATGTTCTGGTTGGCACCCTTGCGCAAGTGCAAATAACTGGTTATATAAACATCTCCAGCTCTTCAACATATGTCTACGCGTGCAACGTTTGCACATATATTTAGCGTCACTACATGACGTGTCACACAATAAAATTGCAACACGGTCACCTTACCTCCACATGCTTCGCAAAACGTCGATTCCCAGGTGCGTGGGAACTGCCAAAATTTGTATTTATTTATTTGTTTATTTATTTATGTCTCAGATTTTTGCTCACGGACCGGGTTAGTTTTTGGCTCGCAGCCAACGACGCTGAGTAGGACCTCTGAGAAAGAAGTTCTTTCTCTCACTCGCGTCTGAACGAATTCAGTGCGGTACGAGACTTGTGTCGCGTTTTTTGTTCAAGTTGAAAAGGAAGAAGATTAATGATACCCTGCTGAGTCATGGATGTTACACTTGAGTACAAGCTAACGACCATAAGTTCACACAGATCAGAAGGATTAGAAATTCATAGAAAAAGGCTCTAATCGCACTCCCTGTCGTTGTGTGCCTACTGTGTCAAATATAGCCAGGCGCTGTTATTCGAACATTTATACCTATTTTCACTGGAGTGTACTAAACTTCTGGGATGGACAGGACCCACTATATATTTTTCATCTGGTCAAGAGTTTTTCCTTGCTCTTACTTAATTTCTGCTTTATTTAGGCTAACAGTAAATGACGCTTGCGGTTATATTTACGAAAAGGCTCTGACATTTCTGGCGCAATAAAGAAAGTAAATTTACCAGTGTTTACTCGAATTCATTACCTTCACCAGGTGGAAAACACTACGGGTAGCTTAAACATATGAGGCCCTATAAAACTAAGCGTCCTTGATATGGCACCACATTCACTTTCAAGCCACGTGTAACTCATTTCGTTCGTGTCACAAGTACAAATTGCTTGTCTCGTGAATTCTACCCTGCGGTGTTGCGGGCTAACGTAACGCCATCGCATGACACTACTCCATTGAGTTTTTTAGAAACTTAATTGCGCTCTGTCAATATTTTATTACTTTTCCCTCGCGGTGTTACATGTACACGTGACGTTATGTGGTATCCTGAAGTACGCAAAAAATATAGTAGTGGTTTAGTCGCCGCGCGGCACACCGGCCTGCAGTTTCGCTCTTGCATCTCTTCAGCTTACCCGCATTAACCTTTTCCCTGCAATTAAGCGAAATGCATATCACGGGTCGGCCAAAGGGCACACACAGCACTGGGGTTCGGTTATTATGTGTCTTAGCATGTGGTAAAGAGTGTGGAGCTATGGCTAAATGAGGGGAAAGTGTGACATGGAGGGAAGAGGGATTGCAATATGGCGAAAGTAACCGCGGGATCATTCGCTGCAGGCGGCCGTGCGTTAACTACACCTCAAAGTATCAGGTCCGGCGTCCCGCGAAAGATGAAAACGCTATATATACCTACACCGAAGGGAAAGAAGAAAGGAAGGACCGGGCTGGACGGAAGGAGTCAAATGAGCAAACGGCTGGTGACAGAAGGGAAAAGAGGAGATACTATGACGATGCGAGTTTGGAAGCGGTGACAGCCTACGGCTTGCGACAGCGTACGGCTGCTCTGCGTCGGTGCAGCAATGGGGGGGTTGGTGTGTTGGACGGTGGTGAAAGCATTGTTTAGAGCACCGTGAGCAGTTGCCCTGATGAAAAGTTGTCCATGGTTGCGACATCCGCAGTGCGTGGCACCCGTCATCCCTACATTGTTAGGTCACAGAAGCATTGTCGTCAAGACAAAGTGCAACTATATATATATATATATATATATATATATATATATATATATATATATATATATATATACGTAATGTAGCATATGCATAAAAACTGCACCGACGACAAGGGAAATATACTTGAAAGAAGACGTTAGGATAGTGGGCGCGAGCCATGGTGGTTTTAGGGGCGAAGCTCCTTCAAGCGGCACCCGTTCGTCCCTCGTAGCCGTTGTAGTATGTAACAAGTATAACATTTTGACCTCCAAGGTGGTGCCGGTGAGAGAGCTCTTTAGTGCGTTGCTGAACAATAAAAAATAGTGCTCAATGGCTGCTAATGGGGAATGAGAGACAGGAGCATTCGGCCTTTAGTTAACGTGCACGCTGCGATTCCCATTTGCAGCCATTGGCATATACTTTGAGCACTATCTGACACGAAAGGGTTGCTACGTTATACTCGCTGGGTGTAACCTCCTTAGCTTCAGAAAGGTTTAGCGAGCGTTGAGCCGCAGTGCCATGAATACAGTGAACTAGCTTAAACCATGAATGAACTCGAGGTGGTTAATGGTGGGAAGTAGATACGACGCGCAAGCCGTAAGAAAGTAAAAGCCGAATTCTCCTGTCTCTCATTCCCCATTAGCAGCCATTGGCATGTACATTGAGCACTATCTAACAGGAAAAGGTTGCTACGTTATACTCGCTGGGCGTAACCTCCTTTGTTTTAGAAAGGTTTAGCGAGCGTTGGGCCACAGTGCCATGAATACAGTGAACTAGTATATACCATGAACTCGAGGTGGTTAAAGGTGGGAAGTAGACCCGAAGCGCAAGCCGTAAGAAAGTGTGCGTGTGCCACCTCTCGTTTAGTCCTTGGAATGTCCACTGGATGGCGGTGCTTCTATATGGGGAATATAGTAGTAATAGACTTTTATTCAGCCAAATTTACAGGCCGAGCATTTCGACCGCCTGTGCGATCAGTCGACGCTGTTCTTCTTCCCCTTCGGCGCCGATCCAGTCGAGCCAGGAGGTGATGGAAAGGGATGGGGGAGGGTAATAGCTGGATTGCTGAGCAGTTGGGCAGTAAAACAGGCAGTGTGCCAGGTCAGCGTATGGGGAGGGACAATTAGGACAGCAGGGGTTAGACCTATATTTATAAAGGAAAAGGCGAGAGGGGGTTATCAGGCAGTTCATTTGAATGTGCCGTAGAGTTCGAACCTCGAGCGCAGTGAGTGATGGATGAGGGGGAGGGTAAAGACGCTTGTCGAGCCGGAGCTGGAGATATACCTCCTTGATAGTGTGACGCAAGGAGATCTGCCCATCGTTATTCGCGGAGCTCTCACTGTCTTCCGAAGGTGTGGGCCAGGGAATGAACGGTGCCCGGTGCAATATATCGCGGGCAAGCTGATGAGCTAGCTCATTGCCGTTAATACCCGAATGCCCAGGAACCCAGCGGAGGAAGACAGTGGAGGGTTGAAGAGCAGAGGCCGCTCGCTCGACCTCCTGTTGAAGAGCAGGGGGCAACGTGTTGTTCTGTATGTGACGGATGGCGGCGTGAGAGTCGCAGTAAATCGTGTACTCGGGGAGAGAAGGGAGGGAGGAAAATGACTGCATGGCGTGGACCATGGAAAGGACCGCGAGCGAAAGTACATTTGGCGGGTGTAAGTATGGCCCGCTGGTGTGCGTGTCAGGTGCCGAAAGGTGTGGATGGTAGATAACGTAGCCACACGAGCCCCGAGGAGCCATGTATGAGGCATCCGTGTAGGCAACTCCCTGTGTAGAGAGAGGAGGAGAATGATGCTGTGCTGCCGCATGACGCCGGCCGGCGTGAAGAACGGGAGACATATTGGATGGGAGGGGAAGGATGCGAAGGTTAGAAGCAGCGGTGCTAGCGGCAGAAGGCAAGGTGGGAACGGAAACGGGAATGTGAGGGATACCGGCTTGGGCTAATAGCCATTGGCCTTGACGATTGAGAGAACGACGGGCAATCTGAGAGTCGTGGTGCAGAGAAATAGGAGAACGTAATGGATGGAAGAGGCCTGTGGCAAAGAGCTTAGTGGTAGAGGTAGTGAGAGGGAGGTTTAGAGATGCCTTGTAGAGGCCTAATAGAGCTCTTTCGAGTGTGTTGAGTTGCGTTTCGGTGAAATGAACGTAGGGTACAAAGTACAAGAACTTGTTAAGGGCAAGCGCATGTGCAACCCGGCACGCATGAGCCTCGTGGAGTCCCGACTGCCGAGTGACAACGCGTCGCAGGAGGTGGGTCACCGAGTGGCAAGTCCTCACGGCGTGATGTAGAGCCTGCGCGTTATTTGTCGCGTGCAAAGGGAAGCCAAGAACTTTGCATTGCTGAACAGTGGGGATGAGAGAGCTAGAAAGATGTAGGGAGATGAGGGTATTGTGGGAGCGCTGGTACGCAGACCGGTTTAGCAAAATGATGAAAAGATGCGAGATGGTGGTACTTGGAGTGTTGAATAGATGGATGAACGGACAGACGGACAGATGCATGTATGGACGCATGAACGGATGCAGGGGCGGATGCAGGGACGGACGCACGAACAGACGCACGCACCGACGCGCGGATGGACGCATGGACGGTCACACAGACGGACGCATTGACGGACGGAAGCAAGAACGAATGGACGGACGAATGCTTCGCCCCACTCTCCATCATTCACTCCGTGGATATGCTGCCAATTTTTTTTGAAAGGGGAGAAAACTGAAGTGAACCTGATGCGATAGCGCCACGTTTGTGTTTAAAATATGGTATAATTTTCGCTTTCTAATGGTGATCAAAGGAGGAAGACGACAACATTGTTATTGTGGGTTGCTATGAACACTGGAACGCGACACACTAAATTTACGAGCCAGTCACACTACACAAATTTATGCCTGTTTTTTTTTGTGACATTGGGCCCTCTTTTAATGACATCCACCGTGTCGAAAATTCCTGAAGACCCGGAGAGTAACGCATCTTCATACAAAGTAACAATTAACTAGCGAAAAAAAAGAAAAAGAAGCTTGGCAGATCTTAAGTACAGTGAGAATCAATGATATGCGAAGCACGAATGAGAAACGTTAATATGTCACTTTAAAATCAGCACAACGTTATTACGTGGAGGTAAACGATGCCGTACATAACTTCCGTGGGACTATTATTATGTTTGTATGTGTCGTTTACCTCCGTCACCTATTCACATCACGTGGTATCAAATTTAGTATATGTGGAGCTAGCGAAACGGCTGTGAGCACACAATCAGCATGGTATGTTGTCATGTTCCTACATGACATGCGTGTCAGGATTAACATGTTTGCACCAGTCATATTTCTTCATCCATTGACGTCACGCAAGATAAAATTTGGTATAGGCGGAGCTAGCAAAACAGCCGTGAGCGCATCATGAAGGACCCAATATGCCTCAATGTAGCGTTCACGCGCGCGCACGCTGGGGCAGCGACGTTACGTTAGCAAAACTTAAGCACTCTATAGTCTGACGGCATGCACGACCAGCCTCCGTTGGCGCGGCCCGGCGGCAACCGGCGCGAAATGTGACATGCTGCATTTCGAGCCAATGCGTTACCGAAACAACACTGTGTCTCTCTCTTTTCGTGATGGAGGGACACAGGACGCACTGCGTCAAAGCAACCCAGCGCGGCGCGCGCCTGCGAGTATGTCACAGGACCGGCGCCTGGCGGGGCAACGCCGGGAGCATGCACACCGCGTCACGTCGAAATGTATTGGCGCCTTGACTGTGGCATGTAGTCATGTTCTCACATGACACGCATCTCACGATTATCATGATTGCACCAGTCACATACCTTCTTCATTCATTGGCGTCACGTAATACCAAAATTGGCATATGTGAAGCTAGCGAAACGTCCGCGAGTACATCATCAGTGTGGCATGTAGTCCTGTTGTTACAAGACACGCATGTCGTGATTATCTTGTTTGGATGTGTCATTTACCTATGTCGTCCTTTCGCATCGCGTATACAAAGCTTGGTGCATGAGAAGCTAGCGAGAAAGCCACAAGCGAATCATGAGCGTAGCATATTATAGTCATGTTGTGACATGACACGAATCTCATGTTTTTGATCTTTGTACCAGTATCATACTTTTGTCATCCATTCACGTCCGGTAATACCTAATTTGCTATAATTGAAGCTAGCGAAACGGCCGCCAGCGCATCATGAGCCTGGCATTTAGTCATGTTGTTACATGAAACGCATGTCATGATTTCCATGTTAGAGTCTGTCGCTTGTGTTTGCCATGCAATCATGTCATACCATTCCAGTTTTGCAACATGCCATGTGAAGGAAACCACCGCAATGTTTGCAGGACCATTAAATGTAAATTATGAAATTCTTGCCATCCATGTCATAGTTTTTATGTTATAACTTGTAATAACATTGTATAACACGCATAACATGACTGCATTTTCTTTATGAGGTCATGTTATGCCATACCAAGTTTGGTATTGATACCATTATCGAAACGGCCAGGAGAGCTAAAAGTCGTAGGCGGCTAGATAGATAGATAGATAGATAGATAGATAGATAGATAGATAGATAGATAGATAGATAGATAGATAGATATGCTCAAAGTCACCTAAGTTCGCTAAGAAATGCTTCGCATTAAAAATGGCTCCGTATTTGCATGTTACACTGCGAATGTCGTCGTCTTGGTCTGGAGAGTAAACAAAACGTCCATTTGATGTTCTGCGCAAGAAAATTGCTCAATGTTATTCTGGAGGCGCTGCGTTAGGGTGCCTCGAGCGTGCAGCGGAGGCGAACGACCGCACCAAGTCACGTCACACGTGAGACATGAGCGCTATCTGGTAGTTATGCTGGAGAATGGAGCGCGCGGCGTGCGCGTCCGTCCCTGAGGTGATAAGGCGTAGAACACAAGTCGACGGGTAGGTGCCACCATCGTGTCGCCTCAGCAAAGTGTCGGAAACGCTCACCTTTTCGTGCGAGCGTTGCATGCTCAGCGCAGCGTGATTGTGCTGCCTAGTTGTGCTGCCAAGCCCACAGTACATGTTGTTTTGCTACCTGCAGTGTGTTCGCGTGATATTTTTGTTATTGCAACTGAGTGGTGACGTAGAAGAGAACCCAGGTCCTGACAAAATAGATCAAATACTAAAGGCCGTCAATGAACTTAAGACATCTCATACAGCTCTTGAGATGGGTCTTAAAGATGTCCAGCTAAGGCTATCTCAGATTGAAAGTACCCTTACGTCATTAAAGCAATGTCAGGAGAAGATAGAAAAATGTGAAGCAACCGTATCGGCTATGCGCAGTGAGTTCACTGAAATGCACAACAAAATAGAAGAACTAGAAAATAGAAGCCGCCGAAACAATATCATTATTTATGGTCTTAAAGAAACAGAACAAAACCCAGAAATGGTGCAACAACTTGTGACGCGAGGGATATTTTCTGAAATGTTGGGCATCGAAGTGAAATCTGTTGAGCGTGTGCACAGGCTCGGTCTTCGGAAGCCTAACCGCGACCGACCGGTTATATTGCGCTTCTGTGATTTTACAGAAAAAATGCTGGTATTACGAAACTGTTATAAACTAAAAAATACAACCATATCTGTATCAGAAGACTATTCTAAGTTTGTTCGTGAAACTCGGAGGAAGCTGTGGCAGGCGTCTGCGCTGAATCGCAGTAACGGAGATAAGGTGACACTAGTTTACGACAAACATAAAATCAACGGAGAATGCTTCACATGGAATGAGATAGAAAATAAAATGGTAGCTGTGAAACGTGCTCGTACCGATGGTCACAAGAAGGCAAGCACTTCACAAGCGTGACCAAAAACAAAAGAGCCACTTACGCTGCTTTGCTTTAATGTGAGAAGTATTGTAAACAAAACACAGCAATTGGAAGAATTGTTGCTTTTGTACAGCCCTGATGTAGTGGTCATTACGGAAACGTGGCTAAACCCTGATATTCACGATTCAGAGATAGTGCCACCAGCATACGCACTGCTTCGTACAGATCGGGATGGCCGTGGCGGGGGCGTGGCCATCGCCATTAAACGGAACACGCCTTTTCATAAAGAAAGTGGCATTGCTGGTCACGAAAGTGTGTGGTGTTCAATCCTTATTAATAACGTCCCTGTGTTGATTGGTGGTGTATACCGGTTTCCGGGTGCTCCTGATGAATACCTTGTAAAGCTACAGAACTTTCTTCACGGCTGTGTAGGTGAGCGAACGAAACTAATACTTACTGGTGATTTTAATATGCCGGGAATAAACTGGGACATTTTTGCCATCAGAAATACTGCTGTTAAAGGTTCAGATATACTTTTTGACATTATGTTTAGTCACTCGTTGACACAGCTGGTGATAGAACCGACTCGCATCCACGGGTCGGCATGTTCAGTGCTTGATCTTGCATTTGTGTCTGGCTCATCAACACCACAAATAAGTATTGAAGGGGGAATCTCTGATCACAAGCTCATTCTGTTCACATTTCATGGCATGGGCGGCCGCGTATCACACGCAACGACGCGCATATCAGTTAAAGATTACTACAGAGCGAATGACGAAAGTGTTATAGATTTTCTTGAAGCATCACAAGACGATTTCTTTAATACGTCATCGGGTGTCGTGGATCTATGGAATAAACTAAAATCTGGAATCACGCATTGTGAATCAACCTTCATACCTACTAAGCTAAAGAAAACTAAGCGTAAAACGCCGTGGATTACGAGAAACATAATCCGCCTAAAGAGAAAAGTACAACGACTCCGCAAACATAAAAAGAAATCCGCTGCGCTCCATGAGCTTTCACGCCAATTAAAGACGGACATAAAGATGGCAAGAGACCACTTTTTCTCAAGCACTCTGACTGAGTTTATGAAAAATCAACCACGTAAATTTTGGAAGTACTTATCAAAGCCAAATAGCATAGTAACTAAAATGGAAATATCGGGTAGTCTTGTTGAAGATGCACGGATTATTGCAGATGCTTTCAACATTTACTTCGAATTAGTTTTCACGCGTACGCAGCCTTCATTTTTACCGTCGTGTAACAGTGAAAATCACATGCCAGAGTTAACAATAACAGAGTCTGGCATACTTAACCTGCTTCTTCAACTCGATGTCAAAAAATCGCAAGGCCCGGATGAAATTTCTAATGCTTTCCTTAAGCGCTATGCCACTCAGCTAACCCTTTTTCTGCAAAAGATATTTTCCTTATCATTAGAAACAGCTGTGCTTCCTGATGATTGGTTGTGTGCAAAAGTAATTCCTATCCATAAAAGTGGGAACAAACAACTGATAAACACATACAGGCCAATATCACTGACAAGTACATGCTGCAAGCTAATGGAGCATATGATAAACAAAGCACTTATGAATTATCTAGGGGAAAATAATCTGCTTTATCCGAACCAACACGGTTTTAGAAGGAAGCTTTCGACCACTACACAACTTTTAGAGATTACTCATGACTTTGCTTTAGCTATTGATTCTAGACTGCAAATAGATGCAATATTTATTGATTTTTCTAAGGTGTTCGACCGCGTTCTGCACTCGTTGCTCATACAAAAACTTGAATCATTTGGGGTTGACTCAAAAATCGTCCATTGGATTGCCGCTTATCTTTCCAACCACACCCAGTATGTTTCTTTAAATAATGGCGAGTCCGACCGTGCCGACGTGTTCTCTGGTGTTCCCCAAGGGTCCGTACTAGGACCAACACTCTTTCTCATATACATCAATGACATCTACACTGCTATGGAACCAGGCTACTATGGAACAATGAGGCTTTTTGCAGATGACTGCCTCATATACTCTCCCACTAGCACTACAGAAGACCAGGCGAAACTTGACAAATCTTTAGAAAATATTGGGCAATGGTGTGAAAAACATGGTATGCAAATTAATACAGACAAAACCATGTGCTTTACAATTTCCCATAGAAAGACACCACTTCACTTTCAGTACAACTTCTCTGGGGCAGACATCAAGCACGTAAATACCGTAAAGTACCTGGGGGTCACAATAACATCATCGTTAAAGTGGGATGTCCACATTAATCAAATTTCTGCACGTGCATTTAAACAACTAGGTTTTTTAAGGCGTAAACTAACCGGAACTTCCCCTCAAGTTAAACTAACAGCGTTCAAGACGCTCATTAGACCCCTCCTGGAATATGCAGCAATAGTTTGGAACCCGCACCAAAAGAACATGATTGATGCATTGGAAAAGATTCAAAACCGGGCTCTTAGGTTTATTTTTTCAAAGTATGCCAGGCGGGAGAGTGTTTCCGCGCTGCGTTTGCAAGCACGTGTCGCAACTCTTGCTAGCCGACGACAATTAGCCAGCCTGAAATTTCTTTTTCTTCTTTCAAACAACCTGGTAAATTTAAATAAGTATGAGTACCTTAAAGCTCCGCACCGTCACTCCAGTAGAACTAACAACGACAAATGCATACGCCCATTCCTGTCACGTTGTAACACGTTGAAGCATTTTTTTCCCGCAGCTATAGAGATGTGGAATGACTTGCCGAACGACGTTGTCAGTGCACAATCACCTGAATCATTTTCATCGCTGTTGGAAATACATTTAGAGGCATTGCAATAAATCCTGTGCTATCTTCGCCGAAATAAAGGTTAAAACAGTGTATCGCGCATGTGCTCCCACATTGCTACATGTGCTTAACCACCTGCATCTGCATATCAATGTTACCGTTGATGTTATCATGCTAAGTAGTTTTTTTTTCAGCAAAAGACATGTGCATTGTTCATTTATTGCTTTATACTGTTATATCGTTATTTTTCTTTATGATATGAAGTGTTATTTGCTCTGTACGCCCTCTCCTGTATAGGCCTGAAAAGGCCCACAGTATTGAAAAAATAAATAAATAATCGCTACAGTCCTTAGAATTACTTATGTATACCCATCCTAGTAAAAAATACACATACATAATATTGACGTGTTGTTATGGTGCCTCAGATATGCGCAATATTTGCTTCTAAATTGACAATCGTGCTAGTATGAATGCTGAACCTTGAGCAATATTGGTGGCGCAACGGATGGGGTCAGCCGTTTGGAGAATCGTTTGGCCACTTTGGTGCTGTTAAGGGTAGCGTTAATGGTGGTCAAACAGACAAATGTACAGACAGACAGAAAATTTTTGCGTCGAAGGTTAAAAAGTATTGTAACCGATCAGCTATCTAAGCCGAAGAGTTGGCGCTAAGGCATTTGCTTTGATGACACTGCGCATTGCCTAGCATCTACCTGGCAAATCTAGGCTTGGTGAGTGCAATGAAATATTATCAGCCGGCCACCACTCCTTTGGTCCTGTCCTTTTACTTCTGCTACACTGCTCAAAAGCATGCACTTGGCATGTGCTGTTTCGTTTGGCCGAGTTGTCTGGCGTAGGGCATCGTTTCTCTGACGGGTCAGAGAACAAACCCAAAGAGACCAAAAGAAATAGAGGAATAAAAAAGTAACAAAATACACGAAAAAATTAAAACGAAATGAGGGAAAGACAGAGAAAACGCGTTGCGAAGCACGACGTTGCGAAGAATGGGACTGAGCATTGCAGAATCGTTTGTCAGGTAGCTATGTTGAGGTTTTGGAGAATTCAGATTTCAGATTTTTTATTTATACGAATACAAGAATGTGACATGTGTTTAGTATACAAAAGGAGGTACCAAAGTCAAAGACTGTATTGGGACCTCCTGTTAAGGGCAAATTGTGCTAAACAGTGCTGATCAAGAGTCTGGCTGGATTCCCTGTACATGTGATGATACCTCGGTCTTACACGAAGACCCTAGTAAAGATAAGAGATGGTCCACTTGAATACAGTGATTATCACCTACTGGAATATCTTATAGATGTTGGAGTAATCTCAGTCACACGACAAAAGAGATGGGCAAGAAATGAAGATGGAAGTGCCACAATGCAGCCCATACATAATGTAATACTCCAGTTTAGACATGCAATGCCACTGCCAAAAAGAGTTGCTCTCGGCTTTACGGTTCACAATGTCAAGGAATACATTGAGCCGGCTGTAAGGTGCTACAACTGCCAGAGATATGGGCATGTGGCTAAGACTTGCAGGGGAACCAAGAGATTCAAGGTATGTGCGGGCGCACATGATTACAAAGAATGCACCCCGAAGCGTCTACTTGAGTGTGCCAACTGTGCTGGACCAAATCCGGCGTCGTTTTCAGGCTGCTCTCGAAAGCGTTTGGCATCGGCTGCACAAAGGAACAGAATTGTAAAAGGGTACAGTGAGATACAAAAAGGTCCAGCGCCCAATGCGGATATAGTCGAAGATGTTCCTGCGGCACAAAGAAATGCAAAACAGTGGCGCCACGACTCTTACTCGGAAGTATTGAAGCGCTCAGCACCAAAACATCGCGTTGGTAAAAAAGTTCGGGCCCAAGAACATGCTGAAGTGGAACCTCCTGCCGGGCCAGACACAGCCAAGGAGCCACTGACTACCAAAGGGAAGGGTCAAAGCAGCTTGCTGAGGAAAAGTTCTTCAAGTAATGTGATCTCGGCAGAGACAGCCGGAAACGAGCAAGTCATTTTGCCAATAATCTTTGCGGCTCTTAAAGCAATTCTACGATCCCTGCCACAAGCAGGCTCTTTACCAGAAGTGAAATTGCTGCTAGATGTTGAGCATGTTATCTTGTAGTAATCATGGCTACCGGACTATCTAAGTGGTATAAAAGAAGTGCAATATTCCTGTGGAACTGCAACGGTTTGCAGAATAAGAGTGGAGATTTTCAGAAATTCGTCGGTCAGCACGGGTTGCCGAGTTTGTGTATTTCTGAAACAAGAGTATCCACTAACTTTCGCTTGTCCAATTATGTGGTGTACCAAGCAGAACGCCCTGCTGCAAAAAGCAGAGTGATGTTGTGTGTGAGACGCGATATTCCGTCGACACTTGTGGCTACTTCAAAAACAGATGCGCCGGATTTTGTTAGATGCAAGGTGAAGTTTGGTAACGTTACTGTAACTGTAGTTAGTGTTTACGTGCACCCTCAAGCAAACGTTTCATACGCAGAGTTGGCTGCAGTGTGTAGATCTGATCATGATCCCATAATTATATGTGGTGATTTTAACGTGCACCATGAATTGTGGGGTAGGGAGCGTTGTAATGTAAGGGGATCTGCTATAGTAAAAATGTGCGAAGACCTTGGTTACACTATACTAAATGATGGTTCTCCGACGTTTCTACAGAAGAATAACTACTGCAGCATGCTACACATCACTGTGTGCTCCTCTGAATTAGCGGCTGGAGCTGACTGGACTACAGACGCTGATACAAGAGGAAGTGACCACTTGCTAGTATTCATTTATCACCCAAAATTGAAGAAAACGAGAAATAACCGCACAACGAGAATTACAAATTGGGCAATCTTTCGAGAACTGCAGAGACAAAATCTCGAACCTTGTTCTGGCACAGAAACGTATGCATCGAAGATAAAACATTTTCTTACAAAAAGAACTCGTGCAGTACCCATTCCAGATGGTTATTCGGGTGTTGACGCTGAGTATAAGAGGCTTCGGGCAATACGACGCCGACCTGAAAGAAAATATCGCCGGTCGGGTAATTTAGAAGATTTCAAGGTTGCCCAGAAAGTACATTCTGCAATGCATAACCAACTGCAGAAGCTTTCAACCAAAAGGTGGCAAAATTTATGTGCCTCACTTTCTCAATTTACCTCGACGCCTCAACTGTGGAACATGGTACATGCCCTCCGACAGCCAGTAGTCTACTCGAGACCACTACAGGCTCTAGCGCTGTCTCGTGGAGTAAGCGGACGTGTGATTGCCGAAGAATTCTGTGATCTTATACTGAGAAATGGAGAGACCGTCCAAACTAGCGAATATAAATCCTCAGCAGAATCAGCTTCGGCGGTTGTAACAAAGCTCTCCGCGGTCAGTTCATCAGATCTGGATGACAGCTTCACACCAGAGGAGCTCCAATATGTGCTTTCTTCAGTAAAACGAACAAGTTCACCAGGAACAGATGGAGTTACATACGTTGCACCTGCTAATTTGTGCGAGAAAGGAAAAGTACACCTGTTGGACATCTATAATAAAAGTTGGCAAGAAGAAAAAGTTCCGGAAAGTTGGAAGATATCAAAAGTAGTACCGTTGCTAAAGCCAGGGAAGAGCCCTATGCAGTGGGACTCGTTTAGGCCGGTTAATTTGAAAAGTTGTTTTTAAAAAGTGATGGAAAAAAGATCAATGAAGAAATTTTATGGTGGCAAGACATGAAAAAACTATTACCAGAAAGCATAGCCGGCTTGAGAAGAGGTAGATGCACAATGAACTGCATTCTGGATTAGGTCAAAGATGTGGAAAACCAACGTACGCAAGGAAACATCACTATCGCTGTATTCTTTGATGTCCACCGAGCATGCGACACAGTGAGTCACGTTCACGTTCTGGAAGGTCTGGCGTTACAGGGATTCAAGGGCAAGATACTGCGTTGGATCGCTGACTTCCTGAAGCACCGGAAAATTTTTGTAGTTACGCAGGAGGGCCCGACGTCAGAACATGTCGTCAACCAAGGACTAACACAGTGCAGCGTGCTAAGCCCTACTCTCTTTAATGCAGTCATGGCGCAGCTCCCGTATAATCTTCCACCTAACATCAGATGTTCAGTATATGCTGATGATAGAAGTATATGGACGTCTGGTCCATCGTTTTTGGATTTACAACTAACTTTACAAGAAGGATTGGATTATGTAGACCGTTTTATAAGAAAAAGAGGTATGACACTGAGTCTGGCTAAAACAGCCATACTACCGTTTACATTAAAAAGCCCTGGCGATTTCCAGATTTTTCTGAAAAACCAGCCTATTCAAATGGTTAAAACTCATAAATTCTTGGGAGTTATTTTAGACCGGAGACTAACATGGTCGCCTCGTGTCCAGTCCCTTGAACAAAAAGTGAATCAGGCCATTCGAATCCTCCGGCGTCTCTGCGGGGCCAAATGGGGTGGTACTACATAGTCATTACTAGCCCTACATGTTGCCTGGTATGCCCCATCGTAAGTTACTCACTGCCTCTGCGGCATGGACTTCCAGCCTCCACCGAAAGGAGACTTCACTTGTTATTGGCAAAGAGCTTGAGGGTATGTCTGGGGTTGCCACGGTCAACTTCCAGTGCTTTAGTTTATGCAGAGGCTCGACAGCCACCTTTGACAGTACTCCGAACTAAAGAAACATCTCGAAATTTATTTAGAATTTTCACGCAACATGAAAGTAATTCTTTATCTGGTGCACTAACACAAAGGACGGCAACGAGACTACAGGATAGTGTATCATCATTTCAAGCAGTAATACCAGAATTTAAACGATGGAAACCTTCAAAACCACCTTGGACGCTGCCACTTCTCAACGTTATCTGTGAAATAGACGGCATAGAGAAGACAGCAGACATGGCGCCTCTAGTAGCGGCACAGATGGTACATCATCAGCTTCATGTAATGCACAATGAAAAAACGAAGATATATACAGACGGTTCATGCACTGAAGAAGCGTCAGTCTGTGCGGTTTTTATAACCGAAATTCAGAAAAAGAGAATGCACAAATTGTCGCACAAATCTTCATCGACGACAGCAGAATTAGTGGCTATCTTTGAAGCAGTTAAGCTTATCTACGAGAATCCTGAACCACGAAAGTGGGTGATATGCACGGATAGCAAACCTGCTCTTCAGCTAATCAGAAATGTGAGATCACTTTACAAAAATGGTGAAATAGCACAATGTATTGCAGAAACTGTGGAATATGCCTCATCGCAGGGTCACAACATCGTGTTTCAATGGATACCGAGCCACATTGGAATAAAGGGAATGAAGAGGCTGACAGCCTCGCGAAGAAAGCATTGAAGGAAGGACGGGATTGCGCAAGCCCTATGTCTGGGGCGGATATTCGACATTTTATAACGCAAGGAGCTAACCATTGTTCGATGGAGAAGTGCTTTGAGAGCCCTAAATCAAAGGAAACAGTACTTTATGAAGTCTCTTTTGGAGTGCGTTAAATACGCGAATAAAAGAGAAAAATGAAAGAACAAATTCGCAAGTTCGGACAGACGGCCCCTAATAATAAAGAAACTACTTGAACCATGGCCTGAGATGCATCTCCAGAAAAAGGCAATAGTCTTCCTGAGAGACTTTTTAGTGGAGACCGGACTGGACAAGCGCCTGTGATAGACAGCCAGGGATTGATATATATGAAGTGTGTTAGTGCGTATACTGACAGTAGAAAAGGAAGGTGTGCGTATAAACAAATTATGACTGTGTGAACTGTTCTAAGAAAACTGTATTCGCGTGATATTTGAACTGGTTTCAGTGTGCTAATATGTTTTTTTTTCTTTTTCGTATTGTTAATTTTTGGGTACCGTTCTGTATTATTCTTTTTTTTTTTCGCTGCAGAACTTTGTGATATGGAGTAGCCGAGGCAATATGCACCTCAACCTCTCCATAGCAAAACAGTTCCAACAGAACAGAACAGTGCTAGAGGCAACATAAGCAGTAATCAAAATTATAATTTAAGCATAATTTCAGCATAACATTGATATATATATATATATAAATATATATATATATATATATATATATATATATATATATATATATATATAAGGAAAACAAATAAAAAATAAAACCAAATGAAACTATAAGAAATGTGAACAGTATAACTAAAAAGAAATACAAAAAGCTGTAATACATAAAGTGTGGACATTCAAACATGGTAGAGCTATGGTAAGGAACAGTAAAACTAAGCATGCATAATGTGTGATTTTAATTGAGGAAATGCAGCAATTATTTATTTTCTGAAACAAACTTCCCGTTCTTTCTATCAATTGTTTCTTTAACACGAAAGGGCATACTTAACACCTGAAAGTTATGATAGTTGTAACAGTAAACGCTAGCTCACTGTTTTAGAAGCTCAGTGTTGACGTCACCAAGATGATTTGGTGGCTTTGTTATTCCGATCACGCATAAAGAAAGTGCAACATGTGTTTAAAGTTTAACTTAAGAACGTGCAGTTGGCCTCCATTCCGGGCTCTAAAGTTCATTTTCAAAATACTCAATTTTGTGACATGTCGTTACTTAAGCATGGTTGGTTTGCATTCGGCATCCAACTCAACACTTATATTTGGTGGAAGGGAGAACCTAATGAGCATCAATTCGATGGACATTTCTTGTATAGAGGGTGGGGGGAAAACATAGAAAATTAGAACATCATTAAAAATATGTTATATTCGCATTCTTTTACAATAAAAAATGCTTTATTACTGCCAGAGAATAGGATTTTCTAAGCTTACACTAGTAATATATGCCAAAAAAATTTGATGCGGACAGGCACAATAATATTTAACGTTGTAACTTGTAAAACTTTTATTTTCATGCAATTCGCAAAAATAGTAAAGAGATGACATTTTGTGAAGGCTATTTTTTTATCTTGGAAGTCACATTGATGTCATGGATTGAAGACTAGCGCAATAAAGTAGCTTTTTTCAGCGAAACAAAAGTAGGTTGCCGAGCATACACCGAAGTTTTTGTCCAAACACACCGGGGAACACTCTCCCCATTGTAAATTCGCTCATGAGACTGGTTTATCGTTGTTCAAGTGAAATAATGTTTACTCGCCTATATTATGTTGATATCGAAAATGCTGCTCATTAATATTGCTATTTCCTTGTGATTTGCTTCGTTCGTGGTGACGTTTCGCTCGGTCTGACTCTTCTCTAATAATAATGTGTATCGTCGTCAGCAGTAGCCTGGCTACACCCACTGCAAGGCAAAAGCCCCTCCAATCTTCTGCCATTCAACCCGGTCTTGCGCTTACTCCTGCGACGTTATACTTTCGATTTTTTTAATCTCATCTGCCCACCTAATTTCTCTCTCTCTCTCTTATACACGCGTTTGTTTTCTCTTGGAAGCTAGCACTTTAGCTCTAAAGACCATCGGTTATGCTGCCTACGCGCTACGTTCTTGGCCTATATCCAATTCTCCTTCCTGATTCAACTATAATATCCTTAACCACCATTTATGTAAGCGTATATGTGTATATATGGGTATGAGCGTGCGTAACGTGTATATAATTGCATACTTTTATTTGCATATAGGTGTAGGTATACTTATGCCGATGGATACCTCCTTTTTTCAACACATTCTCTTCTCATTATATTTCGCTTTGCCATCCTTGGATTAGGGTAAGTAGACTAGAACTGTATGTGGTGAACAAGTCTCCTTCTTAACAACGCTTTCTGTCAGAGGTTGATTGTAGGACTAATGGACATTCGCTTGTGTCCCATACTTCTCTTCCTTTATTTCCATTTTTAATCCGTTTCCTCCAAGCTGGGATACCAAACGGGACGCGCCTCATTCAGTTTTCTGCCATTCGTTCATTTCCCACTCTTCCCATTGTGGGATACGCGTTTTTATGTGTATAGTCATAGAGTAGGTTGGTGTGTCGATAAAATTTCATAAAATGATTGAAATATTAATCGCGAATAAGCAGCACATTTCGTAATCTGCAATTTTAATCTCTTCATTGGCTTCTTAATACCGTCCACACGTAGTTAAACGTACGTCTGTGTTGCAGTTACATTGCCACAACAGATTTAATAACCGTACGTAATACATTAAAAAAAGTTTCGTCGAAAACATTCCTCTGCTTTCTTAACTCGCCAGCAGTAGTCTTGCACGAAGAAACTGACATGATTCCGAAAAGTACTTTAGCTCCTCCTTAAAGCTTTTAATTAAATCCGCAGGCCTAGGAACATCGAGAATCCTGGTAAGCGTCACCTCGAGTCGTTGAGCAGCGTCTTGTTGCGAGCGCAGCTGTACGCAAACGAACTTTACAGACCTGGAATCTTTCGCTCCACTGCTTCTGCAAGCATGCAGCTTTGTTTTGGGCACTTTCCTAGTCGCTTGAGAGCTATGTCTGCTTCTTTGTGCGAGATGTTCAGCCAACTTGAAAGTTAGCAAACAACTTGTGCAAAAGTTTGATGCTCAATCAATACTCAGAGAAGCGCGACGTACAGGGCACTCGAGTCTGAATAAGGCCCTCTTCATTTAAAAAAAAAAGGTGGATAAATTCAAACTGGTCGGGTAAACAAACGGATCTTTTCGGTTGTATTTGTAGCTCGGAGTTAACAACGCGCCTCCAATAAAACATATTAATAAGCGTCCTTAGTTGTCACCTCCTTTAGTCTGAAATACGTAGCTGGAACGTTTTTCGTGCTTTACTTCTGTCCTTGCTCTAGTTGCGTTCTACTTTCTCGCTTGTAAGGTCTGCATTCTCTTCATGTTCTCATTTATAGTTTGTTTCAAGTGTTAAATAGAAAATAAACTTTTTTTTTGGCTGAAATGTTGGTCTTTCAGTAGATAAGTATGACCCAGGCGTTCAAGTGGTAAACTGGTAATGCTAAAGGGATATTTATCATTCGTATGAGAAAAAAATGCTAGCTAGGCTACGTTAGAGCCTTCTCTATATACCAAGGCGATGATAACTTCATTTAAAAGAACAAAAACAAAAACAAAAATGGAAAATACAAAACTTAAAGGATAATCGCAAGTACGACGTGCACATATCTACGACGTAAGAAAATACCTCTAGCGCCAGCGTCAAAGACATGCATCGTATTCTCAAAGACAGCCGCGCTTGGACTTCGTACGGTGAGTGCAGATATGCACTAACGTATAAAATTATTAGATAAGTTCATTAACGACGAATATGTCCAAGAGAGACACGTGCTCCGCCGCGGTGGTCAAGTGGCTAAGGTACTCGGCTGCTAACGCGGAAGTCGCGGGTTCGAATCCCGGCTGTGGCGGCAGCCTTTTCGAATGAGGCAAAAATGCTGTAGGCCCATGTGCGCAGATCTGGGTGCACGTTAAAGAACCGCAGGTGAGTGATTTTCCCGGAGCCTTCCACTACGGCATCTCTCATAATCACTTGGTGGTTGTTGGACGTTAAACCCAACATAACAATCGAGGGAGACGCGTCATTTAGAGAGAGATATTTGAGTTTGTGACGATTTAAGAAATCACAAAGAGCTCCTTGCACGTGTGTGTTTCTCAGGGTGTGGCCCTATTCCAAGCACTCTGCTCATTTTGTGTGGCCATCTGTCGAGGTTTTTCAACCAATAGCCTGACTAAATGCGGTCTTTTCATTGCAGGTATTCTTCAATGTCATTCTTCACTAAAGCGTACCATTTCTATTTGTCTCGCTGCGAAGACTTCCTTCTTTTAATGCGACACAACAGGGTATGCATGTATGCTACATCTAAGCGTTGATGTTGCAGATGTACGTGTGAGGTGAAGTGTGTGCGATTGTCACGTGTGGTGGGACAAAGCTAACGTGGGCAGTGCGAACTAAGTGGTCATAAAGAAGCGCAGGAACAAGACTCTCGATCGAAAGGGAAGAGGACGATGTGCAGTGACTCAAGGCCACCAGTGAGAAAAATTGGAATGCGAGTGTGTGATGTGTCCCACAATTGTAATTACGGTGTTCCATGTAGCAGAAGGAGGATTGAAGGATGATCGCCAGCATCACGGCCTGCAGTAGGCTTCAGTGTCGGCAGAGCTCTAGTACCTCTATCGCTTGGCCTCAAGTTTCGACAGTGAATGTATGGATGCAGGTGGCAGCTGCCGCTAAAAACCAGCAACAACGTCGGACGTAGGTTCGAGTGTTGTCCTAATAGACAAGAGCAGTGCGAAGAAGCGTCCGACCTTACGTGGTCATTGACGTCTATTTCTCAGCTTACCACCACTACCAGCAATAGGATCCGATGTAGTCAACTAGCTTAGTGTGGCTAGATTCCTCGAGTCAGAGTGGAAGACACAACGGGACTATGGCGCCATGGCATTCGTCACCTGCCTGACAACTCAAATTCCCCAAAAGTTATTTATAACCACCATCTCGTCATCAGCGCGACATTCTGAAAGCGCTGACCAAGTTTTTAAGAGATGCATTACTCAACAAGAGACTATAAATTTGTCCAAAATCTTGCTTCATCGCCACCTTCCTCATCATCTTCTCATCTCTACTTTCTTTTCCACCTTGTCCGTTTTCATAACGCTGAGTAGCAGGCTAGAACATGGTTTCAGGCCGACCTTTCAAATTTTCTGTATCAATAAACCCTTCTCTCTCTCTCTCTCTCTCTCGGACGCTGACTCCATGGAGATGAAGACTACGTAATAGTAATATTTTGTGACCATGTAGTTCTTCCCATATCCCTCCTCGTGTATTGTGTGATTCAAACGGGAAAAAATCTAAACATAGCTGTTGTTGAAGAAAACGCTGTGTTAGATATTATAAGGCGTCGTAATCAGCAGCAAGATTTAACGTTGGAAACTTTCGTACCACTGCCAGGTCACGCAGTGATGGCGTCCACTGGCTTTGTCTATCTGCAAGTACGGCACTGCAACGCTGAGCATGAGATGGTGGGTTCCAATCCTAGCCATGCCGAACACGTTAATATCGATGAGAAAGACATGAAGAGTCTTGTATATACATCAAGATGCTATAAAGAAAGCACTGTGTCGCTGCACGGTTACAGCAATCAATGTGATGTCAATAAGTAGAACGTAATATGAATTAATGCAAGCAGGTAGCTCTTTTACATCAGATTTTTAAATGAGATCAGAACAAAACGATAGAATAGGCTCATCCTAAAGGAGCGAAGGGGTTATATCAATGTTTGCAATGCTAAACCGGTGAGAACAAAGCATGAACAAGAATATACGAGTCATGAATAGAATATACGAGTCATGAACAAGACTAACAAGTCAAGTCTGCCGAGAGAGCGTGTGTATCAATGCTGCAGAAAAGGAAGCCTACGTACGCGGTCATGTAAGCTCCCTATTCAAGACAGCGTTCCGAGTTCACAGTTGCCAACCGAGTGACGCAGCAACTGTGATGTGCATTGATGTGTGGCCGTGTTCGGTGTGACGTGGTCAGCTATACCATGCGCCCTTTGAGCGATGAATATGACTGGCTTGTTTCATATCTTCTTCAGATCTTGCCCGTGTTTACTCGTACGTAGAACATACAAGATGCGGGGGATGTTACCGATTTGTACTTTACGTGAAACACTAGGACGACGGCAAAAGCCTTCGGAGAATTGATATATAATCATGGTATGGCAATTAAATTTACAGGCTGCCAAAACTGCTCTGCAGTATCTCACTACTCACATATATTCTACCTCCAGCGAACCCTTAAGTGAGGATTCTGCTCTTGTCATGGACGCTGAGCTTTTTTTCTTCAGCCTGGTCATAGCTGTATTTGTCGAGGCACATCCGCTTTAGCAGCAGCTGAGACAATAACATCTATACTCAGTGACAGGTGATTTCTTGTTACATACCCCGCCCCGCTCGGTGGGAGCTGAAAGGCCAGTCACATTGGTCCATCAAGGTACTTGCGGCAGTGAATTGGTCAACCATGAAGGCTACATATAAACGTTGGCCGCACTATCCCGCTGATACGCAGCCGGAACCAAGCACCGCCATTTGACAACTAGACGCTCTGAATAAGCAGATTCGTCCGTCAGTCCTCGAGTACTTGCGTGCGCATTTGCCTTGTTGCTCAGTAGGCCAATGTTCAACTAATGTTCAGAGCACTGGTGAACATGCAAACGATTTGACGTTTTCATTTCTGTTAATAACACGCATTCACGATGCATTTTTATCTTTCTCGGTATTTTTTCCACCAAGGAGGCTCATGAAATGTCATGTTTTTCCATTTTAATAGCTCGTTTGACCTCCCTGATACTACCTGCGTTACTCAGCCATAACAAAAAAAAATAGTTGAGGCTTCCTAAGATGATCGAAGCCTTGTAGATATCCTTGCCCTGCATATCAGTCTTTTATTTTAGTTCACCCGGCACATTCTGATTTACAGCATAGGTACGGCTGTTTTACTGTTTCATTTTTCTGTAAAACAAAATCACTGCCAGCTATACGATTGTAATGACTGTGCATAAGGCTGGCTTAGGCTTAGCCTTGGTTTTGTCCCTAAACAAGCTGGAGAACAGTCCAACGAATCACAGATTAGTTCATCCCATGAAAATTTAAACGTAGCAATAGCAACGAGATTTCGAAACAAGAGAAAAAAGAATACGCTAAGAGTGTTCTTGTACGTGTGTCCACGAACGCTTTGAAATTTTCGTTTTTGATTAAGTGGATGCGTTGGCTTTACTTTCTTTGGTATCAAGGAGCCTAATTTACCTGGCCATCTACGCTTTCCTTCTTTAATTCATGGTGCCTAATCCTTCTTTTTTGTCATAGCATGTTGAGACAGATCCTAAGTCCTGACTCCATGCCATTATCACCACGAATGCAGAGATACGAATATAGCACCACACAGAAAGAATTTGAACACACCTTCTTCGATCCGAAGCCTGCCCATCTGGAGTGGTGATAGTTTTTCCCGTCTGCGTTACGGGCAAGGCATCTGTGCTTGTCAGCGAAGATATTGGCAGTGTGTGCTATTTACCGGAATCTCGTTTACCGAAATATAAGAGTTTTTCTTTCGGAGAATAGAAAGTTCTCGGAAAAGGCAAAAAAAATATGCGCCACTGAAGTTCCACGCCAGACTCTCTCCAGAACCTCGGAGATGTTCAACTCGACAGAAGAGCCAGAGTTCGCCTGCTCTCTGTCTTCCGCGAGGCCCGTCACGCACATCGCGAAGGGTACTTCTCGAATCGCGATCATATCATGCTGAACACACGTCTTCCGTTTCTTATGCGCTGAAGGAAGAAACCATACTACAAAAATATCAGCGCAATATTTCGGAGGGAGCGGTGATGGCAGGCTCTCTCCAGCAACAAGAGATAACAAGCGTGAACACAGCTCGCTGTTGCCTGCTTCACAGGACTACACTCAAAATTTATTTTAGGCTTGTGTGTTTTAGGCTCATCCTTCTTCGGAACAAGCAAGAGTTACCACGAGTTTCTTCTTTTCTTGCTCTTTGCGTTAGACTTTCACATATTCGGTCTAGCAAAGGGTGAGCGTCCAAACGCGCTGAACTCCACTCTTTCCCGAATTATGCGAGAAAGGTGCGAGGTTGAACTTAGCGTACGTTCACCCTGTTCTGTCTGACAGGGAATGATTCACCGCTCTCGAAAACGCCGTCCAAGCAAACAAAAGCCAAACCTGTCACATCCGGCTAAAGTGCTCGAGCGAGTTCGTGCGGCTGTCGGTTGGATATTTGGCAGTACAAGAAACGTTCGGCTTCCTGTATTGCCCAGTTCTGTAGAGTTCTGTGAATCGCCTGCTATGGAGTCACTACCTGTAAGAATTCGCGATCGTTTTTTCCGGACGAGCAGACAGAACTGCATCTTCATTTATTTAACGCTGTCGGGTTAAAGAGCTTGTTTCGCACGAATTACGGCGTCGGTGTCAGCGTCGTTAGTCATGAGCGAAAATTCATTCATTCATGCATTCATTTATTTGTTCATTCGTTCGTTCACTCAGTGAGTTTATTTATGCAAAAGAAAAATGGCCTAGGTTATAGGAACTTGCCCTAACTGAAAAACTGAAAACGCTGAAAATAAAACAACCAAAAAATCTGTCTTTGATGATCGAAACCAGGTCGTTTGCGTGGCAAGCATGTGTTCTACCACAAGCCACGTATCTTTTTTTCAAACGGTATTTATTATAAGCGTATTTCCAAATATAACAACTGCACTGACGTTGTAGTGCATTCACTCAAAGACAATAATCGCATAAGTACTACTCAATGGTTCAAAGGCTTACAAACATATATACTGTGCAAGTCTAAAGAAAGACTGAAAGTTTTTGCAAACTTGTCCTATGTCGGCAAAGATGAGCACCTTATCATAGTGGGGTGCCAGTCTGTTTTGAAGTCAAGCTAATTTGGACAAGATGAAGGCTGAAACACTGCTCTGCGGTACTTGCGTACAATGTTTCCGTATTTCACTAAAACACGCACTTACCAGGTTTGCACTTGAATATGTCCACTGGCAAAATGTGAATTCACAAGTGTATGAGCGGAAATTCAAATTGCAGGTTCGCTTAAATTGTGCCGCTCTTTGTTGCCCTTGTGAAACTTAGCTTGGACATATAAAGCCCCACAATCACGCAGGGATAAGATTTAAATAGGAAATTCGGAAATCAAGGACTTGTATTAAGGTTCCATAGTCGTTTTGGCCGAACCTTGCTTACTTGCGATGATTTCCGTTACTGTAACTACAGGACATTGCCAATTTGGTTTTCCTGTATAGGTGCTTCCAGAGTGAGCATTGTTGCGCTCAGGTACACCACTAACCTATGCCTCTGCAGTGAAGTTGTTCTTCGTTTGCGCAGGAAGCAAGATCACCACAATTTATCGAGCGTATACATTTGAAAGTGCTTGATGTAGCATGAAGCGATACACGAACAGAAGAAGGTCCATAAAGACACGACGAAGCGTTGTCGTCAACAACACGCATCTATTTTCCTTTAAAATCAGATCACTTTTAAGTCATAATCGCCAGACAGGCAGACTAGCACGTGGGATCACTGAAATACAAGAGCGATAATGCCAATCTACTTAAACGAAATCATAACAAATATTATTGTGTATACCCGCTCACACAGGAAATCCAGCTCCTTAGCTGACAGCGGTATCGAATCCTTGCCGACGTACAAATAACCAAGTGCCTGGATAAGTTCGGATTACCCAACCTTATACACATGTTTTAGAGATGGTGTGGCGACGCAACCGTTTCACTTCACCTAACGACTATCTGAGCCGAATGCTCTACGGCTAACTGAGCCGTAGAGGGCTTGTACTAGCGTGGGGAAACACCTGACGCCAGCTTGTACAACGTGATAACTCACGGATAGCAGTAGTACAAGTAGCGAGAAAGAAATGCATGTGGAACCCTGCTAGAAATTTCAGTACTCCGTACGCAGCATCTCTGTGTGGCGTGCGTAAGAACACCGCGTTTCTGAAAGCGTGCATGAGCGGATACATGCAACGCATATTACGCATATTAGCGCTAAACCTCGATAATGTGCGTCCTGTGTGCTGCGAATGCTCGGTGTTCTGTTATTGGTGCTGTCAACACATGCGCACTGCTTGTATCTGAGCATAAGTGTATACACGCTTTCGCACTTCCTAGTTGTTGTGGGTGCTACTGTACGATATATTGTGCTGTATGAGGGAAGTTTTTTTTTTTGTTGCTTGAAATAGCCTGACCTATGCTGCAAGCAGAGATACCTGACAAAACCAGAAGAGAAACCAGGAGCAGATTTAGAAATGATATCAGCGCAGATGCGCAAACAAATTACTTGCGTTAGTTTCTGTGACATCGAATGTGACGTCAAGTGGCGTAGTAAATAAGAGTGGTATCGATACAATTTTCTTTGTCTTGTTTCAGATTTAGAACTTAAGGTTCCATGCTTGTTGGAGAGAAGATAATGATATCAGGGACATTTACTATTTTGAACATCAGCAGTTAACTGTTTTCAGAAAATATCGACATTTAAATTAGCAAAGTAGAAAAGCTTAAGCTTGGGTTAAATGAAGCTTCAGTGGCGCTGTTGCAGAGCTGAATAGCAACTGCGCTGACCGCGATTTTGTGAGTATATTTTGAGTTGTATTGAGTTTTCACTATTTGCAGCAATGGGTATTTGCCAGCATTCTACAGTTTACCTTTCAACGGTCAGTGCAACGTATTTTTATGCAAAAAAAAAAGACTGCCGAAGAAAACCAGCGCGAAAAAGAAAGAAGACAAGATAAATGTACTCACTCGCACAGACCACGCTTGGATGTGAATTAAACGCTTAGGGTTTCCAATGTGGCGGCTTTTTGTTGAGTATTCCGGCCACAGTTCTCACCTAGTTCCACCATTACTGCATCTTCAAGCATTCACTCTCGGAGAGGCCCGTTGTACGTCTCTCCAACCACACAAGAAAAGGTGCACTTACACGCTATCTACAATGCGAAAGGCTTTGTGTCACGCTTCAAATAGCTGCACGTTTATTTGAAAGTGTGGCTGTATCCTATCTCTGGGTCGCTTATTTCGAGAGCTTTATTTCGTACAAATTACCATCGACGAAAGCGAATAATTTACTTTTCAACTTAACCAGCCCATAGAATGTCTTTAAGTATAGAAACGAATTACTTTGCTTCTTGTGTTGGCAGGAGAAACATTTATTTCATTGGAGGCCTTATCAGAGCTAGTAGGAGGCACGCTACGTAACCTGGCGCCGAAAACGCTCGCGCTTCAGAACAGTGGTTGCGAGGAGGTATTCAGAGGGCGCATGCAGATTTCTCGTGGTATAGCTGTTTACGAAACGGAACAGAATGCAGTGAACGTGAAGGCGCATTGTGCGGTCTCATTTCAATCTCAAAGAGCTTGCGCATGGCGGTCTTATACATCGTGTGAACGAATCACAATTCCTTTAATTGCACATCTCATTTTGTTATTCATCGTCTCACTGTTACACGTGTTATTACAACACGTCATTCGATCATGTTATTCATCCTTGCATTGCTGAAGATATCCCAAACACTTAAACACTTTAATTAATGTCACTATGAGTATACTGTTAGCGGCGCTCGCAATTGAAGCAATGATAAGACTGTCCCGTTTCCGGTTCATTTGCGCGACGTGTAGTAAAAGAGCCAGGTCGATGTGAGCTGGTGTATACCTACAATAGGCTAGAACCTAAAAATAAAAGCAAGCCCAACCAATGGTTGTCACTTTCCTAACCAAAGTGTTTGTGTAGACGTTCCACCTAATCAGGACTCCTGCTTTTAAAAAGGACCGTCACTTTTTTTTTGCACGACCAACAACGTTAGTCTTCCCATAAAGACAATGTTCGCGGCACTGACATTAAGTCTAACACTTGAATGTCTTGGAAATTTTTATCAGTGACTGTGAGATCACGTCTCAGCGTGCACGGGTCAGCTAACGATTGGAGCTAAGTCCCAACTAGATTCAGACTCACCAAATCTTTTCACAGCTGTACTCATTCGTACTGTAACTCACCAACATATTACTCTACCGAACTCACTCAGGCTCAGACTGACGACCTGATGTGAGTTTGAGTGAGCCTCGGTAAATAGACTCGGGATGTTCGTCGATCTATTCCTCGCAGCAAGAGGTGAAATTCTAGGTAGCAAAAGCGAACCTTTAGATGTGATGCTTACATGAGGACAGAGAAAGTTGTTTATCACTCCAAAAGAAGCAAGCCTGCGTCGCTGTTATATAGTACATTGATAAGGGCATGGTAATGTTGCGGGTTGAGGTTGCTTTGTTTCTTTTGAGGTTGTAAATGATAGTGGGTGAGAACAAAGCTCATCAGTATTATGTACGTGCTCAAGAGTTTTTGGCGTCTATGCGCCAAGCACGTTGGCCAGTCCTCGCTACTCCACACTGGTGCACCAAAAATGAAAAGCAGGTACGATTGTTAAGTGAAAGCAACGTGAATAAAATAGAGAAGAGTGCCATTGGCTACGCCATCAGCGTTGTAATCTTCCCGTCAAAAGCACAAGTACTGTAATGAACCTGCATGCTTTATCCAGAGACAATTAGTGTGGCTTCGCGGTTCTGCCGCGCTGGTTCACCATTATGTAGGACGTTCTTTTTTTGACAGTTTCACCGTAGCAAAGCTTTTGGTTGCTCACACTGAAGACTCAATCAATAAAATACAAAGCACCTACAGAAGTGCAAGCATAACGGTCTACAACTTCCCTCACGTGAGTGAACGATGTCATTAAATTATTCCACGGTGATCACACCGAGGATAAATAAACCACACTGGAAAGCTCATAACTGAGACATAAATCACGAACAAACAATTTTGCATATTTGGCGGCACAAACGTTGTTTATAGTGCTCAGCTACGTAAGTCCTTATCGTCATTTGTGTGCACGTCGTTTTTCAGGCGTAAGTGTATATCACTGCTGTACATCCCATACGCAGTAAAAACGTGTGGCACGCAGGTTTCTGACATTCCAACAGACGATGTATGTTGGTTTGAGTGTTATAGAAGGTGAACCAGTTAAAGTTCCAGAAAATGACAAAAATGTTGTGGTAAAGGGGCTATTTCTTCTAAACTCTATGCGCCTGATGGTACGTTTGATCCGTTTGCCCGTTTGGACCAACTAATGACATCTAATCCTCAGAGCGAGCAAATGCACAGACATGAGGGAACGAGTACATATAGCTCAAACTGTTGCAGGCGTATGCTTTACAGCTACCTCCCACCCCCCCCCCTCGAGTGAGCATTGGCCGCTATTTCAGTGGAGGAGAAAGACAAACGCGAGCTAATCGGATGGTGGTCGGACAACAAGGCTCCAGAATTAGAGCGAGGGAAAGAGATAGAGAGAGATATATATAGGGGAAATACAGGGAGGTTAGCCAAGCTTGGCTCGGTTGGGTGCCCTCCACTTTGGCTGGGGGAGAGGGAGAATATTAAAAAAAAAAGAAAGATAGAGTGAAAAAAAGAGTAAGAAAGATGTGGCTACATACGCAGCTCCACACCACATGACAAGGTTTCCCGCTGTTTTTTCAAAAGCGCTCGTGAAGTCCGTTTGTCGTCAAGAAGTACAACAGAGCTTTCTTGGCTATGCGCGTATGTGAAACCGTCGGCCAAGGTCCTGCAGAATCTTCTTTTCTTTAAGTGGTCGTGAATCCAGCTGACGGAGCTTGGTTTCCACACCACGTCATTTATACTGGTATGTAGGGTAGTGGCATAGAATGTGCTCAAGCGTCAGCTCGCAGGCGCAAATATTGCAGCCGAGCTGCTCGCCATTCCAAGAGCCAATTGAGAGTACGCATTCGTAAATACCACGCCCAACCAACATGCGACAGAGCAATGTTTCAGCGCGTTGAGGGAGCCCAGATGGCAAACGGAGTTGCAAGTTTGGGTCGATTAATACTGGTGCACGTTGGAGGAACCCGGCTTATTTCATTGTAGGAGAGTTATACAGCGAGCAAGTGATTGTAGTCGCCTTGCAGCGTCCGTTCTCAAGAGTGGTGTGGACGTCCACAGGTCTTAGTCATGAGCCGATCAAGCAGCTTTATCTGCGCGGTCATTGCCGACAATTCTGCAATGACTGGGCAACCACTGAAATACAATATCGCGACCTTCCTTGAGCGCTTCGTGGTAGCCCTGCTCTATCTCATATAATGATCTCCAGAATTAAAGGTCGCATTGTATTTACACCCTGTCACCGAGTAACGCTACTCAAGGGTTATATCTCAAGGTGAAATTTCGGATTTTGCATCCCCGCACGGTCGTGCGGACCCGTTGAAGTGTGGTCTGACTGCGTTTTAGACAATGCTTTTTGTTTCCTTTCCTGGGATACGAGTACTATGCCGCGTTAAGCTTCTCGGATTCTCATACGCACTCTTGTGGCGACAGCTGACAGACATTGTTCTATCCACAGCTGCTCGCGCGCGGAATTTTATGAGTTCTACAACAGCGAAAGCACCTGCCATTGCGCACGGTAAGAAGCATGACAAATACATACTGTTTTATTGAAATAGGAAAAACCGTAAGTCTTGCTAATGAACTTCCGCCTAACCTTTCGTAGAATTGAGAGTTGGAAGCGTTTCATAGTACTTTTTCTAATTCTTATTCATTATCAATACATCCGTGCCATGGAGGAAATGCGGTTTTCGTTATGCAATAGAATACTTCAGAGTCTCGATCTACACTGCGTTCGACTAGAGTACTTTCCTAGCTTGTACAGTTCAGTAAACTCGCGCTTTGGCTCTTTATACAGCCTACTATGGCACCTATAGAAACATTGCAGTGTTAAATGGCTGCGTGATCAGCCATTGCCATGTACTTTTTTGGTGATGCAGGCTTTGTCTTAGTGCATAGTGTTTGCTGTGTTGCTGTGTACGGGCAGCGGCCGTGGTAGGGGTGTGTAACATGCGCTCTGCTAGGCCTGTGTTATGGAGAACTGAAACAGCGTTTTTTTTTGGGGGGGGGGGGGGGAAGCGCAGGAAGACATGACGATGTATTCGCACACTAAATGATGAATGCTGGTCGTGGCACTGCAACGGAAGCTGGCTTTCAGTCAATGTTTGTTTTTGGTTTTCTTGTGCGACTTTTTTGTCCCTTTATGTTCGGTTCTCCCTCTCATCTTTATACTTTCCCTTCTCATTCCCACCGCGTAGGGTAGAAAACGCGGCAAGTGCCTCGTTAACCTCTCTGCCTTTTCTTTTGTTCTTGTCCTTTTTGGTTGGAAAGAACTCTTTCGTTCGCGTGTTCTTGCAGCCAACACGGTACCTCGATGCTCATCGCTTGTACATTATCATTAGAATCTCGCTGCTTTTGCACAGCACCAATTAGATTTAGAAACCTCTGTTTTTCGTAGAAAGAAATCAGAGCAGAAAAGCTGGCTCTGAAACCCTCAGCACATGCCTAATGTGGAAGCTATTTTTCTTTTTAATGAAGTTTCACTTATTGGAGCCTTTTCTTACCGTGATAGCAGATTCTTGTTACAAGAGCTATTGAATTTATGAATTAGCCTACTCTTTTCAGCAACTCAACGAAGTAATTTTAGCATATCAGAATAAAGCACGTTTTTTTTTCATGTTTCTGAAAGTGACATTATTATCTCACTAGTTCATCTATTATAATGTCCCTTAGTGAAGAGCTAGTAAACGCACAAGCGTAAAAGTATTTCCTCATGGTGAGGACTTTCATGTCACCGAATGGTAGTCGTACTGGAGAAAATTAAAATAATATAGTATGTTTATTTAATCTTGAATTCAAGTTTAAGTGGACCATCTGTTCATTCATTCCTATTTACTTTGAATATTGCTTTCTGATTTTGCTACTTGGGCCCGTTATTTAGCCATGCAATTTCACACTTGAATAACAAGAACAACAAGATAGAGATATGTGGACCAGTAATCTGTTTATTTGTAGAGTTAACTTTTGCCCCACAAAAGTGTCACTTATGAGGTATCTAGAGAACGTTCGTTGGTGACACAGCAGACTGAACGTGTTCGTCGGCTCAATATACTCAAAATATGGCTTAAAAAACATCGCTGTCATGAAAAGGTTTATTGTCCACCCGTATAATACCATCTATGAACCAGTTTTCAACTATTGCCTTCTAACAACCATGGTGAAATGTTTGTGTAACTTGCTACAAGACCCTCATGGCCGCACGTTGCAGACACTTGTTTGAATATGCTAAGAGGAACGTAAGGATTTTAAAGAGATTCTTGGGTCCTAACCGAGCAAGCGATTTCGCGCATGGTGAAGCAGTTATTTTCAAAGAGGAAAACTTAGTTCAGACTCCTAACGTGCTAAGGACAAAGCTCTGCAGAATGCTTGCACTGTGTCTGTTGTAAAAGTTTTGCGCTGTCTCAGCAAGAGAATTAAAAACCTAATCATTTTAACTCGGAGGGGTGAAGACTGAGTAGAGATTCATTTGCATCGAGTGCCGCAAATTTTAGGTGTTCGCGGCGCGTAGCGAATTGATAGTGGATGCTTCTGTGTGCTTGACTATGATTTCTCTAAATAAGGCTTAAAAAGTATAGTGAATTGTGGCTCGTATCTTTGTGCGAAGCTTCGGTGAATTATAAATTAAAAAAATCAACTCAAACTTTGACCATGAAACAAGAGCACACATGCTGACAGTGTTGTACTTATTTTGACCCATGGGCTAAATCTTGTTCGATTAGGTTTGAGTCCTCAGTCTCGTAATTTACAAGATGGTTTCAGGTAACTCCTATTTGGTAACCTCCACTGCTTAATTTACATGGACAGCGCCAAAGTTTTCTCCAGAGCTCGTATTTGTAGCCCAGCCTTAATGGAAGCAATTATGAGAATTTACATAGAAACACAGAAGTTAAACAAATTTCGCTCACCTAAAGACTGTTAATGATTCACTATAAATTGTTTAGTGCGATCTATGCAGACACAGATACAATCGAAAATGGCATTCAGTTTCACGATAGCCATAAAGAAACTGTTACCTAATGTGTTGAACTTTATAGAAGCATAAAATGTGTATCACCAAAGAGTGTGGCTTCTATTACTTCTGGTGATGTAAAGAAGGGTAATATCACAGAGAGCTACAGTATAAGGTGCACCAGCTGACGGAACAGTGAGTGATACTCGCTTAATTTTATTTTTATTATGACGGAACATTCCTCGTGAAGCGATGCACAAACGGCATGGTGCAACATTATATTGCCCACGGAGTAGACAACGCTCGTACTCAAACACCCCAGTGGTGCATGCAGAATTGGAGTGGCTATACAAAAGAGACGCTATTTTGTGCCTCGGTCATACAGAGGCTGGCGGCGCAGCACGACAAGAAAGATTCTCACTCCACTGAAAGTTCGTCATGCGATCTATCATCCCAGTCATCTGCCTCCAGTCATCTGCCTGTAAAACTTCGATATAAGTTACGCTCCCAAACCACTCAGTTTGATATAACAGAGCCCGTCTACCACGAACGGACCATGCTGCGACAACTCGAGTGCGAGTAGGGCACTTTTTTCCTTCACTGTGGCGTTGAACCGATTGACAGGAGTGCCAGCCACAGCGGGAGAAGACTAGCAAGAACAAAAAAAAAAAATCTACCAACACAAAACTCGATTCGACGCCGTCTGAGAAAGTGGTTTGAAGAAAGACGAAGTGCCAAACTCTCACTGTCAAAAGCACCGGGTAGACGTGCTCGTATGCCAATAAAGATGGCTTGCCTCCTGTCTTTGAAAACAATCTTAGTACTTCAATGACAATGATAATAGACAAGGGTTCCCCAAGTCATACCTTTAAGTGTATGGAACTAAGTGGCCGAGAAGAAAGGCTTGTGTACTTGCAATGAGCTCATACAATTATATATATTTGTTCAATTACGCATTTTAGAGCTTTTATCTTAAACAATTGACACTCTGGCACAGTGTGATTCAATACGACTGTGGCATTACAACCATTGACCATAACACGAAAGTTTGTTTTTAGAAACATATTTTCTAAATAATCCGAGAGCCTCACGTAATAACTCGACCGGAAGCGCTTGGAAGAGAAACAAAAGCACCGATCGTTGCTCCCAGCAAAAAAAAAACGAAAAAAAAACCGGCTCATTGGATGAGAGGAAAAAAAAAACACTACAATACTCTAATCATTTTTCAATGGAAGCATATACTCTTAGTCTCAGCGTGAAGTACACTAAAGTTTGGTTATTTGTTTATGAAAAAAATTGCCAATTACAGTGTAAATTGATAATATGCGAAGGACGAATGAGGAAGGTTGATACCTCACTTTAATATCAGCACAACGTTATGAGGCGTAGGTAAATTATGCAGCACATGACCTCCATTTCATGATTATTATGTTTGCACGTGTCATTTACATTCATCGTTTATTCACGTCACATATTATCAATATTGGCACATCTGCAGCTAGCGAAACGGCCGCGAGCACGCTATCAGCTTAGCATGTAGTCATGTTTTACAGGACACGCATATCATGAACCTCATGTTTGGACGTGTCATTTACCTTCGTCCTCCGTTCATATCACGTAATACCAAAATTGGCACATGTGGAACTAGCAAAATGGCGGCGACCACGCTAAGAGCGTAGCATGTAGTCATATTTAACATGACAGGGGTATCCTGATTATCATGTTTAGACGTGAATTTTACCTTCGTCGTCTATTCACGTCACGTAATACCAACATTGGCCTATGTGGAGCTATCGAAACGACCGCGAGCATGCTATGAGCGTAGCATGTAGTGATGTTGTTACATGACACGCATCTCAAGATTATCATGTTTGCACCAGTCACATACTTTCGTCATCCATTCACGTCCCCTAATACCAAATTTGGTGTATGTGAAGCTAGCGAAACGGCCGCGAGCGCATCATGAGTTTGGGGTGTATAGTCATGATTTGCTTGACATCCATGTTTAGATTTTCACGTTCGATTCTGTCACTTATGTTCGCCATGCATTCATGTCATACCATACCAGTTTTTGAATGTCTTGTGTACAAAACCACTGCAAGAGCATGAAGACAAAGAAATGTACTTTATGATATTCATGACATACATATTGTGGTGTTTATAGTATGACTAGTAAATGAAGCTCGTCATACATTCATGCTATGTCATACCAAAATTGGTAGCAATATCATTAGAGAAACGGCCAGGAGAGCTAAAAGTTGTAAGCAGCTATATGGATGGATGGATGAATTGATGAATGGATTGATGAATGAATGGATGGACGGATGAACGGACGGAAAAGGGATGGATAGATGGCTGAATGGATGAATGAATGTCAACCATATGATTGCGTTCCTATAAGCACAAGGATGAAAAAAGAACCAAAATGGAAAAAAGAGAGCAGTAAGAGAAACAAGAGAGATAAAAAGAACAACAAAGAGACAGACTAGAAATGGTCCTTACCTGCCCTGATTTAATTTCGCTGTTTCTTCCCACAGTACACTCCCCCCCCCCCCTTTTCGCTATGTGTTTAGTTCTTTATTTATTTGGACCATATTTTACCTACGCACCTTTTTCGAATTAATTGGTCTGAAACTGCCAATAAGCAAAATGATAAAAGAAAAATATTAAGGCAACCTTTATCAGTAATACGTGTGCGTACAACGCTGTAATAAATTTTCATGGTCGTGTTATCAAAAATGGTGGCTCTCTAGCTCTTTTTTTTCCGCATCGAGAGCGCGGTAAGTTTGATACATCAGCCAGTCGGTGGACTATTCTGAGTCTGAAATACGAAGCGAATACAACATGGAATATATAATAATTCTATGAACAATAAATTAAATATTCGTTTTCGTATTTTTTGGATCTTTCGAAGCAAGCGGCGGGTCCGCTTTGCTTTTTCGCACGGCTCGGTACCATAAATCCACAGCAACTGGTCCATGTATCTACACCATCGATTCTTTCTCTGTATTCGACAAGCCAGTTGCCAGGGAACAACCCGTGAATGTCTCACGTATGCGAAACGAAGTTTATTCTGAGCTGCCCATCTGAACGAAGGGAGGATCAGTGGGAAATCGCTACAGTATGATTGTGAGGAAAGAAAGCGATTTCCGGCACAGTCACTCCCATCTTCCTTACTAGGAAGAGAAAGAAGATTTGGTTATGCCAAAGGGTGGGTCGAGGGCACATACTTTTTTTTTCTCGTGTGAAACTTTGATCTGGAATCAAATTTCCTCCCAGCCATGACGAAGCCCCTGCAACCAATGAAACAGCTTGCCCTTTCAGGATGAGCAAAAAAAAAGTTATGAATACTTCGAAGCGAAGAAAATATACGGGTATTACCTTTTAGCCATCTACGTAGCTCCTATATGTCAAGGATTGCGTGTACTTAACGAAGTGTACTTAACGTGGGTCCGAAATTATCTGTGTAATAGAGGTTTGATTCGCCCAAGTAATAAAATGTTAAATCGTGGAGAAGAAGCAGTTCGAAGGCTTAGCACTGTGTGGATTTGTTCCTAAAATGGTAGACGACTACGTTGTAAAAAGAGGGGAAAAAAAGTGCCGCCATATCCACGAAGTGAATGATGATGAGTGGGCGAAGCTCTGGAGGAAAACCTGGTAAACCATGAATCTTCCGTACATTTTGCCTACGTACTCGATTTTATTACAATGCTCCCCCTAGCGTACGTCGCCGCACTAAATCGAACGATTGCCTTCCATCAATGACACGTGCCATATGTGACATCATTCCTATTTTATAACATCTCGCATCTTTCATCATCAACTACAAGTACCACCGTCTAGTTTATAACATCTTGCATCTTTTCATTATCAGCTACAGGTCCCGCCATCTAGTGAGCACTGAAAGAACTAAACGAGAGGTGGCTACATGCAGGAGACGGTGCCGCCATCTAGTGAACACTGCAAGAACTAAACGAGAGGAGGCGACATACGCGAGACGGTACCGCCATCTATTGGACACTGCAAGAACTAAACGAGAGGTGGCTACATACAGGGGACGCACAGCCCACGCCTTAAGGAGCTTCTCCCCTAAAATGAAATGAGCGCAGCGAGCAGATCCCGCAAGCGCGCATTACCCTGACAACATAGCATGCACTGGAATTGTACGGCACATGAATCTCTCGCATTTAGCTTCCATTGCAATGCGACTGCCACGGCCAGAATCGAAGCCGCGACATTGGCTTGGACAGCTGACCACCAAAACTGCTGCTCCACCACTGCGGACTCGTCGCATATCAGTCCTATGGAAGATAGTGAAAGAAACCGCAATGGAACAAATTTAATGGTATTTTGCTGCATTTAAACGGAACTTTGCCAAATGTGTTCGCGATAAGATCTGATAGATTGAATACGCATTATTATGCTCCAAACGGCTGAATATTTTAAATATATATTATATGCGTACATATATAGTATACTCCCGTAAATACAGGTACATGTGAGATAATATACACAAAACACAGATTGTGAATCTACGACGCTGCTTTATCTTATCCCTCTCCTTGCTCCTACTGAAACCTGGTCCACACAATGGCCACGTATTCCATTGGCCTCGAGATCTCGAAGTGGCGCCCTCTCACGCGTGACGTCAATTTGAGGATTCTACTTTCAACCACGTCGCAGCCGCCTCAGCTCCTGTACGCAGATCGTCAGCTCCAGACGGAAATTTCGTCGAACAGCCTTACTAGGGCCAACGAATGCCCTCAACAAACTGTTTTCGAGTGCGATTATAATCTTGTTTTAGTTTTAGCTGAGAGAGAGAGAAACAACATTTATTTAAAAAAAAGTGGTTCATCGCGGGTGGGGCCTTTCTTCTAAGGCTCCACTGGCTATAGCGGCTCGGCGGGCCTGACCCAGGGTCGCTAGTTGGCTTCCCTGGATCCATTCAGCGAGTCGCGCCTCTCACGACCACATATGTATTGGGAGCATATGTCCTATGTCGACTGTGCCAGGTCACTCTGGACAGCTGTAGGTATACGTGTTAGTGCTGTAGTATCTTCGCACCACGGGAATTCGTTGTGATATCTTGCCGGGTGTATCATGTGAAGCTTATGCATATTTGAGAATGTATTAGTCTGCAGGCGGCTCCAGTCCAAAGCTTGATGTCTATTGAAGTCCTTATGGGCAGGTGCTCTGTTGCCGCGATCTAATCTTTGTTTCCCTAAGATTCCACATCGACAGAGACAGAAAATCCCCCTGATGGCTGACGAGTGCACTGAAGCCACCGGCCGCATAGTGGGTAAGAAAGGAAACTAAGTGTGTATGCGTTCTCGCTCGCTATCACACTTTCCGCCCTTCGATAATAATTTCTGCGGGTGTTTTTATCAATATTTCAGTAGTCGTGCCTTTCTCCAGCATCTATAGGTATGTAGATGAAGCTTGTGAAGCGTCGCGGTGTCTCATAGGGCACGTTGTTGAATGCATGGTCGAGGCTGTCAACGGAAACCGCATCACCATCACGGCTCTCGTCTTGCAAGGAGGTGAACATTCGAACCTACCACACAACGTCTCCGTCATGAGCGACTGCGGCGAAGTGACGAATGCTCACTGTTCGTGCAAGTCAAGATGAGGCAATGTCTATACGTGTAACTTGACATGGGTGAAGCAGGTTGAGGCAATGTCTTCGTGTAACATAACACGGAGGTTATGTTCATTGCTGGCCTGCAGTTGCTGTCGAGCTCATATCGTGTTCTCCATTGCGTTAAAGTTTTTTTAATTAGGAACCTAGTTACAACTCTAAACTAGTTTAAATAATTAATGTTGTCACTAATCTTAACTTAAGAAATAGGGAAGTGCAGCGCCAACAATGTCTACTATTCCTGCTAATAACAAGACACCATAAATAATCTACAGCTTTAAAACTTACATTGCCACTCTAGCATCAGACTGCAGGTTCGAGAGGTGGAGTATAAATTGATATTTTAAGCATGAGCGTGACAAGGCCAATAAAGTTGCAGTATAATGTAGTTAACCTAAAGGACACGTGTCTTTTAACATTTAACAGTTAATGTTCCGCAGCACTCGCCGCGTAGGCAAGCTGCTGCATGGAGTTCTATGAAACAAAGCGCTGTGCTTTCAAAATTAGTTAAGGCGGATACCCATGGTTGTTTGGGCAGCGTCGGTAGCCAGCACACATAAGATAACCAACTGAACTGCTTCTTTCTCGAGCTTTATCACGTACAGTGGTTTCGAAACAGCGCCAAGTCTCAAAACAAAAGCAAGTGAATCCCCGAATTGACGTCAACGAAGCGCTTTTCGCAACGCCACCACCACTCGCACACCAGGGCAAGAGGCCGCAGGGAAGCATCTTGGCGGGCCAAGAGAACCTGTAATAAAAGGTCTCACCGGCATTCGTATGCTCACCGTCTTGTTGGCATCCGACACTTTATAGAGCATTCAGCAACAACCATTTTCTGTCACTCATGGCGCTTGTGCAACAAGTGACCAATACCACATTAGCAAGTTCAGGCCTTACAAGACCGCAAACAATAATGTAACTCCTTCACGCTTAATTAAATTGCAGTATGATATATCGTCAACTCTTATAGAGAAAGCGAGCCTAGATCTCGCCTTTGGTGGGAGCAGTGTGAACACATTTGTTTTAATGAAGACGCTCTTTGTTCACTGTTTTTGAGCCAAGCAACCCAAAGATACTTGGAAAATGGCATAAGCCTTGGTTGAGATCTCTCTTCCTCATACGTGTACTTAGTTCCATGTGTCCACCGTGTGAGCCTTTCACAAAGTTCTTATGCCACCGAGACGTACGATACCATATCAAAGGGGAACCACTTTCCATGCACGATGAACTGTTGTTTACCACCTTTATTTTTACTTCCCATCATGTATTTCATGCACCAGTAAAGGGCATGCACTGCCTTCAATTCATATGGTACATTTCACCACCCGAACCCCTAGGTGCCGTTAGAGGAAGCTTCACAAAACGCGGAGTCTGAACGAGCCGAGTACATTTGGGAACCGCATTGTTATAACAATTGTTTCGCTAAAGAGAAAAAAAAATACTGCAAGAATTATAGCAAACGAAATTGTCTACAATGTCGGGCGTCTTCACGAGGGTACACCATGCAGCAATCGGTGTCCCGAAGCGCTGCCAGCGGCACTTGCTGTACGTAAAAGTGGCACAATTTAAAAAGACCTGAATGGGAACGTCAGGCCCAGGACTTCTAAAACAGTACTTGCTCACCCTCCCAGGTCAATTCATGGATCGGACACAAGCTACGAAAGACGTTCTTGCAACAAGGTGACCACCACTGACGGGAGCGTCTACATCGGGACGTCGCGATAGCTCTTCTTCAGCCTTGCTCCCACATAGTCCCTTCTGACCTAATCATTATATCGTTGGCTAACTTGCTTCCTTTCCCCTACCACCGAACCAGTGACGGGGCATATACGTTGCGCTTTCGTTATTGTGTGCGTCGCTCCGGTGATAAATTACCGAGCTGTCACGATTGGTATAGACGTCGCAATGGGTCTCGCCGCTGTACCGCAATTGCCTTACCTCTTTACGGGCATGCGTCGTAATTGCAAGAGTAACTTTTCTTCCGTGTCCTTTTACTCAATTGATGTATCTCGCTGCTTAGAAATGCCTATCGTCTTGTTAGAAAAAGCTGGGGCTTTGCAGGAGTCGATCTATATATTGGTGCTCGAGATTGCTGTGCGCTTGGAAAGGAAACATAGTCGTACACAGAAGAGGAGTTTTGCCATAACTAGAGGCACAAACTGCACTTTGTTGTTCTTGTCGTATTGTTCGAAAAGCAATATGCTCCTAAAAAAATTAAATAAATAAGAAAAGCCGTTTTTGAATTTAAGCATATTTTCTTGCGCTTGACGCCGTTTTAATTCATACGTAAATTGAATATGCAGACAGTTTTCACAGCATTTCGTATTTTATGAATCCGTTCAGGACAGCTGGTGTGCAAAAGCGCGGATCAGTAACAGGTGACTATCGCGGCGTCACTAGCTCTGCCATCGTCTCAAGGCATGACATTTGGTTGTAAACTTGTTCATCAAGTTTACCTTCACGAATCATAAATCTGTACTTTTCACCTAGTTCAGATATCTTAAATCAATTTACGTTTTCCGACAATACTTTGCAGTAGAAACGTGAAATTCGATCAGTTTTGTTTTGCCATCACTGGTCATTTCAGTGTTTTTTGTTTTTTTCGGCGGTAATCATCGAAATGACAACGGGAGCCGCTGCTGTCACTTATGAAGCAGCAAAGTATTCTATACTGCTTATAAGACCCCCTTTTTTCGCAAATAGAGAATAAATAATTTTAAATGGTTATAAAATATTACAGAATATGTTGGTCACCCGTAGCACAAACATTCATACTATATCAGGCTAATTTTCTAAGTACAAAAGTTATTGTCTATGGATATTGGAGCGCTGCATTGATGCATTACATCGCGATTAGAAGTTAAAAACTTGTTAGACATTGACGAACTGCGTAATGGTGATTGCGGCACTTCTGGTGATATGAAGAACAGTAACTAAAAGAAATAATATTATAACAACACATCAAACTTATTGTAAAACCTGGCAGTGAATCTTAAAAAAAACACCTTTAGAGTAATATGGTACTGTTGGGAAGTAGCTTTACTACTTACCCGCCGAGCATTATATTATGGTTCACTTGACTCGCCTGCATTTGCGATGGATAAAGTCTTGGAAGCATTCCGTCATACCACGGCGGCAGTTGGGTGTTGTAGAAGAACGGCCGCCCAAATATGGACACACAGACTGGTGGCACATACGCCATCCTTCAGACTGTTACTTTTGTCTCTCAAAAGAGTTTGTAGCTGTGGCACGAAGCGTCACACGCTTGCGTTCTCCGCGACGTGGCTGCCGTCGTATTTCTCCGAAAACGACTGCATCGCGTGTACGCAAGACCGTATAGTTTTCTCTATGTTTTGTGACAGGAACGGACTCTTTTTTTTTAGTTAGAAATTCTCCGCCTCCGAGTCCTGGAGTTCGCGTAGCGTTTTAGATGGAAAATCATTGCTCGGAAAATGGCTCCCCTCCTGGAACCAATATTGAGCTTAAATAAACTTCTCTACAGAACTCGTAATTGATATCCGACTTACTCACACTTGAGCCTTGATACGTATGATCTGTACCAATAGCACTGGAGACGTAACGTATTGCTTGCTCTGGCATTCGTTGTTTCCACGTTCGAAGAGGTTAACCGCAAATTATTGACGTATGTGAGCCTCACCTATCGTGCCATCCGTGCGCTATTTGAGCACACGATCGCACTTGTTTTCGTACGCTCTCAAGCAATGTACAAATATTTGGTTATCTCCCTCTGCTGGATCGATTTTACAGCCTCTGCAATGTTATGAGGTGGCTTACAAAAGCCACCTCAGAACGCACGCTACGTTTTGATGCTGGACTTTAGCTACACCCTTTTAATCAGAATGCAATTGTGAACCATTGACGGCATTTCAACTGTTACGTGACTCGCTGCAAATTTACATTTCATGATTAAACAAAAACTGCGCAATGCGTACATAGTATGAATCACGAAATGAAGGTGTTGATAATCTTTATTGGCAAAATTTGAAGAGTTTAAAAAACATTCATCTCTCGCGAAAGTCCACTGGGTCCATGTCATGCGACCAACTCGAGCGTGGTCAAGCAGTCAGCGCAGCCAGATTGTGCTGCCATCTTGATTTCCCGCAACAACTAACTCGTGAAATAAACGTCATTGACTGTCTGATGTACTTATACCCCTCACTTTACTGAACGAACGCTTCTCGTTACTGGACTGCCGGCTAGCCATATGGTGGAGGCAGAGGACTGTTCTCCGCGCAGCAATATAAGCTCCAACAATTGCGCTCTTGGCCATAGGTGTGTGCAGGGTTCTTCATTAGGGTGAAGCGCGAAGGAGAGGGTTGATTTTAACTGCAGCGGAACCCCCCCCCCCCCTCACCTATGTAGGTTTAGTATGAAAGATAGCAATCTCTGCAGTAGATGCGAAAATAAAAAAGAAGCGATGACGTGCTGTTGATAAGGGCCTGAGACAGGCCATCGAAGGTGAGACGAAAAGTGTTCTTTTTTTTTTTAAATCTGCATTCATGTTTTGTGGTCAGTATTGCTGTAAAAGAGAGATGTATTCATTGTGGTTTCAAAACTTCAAGGTCTACAGGAATCGATTCTTGGACCTACTGTCGTTAGAAAAGAAGATAGATAAATTGTTAAATACGAGGATGAAAGAGAAGAGGTGCGCATGTCAGCATGCACCAAACTATGCACATGAGCAATATGTAGACATGACCTGCGCATACACAACATCAGCGTTGTAAAGCGACAAGCCTTCTCTGCTTCAAAAGAGGTGTAAAAGAGAGGAACATCTACTAATGGCAGTACATCCTATAGCACTCTTGAACTAGTGCTACGCACGAGAAGACAAAGGTATCAGTTTTGATAAATAGATAAATAAGTCGAATAGGTGCAGGCAGGGACGCAGTGCTCCTAAACTGCGCTTTTGAAATACTTGCAGATGGAAGGAATTGTAAGGCGCCATATTTTGTGGAAGTAAACTTGCAAATGGTAGCATTGTTGCTCTTGAAAACTTATGTTCGCAAACATAACAGTTGCCGAAGAAACACTTGAGCATTAAAAAAAAGAGAAAAAGTACAATGTAAGATGAAACCTCATTGAGAAATTGCCCGCAGCTTCCCTCGGGGGAACACTGAGGAGGATGCGGACCATATAATTGGTTAACGGGGTGTTAAAGTGCGACTTACTTGGGTCGATGGCTAAATTGGTTAACGTGGTTGTGAAATGGGGTGTTAAATTGCGACTTACTTGGGTCGATGGCTAAATTGGTTAACGTGGTTGTAGGAGGGGGTGTTAAATGAGTGAACACGTACACACGTATGCGAAAGGGCGGTGCTGGTCGAAGGGACGTCGATCATTGTGTTTGTGGATTCGTTGGAATTCATTTCACCGCGACCTTGGACGTCGACGCGCCGTACAAACCAACCGACGAGCGGCAACTGAGCGAGCGAGCGCCGACCTTGAGTATATATACAGCACGACGGCGCATGCACTGTCAGCTGTTGAATGTTCTCGAAACGCGACGCCACATGCGCGTCCACTGGAGAATCAGGAGAATTGTAGATGTCGAACGCGGTGTGTAGAGGAGGAAGGGTGCACAGATGGTGGAGGAGTGAAGCGCGCGCGGTGTGTAGAGGAGGAAGGGATGCACAGATGGTGGAAGAGTGGGCGACGGCGCGACGGCGCATGCGCGCGCGTCAGCTGTCGAATGTTCGAGAAGCGGTGCGGACGGCGCGGACGGCGTGGGCGGCGCACTACAAGGCGCGAGTATAAGATGCTCCGCATCTAAAACTAGCGCTATAAAAACAAATATGCGTGTGTAAGGAAACGTGGCGTAGATTTTGGCATAAATTTTACAAATAAATTCTTCTGTCGAAATTCGCTTCAGGATTGCTTATGGTAGAGTACTAGCCCCTGTATGCCGTATGAGAAAAAGTGGCACACGAAAGCTTAAACAGACACGGAGTTTTGAAGTGTGCTCGCAGGAGAATTTTTATATAAGGAAGTGTATTTTGTAGTAAACACGAAACCTGAAGTATTCACAGTCTTTTCGATTATGACCATTGATATCTCTCGAAGTGTACTAACATCTAAACGTAAACATGTATGTGCGACAAAGGGGAAGCCCGATGGAAGCTTGCGATGAGAAATTCGTGAACAGAGGTTGCTGCTCGAACTTATGTTCACCTTACAAAAAACAACTCAGCCATTGGGACTTTCAGCCGCTGCAGCCTTGATAAAGGCCATTTAAACATCGGCTCCAGCACCCACGCCTTCTAACGAATTTGTCATATATGTACAAGAAGCATTCATGTCCCAATGTACTGAGAAAGAGACACTAACAGACAATAAATATCAAAATAAATCTAAATGCAATAAAATGTGTGAAGTCCTTTCTTTGCAAAGACATGATTCGTTTATTGAACAAGTCATTTCGGAGGAATCAGTATTGCCTATGTCTACGTGTGGTTCCTTCACAGCGTGTTGCAAACTAGTTACTGAGTGGGTTTTCTATGGCATGTCGACTTCTACCCATATTTAGCAACAACTTACTTAATCTGCCATATTTCTAGGTGCCCCTAGCAGAGCTATAAAACGAGAGCAGTGTGCGAATAGAATTGAAGTGTATGGTTTATCACTACTAATTGATGCCCTGTTTGTGATTGTGACATATGCTTAAGCGGAAAAATACTTAATAATGTCCAGAATCTTGGTGGCATTTCGACAGGTCTCTACATCTAAGTGAATGAACGGATCCCATCCTCGTTAACATCGGGGCCATCGCAATCGCTTATCGAACCCACGTACTCGTGTCCTGCCATGGAATCCCTTATTAATTAGGTCGTCGAGAGGTTTACGCAATGCCTTGAGCAACAACCTATACGCGCATAGACTCAAACTGTATTAATTTGCTAGCTGTTCTGTACGACTCTTCTGGGTGGCTTGATTTACCGACCATTTCACAACTCAGTCAGATGACACTCATGGTGTGCAATATTTCAAGCATTAAGGATTCCAAGAGTGCCACGACATACAATTAACTGATCAGTATGTTTCAGCGTGAAACAAGTCTGCAAAATGATAGAGTAGTGTAGATATAAAGCATAATTCGTATTCACTGAAAAATCATTACCCGAGGACTCTGTATGCCAACGATTATACACAGCTGCTGGAACGTGAGGTCCCGGTTTTTATCACTAGGTTTATGCCGATAGTTTACTACAGTCTTCCTTTTTAATTATTGGTTAAAGCTGTTCAGAGAAAAGCACCTAGAAAGATAATAAGGGGAAATGCAGAGAGGCTTTTTAGACTTTGGCTTTGTTGGCTACCCTACGTGCATAGTGCGGAAAGGATGAATCTTATTTCACACTGGCCGCCCATGTGTCTCCTTCATTACCTTTGTAGACTCTGGTGAGTATAAATATTTGCCCAAGATCTGTGGCACACCCATTTTCACTAGCGGACAAATTTTTTCACTTCTGTTGTAGTAATGGTTAGTAGCTATATCTTCATTTTTGTGGCACGTACGCGTTAGGAGTTATCAGGTACATGGGAAGGAAGACTTTTGTATTCGCTCAACCATCTACAGCTTTGCTATAAAAAGAACTTCGTCGCTGCACCATGTGCTGCGATAGACCATAACAACATTCAGGCTGAATACGGGTTACAGGATGTTAGGAAATAAAAGCACGCGATCGTAAATGGAAAACAAACACTCATTGTGTGCAACTATTTCTTCACTCCTAGGAAAATTAAGAAAATCGTGTTTGCGTCATGACGTAAAGTGGGGTCTTGTCTTTCACAGGCGAGAACGAAAAGAACTTTTTATAATCAGAAAGCAGCGGCCATCACAGTGCTATAGCTGCTGACTCTGACGCTGTCATAACTGGCGAGTTATGCTACTACAGAAATCTTCGCAGGTAAATCTACAAAAGTCACATTAATCATCCAGGGCACGTTATTATGACGTAATGCCCGGAACTACTGCTACCCGGTTGCCAACCACCGCAGTAACTTCTGCGGCACCAGCAAAACTAGAAACAGATAAAATAATGAGAACATACAGGCTATGCCACAATAGCAAAAAAATCAAAAGGCGGAACCAAAGTGGCTGATGTGCTCGCTTGAGCAATTCGTGTTGTACATGGCCAAGTGTGTCCCTCAAATACCGGCAAAACTATTTCAGTTATGAATGAGGCTACGCTGTCAATAATTGGTTTGTTCTTTGCAGCATTGTACTGCTCATTGCACCATGAGCGATTACGTAGTCGCTTGTTCACTTTGGTGATGGTGAACTGTGGACGGCCGGAAGGAGTACGCAGCTTCGTTCAAGTCGCGGATTTTTATAATTGAAAGAATATCGCCAATCAAACTATAATAAGGAATTTCATGATGGTGTTGTAAACTTATGGCAAAGGCAAAGTTAAACTTAGGGTAAATAACATTACCTGTAGGTGATACTTTGTAGTCATTTGAGCACTTGGGACTTCTGCATATTTCCAATGCTATTTTTGCTAATTTTTGCTACTTCATTGGCCACATGCAGACACCTAATAATCAATATCTCTGATACCCCTGAATATTTATTCATTTGGCAATAGCGCTTGACTTGCAGTGTTTAGTTTGAGTATCTACCGTGCCTATAATGCGGTGTTTCAACAGACGAACGTCTAGTCAATGTCCAGAAAGGCGGTAACGAGCATACGTGAACACATTTTTCTAGTTACTTTATTGGACCATTCGGGTTAATGTGCGTATTTGAAACTCGCATCATGAATAACTTTCATGTTTTACACGGTACGGCTATTTCTTTTCTCGCTGTTTACCGTGCTGGTGTGTCCATAGAAAATCGCCCATATCCCTGCAAAAATCTGAAAGCTACGAAGCAGAGCCTTCTCCTACAAGGACCCACAATTGCTCGCAAACGAAACCATGTAAGTTACGCGCAGAAATATTGCTCTTTCTTCAATATTTTAGTGGCACGACTTTCACAGAAATTCGTGAAGGGCACTGCATGATTATAGTCAAATTGCTTTTATTTTCGGTTGCACAGATGATTTGTGGCTCAATTTCAGAGTACGGGCAGCTATTTCAGCATTAAAAGGTCTCGTTGGGTTTCTTTTTTTCCTCTATTTTTTACTGAATTGTATTTAATTCTACGCAGGAAAAACAAAATATTCGCGTTGTAATCCTTTCATCTCACGCTTGCAAGCAAAATATCAAACTGCTTAAAAAAGGTCATGATGCAGGTGACGAGAGAGCTCCCATAGAGCTGAATTTCAGTTCGTAAATATAGCAAGCCACGTTACGCAGCATAGATAACCAGTTCGAAGAGCAAGTGGCCCTTATTCACCAGAATCTTTATTTTAAATGTTCAGAGTTTTTACGTGCCAAAGCGACGATCTTTTAGACGATTATTATCGGTTGGCACAAAACTATGATTTCGCTAAAACGCAGAAGTTTTGATAAACAATGTTCCTTCCTGAGCTCCTTGCTCTGAATATCGGAATCCCGTGAAAGACAGTCGTACATAAATCGCTTAGAGGCACGCAATGTATCTTTGTAGAGCAGAGCACAGCAAAATGACGTCAGCTGGTAATACTAGGAGAGTGTTTGAACTGCAGTTTCAAGATGTTTCCAGTAACATCGCAAGTGGGCACATAAGTGCATTCACTTAGAACGCAGTTGCCATTTCTTCATAGCAACTAATTGTTCAATTTCAGTTGGGGCAAAAAACAGGTGTCGGAGCAGTATACAGGCAGCTGGCCGGGTGCCCAACCGCTTCTTTTACCTCCAGCGCGACTGTCCCAAAATATCCAGCAATGCTGTTAGGCCAAATATTTTTGTCAACCGCCAACTGATACGGATATACACTGTGAGCATTAGCGAGGAGGAGTATACAACTTTATTTAAAGAAAGTGCAGGGGTTTGGCGCTGGTCGCTTGTCTGCGGCGACCTTTTCTGCCGTTGAAATGATGGTTCTTTCAAACGCTTCGTCGGCGAACGTATCAAGGTCTCCCATGTCGCTTATGGGAGAAGCTCTCTGGGTAGAGAAAGACTTTCGAACTCCCAAAAATTGGGCCTTTGTTTCGCTTTGGCATTTTCATAAAAATTCTGCATATTTATTCAACTTTTTCGCTTGTGAAAAGAGCTAAGTGGAGAGGAATAGTTCGGGTGTTTGAATTCGGTGGAGGACGGCAGTGGCCTGCGCTTTCATGAGGTTGCTGTGAGGTATGAGGTACAGCCGCCTTTACATAGTGGTAAGGTCACTGCCTCTCTTTTCGGTGAGCCCGGTTCCAACCAACGCGCGACGCGGTTTGCTAAGCCTCGGGCTACTTAATATGCCTCCCTGTTACCAGAATTTCTCGAGTAAGTGGAAACCCAAACCACAGTGATCCTATTTCTGTAGGTCTGATTGAAATTTCTCAGAACCTTGGCTGAACTTTGTCCATACTCCCCCTCATAAAACTAAAAATAGCACTGTTATGATCGTAAAAGACAATGTGTGTACCATAATTTCTTCAGCTTCTTTGATTGATGCGGCTAGGGTTCAAGCAACATTATTGATTCTAAATTTGTCGTCCACGGCAATTATGGCGTATGCGCTTTGTTCTTGGTTATCGGCATCGACGAAGGCCGTGCTTTGGCCTTCTTTGCGCTTGTCGCTCAGACTAAGAGCTTGAGCTCTTATCCCGGCATCGTGTCTACCCCACAGGGTGTTTTTAGGTATTCGGTGGTTCTTAGGCAATGTCTAATAGCGAGAGATAAGGGTGGCCTGCCTCCGCTGGTGTGTATGGGCTTAATAGTAAACCTACTCAGTGTATGTACTGCCATCGTCGTATCTGACAGGCATGTTATTTGTGTTGATATGTGCACTTCGATCCGCTCCTATAGAGTGTTATTCACAGAGCCGCACTTCGTATACTAGAGGCGGTACATGGAAGCAATGCGCATTATCCCCATAAACGAAGTTCTAAGCGAAAGCGATCTCCTGTCGGCGGTCTGATGTTACCATAGCAGCCAATCAAACATCGGTGACAACCGAGCTTTGTTCGTTCTCTCAATCCTTTCACCAATGAGATTACAGGATGTGGATTCATTCCTTCCCATTTTCGGAAGAGTGCTTCTGCGTACGAACGATAGTTTCCTCACAGCTCTCGGCGTAGCTTGTTTTCGTGTCCTGTCATTCGATAAAGCCATTCGCGCTTTATTCTGTAGCTGGTGCAGCCTTGGCACTAGCACGTGCCGGAGGATGAGGTGAGCACAGCAGATTAAAAAATTTAGAAAAAGACGAAGAAAAAACTTGTCACTCATTTGGCTTCAAACAATGTTTAGCGAGTTTTGTTTTATGTTAGCTATTTTCTGTAAATAGTGAACATTATATATTGTGATGCAGGAATATCAGCTTCTTGCTCACTCATTTCAATCGACACCTCCAGTAAGTCTGCCGCATTAATGAAGACTCGAACGGCCTTCTTGCCATTCCGCTGATTTCACCAGCCATCATTGAGAGAATACTGAAAAGAATACCATGAAATATTTCTTCTGGTGCCATTCTCCCTATCCTAACAATGCGCATGAAGCAAGGCATATGTTGGCAAGTTTTGCTACGCAACCGCGAACATTTGCAAGTTGAACAGCTAAGCACTCGCAGCCACCCCTTTGTTAGGTGGTCGTGTAGCCAAGATACAGTTTTCATTCAACAGTGCTTCTTTAAACTGCATGTGTTTCATCTTTGCATTTCTCTCGGCCAATATAAATATGGTACGGACTCCGTGATGAGCTGCTAAATTTTTCGCAAGGTGCAGTAACAATATATTTAATAAGGCCATGTCACTGACTAACCAGAAAAGTTAACAATACAGAGACCTGGTGGCATGGAGTTTTCGCAAACGCTAGACGCATTATTCAACAACGCATTTTTTGGGCCTGTCACGAGCCAGGCTAAGCGCAGCTATGTGCGAAAAAGGCCAAGTCCACTGCTATTAGGAAATTCGGCGCAGAAAAGTGCGCAGAGATGCATTCTCGCCCGGCACGAGCCCAGACAATCACAGCTGGGTGCGCAGTGAGAGTGGATATTGCCGAAGCGCCGTGAAGTAAACGTGCGCATGGGTGCTTAGAAGAGGTTCCTGTCACCTACAGAAGCCAACTTATGATTCCGCCCGTTTGCAGAACAGTCGCGTAAGAAATGATCCCTTTCGTTCCTCCATATTTGAGTCTCGTCTAAGACGAATTGATGGTGCATGTGCAGCTGTTTGCTTGGTCAACTTTATACGCCCCTGCGGGGTGTTGCGTTTTCTGTCATGAGTTAATTTACGGTGGTTTCATTTAACTGAACTACCAGCTTCTCAGACAGTCTATTGTTGTTAGTGAAATGAGAGCGCCATGAAGACAGCCACCGTAGATAAAAACAACTGAAGCTGCTTTGCTAATCATACAGCATAGTGGCAGAGGCTATTAAACACGATAATTGAAGAAGAAACACGTAGCATGATCTTTACACTTTTCTTCTCGACGCGACATGGCATTACGTCGCACAGACATAATAGACTTTCGGGAAAAAAAAGTTTTACTCTTTTTCTTTTCTCTTCACCTTTTTTGGGTGCTGAATGCCACAGATAAGCCTTTGAATAGACACGTGGACTTTCTTTGTGGATGATTATGCTCCCTTAAGAGAGTCTGAAGTCAAAAAAGAAAGAGAGCGGTAATGTGAAATTTGGGATGGAATGAAATGGAAATTAAAGAGCTCGGTTTTTAGGGGCGAAGCTCCTTATAGCGGCACTTATTCGTCCCTCGTAGCCGTTGTAGTATACAACAAGTCTAAAATTTGATCTCCAAGATAGTGCCAGTGAGGGAATTCTTCTGTGCGTTGCTCAACAATACAAAATAGTGCTTAATGTACATGCTAATGGGCAATGAGAGACAGGAGAATTTGGCGTTCAGTTAACGCACACGCTGCGATTTCCATTAGCAGCCATTGACATGTACATTGAGCACTATCTGACAAGAAAGGGTTGCTACGTTATACTCGCTGGGTGTAACCTCTTTAGTTTAGAAAGGTCTAGAGAGCGTTGAGCCGCAGTGCCATGAATACAATGAACTAGTATATACCATTAATGAACTCGAGGTGGTTAAAGGTGGGAACCAGATACGAAGCGCAAGCCGTGAAAAAGTAAAAGCCGAATTCCCGTGTCTCATTTCCCATTAGCAGCCATTGGCATGTACATTAAGCACTATCTGACAGGAAAAGGTTGTAACGTTATACTCGCTGGGCGTAATATCCTTGGTTTTAGAAAGGTTTAGCGAGCGTTGGGCTGCAGTGCCATGAATACAGTGAATTAGTATATACCATGAACTCGAGATGGTTAAAGGTGGGAAGTAGACCCGAAGCGCAAGCCGTAAGAAAGTGTGCGTGTGCCACCTCTCGTTTAGCCCTTGGAATATTCGCTGTATGGCGGTGCTTCTATATGGGGAATACATGATGAAAAGATGCGACATGGTGGTACTTGGAGTCTTGACTAGATGGACGAACGGACATACAGACAGATGCGTGGATGGACGCATGAACGGACACAGGGGCGGATGCATGGACGAACGCAGGGACGGACGCACGAACAGACGCATGAACGTATTGGTGGATGGACGCATGGACGGTCACACAGACGGACGCATGGACGGACGGAAGCAAGAACGAACGGACGAACGAATGCTTCGCCCCACTCTCCGTCATTCACTCCGTGGATATGCTGCCAATTTTTTTCTTAGATACAATACTATTCAGAACAGATAGTGATGCCAAAGAAGGGTAATGATGGCTTGGTATCATTATCTGTTAGTTGCCATTAACATTTAAAGAGAGTCATGCTCGGGGCAAGTGAAAGCTCCCGAGCTAGCACTCCCGCCCCGCCACCCCCCTAACTATCGAGATGTCCGCCTCAATGTAACAGTGCGTACAGTGCTCGGCTGCTGCTGAAAGGTTGCGGGTTCGATGTCGGCTGTGGCGGTCTCATTTTGATGGAGGCAAAATATAGTCAAGGATTGTATGCTTTGCGATGTCAGTGCACGAATGAAAACACAAGATGGTCCATATTTTCGGAGTCCTCCACTACGGCGTCTCTCATAATAATATTCTTGTTTTTGGATGTAGAACCCCGGATAAAATTTTTTTTACAGCGAAGGTGACAGAACAAGGTTTGGGGGGAGGGGGCTTGTTTGGTGATGGACTAAAATTCAAAATGGCGATGAAAGACTTTTAAGGACGATGCGTGCCTGTATGCTTTATTGAATACGCATGAATTTACGACTTTTATTGAAGCGGAGAGATGACCCTTGTGAAATTTTATGTTATATGACGAAAAGATTAAGGCGTTCTTCAAGTGATTCGATAATATGTGAGATGTCAAAATGTAAATTTCAGGCAGCACACTGTAAAAGTACTAAGAAATTACCAGCATATTTTAATACTCTCAGAGTTTGGGCTCTGGGAACCGCTGCTGCAGAGTTCTGTATCGTAGTACAGGTGGCAAAAAAAAAAAAAAAACGGAGCGAGGAAATGTGGCATGAGGCAGGAAAGGGGATGGAGGTGAACCTGCTGAAACGGTGAGGGGCGTCTGTCTGGAATTTCAAGGTATCCTTTTTTGTTGTTGTTAAAGTCAATAAATTAGATCTACAATGAAGCTGCATTTTGACCTGTCTCTGAAGCTGCACAGAAGCGGAACACCACGCAAGATGCTCCATTGTTTTCGCGTAACCATTCTTCGGCAATTCACCCTCGCCTAATCACATCGTTGGAGTATTCGATGAGCGTAGCAAAACGCAAGTATATGACAATGTAGAATGAAAGGCTACGTGATACAGATTCGCTTGATCGCGTATTTTGTTGGCGGGCGCTATTTTCCGCCATTACGACCTCGTCGATATTTGATGTCATTTTTTTTGTGCAAAAGTGCCGTCTAGTCACGTATTGAGTAGCCCATGCGAGTGGAGACGCCGATGAAGGCCGCACCGAGAAGAAGGATCTTGCTGCGCAGCGGTCGCTGCACTGTCGCTACCTGCACACCTGTCGCCCAATAAATCGCACAGTTCTTGTTGGCAGTTCACTATGGTATAATGTCAGGCATGAAACATAGCAAGCTTACTAAGCGTGGGTTCTAGCTTACGAACTTTGATTTCACACTTTGAGAAAGAGCAAGAAGGAAGGCGGGAAGGTTATCCAGGGCTGAGCCCGGTAGGCTACCCGGAACTGAAGAAGGGGGGAGGGAAAAAAGTTATATTGGACGAGAAAGAAAAGTCACCGATTGATCTGACGCGCATGCAGAACCATACAGAACCAAGAACAACAAGTTGAGTCACCTGAACTTTACCGTGAATCAAGCCTTGACCAAGCACATTGTCCATCGACTATAGCGGGCGCGTGTTGACTGTACTGGGACATCATCATAAGTATCATAATTATTACCATCACTAGCAACATTATTGATATTCTTGTAACGGTACAAGTGTAAGAACGGCAGGAAATGAACGTAATTAACATGACAGCTCTAGTTTAGAGCTCATATAATTAGAATGTAACCTACATGTTGCACCAACCACCAACTGTCGTAGCGCACCGCCCTCTTTAGCACAATCATCATATCCATCATCATATATCCTTCATCATCAATGAAAACCATATCACGCGAACTTTTTCTCGAACCATACCCATCAATGCTCAGCCCTTCTGTCAATGATAATGCGTCTCGTTATGTGAAATTTAGTCAGCAATGATTCGACCCATCAGCCCACCGGGCAGAAAAGAAAGTTTTAATGTTTACGTTAGCTATGTGATGGGCTACTCACAGCTATTAAATTTTACAGATGTGCTAAGGCCTTCTCTTTCTTGAAATTATCGTGTTTGTGAACGAAGCAAAGAAACAAACAATCATTTATTCATTTCGTGCTGATTGCCAGTAGATGCAAAAATCCGGAAATATCCGATAAGTACGTCGCACACGCTTGAAACGTTGAATTAACCAATGCACGACGAAGGCTCGAGCGTACTAGCCAAGGTTGCCGAAATTTGTGGTGCTCACAGGGATACACTTGCTTATTCGAGTACGAATTTAAATTCCCTCGAGCAATTTTGTTTGCTCAGTGACCTAAACTAACGCCCTTCAGGCCGACTTCTTCCGCTTTACCACAATCATTGCATATGCGCATATCCGTGGCTTTTGCTAACACTGAGGAAATGCTCTGAAACTTGTCAAAGTACCTGTGGAAGGACTGTAGTTTCCACAAAGTTTCCTGAACTTTTTTTGAGTGGTCTACTCTTCAAGGCGTTTATTATGGTAATATTTTCTGCCTTCTAAAGAGCGTATCGGAGAAAAAAAATTATACTGGGGCAGGTGGCATGCTGCATGCGCTGTGAGGTTATATAAAGCCTTACCGGAAGAGCTTTGCATAGCCAACGCCTTGAATGCAAATTTGACGAGCAGTTTTTCAAGTTTGCGAGGACGACTGAAGTGCGCATTCCAAAAGACCCCTCGTGACTGAATTTGCAGTTAAGTGGCCACCACAGCGTAAATTTGAAAGATACGCAAAACTATCACAATCACACATGAAGTCGTGAACCGTAACTGCGTGGAATAAATAGGATAGCGCAAACGTAGTTGTTCGGGTGTTGGAGAGTGATTAGCACTCTACTACAAAACATTCGTTACTTATAATTTACTTAGCGTGCGTTGATTTTCTTTGCATGATACAGTCCTAAATACAATCATGAGAGAAAAAACACATAGTCACGAAATTCGGTCCTTTAAGCCTATGTCACTTTCATAAAGTCCGGAATTTAGACTTACACGACAAAAAAGATTAAGGCTCCTTCGAACTATTCTTGAAAAAAAAAAAACGAATGAGCTGGATGGCTTTCTCTCTCTTTTTTTATTTTTCTTTCTTGCTCTCCTTTTTTTCGCTCTCGGTCTTTTGGATTTCACGGCGTAGCTCTTAGGCCTTGAAAACTATGTTAGTCGTTAACAGAAAGCTGTCACCATCGCGAACCGGCATGCACTCTCTTCCTCCTCGCAGTGACTCGCGCTTCACTGCGAGAACGTATGCACGGATATGTCCGGCTTTGGATACCGTAACTCCGTTCACCAAGTCTACAATTAAATTGAGAGATAGAGAGAGAGAGAGAGAAATAGAAAGAGAAGAACAGAAATTATTACCGAAAAAGCGTTTCGCGGGGAGATTCAGACTCACGCATCGACGATCCCAAGGCGATGGTCGTGACCTCTCCGCTATCTATGCACAGTAGCAGAGCCTTGCGTAGTAGTAGGAAATAAAAGTCAAGGTGAGGCGAAGAAGAGAAGACGAGAGAGAGAGAGAGTAAAGCATAACAAAGGAAGAAACAGAAATCTTGAAATAATAAACAAGGGGGAAAATGGCAGCATATGCACGGAGTGAATGATGGAGATTGGGGCGAAGCATTCGTCCGCCCATTCGTTCTTGCTTCCGTCCGTCCATGCGTCCATCTGTGTGACCGTCCACGCGTCCATCCGCCCGTCCGTGCGTGCGTCTGTTCGTGCGTCCGTCCATGCGTTCGTCCATGCATCCGCCCCTACGTCCATTCATGCGTACATCCATGCATCTGTCTGTGTGTCCGTTCATCCATCTATTCAACACTCCAAGTACCGCCATCTCGCATCTTATCATCATATATTCCCCATACAGAAGCACCGCCATCCAGCGGACATTCCAACGACTAAACGAGAGGTGGCACACGCACACTTTCTTACGGCTTGCGCTTCGGGTCTACTTCCCACCTTTAACCACCTCGAGTTCATGGTATATACTAGCTCACTGTATTCATGGCACTGTGGCCCAACGCTCGCTAAACCTTTCTAAAACCAAAGAGGTTACGCCCAGCGAGTATAACGTAGCAACCTTTTTCTGTCAGATTGTGGTCAACGTACCATATGAGCACACACCGACGGCAACGAGCATCGGCAACTACAAACCTGTATTGATATGGTTTTGATTATACAACCAATGCTTTAGAAAACACCTGGCGTCTTTTGTTAAGCAGCTGGCGTCTTCTTTTGTTTTGCTTTAGAAACATCTGGCGTCTTTTCGTTTTGCTTTTAGAAAACATCTGGTGTCTTTCATTGGTTTATTTCATCAATAAACGGCATTTTGAACAAAATTTTTTTTATTGTTTAATCACGCACAGGAGAAATCTCACCAGGCACTACCTTGGAGGTAAACAATGGCTGCTACTGAGAATGAGAGACAGCAGAAGTCGGCTTTTAACACTTCTACTTATACAAACGTTTCCTATTGGAACATGCCAATGGCTGCTAAAGGGGAATGAGAGACAGGAGCATTCGGCTTTTAGTTAACGCGCACGCCGCGAACGCTTTATTGTTCAACAAAGCACAGTAGAAATCTCCCACCGGCACCAGTTTGCAGGTAAAAATGTAAGAGTTGTTACACACTATGACTACGACTACGAGGGACGAAAGGGTGCCACTTTAAGGAGCATCGCCCCTAAAAAGAGGTAGGCTGGTGCTAGCTGGGAATGACGAGCGATCAGCAGTTCTGCAGTGACCGAGCCTTGCGTGGCTAAGTACAAGCTGCATACATTTATTTATAGCTTAGCGTTTGAAGCCGGCGTTGACGTGTGTTGTAGATTTAAAAGTATCATCATCCCCATGAGCCGCCATTTTTCATCTTTGCCCTCTTCTTTATTTCCTTTCTCTTCTTCCTTTTCTGTTACGATACTAGAGGACAGGCTCCGATTTGTACGGTCAGTCATGCAATATCTTCGGGGCCTATAAGATGGCCGATAAGACAAGGGAACTCGGCATAAACTGCGAAAAAGTAATGATAATAAAGTTCTCCTAATAAACGACCCACACGTCCTCCATTGTTGCGAAAGACATCGGCCAAAACGTTCATGCATTCTAAAGAAAGTTTAATCGTATTGATTATTATATACCTGTGTCACGAAAATAGTAAAGGTGCGTAAGCATGCACTCAACAGAAGATCAAAACAAAATTTTCGCTTTGTCGTAGTGCGTACCAGAGCAGTCTGCGTTTTCTGGGCAAACAGAACAAAACCCATGTGCGCCGGAAAATCCTCTTTACGTACCATCCAAAATGAAAGAGACTGTTACTAAAGGTCTGGTTTGCAAGCAGACAAAAGGCAGGCACAATGTACTGTAGGGTCAAAAAAAAGCATGAAGCAAAAGAAAGCCTGCACTACAAAAGTTGAAGTAACTGTTGTCGGTGGCAACGCAGGGTATCTGCAGGATATTGCGGGATATGAAAGCACATCGGTTATTGTTTTTTTCTTGTTATGTGGGAGTTTCCAGGGATTATTCATAGCGGTGTCGAGCTCTTGCACTTCTTATGAGCTTTTGGAATTTGAGCGCGAGGTTAGACACGTGCTGCATCGTAATCACTCGGGACCAATTAAATGCCGTGTAAGCTGTGCGGAGTAATCGAGTATAAATTCTACGCTGCGCATTCCGCACTGCTGTGGTTCGGGACGGGCCTTTCGTGTGATGAAGGGAAGCTAGAAAATGCTCAAGTAAAATAATAAACGTAAAGAGTCTTCTGTGAGTTTCCTTGGATCTCCACTTACAATTACCCGCGTAGCGATTGTGCTTACGATATTAATGATAATATATGCTCATTTTTCTCTGAAACTGGGTGGTGATAGTTAAGCACCTAAAATTTGCAGAGCGTGACAAATACACCATTTTCGATGGAGGCGGAAATGTTGTGGGCCCGTGTGCTCAGATTTGGGTGCACGTTAAAGAACCCCAGGTGGTCAAAATTTCCGGAGCCCTCCACTACGGCGTCTCTCATAATCATATCGTGGCTTTGGGACAATAAACCCCACAAATCAATCAATCAATCGTGACAAATACACATATTTTACAAAAGGAAATCACAACCCAAGCGCTACGTAAATAACCAGCGAAGCTGGAACTTGCAGCCACAGGCGTTTGGAGACGTTGCAGCTTAAGCTGCTCGAGAAAAACTCGCCAACAGCGGGCATGTGCCTCGGCGAACACGTTTCTTGATTGCCTCGTTGACGCTTCTCTGCGTCACAACGTTTCCTTCTCTCGATGTTTTTTTTTTGTTTACATTCCTCCTTCTCCTGTCAACCTGCTTGACGGCTTTCAATGGCTGATGAGCCTGACAGGGAGACGGTTAAATACATTCCTATTCTATCTTCGATCTTTTTTCTTATTTAAACAATTCCTTTCTTTCACACTCCCCGTTTGTGCGCAAAGCTGTTGAGGTGACCTCCACCGACAAACGGCACTGGGCGTTTTCTTCATTTCTCTCTCTGTCATTCAATTGAAAGTGCAGCACGCAGACTTAGTGGCACGGCTGCAAGGGAATGAATGAGGTCACTGACGGAGCTCTCAGTAGTAGCACGTGCGCTTGGGTGCGACGTGGACAAAGGTGCAACTCACGGAGCCGTCAATGAAGTCTTTTAGCATTTCTCGTGGCGGAAGGGTTTTCGTTTCGCCTGGCCATATACAGCTCTTGAAGGTGACATGCTGGGCTGATAAAATTGGTTTACGCTAACAGCCGAGGAACGTTTCGTCATGAAAAGTTCAACATCGAGGGAAAAGCAAGAACAATAAAAAGAGGGCGGACGCGGACAAGCTCTAACGTTTCAGAGAGTGGCTTTACGAGAGCCACCCTACTCTGAACACCATTTTCACATGGAAGGAACGTTGCAGAAACATTCCTGAGTCGCTGATCGCGGAGGCGTAAGTGATATGCAATGCGACGCAAGGTAAAACGATCGCAGCATCATGATTCGGTCTGAGTTGTTGCAAAAAAAAACCAGTTTCACCTAATTTTTTGCGTAATGACGTGACGTGTTATACCTATAACAAAATGTACTCTTAAACAGGAAAGCATATCGCACAATCAAGTGCAGTTACAGTACCTCCTGACTACTACTACCTTAGGGTTTCCTCTAAATACACTAAAAGGAACTCTAATGCTAGTTTCTATGGAAGCTGCTAAGCATGACAGTTCAAAGAGCATGAGAACGGGTATGATTAGTATTATATAGTTACATCTTAATCTTCATAGTTTCGGTTACTTTTGGTTTCATGCGGCTTGGAGCTGCTTTGTCACGAAATGACGAACAACAAACGCCCAGCAATTTCACTTCCCCACATGAGCCTTTTAGGCTCACCAATTCAAATCGGGTCACGAATTTAAAAACAGTTTCTTCTTTTATGCAAAACAGGATAAAAAATTACAGCGATAAACAATTCCACAAGGGCGTTGGAAGCCCACAAGCACGAAGAATAGGCCAATTCTCGCACTATACCGTCATTCCCACGTGCTGAACGATCACCGCGCTATAGTCCCGTGTATTAAATCTTGCTAAGCTTTGTGGCTACGAGTACGTTTCTTGGTATTTGATTGCACTGAGAACACTGGTGCTCGCTCATATCCCCTGACATTTCGGTGAGCGAATCGGGGAACAGCTGGGTCACACTGGTACGGGAACTGCTTTCACCGCAGTACCACAGGCGCATTGTAGGAAGCGCTGGAAACGCTGGCATTTTACAGTTCGTGCCAGTGGAGCACCCTACTCTCATTATCGTACTTGCATAAATGTTTTACTATAATTGCATAAGAATTGTTTGTCTCGACGGCACCTCTGAGTGCGATATATATTTTCAATTTAGTGTCACAGTGAAATTTCAGCGCAGGTGCCCTTCGTAATTGGTTAATACTGTGAAACATTTGGCAAGGTTGTGCCAGGAAGCCTTTACACCACTTTAATTTTTGTAGTCTTGATTCAGTTAATAATTAGGCAACCACTTATAAACTTGATAACAATTTGCGCATTCAATACAAATTCATGAAGTGTGAAATTCTTTGAACACAATAAAACATGGGAAATTTAGGTGCCACCAAGTACACTACTGCCGTAGATCTCGCTTTAGTTGAGCTTCAACAGGCCGATTGAATATAATTCTGAAGTTTAATATCGATTATTCAGCATTATTTGTTATTGTAGTGACAATGCGCACTATGCACGGAACCTAATTGAATGCCGTGCATTTCATTGAACACAAAAGCATCGGTGAAAGAGCCTGATGGTCCGACATTGTGTTCCTGAGTTAACTTAAAATATTCAGAATTGAAGCATCTCACCTCTCCTAGTAGTTTTCCTATTCACAGTTACAAATTGACAGCATATCTACAGGGTGAATAACGGAGAGTGGGGCGAAGCATCCGTCCGTCCATTCGTTCTTGCTTCCGTCCGTTCATGCGTCCGTCTGTGTGACCGTCTTTTTGTCCATCCGCCCATCCGTGCGTGTGTCTGTTCGTGCGTCCGCGCGTCCATCCGTGCATCCATCCCTGCGTTTGTCTATGTATCCGACCCTGCGTCCGTCCATGCGTCCATCCGTCAGCGCAGCCATCCATGCGTCCGTCCATACAACTGTCTGTGCGTCCGTTCGTCCACCTAGTCAACACTCCAAGTACCACCATCTCGCAAATTTTCATCATATATTCCGCATATAGAATCACCGCCATTTAGCGGACATTCCAAGGACTAAACGAGATGTGCCACACGCACACTTTCTTACGGCCTGCCCTTCGTGTCTACTTCCCACCTTTAACCACCTTGAGTTCATGGTATATACTAGTTCACTGTATTCATGGCACTGCGGCCCAACGCTCCCTAAACATTTCTAAAACCAAACAGGATACGCCCAGCGAGTATAACGTTGCAACCTTCTCTTTCCAGATAGTGCTCAATGTACATGCCAATGGCTGCTGATGGGGAATGAGAGACAGGAGAATTCGGCCTTTAGTGAACGCGCACGCTGCGAATCTTTTATTGTTCAACAACGCACAAGAGAAATCTCCCACCGGCACCACCTTGCTGGTCAAAGCCTAAGACATGTTACGCACTACTACGAGGGGCGAGCGAAGCAGCTTCAAGGAGCTTCGCCCCTAAAGAATTGGCCCCGTATCTGCATGTTAATCTGCAAATGTTGTCGAAAGACAATAGTCTTGCGGTGGAGAGAGTGAACAATTTATTTGATGTTCTGGTCGAGAAAATCGGTGAATGGTATTCTGGAGGCGCTGCGTTAGAGTGCCTTGTGCGTGCTGTGAAAGCGAACGAGTACATCAAGTCAAATCACACGTGAGACATGAGCGCCATCTGGCAGTTTTTTCGGAAAACAAAGCGCGTGGCTCTGAGGCGGGTGTGCATGGCCATCTCAGAGGTGATGAGGCGTAGAATGCAAGGTGATGGGTAGGTGCCACCACCGTCTCGTCTTGGCAAAGCGTTAGAAGTACTCGTCTTTTTGTGCAAGCGTTGCATGGTTAGCGCAGCGTGATAAGCGCTACGGTCATTATAATTACTTATGTATGCCTTTTCTAGTGGAAGATGCACATGCAGAATATACACATGTTATTAAGGTGCCTCAGACATGCGCAATAATTGCTCATTCATTGACCATTGCACAAATATGAACGCTAAATCTTGAGCAACATTCATGGGCGCTGCGGATGGGGTCAGCCTAGAGTTACTGTATATGCTACCTTTAGGTAGCTGAGTTAAGTAGCCAATTTGGGTTCAAATGCCTTGTGGGAAAGCCACTCACCACGCGCGCAGGAGCAGCGCTCACGCCTATAGCGCTGCTTTATTTTTTGCTTTCTTTTTTTCCATTTTTTTAAAGTACGAGACAAACTCAGTTGCTCAGGTCATGCCTGGAAGCCTTGATCTTATGTTTACCATTTCGGAAAGTAATAATGAAAGAACGTGCGTCAGTTCATTTAACCAGTGGCAAATACTTGTGCGCAAGTATCCCTAGTGCGAAAGCAAAACTGAAGTATAGTATGTTAAAATGAATCTCACAATATTTTTGTCGATAAAATTACGGGAGGCGTAATCTTTGTCCCTACTTTGAACCTTATGATCTAAAGCATTGCCTCTGAGATGCGCCGCACAGCAATTCATCTGTAGAGCAGGCGACGGATGACAAGTTGCCGTAAAGCATGTTCTTCAGTCTAATGCGGCCGTCTTCGTGCCCCAAATGATAAAAATTTGTTATGAATCGTTTATGAACTCATTCAACATTCGATTCTTTTACGCTAACAGGCGAGGAACGTTTCGTCATGAAAAGTTCAACATCGAGGGAAACCTCGATGTTGAACTTTTCGATGTTGAAACTTGAAACCGTATGAATTCATTCTTCATTATACATGCAATTCAAGTAAAAAATATCTTCCTTGAAACAAAAATATTTGTCTTTTTATAGCATCTGCAATTTTCGAAAATGACAGGTGACGAAATTGGTGCCTCCGTGTTTGTGAAGTTTGATATTTTTTTTTCTCGTAATTTATGCCGTTAATCATAAAACGAAGTTGACTTTCGGGCTACCTGGTGAGAGGTGCACGAAATATAAAATACTCAATGAAATCTAAAATATCAACTTTTGGACCCGGGTCGATCTCTCGTGGAACCACCCACTGCTTTATGCTCTCCACCCATGGGGGCTGCAGCAAGGTTATTGTATTCGTGCGCCGTGACATGGCTTACGTTCACCACACAGTCTCGCCTCAATATGTGTGCCTCGCTGTGAAAAAGAACAAAATCACTTTCCAAATCCTCAGTGCTTAAATATCTTCATCATTCCACTGGACTGAGAGTGCTGACATGGTATTCTGAGGTTGACTTCTTGCCCATTGGTGATTACTGTTGGCTTTATTACCCACCTTTTCTTATGTAGAAGCTCTAGGGTCAACTCTAGAGGAAGAGCATTGATGTCCTTTGCCGCGGAGTATGAGCTTTGCGCTTGTAACGATGTAAGCCCTATATAATTAGACGGATCAGCCTATAATAGCTGCGTGGACGTTGCATTGGTTTCTCACTCGTTCGCCAAAAAAGCGCACTGGTTTTCGAATTCGGAAGCACAGGACAGATACCATTTTCCAACTTACCTGAGGATAGAAGGTCTCACCAGCTTCAAGTCCTCGAGAGCCTTCAAAAACACGAATTGGCCAAACTTCAAGGTGTTAATGAGAGTATTTTATTGTGACGGCTCACCTTATAGCCTATAAGCCTTCATAAAAGCTGCCCTCTCTAACAATAAGGGTACTTTGGAATGGTTGAAGTGATTTCATATTTAAGGTACTGGAGAGTTGCTGTAAAACTGATAGCTGGGTGAGTTGGTATGTATCCATCTTATAAATTTTTTAGCACACACAAAACACAGAACATGAAAAAGACAGCTGTATCTTTCATGTTGTGCGCTTTGTGCACGCTAAAGAAAAATCATAATGTGATTACTGAAGAATTTTTATCACACCCAGTGGCCTTGCCCCGCTCAATGATATCGGCGTACTCTGTTGAGAACAATATCCTCAAGAGAACGTCACTAGGCAGTGAATATCCGTCGATTCCTTCCACTTTTCTCCGCTTACCATCTCCATCTCTCCATTTAACTGGGGAGACGATGGTGTGCACCCAACACATGTAGGCGAAAGCAGAAGGTGGAGAGAGATTTGTAGGACGAACAAATAAAGATGGAGATAGCTGGGAGCTGAGGACGCGAAAAGCCCAATGGTTGAGCTTAATACTAAAGGAAAGGAAGAAAAAGTAAACTTTCTTCATTCGTGCTTCAACAAAAGGCTCAACGATGAGGTGCACCTCAGTGAGAATCTCGACAAAAATAGCAGCCCCATAAAAATGTATAGAAACGAAAAAAAGAAGTGTGTATTTCATATGATTAAAAAAAGAACAGTGGGGTGTTCAATATTTGCGAGAAGCCCTAATTCAAGAAAAGAGCGCACCCCTGCGGAGCAGATACAATACGCCCACGTCAAAATTTTTCCACGTACTCTTCACGCCACACCAGATTGATGCGTTTCTGTTTCCTTCGCGTACTTCATTCCGGGCCGCTCACACTTCGACTTCACTGATACATGAGGGTATTAAGGTTCCCAGAAACTTATCAGAAGGGCAGCGTAGCTGTTGTGATATCTTTTCCTTTCTAGTTTTACAGGCGTTCTTTAGATGAATGTCACTGTGGCCTTTGCCAGCAGCATACTGTGGACGGCGAAATAGCTCATTTGAGTGCATCTGATTTCCTTTCTTTGTATCTTGCCATCGTGATAGCCACTGTTTCTTCATTTTATTTTTTAGCCTAAGGCTGGTATAATCGAAATTATATTCACTAAAAGCAGATGAAAAGTAGTGCCAACAGTAGCGCTCGCTCGCTTGCTCGCTCACTCACTCACTCATTCACTCACTCACTCACTCACTCACTGACTAACTCACTCAATCTTAGCGTGCCCCAGTATCGCCGTGCCATATTGAAGCTCACTAAGCAAGTCTTTCTTCAGAAAAGTGCTCTTAAGGCAGAACAAACAAGTAAAACGGTGCAATCGCGGCGAACGCGTGCATTTACCCCTCTAGCGTGTACTTTGTCTCCCTTTTTCGTAAACGATGACCCGTATACAATACGACACTATCACCTTTTCATCTTCTGGCGTTTACCTGCCAGAGTGTTTATCCTCGACAATCATTGCTCGCTTCCTCAAGAAATGTTATCTTCCGCTCCAGAAACCCACTGACGCAGCGGCCCTCTATGGAGTAGCTGAAGTGAGCAAATCCGTAATTGGAATCGCTGGAGACAGACAAAAAGTAAACACTGACGTGGTGGTCGCTCTCCGCGAATGAACAGTGTGGCGGCTTATTTTATCCGGAGATGGTGAGGCGAGAAAAGCATCGGTGACAACCGTTCTCAATGTGTGAGCCCGGAAACACCATTTTTTTCCGATGACACTACGTGCCCGCTATTCTTATAAGAAAAAAAATGAAAAAGTGGGGATTGGTGTGCTCCCTTAAGCCGATCTCGTTATCGGGTCCCAATGGAGCCGGTGTCATCCGTCAGCATAAAGCTTCCAGCTCTTCTTTCCTTCTCTATCGGCCGTCGATTTTTTCTTTTCCTTGTCAAATGGTGAAAGCACACTGTCAACAGCGGCTTCTTTTTGTTTATGTGACACACCTCCTTGCTGTTAATAAGTTTGCCACTTTACCCAGCTTTATTACAGGAGACCGTTCACGGCTTTTCAATTTCATTTTTTTGTCATGTCATGCCAAGACTGAGACCTCAGCTTTAGTACCAGCTTAGATTCAGTTCTGAGCTGACAACAAAAGTGTGCTACGTTTAAAAAAAAAGCAGAAAAAAAAACGCCAGGCCTGCGCAGAAGGCGAAGCACAGTCAGAGCGAAAGCAAGAATAGCGGTCTTACAGGGCCTTTCCGAAACGCTCATTGGGTAATTGCTGCAAGCGCACTAGCTGGGTACCCGCTACGGTAATAATATAATAATTATTTTTAGGTAGTAGATGAGCTTTCGCTACGCTATTTTTTGTCATTCTTCTGAGAAGCGTTGTATCAGCTAAACGCTTGCAAGGAATTTTGTCCTAATTGTTCATGCAGTGGTTGACGACGATGAGGTATTATGCCTGAAGTGGGAATGCGCCACGGTTAATAGGTGATCGAAAACAAGTTTTTGTAATGCATTGGACGACCCACTCGTTATGCTCTTTGCCTTGTGTGAGGCCTTGTTGTTCGTTTGCTCTTCTAAAACGCTTAATTACTCATATTAACGCAATTTTTTCCCCAACTTCTATACTGCCTAAGGCCGGATTTTGAATAAGTTCCAAGCACCGGTGTTTCTCAGTGGTAGAATACTGGGCTGGCACCCAGTGGAACCGGGATCGAGCCACATTGCGTGCTTGGTGGTAGGTTTCTTTTTTTCTTATTTCTCGATAGCGGTTACGGACACCAGCGGCAGTGGCGGTGGCGGACAACTACAGGGCCGCACGTGACCCAAGTTTCAACCTCATAACAGCTTTCGCTGTAAAAGAAATGTGTTGCGACTTCCCGGTTACTACCATTGCAAGAGTTTCGGCTCAACAATTCTGTTCCAAGAAGTTGAACCACACAATTCCGTCGTTTAAATTATGAAGTGGCAGAAAGCAGCCTCCAATCACAGCTCACAATCAACTCTAGCCACCCAGGGATGAGTTAGTTTAGTTCTGTTAGCTTATAAATGGGAAGCATTTCTCAGCGAACTTCAGCGACTTGAGCGTATGTATTTAGTCACTTACGTTTGGGTGCTCTCGTGGTTACTCCCTTAACTTGGCATGAACCAAAGTTAGCATGGGAGGGTAAGATGATTTGACGAATATGACGCGCTGGTCAGGTCATGAATAATGCTACAATCCCGTTGCGTACGTCGTCAAACACTTCTCACCAGATGGTGGCACATACCCACGGGTGGGTATGCGCCGCTGGTATGCGGGTATGTGCCATAGAGGATTGACACTAAAAGTATCTACCAAGGAACGACGAGAACACACATGGACAATGCGTGAGCGTCAAGCAATATCAGGCATCGGTAGCGTCGACCCAACGAAGGCATACAAAATGTCAGTGTTAAGAAAAACTTGACATATGCCGTGTTCACCCCCCGACGAATGCAAAAAATAAATTTCAGGGTCCAAGCAGGAATCGAACTTACGTATTCTGCCTGGCACTCAAGCATTCTACCAAATCGCTACGTCAGGTATCGGAACTACTTTTAAAATAGACGCTAATCTTCATAAAACGTCAATAGTGGTTGCTGTGCAATTTTATAAATATAATATATCTTCTCCGTCACGTAGGGTTAACGTCAATTGTAGTTATGTGCCATGCGCTGAAATTAATTGATGTAACAGTGCCCGGGGCCAGCATCTTTGCGAGCATCTGCACTTCATCAGCGCGAGCATCAGCGCCTGACAAGCTTATACGTTTGCAAAGAATTTTTCAACTGGTATAAAGTCAATTTCCTATTGCGCAGACCTATTTTGTCATGAAGTAATAAGGCATCGACAGCTTTCAAACCTTTACGGCATTCCCCTTCTAGAAGCAGCACTGTGTGAAGGAATTAGATATTGGAGCCCAGCCGAAGGCCATAAACTTTTAGTGAGCCCCTCCAAAGGCAATAGAAAATTCTAGCGCATAGAATCTCACAGCCATGAAGCTAAAAAGAAAAAAATTTAAAGCATATGAAGACGCCGCTGCACGCGGGGCATTAAATTTCAAAAATAATAGTTCGTTAATATCAAGTTTGAACCTCGCAATCCTTTTATACGGCCCGTCTTCACTGATTAAGGTCACTGAGTAGTTCAGAGGCTGAAGATTTCAGCGACGTGCACTTGAACTTCGATTGCTTCATCTCTTTCCTGTAAAGGTCAGGTCACGAGTTGGCAGCTAAAGCTCTGTGACGTAAGTAGTGTAAAACTTCCACTTCAGATTTTTTAATACAGGTATAAGCTTTGGTTACTACAAAATGCTGACTCTCTCGTCACCAGATTCGAGCTGGGATTTCTTATGGTTAAGCTCTCGCAAGCTTTTGCTGGCTCGCCAATCGGGAGAACATACTTTCTTTTGTATAGTTTAGTGGGTGCGGTACAGTTGCGTTGCTTGAAATTAGGACAAAAAAAACAATGCAAGGAAGATTTTAAAAACTAGAAAGAAAACTTGGGATCGAAACGCGGCCGCCGCTGCTACAATTGCGATGGAGATGAAATTGCTTGAGGCTGGTGGGCTTAGATTTAGGCGCACGTTAAGGAACCTCAAGTGGTTTAAATTTTCAGAGCCCTCCACTACGACGTCTTTCGTAGTCAAATCGTTATTTAGGACAATAAACTCCAACAATTTTATTAGGAAAAAAACTCAACACAGCAAAACAGCAATGTTTTCCGCATTTTTATAGGCAGTTGGGGGAAAATAGTTGGTCAAGATGGTGCATTTGCGTCAGCATATAGCAACTATAACTGCTTGTTTGGGTATATATATACAAAATAGCCAATTCGCATATTGGAGGTGCTTACCATCTCGCACCAGCGTACAACACTTTTAGATTTTTCAACAAATTTTTCCAATTCAACAATGCAGGCAGTGTTGTAGGAAACGTTGAAAAAGAACGCAGGAAACAAAAATCATTACAGTTTGCAAGATTGCTTTGTGTCTGAACACAACATTTCTTGCTTTTCTCTTCCCACTGAACGCACTAACAGACAATTGCTAAACGGCAAATCATTTTGTCTTTATTTGTTGCTGAAAGATATGGCGCTTTTGTCCGAGCCTTAAGCGAGGAGATCCGGACCCTCAAATTAGGCGAGATCATCCAGGCTCTCAGAAGAGAGTAGATCGTAACATGCGGGTGACTAGTGAAGATTCCCTGGCGCAGGTATCTCTACACCATCGGAAGATGGCGCCTTGATGCGTCTTCAGAGTTACTTGCAGGGACCTAGAGAACAAAACGATTTTTTGCGAATTAGTGAAGTACAATTTCACAGTCCCGAAAACACCACTATTACCGAGACACGACGCTTTGTCAGCGAAAACAGGTGCGAAAAGGAATTGTGGGTGGAGATGCTCCTTTTATAGAGCTGCACTAAACACCATGACATCATAAAATTAAAGGCTTACGTAGCTTGATTTTACGTAGCTTGCAAACAGCAAAAATGAAACACACTGTCTTCTGTGGGTGCAAAATTTCTTGAGTACAAACTTTCAGACATTGAGCCAATGTCTTAAAAACACAAAAAAAACACAATTTTGAACTTGATACGTCACGCGCCGTGCTTTCAGCGCGAAATTTAAAAATAAAAATGCCACCTCCAATTTCTCGGCTAATAACGAACTTAGGATAGTGGAACCTATGGCATTGGAGTTATAAAAATGGAGTTTGTGAATCTAAACCAACGTATTGTTTCTCTGTAGTGTCTCTTTAATATGGCTTCTCTTCGACTCGCCAGCGTGCGTATTCACCCTGCGGACGCGCAGGACTAAGTGGAGACTAACGACACACGCCAGGCGTCCTAAGTGTTTTCTATATAGTGTAAGGAAGCAATTGCGTTCATGTATACATTTGGATGGGGTGCAACCTTGCAAACAAACACAAGCGCATATTAAGATGGTGGCTATAGAGCAAAGTCCCCAATTCATCTTCTTTGGTGGTAGCCACTTCATGCTTGACTATGCTTCGGATTGAGGGAGAGCAAGAACAATTTTTTTTTTCAAAACATTGTTGAAACATTGGTATTATGTAGCGCATAACATAACAAAGCGAGCTGTTAAGGCACTGTAAGTTTCTAGGTAATGGAGATATCTACGTCGAACATCGTACAACACCAAAGATGGTCGTTCGTTAAATTTCCTGCGCTGCTTATGTACGTTCATGAAAGTGATGAGTCAACACGAACTCCTGCGTCGAAGGTAGAGTGAATTTTAGATTTGAAGTGTGCTGCCCATGCGCATTGTACGTATGGCAGCTTTTTCGTTTTCCCATCTTTTCATGAAAACGTGCATTCATGAGTGTATTCACAGAGGCATATGTAAAGCTGTCAGACACTTAACTGTAACGCTCCACCGCGTGGTTTCAACCCGTTTAGGCTGACGCCCGCAACTCCAAGTGTTGGAGAAAGTATATTGGCTGCCGCTAACGATAGATGAAGCGCAGGTCAATTTCAGTAGGAAATTTCTGTTTCACGTCTGCTTACTGTCGGATCGAATACAGTCACTTAGCGTATCGGTTTCTGCCACGTTCAGCTCATGCCTACGTTGTTACGCGTGCCCGTGAAATTCACTGCCGTAGGCTTATCTCGGCAGTGAGCTATTGCGTGCTATTGCTCACGCACTTTTAGCGGTGACAACTGCAGCTGTGTTTAAAAAAGAATAAGTATTGGACAAGCAGATGAAAAAAAACACTGATTCATTACGTTCCTATTGCTTGCACAATAAATGAATCTGGAATTTGGTGGTGTAATAAACCACGCAATGATTTATGACGGAGATAAGCGCACTGCAAGGAATTTCATAGCCACACTCGAGAACGTAGCCAAAAGCGCTGCGTAATGAAAATGGACCTACCAAGTAAGTGAAGTGGATCCGCCAGTCAGGCAGCAGTGAAACAAAAGTGCACTAGTGAAATTGACCCACACTTTATATATTGTTAGCTCAGCGGGTGGAGTTCACAGGTGAAGCGTTCAAGTTAAGCGAGCTGAAGACTGTATGCACTGTTGAACATGTTACTCTTATGTCGCGTAAGACCGTAAGCCCGTGTGACGTGTTAAGACGGTGCATGCATATACATAAAATGATGCTAGCAAAGACTAAACAAAGAACTTCACATGGCAACGCACGGTATCGAGTTCAGAAAAAGAAACTATAGATGACCAAACGAAGGGTCTCTGTTTTAATTATCGGTTGGAACGTGGTAATCACCGATGAAGAAAAGCAACCAGGATTTTTTTTAAATTCTGGTCCCCCTCTTTATAGGAGTGATCACGCTGTCCATAACCGCTTTTGATGAAAGCGAAAACGACAAAAGGGGAGAGACAACCACACAAGTGAATAAGCCCGAATAGAAGCGGCCCTTTGCGTCTGCACTCGTAAAAAAAGACATTATTCGTACGTATTCATTAGAAAAAATGTGCATCATTTCCTACAGATTCACTACGGCAAAGACTGTCAGAGTGAACTAATTGGAAGTCTTTCATCATTCACAAAATAAAATCATCAGATCGAATACCTTCTTCTGCTCCGGCAAAATTATTGCAGAAAAAGAAGCAGTATTGCCGGAGAGCATGTCACCTGCTTTGGAAAAACATGGTGACACAAAATGAAGTGAGAAATGACAGTTAACTACAGGAACAATAAAAATAGAAGATTATTTCAGTTTTATTCAGTGTGTGGGTGTTAGAAGTAGAGAAGAAAGTAAAGTCTACACAGACAGACATCCGGTTTGATACCTTGTAATGGGAAAAGGGATAACATGTCGAACAGAGAGAAAGAACAAAAGAGAAAACGTGAAATATGCAGAAACAGCGCTGTTTAGTCCTCTTTTATTTCAATTGTTATTACAACATCGTCAACGGCCAAGGCTTTTACACAATAAATGGAGGTATATAGTGTCACACAGTGGCCACTAGAGCATCAGCCGTCGCACCAAGCCGTAAAACAGCTGACGCGCTGCTAAATCTCCAAAACCGTTCCACTTTGTAGAGGTGAGTGACAAGTCGAGCTGATGTACCTCCTCCCGTCTATGCTCTTGTCGCTGTCATTCGGTGCCGTCCCGTCTACGCTGCTCGTCGGGCGTTCCCACAGTTTCCAGCTGTTCCACACTTCTCAAAGATGACGGAACAAACGCGGCAATTTGAATCTGCTGACGTGGCTAAGCGTGTACTGACAGGTTTTTATAGCAGCGAAATCCTGATCCATACGTTGTTTTTAGTGCGCATGCGGAACATTAAGCAGCCCACACAAAACGACATGCAGAAGAATATCGGCAGCAAGTATACGCACACACACGCACGCCCCCCTCCCCCCACACACACATAAACGCACGCACGCAAGCACGTACACGCAGAAAGAGAGAGAGAGAGAATCCCGTCAAATGTTTACAAAACCTGAGAGCTAAAAAGCGAGATGTAGCCCCACCGATGTGGTCAAGTGGCTAAGGTACTAGGCTACCGACCCGCAGGTTGCGGGATAGAATGCTGGCGGCGGCGGCTGCATTTTCAATGGAGGCGAAAATGTCGTAGGCCCGTTTGCGCAGATTTGGGCGCATGTTAAAGAAACCTAGGTGGTCAAAATAACCGGAGCCCTTCACTACGGCGCCTCCTTTAATCATATGGTTGTTTTGGAACCTTTAACCCCGCATATATATCTTATGAATCAAAAAGCAAGATATTTGCGCGTATCAAAATGCCCCCTTCAAGCTTACGAATGACTAATAACGTAGTTCGAGCAAAAAACCGCCAGGCTCGCGCGCTAGCCGAAGCACAGTGACATCGAAGGCTGGAAGAGCAGCCTTTCTAGAACGCTTTTCAAACACCATTGGGAAGACTATTACAGGTAGACTTGTATATTCGTAATTTTGCGGTACTGGAGAGGCGTCTATACTATACCATTATTCTTCGTTCATCGGAAAAGCATGGCTAATACACATCCGTAAAAAGCTATGTCCATTTTGTTGACATAGCTTTGTAAATGTAAATGTACTTTGTGGTAACCACCAGCTGGTTACACAGTTCACATTGCAGGACGCCTGGTTGTTAAATTACTGTTCTAAATTATTAATACGCATGTGAACACGATTCTTCATTGGACATGGAGACTGCATCGAGTTCATTTTCAACCTATTCTCGAGCATCGGCTTAGCCCAGCGGTTAAGCACTGGGCAACCACACAGAGGACCGAGGATCGATTCCCATTCAGTACTCACTACTTTTTATTTATCTTCTTTATAACACGCGATAGTCGTCATGGACACCAGCGGTGGCGAGAGACAACTACGATGCCAGATTGGGTGCTTGTTGACATCTCATAACAGCTTTCACTGTAAAACGCACTCACAACCTTATAAATTGCGAATGCTTGTGTACGCAGCATATGCTCAGAGGTTATTCTTTTTTTTAAACTACCTGAATCCACTGGAACATGACTGTTGACTGGCACTGGCCTTGTAGCATGGCTTCTAGGAGGCGTCTGCATACCCGTCAGGTCTACCACACCCCACCCCCTAATCCCAGTACTTCTCAGGCTCCTTCTCCGTCGTAAGCACTGCAAGTTTGTGCATTCTTCACTGCGCATGTATCATAATACCATCAGCTACAACCAACGCTTTGCATACTGACAAGCAAAAAGACGCAGAGGAAAGGAAAATGGCGGTGAATGTCGCATAGCCGTTGTTACCACCACAGCATGCCTGCGTAGAGACGACACAATATTCCACGAAAAACATCTGCAACGCGGATGTACTTGGCATTACTCTGGGGAGCTAAGTGTTAAGCGCAGTGCGCACTCCTCACCGGATTTACGACGCCTCGAAACGCACTGCAAGTTCTGTAGCCAGTCCTTGCAAGTCTTCTTCAAATCATGGGCTGCAATGTACTTCATCTCAGACAGTCGAAGTCAACATATTGTATGGGACAGTGCAAAGTTTTTTTTTTACTTCCTGTGGATGCGCTGTACAAACCCGTATACGTGCTAGCGTAATACTTTACCTTTTTTGTCTTCTTTTTCTATTCTTTTTCTGCCCCTTCACCCATGTAAAGTAGAACCGCTTGCAACCTGGTTAACCTCTCTGCTCTTTTTTGCTTTTTTATCTATGATTTTAATTGCGCCAGAGTGCCAATTTGTCTATTTATTTTTTGTCGAGCATTTAGTTTTAAAGCAGAATATTTTAAGCAGAACTTTAAGCAGAACATTTAATTGTTCAGTTTCCATCAATAACATTTTTTTCACTTTGGCTTTGGAAAGTAATCACGTTTGTGAGTACGCATTAGTTTGTGCACCCATTTGAAATAAACAAATTTGTGAGTTCATCACTTCATCGCTAATATGTGTGGAGATTTGCACAAGTCTGACTGCTTATACGAGCTTAGAATTTATAAATGAATGAAGCGTGCTGAAAAAAAAACATAGCGCAAACTCGGAAGCTTCGTCCTGGGGCACTTTAAATCATTTACTGCTCTGAGATCGATGGGAGCTCCAACAATGCGATTGAAAGCCGAGGCGAATAAATGAACTGTCGCGTACAACGTCCGGGAATTCTTGTAATTTAGGTTTCCGAGAAAAGAAGTCGTGTTGGCGCCATGTGCCTCAAATTACCAGAGCGGTCGATCATCTAAACTGCCTTTGCCCTTTCGAGGACCTTGATTTAAGGCCATCCTTGTTTTGTTTTTTGTTTTTCAGGAGTGTGTTAAGCCCTTGCTTAAGCGAATACCTTAGCGTTTTGGTTTAAATATCAGCCAATGTTGTGTATGAGTACACACACACACACATAGTTATATATATATATATATATATATATATATATATATATATATATATATATATATATATATATATATATATATATATATATATACATATACGGAAAAGTGGAGGACGGGCAGAACGAAAACGTTTTATTTTTCCTACGTTTCAGCCGGGGACCGGCCTCCATCAGGGAAAGCACGATACGAAAATGAGCATTTCTTAAGTAGGCACGGTATATCAAGGGCCCCTGACACGTGAACCATCACTATGATACGCTATCTGCTGTGACACTGTGACGTGGCGAGTAATCAACGGTGAGAAGAGATTGTTAAAGCGATGTCAAAGAAAGAATATTAGAATGCATGAACGGTGTTTACATCAAGTAGATTACATGAATAGCAGCTTGAAAAGTACAGTAATATTTACAAACAAAAAATAAAGCTATCAAACATGTATAGCAAATCACACGCACAAAAAGACAAAAAAGTATAGCAGAAAACGTTCGAAAGGAACAAGGTGCGTTACAAAGAATTTCATGGGGCACAAACAGAATCGGTAACACAAAGTCAAGAAATTCACTGCACCAAAAAGGTGTAGTGAAAATCTGCGTGTACAGTGCTTATGAACAGACTGTGATGAAACTGGATTTTAGCACTGCACCGAAAGAAACGTCAGTTTGCCTGGATTTTCATTTATACCGGATAAGATCGCGTTAAACTTGTGTATCAGAAATTACTCGCACAATTTCCTATCATAATGTGAAGGGAAATCGGAGTCCAGTATAGTAACTCTTAGTTTATTGAATGAGTTACTAGGAATGTTAACGTGGTTAGACAAAGGTAGATTGGGTAGGCTTGTGGTATGTGAATTATGGTTATCAAAACGCAGTCTAAAAGGCCATATATATATATATATATATATATATATATATATATATATATATATATATATATATATATATATATATATATATATATATGCAGCAGCGACTCGAGCTCTTGAGTTGCGGCTGGTGCATCGCCTTACAAGCATCAACCTTTCTGCTCAATATATCTCCTTTATAATATGCTTGTTCGCTATTTACTGTTTTTATGAGCGCACCCACACAACGACGATCTGTGTGCACTGACTCTATTTTAAGGGTGATTTTCACAAAAATGCCATGATACAGAGCAGTTCCATGCCTAATTGATGCATTTTATGCTGACACTCGTCTTCGCGTCTTTCCTGGCATCTTGATTGCCCCATGCATTGTGGGAGATGACAAATATAAAAGTGTCACCCTGCAGATTTTATTTTAGCTCGACAGTTCGTACGCGTGGAAACATAAAAAAAAGTTGCGTGAATACATCCAAAAGTCGCGTCCAATAGGCATATGTCCCAAACGAGTGTTCAAGGAAGCGCATGCTTCCGGTTTCTAACCGCTACGTGAAATCGAGGCGCTGGAGAGACGCGACAAAAGTAGGCGCGAAGAAGAAACAAGCATTAAAAGATGCCGTACGTGCACCTCCTTTACACCCTCGAAATGCCTCCGCCACGCCGACCAACCACCTCGCATCTATCGTCGAGCGATCTCTAGAAATATCAACAAGGAAGGGGCGACTCACTCCTAAGTGCGTCATGGGTCGCGGACATTTTGAGAAAGGTTCCGCCCTTCTCAACTTTTGCTGTGTGGCGCGCCGGCAAAACCTCGAGAATCTAGGGCGAATGTTTATAGGCAAGCAGCGGAGGGTAGCGATCAGGAGATGAAGTATTTTTTCCACCAGCGGGTGAAGCCTTGTTTTCAGTGAAAAAAGAAGAGTAAGTGCGCTTTTCTGCCAGCGGATGAAGACGTGACCTGCTGTACCAGCGCGTGGGTGGCCGATGTGTTATCGGCGAAGAAGTTTGGTTATTGAAGTGTGGTCAGTGGACAGTGCGAGAGTTTCCTGAAAGAGAATAAGCGGAAATCACGGGGCTACAACTGGTGCTGAATTTTAAATGAGTGTTTCCTGAAAGAAATCCATTCAAGCTTGGTTGCAAGAACTTTGGACTGAATGCGTTTGAGAGACACTCTAGTTCATAAGTGTGCTTGGATAGTTCTTACATTATATTGCATTGCAGCATGAGTTTAAGGCCGTTTTTAAATAATTGCAGTATATTGTGAGGGGGTCATATTTTATTTGATAACTGTCGAGTGTGCATATTTGTGTGGATTGTTCTGCCTTTTCTCAGACTATATTTTCGGTTTTATTACCAACTCTTGACTCTGTCTTGTTCTTTGAACCTTGGCCGGCGTTCTTAGGCAACCAAAAAAGGACCAATTTTTAATTTTTCGTGCTTTTATGGTGTTTCGGTGCGCCTGTACGTCCGCCCTTAGAATAAGCCAGACGATTTCTTCCCCATGAACAGAACTAGTGACAGCATCCAACAATGACGCCCCCCCCCCCTTTTTTTTGTCTACGTTCACAGGGAATGGAGGGTTTGAAAGTTTGAAACGCACTATAGCGAAAATACAAAAAGCAAATTCAAACAAAAAATGCTCACTTGACTCTGCGTATCTGGTTCCCGCGTGCATGTTCCATGCTGAATTTAATATTTTGTCGTAGTTTTTAGGGATCAGGCAACGGCGTTTTTTCTGTCGGAACATTGAGCCTGAACTGTGTTGTCTCGGAGCTCAGGTATTGTTTTTTTTATTTCAGCAGTGAAGCACCACAGTTGCTAGGCTTGTCTGTGGTCTGTTTTCTGTTGTCCATTCACTTCGTAGAGAGAATTCACTTTGTAGAGATGCATAGATTTTATTGGTGAAGCTCGATATGGTCGAGCCATGCCCCCTGTCCATCGGTGTGACCCACTTTGGATTTTCATATCCATAAGGATATTCTTATATATGTCCATAGTGTAATGGAGAGAGAAGAGACAACACCCGATCCTGGGCCAGCTGTTCCTATTCTGCCTCTTCTTTCTCTACCTTCCCTTAGCTGCCCACCGGCCGAAGCGCCAGCGTCTTTCTTGGTCATGAAACTCGGCCATGACTGCGCGCGCGTGGAGCTAGCGGCAAAGTTTCTGGTGGGTGGGCTTGGCTGCATCGTGGTGTTCAGCCCGGATCACAATGCAACATGACGCGACGGTCTGGGGGAAGCGTCTCTGGTGGACGGCACTGGCTTCCTCGAGCTGGTCGCTCTTTTGCACGCCACGATGTCTTTTAAAAAAGTGCTGTGGACTCAGGCGGCCGGCACTGGCTGCCCCATTGCGGCCGACGCTCTCGGCCGCGATTTGGTCCCGGTATCTGCCAAAGGTAGATCTGGCGGTCGATATACTGGCTGCATCTCGGAGGTCGGCCTTGGCCACGCTGAAACTGGGTGCCAGAATCTTCCACAAGTTTATCGGGAGGTCGAGACTGGCTGCATCGTTGTGTTCGTTCTCGGCCATGCAGAGACTCTCTGTGGGAAGCAGCTAAACACGCATCTGACAGCACGCTTCAGATGGGCCGCAAAATCAGCGGCAGAAGTTGAACTCCGGACGAGGGTAGCTGAAAGAGTATCCCAAAAGACGGGCTGGATACCTTGGGCTCTACCGGGGCCCTCACCGTAGGCGGTTCAAGCATAGGCGATGCTGGTGTCTCCACTTGCCTCAGTAAAGGTGATATTGGGGCTGGCTTCTCTAACTGAGCTGTATGAGGACTGGTATCAGCCTCTTCCACTGACATGATGGCATCGCATACCGGCGCGGGTACTGAGAGCAGCAGTGGCGTGTCGCACCTGCGTCTGATTGCATTTGTAGGACAGGTGGAGAAGCTTTCTGCCGCGCGGCTGGAGGGCTCCGAGGAACCTTCGAGGTGTTGCTCCACTTCAGCTCGGTGTGCGAATAGGGTTGCGTCGGTTGAGGGCAATGCAGCACAGTCGAGATGATTCTCTGCGGCTGTTTCATTGGAGCAACGCCCTTCAAGAGGTCCGACTTCGGTAGCGGCGTCTGGCCACAGTGAACTTGCTTCGGGTAGTGGCCTCTGGCCGCAGTGAACTTGCTTCGGGAACTTCTCGTGTGGTAAGCTGTAGTGCACAGCTGCAAACTCGAGTTGGAAAGCCTCTGGAGCTTGCTCCTCGATACCGGCCAGGTTGGACTGGGTGGTGGTGAAAGGGGGTAAGGGTTACGACCGAAAGCAGGTATGAGCTTGCAGCTCCACTCCGCCCATGACGGCTGCTTCCAGCCTTCATAAAGGTGCCACGCCGCTGCACCTTCCCGAAAACGGTCTACAGCCACGGTCAATTTCTGAGATTCCGTCCAGGCCTCGCGCATTGCTATCGCGTTGACGGTTGCCACCCAGCAGTCGGCGTCGTTTCAAACTCCGTGTAATTTCGGTAGTTCGCAGACGGCTGGTGATTGTGAGGTGGCAGGTGGCAACGCAGAGATCACCGACGCGAAGCAGTCGAGCTGGTGTGAGAGCTCGAACAGAGAAGACCGAAGCTCCCTGCGTTGCTCCGGTGTGCTTGCCTCAAGATCGTATGAGGCAGCTACATCCAACACTGCGTCATGTCACACAACGCTGGCGGCATTGTAGGAGCTTGCTCGGCGATCAACGCTGTCAGTTTGTTAGTCTCGGCGCGGAGCAGTGCGATGATACGCCGCAGCTCCACGGCACTGTCGCACGAGGCTTCTGAACCACTTTGGTTACGTCCGTGAAGTACGTGGTTCTAGTAGTACTCACGCTGGTGACACGCACGTGCAAGGAAACATGAACAGCGTTTCTTGGCGGCTCATGTGTTGGAAGAGTACCGGACAGGGAATGCAGGCTGTGGGAAGCTTCAACAGCATTCCCAAAGTACAGGAGCCCGTGCGTATTACGGCCGCGAAGTGGTAGCATAGTGTCCATTGGGTGACGCTCTAGTACCACGGAGGAGGCATGGACACCGTCCACTGATGGTCTGATGGGCAGCTGAAGCGGCGGCCGGGTTGTTGACTCCATCGCCAAAGAAGCGTGAACGGCGTTCCTGGACGGAGAAGCCCGCACTGCCGACGAACCACGAAGACACGTACCGGTGGCTTCCCGCAGAGGGTTCACTTGTCGGCTTGCGCTGACGGCAGAATCCATAGCCAAGGACGCGTGGACGGCGTCCCTTGTGAAATGTTACCGGTAACTTGTACTGCTGCCGCCGAGGAGGCCTTGACGCCGTCCCCGAATGGTGGTGGCAGTGGCGGCAGGTGAACAGCTGCCGAGGAGGCCTTGACGCCGTCCTCAAGCGGCGCTTATCGCGGCTGTCCTGGATGACGAAGCCGGGACGTAAGACTTCTTCGTCGACTGCGCCATTGTACGGAGAGAAAAGAGACAACACCCGATCCTGGGCCAGCTGTTCATATTCTGCCTCTTCTTCCTCTACCTTCCCTTAGCTCCCCACGCGCCGAAGCGCCAGCGTCTTTCTTGGTCATGACAATAGGCATATATATATCGGCATGGATATTCATTATTATATAGATAGCCATATGTGTATTCATATGACCCTCTCAGCTCCATATGCGCATTGCGAACAATCAAAAACTTTGTATCTAAGATACACACGTGTTTTCAGGTATTTGCGTGATCGAGTGGGCAATGTACGGTCGGTAAAGATCTCCGGCAGCTTCGTCCACACGTCATCGTTCACTTCGTGGATATGACACAATTTTTGTTAAACTGTTCACAATGTCTCAGATTTGTCACAGAGAAAAAGTGTGCGAAAAAAAATCAAGAATATGCCTTCAACTGTGGCTCCCGAGCCGTAAATGTAAACAATAACGCTCAAAAAGTCTCTGCACAGAAATCGATTGCGGCGCTGCAATGCTTTAACAAAGACAACAGCGTCACACGTTGGTCGCTTTAAAGCCGACGTTGGTTCGTAGCCATAAGCGCATTGAGCCAGCCGTCTGAATACAACGAAATACGTTAGCGCCTCAATTTTGTGTCAGTGCGATTATCAATACCTACTTTATATCAAGTCACATTGATGTCATACATTGCCTTTTTAACGCTGCCAAAGTGTAGCTTAACGTTGGTTAGGGAAATATTCAGTCCGCTTAGACACAGTGCTTACGTTGGGCATGAAAAAATTTCTAATCCTGATTTCGTTCATTCGATTGATTCCGTTCGGTTGCCATGTAATGCCGTACGATAATCTCGGCAGACGCATTGGAGCTAATTTCAATGAACTTAACACGTGTTGTTGTCAACTAGGCTTAATTGTTAGTAAAATATGGTATGATTCATAGCATTGAAATTAAGATTTTGCTAGGTAAATTCTATTGAGGGTATTGTTTATGCAGCCAAAAAAAAGCAATTGTATACATCCCTCGCTTTCGTTTTGTTTTTTTATATGAGGCAGCTGCATTCATTCATTTTTATGTTCTCTTTCAATTGCCTTCACGCGACATCTGCAACTCGTATACAACGTGGACCTGCGAAGCACATTGCTGCGTTTGAACTATAAGAATTTATAACTGGCACACACTTTATTTGCAAAGAAAGTCTGTAGGTAGACCAACTACGTAATCCATGATAAGGTAAGTTGATTGGAAGAGACTGTGTGAACCATTCAGGAGAGCAGGCCTTCCCCTGCCCTCCTCCCTCCCTACTATTTAGGAGGCAGACTTCGTCACCAGGGAGGGAGACAAAGTTGCTCAAGAAGGTGAGGTAGACCCCTCCCTTTCTTAGGTATTTAGGGAGGTTGTAGACTCGTAGCCCCCAATCCTGCTACCATGCGCACGCCTATATATGGTGAGAACCCTGCACAAACTCGTAGGATGTGCAACGTGAGCACTGTCACGTTAGTATCAATTGATTGGCCAGACAACGAACACAATTACATAGCCTGGTTTCTCCATATCTCCTTCCAAGTACCACACAAAAGTAGGAATGCGCCAAGTTGGCAGCCTCAACATGATTGTAAAAAAACTAATTGAAAGACGTTACTAAGTAACGTCATCTTGACCTTGAGAATCACCAGAATTTTTTAAATCATTATTACGCCATCATATGACGTGTAGTCGCTAGCTGAAACGTTTATCGATAATGAAGGCAGCGCAAGACAAGGCTAGATGCGAAAGCCTTGCAATTCTTCTCATGCTGTAGTGCGAAGCACGTTAGGTGCAGGAAGATTTTCCAAAGGACAGTACAGGATCCGCAAGTCGACTAAGAAGACGCCTTTTGCCTTCGCGTCATATATGAGTTTAGCGTCGATTTGAAAAAAAAAGTTCATCCTATGGGAATATGGCAACAACAAGAAAGGCTCGGAAACGGCGTTTTTGATCTTACCATGTAATAACTCTTTTACGGTGCCATCTGTACATCCGGAAAATTTTCTTAGCACTTTCTCTACAAATACTTTTGCCATAAATAAAGAGAGATAAAAGATACAGTGAACTCCTCGAACGGCAATGTGTGCCGGAGGATAATGATGCCCTCAGCAAACTTTTTGCACCGTCACGATGGGTCTACAAATGCATCGTCCTCTGTTCAGCTCCTTTTTAAGTCACTTCACAGAGGAGCTTATGTTAAGACGAGTTAAGTGAAAAAAAAATTGGTGAAATGCAATGAGTGGAAGATTTCGTTGCCTGATCGTGTCAGAATGGTCGAGTGGTCGAAGGCGCCAGACTTAAGCGAAACTTTGCCCAGTGATCTGGAAAGTAAGCCACTTGTTACCCATCTTGAAGCGGGGCAAATCCCCGCTCGAACTAACCTCATACCGCCCAATAGCACTGGCCAGCTGCGTAGGGAAGATAATAGAACGGATGATACTAGGCCGCCTGGAGTGGTATCTTGAACACTACAAGATTTATCCGAATTCAATGGCTGGTTTCCGACGCGACCGCTCTTCTATTGACAATGTCGTTGATCTAGTTTCGTACGTTCAGCACGAAAGATCCCGTAAGCGACTATCTGCAGCTTTGTTTCTAGATGTGAAAGGCGCTTATGATAATGTACTAGATGAAGCCATTTTGGGTGCTCTTGCGGTGGTTGGCCTTGGTGGTCGAGTCTTTCGGTGGATTTCGAGTTACCTGGCTGCAAGGTCATTCTTTGTGTTAACAGAAAATGGCCCAACTACGCGACGCTATACTTCCAGGGGTGTTCCTCAAGGCGGAGTTCTTAGCCCGACGCTATTCAATCTTGCACTAATTGGCCTTGCTGAATACTTGCCAAGCACCATTAAAATATCAATATACGCAGACGACATCTGTGTCTGGACATCGGCAGTCACACGTCCTCAGATACGTTCCCGGCTTCAAAAAGCAGCAACTATGATTGCCAACTACTTGTTCAAACAAGGTCTCAGCATATCACCAGAAAAATGCGCGCTGGTGGCTTTCACTCGCAAAGCAATGACCCCTTATGTCATCTCAATCTGCGGGCGACCGATTTCTTACGCCAAAACCCACCGGTTTCTGGGCATCATTATTGATAGGGACCTCTGTTGGAGTCCGCATGTGACCTATATGAAGAAGCGCCTGACCGCTGTTTTTCAACTGTTCAAGTTCCTGGCAGGAAAGACGTGGGGGATGTCAGTAGACGCAATGATGGAGCTCTACAGGGCCCTGTTTCTCGGTTTCCTCAGATATAGCTTGCCTGTGCTTAGCAATACCTGCAAGACCAATGTTCGTGTTTTACAGGCAGTACAAGCCCAAGCGCTGAGAGTGTGCCTCGGTCTGCCCAGATGTACGTCAACAGAAGCAACAACTGCAATTGCTGGTGACTATCCGATACAAACTCACATTGTTGTAGAAGTCCTGAGAACGCACATCCGACACTTCGCACGTGCCCCCGGCCATCACCTTGCACTGTTGCCTTCAGAGAGGCGCCAAGCATCGTTCGCCAAAATTATCGTGAAATACAACGATAAACTTCCCTCGGGCTTCACTCATGCATCTAAACCACCCATACCACCTTGGTGTCTTATTCGACCCACAGTGCATCTTAGTGTACCAGGGATCCGGAGGAAATCTGAGTTTTCGTCACCCGTGCTGAAACAACTGTCTCTTCTTCTTTTGCACAAGAAATATTCAGACAGCATACATGTATACACCGATGGTTCCACGAACCACCAGTGTTCGTCAGGGGCAGTAGTTATCCCAGCAAGAGGTGTTACCATCAGCTTTAGGACTGACCACTCCACGGCATCTACAGCAGCGGAACTAGCTTCCTTGCGCGCTGCACTTTGTGTGGTCAATCGGGAACCACCGCAACAATGGTCGATTTTCAGCGACTCAAGGGCTGCCCTACAATCTGTGCTCTCAGCACTGCGTCGCGGCCCGTACGAACAGCTTGCTTTCGAAATTCGATGCCTTCTCCACACTTTACTCGAGAAAGGGCATCATGTGACGCTTCAATGGCTGCCAAGTCATTGCGGCATCATAGGAAACGAACATGCCGATACTGCCGCGCGGGCAGCCCTTGAAGGAACACGAAAAGAAGCCATACCACTTTCGAGGACTGATGCTGCCAGTAATCTTCGACGACTTGCGCGTGAAATCACGTTTTCACTATGGTGCCCACCAAGCATCGATACGAATCGTCAACACCACCTGTCCTATTTGATGGATCTCCGCATGCCCACTGGACTCGACCGAAGAGAAGCCACCCTACTTCATCGCGTATGGCTAGGAGTGGCATTTACAAAATCTTACTCCTTTGTCATAGGAATGGTCGACAACGCTCTCTGCGATGCCTGTCATTGCGAAGAGACGCTACACCACATCCTGTGTGACTGTCCATTGTATGAAATCCAGAGACAGTCACTGGCGTCTGCTTTTGCGCGCATCGACAACAGCCAAATATCTGTGGACACTATTCTGTCAAGTGCGCGAGAGAAGACACTGCAACAGAAGGCGACGAAAGCTCTGTTGAAATTCCTACGCGACACCGACTTGAACAAGCGACTGTAACAGCAATGTCACACACCGCGAAAGACAAGACTGGACTATGACTGAGTGTGCGCGCATGTGCTGCCAAATGTGCTGTTTCTATCTTCCCTCTCTGCTCTCTTTCATCTCCTCCATCCCTCCCCCATGCGCAGGGTAGCAAACCGGTTGCCTATAGTCTGGTTAATCTCCTTGCGTTTCTTTTCCCTCTATTTTCCTTCCTTCCTTGCCCAGTGATACGGGTTAAACGAGGCTTCTGGTCCACGTATGTGGGCATGGGTTTGAATTCCACTTCTGATTTCGTTGCCTGCGTATTTAGGCAGGGAAGAAAATTCAGGAAGCACAAAAAATAAAAAATGAAAGATTTAGAAACTATATTTTTAAAATGTTTTAAGCCTGGAAGGGCTTGTGGAGAAGCTTTGACTAGAAATGTGATAAAACGAAGTTCAACTTGTGACGATGGGAATAGTGCCAATAGCTCACAAAAAAAGCTGGAAACGAAAACGTTCATGATAAAAGAAACTGGTGGAGGGGTTGCAGAAAACGCCCCTGTTAACAAGTGAAAAAAGATTGAAATTATGATTGCTGCAAGCGGACATATCAATATTGAAGTAGCAAGTGACACGGGTGTTCACTGAAGAGCAACATTTCAATTAGCTTGTGCAGTGACCCGATATAAAGGCATAGCGATAAAATTCGATGCAGGGAAAAGGGGAAAAGGTTGGCTTTTTACTTGAAGGGCCGTGTCTTCTAAAGGAAAGTCCGAAAAAGCGGGTCGATCTCGGCAAGAACGACGATCCCCCCTCGATGTGTGCGATCTCCCGAGTGAATTGGCAGAATGAAGTAAACTACGGAACGCTTTCAGAAGAAGTGTGCACTCGCAGACTATATTGTGGTCCCGGTGTTCTATTAAAAAAAGAAAAAGAATTGCCCAATAAGGCGTCATTTTTCTTAGCAGGCATAGGCAAACTGAAAGAAAGTTACAACTTTATGCTCTTGTTTACATGAAATGAACGGCATTCCGATAAATTGAACAAATTGAGCTTCTCCACAAAGGCTATTGGCAAAGTGTCTGCCGCTCGTTATTGTGTAGATCAATCAATCAAATGTATGTCATCTATTTCAAAAACAAGTAAAAGAGCTGCGAATAAAAACTGTCTGACTACAGCTTCATGGCTAAGCTGCAGTGTATAATTGTAATGTATTTTGATTATATGTAATCGAAGTTAACTAAAATATATGTGTTATATCGTAAATATGCGTCTGGGTATCAAAAAACGCTGTGTTTTGTATTCAACTAAGTAAGCAATTTCTCATATTAGATTGTCATAATTCATTTATCAGTCCTTAAGAGCACAAATATAAACACTTGACTACTAATTGGAGCTATTTTGAGCCAGAAAGCAGGCAAAAGCGTTTACTTACTATAATGCACACTCAGTGAAACGTATTGCTTCACAAGCACCTGCTCAATGCTGTGAAGTTTCGCAACCTCTTTTCTCCCCTCTATCGCTTCCCCAGTGCAGGGTAGCAAACCGGATGTGCGTCTGGTTAACCTTCCTGCGTTTCCTTGCATCTTTATCTCTCTCTCTCTCTCTCTCTCTCTCGTGGCACCAATGGTTGATTGATTGATTTGTGGGGTTTAACGTCCCAAAACCACCATATAATTATGAGAGACGCCGTAGTGGAGGGCTCCGGAAATTTTGACCACCTGCGGTTCTTTAACGTGCACCCAAATCTGAGCACACGGGCCTCGACATTTCCGCCTCCATCGGAAATGCAGCCGCCGCAGCCGGGATTTGAACCCGCGACCTGCGGGTCAGCAGCCGAGTACCTTAGCCACTAGACCACCGCGGCGGGGCATGGCACCAATGGTGTGTAAGCTGTTTGCAAAGCAGGGGATGCCAATATACTGAGGTTGGTGTAGGTAAGACGAGTTTCTGAAGTTTTGTGCATGACCGTCAGTAGTTCAGTGGGCAAAGTGACGAGCACCTATCTTCGGGGATTGAGAGGTTGTGGGTTCTAATCAAAGGTCCTTTACCTCAACGAAACGTTCCTTCAAGTGTTTCTGTGTTATCTCGTCGTGCGCATTTCCCCGGCAGAAATGATATCAGTTAGGTATTGGTATAAAACCCGGCATGAATTTCTTTGATGTTGAAACAAAGGGAGAAAAATAAGAAAATAACAATGGAAATGACAGGAAAAAGGAAATATAAAAGGAAAAGGACATGCAAATGAATCGCATTCATACCTTGCCAATACTCTTATTTCTCATGTAACCATGTGAACACTGCAGACATTGGGGCGCGAATGCACGTGCACATAAGTGAAACCGGGACCAGCGAGTGCCGAACAGGTCTGTTGGGTCGGCATCCTTAGGGGACTGGAAGCTGGGCAAAATTTTTGCTATCAATTTTAAGGTTTCGTTGATTATGTAGGCACACTGAGAAGCACAATGACGTGACGCGATTAAAAAAATAACGGAAAGATGGCCTCGCAGTAATAAAAAAATCCAGTTTCGAGCTTCGATGTGCTTTCCCCACATGTGCACATTGCGCAAACATTACGATCGACGTGGGCCGCGAGTCGTATTTGCGACTTCGAAAGCACATCAAATATGCTTTTGTTCATTGCATTCCATCCTAGTATTGGTAGATGAGTTTTGCTTCATCTTCTCCAAGGTACCTGTAATTTTGACTGATAATTCAATACTGGCTCATGCGATTTCAGAAGAAGTGTGAGCCATTAGTTCTGTCGTTGATGACTGCATGCGAAACAAGGAGAAAAGCAATGACACAGAAAAAAAAATAAACAGGACCAAGCGCTGTCCTGCTTGTTTCATTGTGTGTGCTCATTTTTCACGCTGTTTTGCAATAACAAAGCCACATTAACAAGCTCAGTCTCACATCAATTTAAAATTCAATTCTTCATTTTCTCGATTCATTTCTCAAGTTCCCTAAATCCTCGAGACGCTTACCTAACTTTCGAGTATCGTTGAGAGTAACGCCTGCTGGCAGTGACTCATTAAGCATTAACAAGGCTTTATCAAGTTATGCATGCAAACTGTGGATGAAGTGAGTTCTCTTTCATCCGGGCGTGCCGTATACATTCGTTTATGCCATTGGTCTCAGAAAAAATATTATGAAAGATCTAAGCCGCTTACTGGTTCTGGACTAGAAACCATGATTAAAGCAAATCTTGATGGTGAAGGATTACTAAATTTGTCGGAATACAAAATGCTCGTCATCTTAAGTAATGGCATCTTTGGAAAACTTGTTGCTCTACTTCCAAGATCTCGCTGCCACCACGAACTCGTCAAGGTAACGATTCAACACAACAGACCGAGTATGTCGAAAACATTGTGAATTATTCGCAAGACATAGGTTGATTTTTTTTCATTTAGACGGGCCTTCAGGTTCTTTATTTAGTGAAATTAGTTACCTTGTTGACAGCACTGCGCTTCTTTATACACTACACAACATCTTCTATCACAACCGCCTGTTTATGAACGGGATTAAAGAAATTTGCATGATAACAGAAGTTCACAGGGAGTCTATAACGCATTTACTTGGTTTTACCTAGTGCCAACATTCTTATTTGCTGTACGCTGCTGTTAAATGCGGAAGAAAAAAATTACGATTGGCAGTTGATAGGCCGGGTTTAACATCCCTAAACCACCATATGATTATGAGAGATGCTGTAGTGGCGGACTCCGGAAATCTCGATCACCTGGGGTTCCATTAACATGCACCCAAATTTGAGCACAGAGGCCAACAGCATTTCCGCCTCCAACAAAAATGCAGCCGGCATTCCATCCCGCAACCTGCGGGCCAGCAGCCGAGTCCCTTACTCACTAGACCACTGCGGCAGGCACCGTTCGCTATTATTAAAAAAGTGAGAATGAGACCTATGATTAAATAACTTGGGACAGAATACTCTGAGCCCAAAGTGCAAGCATCAAACTAAGCACAATAATCATAAAATTCCTCAATAACGCCGTATAATATAGAGGCTTTGGGGATATCATAAGGTGCCGTACAAATTTTGGCAGCGAATATGCAGTCGTAAGACACAGTGGTAATAACATGCGCTTGTGAATTGAAAGGTGGCGGAGGAAACAATAAAACTTGCCGATTTGGAATTAGCATGGTGCAAAGTGAGACACGGGGCAAAACGTGACATTTTTACTTCGCCGGCCTCTTATGTAATACAATAATTACTTTTTTTGTTTCTATATTTCCGCAACCTGGACTGGTAGTTGTCTACCTTTTTATGTGCAGATGTTTATGATCACTCGCAGCGTTCACGTGAAAAAAAAAACACGTCTGTTGTCATTGTGTTCGTGACCCATTAAAAAGGGGCAGAATTCTGCTTAAGAATGCTTAAATAACTGCATGAAGCTACTCCGACATCGGTGCAACAACTTACGTATTTACTTCGCTGATTTTTACTTGGTTTATTTGGTTCATAGTGTTTTTCTTTTGACTTGCGCCATGTGGGAGTAGTAAAACACGACAAAACATCATCGAAATGCCTCAGAGAGAGTCTAAATAATTGAACCATTTACTCATTTACTCATACTAATTATGTATTTTGTTCTTTTTTAGATCTTAACTCATCTAAACAAAAGTGAGTAAATAAAGAAATGAATATTACATAGAGCTTCACGGGTGAAAAACGACATTCAAAAAACACCTACTGTTGATGAGCACAGGAATCACTTCATAAGTGCTAGGTCGAGGCTGTACCACGGTCCCAAGAATGCGCTCAAGAGGAGCAGGAAAAATATTAAAAGGATCTCTAAGTCAAGGAATTCACAAGCACGTTTTTAAATCGGGTTTTAATGACATTTTTTTCAAACCGAAGTTTTAAAAGTAAAAAGTGGCAGAAAATTTGAAATTTATCGCCTTACCAAGCCCAGCACACGAAGTTGAAAGACACAAAATTCCCAAGCAGCTTTGCACCAAAACAGCAAAAAGAAGCGAGGAAGCTGTGTCAGAACATATCTAGCCTCCAGTAATTGAATTATCTAATGAAAGCATTCAACAAAATACACCATTAGCAAAGAGAAAGATTGGGAGCGGCTGATCTGCTGGGAGAAACTCAGCACCGAGTTCTGTCTGTATTTATTGTGTGGAGTGCAAATAAAACACTCATGAAGGCCGCGTGGGGTCCCACGGAGGAAATTTTAGATGCTTCTACTAAAAAATATGAAGGGATGAGTTTTTTGTCACAGTTTGCCTCACGCAGTGTCTTGCGTTTCCGCGCAGGTTGCGGGAAAATTAGACAACTGGAAAATTTTTTTATTATTTTTAAAACACCTCCTTAAACTGCGGCAACATAGTCATATTTATGCAGCACATACTTTATGCCCAACGTAATGTCTCTGCACTGACACATAATGGTAAATAATGAAATAAAAATATTATTCACAAATTTCAAACTTTTGTCGAATTGTATCCCACCCTACCCTACTACTTTCCCACATGGCGTTCACACACCTATGACATGTAGAAGTACAAACAAACCAGCTCCGTGTATATAGCGATCCTATTCATTTGTTGTGTTCTTACTCCTCAGGCTGACGCAGTATATATATCCCGATGGCCCCAATGCCAACTTTCAGCACCGTGGAAACTTGCGCAAGGGGTTTTGTTTCGGTCTTCACAGTACTTCCAGCCACGGATCTCACCAAATTGGAGGAAGAAATTCTCTCATGCTTGACGCAATGAAAGGGTCGTCCCTGAAGGGAGGAACTGAAGGGAGTACCCTGTCCAGGTAACGCGCCTTCGAAGTATAAGAAACGTCTCCAATTTGCTTAGATTAAAGCGGCCTTCTTTCTAGACAACTTTCAGAGGTTGTTCCGCATGTAAAGGCGACGCCGGTCTGTTTTAAGCTTATGGAGGGTTTCGTAACCTTTCTGTCGTTCATTACGGCTGTGATGATCTTGTGGCTCATCTCAACTAGCAGCTCCTCACAGCTACTATACCTTGAACGTAGTTGGTTGAAAGAGTGCAGACAACAATTTTACTTCTTGAAGACGTAACAGGTGGCACCAGAAGCATAGATATTGCCTCTTCAACGTTGTTCTCCGTCCTCCCCGTCTCTCATGTCATATAGTGCTCAGTTGAGTGCGCTCAGTTTTTACGACCAAGCTCTGTGACCGAACCGCTCCCTCTATAAGGATGAAAAAAAGAAAGAAGAGATGCACACGCACGAGGACGTGCGCCACTGGTGAGAGCAGTATAGAAAACCTTCCCTTCTTCTTGCGCTTTGAGGCTGTGTGAAAATTTTATAGCAGCTCTCTCACGTCCGCTGCAGCTCCCGCGATGAGCTGTGTTATTGCGACGGAGTCACGGCTGTTGGGCCTTGATGACAGGCTTGAGGCATTCGCTTATTTCTTTACTGACAACGCTGTTCGACCATCTTCTCTGGTTTCTTGGGGGGAATTTTTTTTATGAGCATCCGGCACCTAAGAATGGGGCTGATGACTGTGAAGGCGCTGAATACAGGGCCCTTCGGATGTACTTTATCACACAAAAAACCAGGTCAATATTGCGCAAGCACTGCAGTGCCACGTGATGTGCGCAGTAGATAATGCGTTAGGCAGCGTGATTGAGCAATTTCTGAAATGCAGTACGGGAGCGCCTTGAAAGAACTGAACTTGACGCAGTGCACTGGCAGTGCCAGCGGGGACGCGCTGGGATCAATACGGCTGAGAGTTCTCGCTCGCAGCCTGCGAACACATTGCCTGCCTATAAGAGAGTTAGAGATTCGAAGCGCCTGTAAGACATCTGTTATATCGTCTCGCAAATGGTTGGCAGCACAAAAAGTTACTAAATACTCGAAAATGGCGCATATTGTTATTTTTCTGTGGCCCAGATGCACGATGCGAAATTGTTAATGCGAAATAACGCTCTCTTTTGCCGCACATGTTGGAACAGTAAACACTTTTTTTTCCCTTAAAGACAAGAATCAAGCTGTACTTGGAAGTAATAATACAGCTGTGTGACCGCTTCGTCGCATCAATTCAGGTTAATAATTGCAAATTATTCTACCCTACTTTGTTTGGAAGGTATTTAGTTTCACATATTTTAAATGAATGCTTCAGGAACTACCCTTAGTTTTCTAGCTTGTATTTCACGCATCGCAGAAACAATCACGTGCCTTAGGTTATGTATTCGTTGCTAATCGATTTTTGGTCATCTTGAGCAACTCTTTCGCTTTACACTGGATATTTTTTCCCGCCGATCTGATCTGGGTCACTATGCAATGTGCATCTATATATGTACTCTCCTTAAATGAACGTCAGTATAAACTTTGAGCACTGATACGGGTTCTTCGTAGACAAAACATAACGTTTAAGGTTTACCAAAAGCTTTGTGGTCGTTGAAATTACGTAGAAAATGTTGATATCATGTTCGAATGTAATATCATGCAAACCTTAAAGGACTCATGGTTGCTATGGTCGGGTTCATTCAAGTGAGGCCATACCAAACGCCATCTTTTCATAAGTTAGCTGTGCTGACTATAAATGCAACAGTACACTCATAGCTCCTGTACATTGTGTGCCATTATCTGCTGGGAAAGTTTGGTGCGTTTGTTTTTTCTCACTTTCATACGCATAGTAAAAGCACGACTTGAACGAGCTTTGTCAGCTTGCCCTTAGATGGCGCATTATCCATAGTATTACGACAACGGTTTTGCGCCACCAACGGCTGTATTTTCAACTACTGCTTGTCGAAGATAAAGCGGTTAACAAGCAGTCGCGGACACTAGCCTCCAAGACAATGCGCGAATTTTAAATAAAGGGACATTTGCGCGAACACCGCTGTTTCTACAACCGGTGACACTCTGAAATCCAGCCCTCAAGCGATGTCCCAAGCAAGGGAGTACCCAAAGATCAACTAATATCCCTACGGGGGACAAATCGGCTAATACCCGCTTACAGGAGTTACTCGAACAGGCAAGAGATCCTCACAATAGAATCTAGCATACTCGTGACACGGCGTCAGTCTTGCTGCATTTGCTTTCAACACAAAGCCTGTATCCTGTTCCAAGGCTCTTGCGCGCTGTTAGGGGATCAATGACAGTGAAGAACTTCATAGCGTGCTATCTTGTCCGTTCAAACAGTGAGGGCCCAAGGAAAGCGCGGCTGAGCAGCCATTGACTTCGAGACAACATGATGGGGACGAAAAAGAGAAAACGAACAAATAAAAAGCAAAAAAAGCTACATTCTCTGCTCCAAACAAAAAAGTGAACTCTGCCACCGACGACGCAGCGTCACGACGAACCAATAGCGATAAAGAGCGTCGAGAACACAGAACAAATGTCAAGAATAGCCGTCGTGGTAGAATCCAATGGCGCAAATATCTCGGCGTTCAGCAGCACTGCCACTGAGGCAAACAATACTCGAGCTTGCAATGAAGGGACCGATTACATGACAGGCGTGCGAGGTCTATAAACGAAGTCGGGTTTCCCTACCCGCTATATTTACTTGTGGGAAGCTTGATATCAGCGAATACCAGCGACAGCTTTTCTTCTTTTGCAGTTTATGGTTGGTCTCGTTGCCAGAAGCTGCCCTTTTATTCACTAGTGACTGCAGCGGAGCCTGATAAACGCATGCATTTGTAGAAAACATTTGTTGTCCCCTTCGCCAAGGGCGCTCCTTCACCAAGTGTTTTTTTATTTTTATGTTCACTGCTTTCTTGTTTTTTCATTTAAGTTGCTGCACACTTTACCATAATTTTTTTTAGTTTTTGTTTGTTTAGTTTGATTTTTCATTCAGTATTTTACTTACATTCTTGTATATTCCTTGCTAAGTAAGTGCATGACTTATTCGTTTGCGTAATTTTTATAAAGATTCCTTATAGTTAAACAAACTTTTTATCTTAGCATTTCTTTACTATTTGATCAATCCCGTAATTTCTACACGCATTAAATCTGTAATAAAGGTCTGCAACAAGTGTAACTAATTTCCTCAATCCAAGAATGAATCAAAATATATATTTGCTTAATTAAATAGGCAAATAAACTCTGTGTGTCTTAATTGAAGGGAAATATGGTCATTGTATACACCACATTCATTATGCATCACCTGGAGTTACAAAGCAGGCAAGAAACTAGGTCAAGGAGGAAAAAAGAAATAAGCGGAAGAACAGGGAGGTTAGCCAGTTCTTATACCTGCTGGCTGTCCTGTGCTGAAAAAGGGGTCAAGAGGTGTTAAAGATGATAGAAAAAAGATGTTGCAGAAAGAGAGAGTGAGAGAGAGAGGGAGACAAAAAGTAACAAAAACGAAGTCAAGTTTTCCAGCGTTACGAGTAAGATAGCTTTATCCAGTGGGTGTCTCTTTAATTCACTTTTTTCCATCTTATTGCTGCTATAATCATTTATTCTCGATATACAGCTAAGTACAACTCGTCTAGAAGCATTATGGTTAACATCAGGAAGACAACATGCGAGCAGAACGAAGGAACAGTGCCCCGTTCGATGGACCTTTTTTCTGTTTCATGATCGTCTATGTTCAGTGGTTTCACGAGATGTAATAACCCGCCATAGTATTTATGCAGCTAATTGGTTCCCACCGTTTGCGTGCGACATTTTTTCTTCAGTGGCTCGCTAACGAAACAAGTAACTCGTTTGTCATGCATATAAACGAAACCTGAGCTACAGCTTGTCAGCATCGAATCTCCTTTTATTGTCAGCCTTTCAGCCACTGGGGTTATCGGAGCTCATGAAAGCAGGCAGCAACATCGCAGGCGCACTCTTCCGAGGCAATTCAGGGTGCAGCGTCAGTACTCACTCCGGCTGCCACGTTAAAAAACGGGATAAATAGAAGAAGGGTTGAAGAAGGCAAGGGAGCAACCTGCTACGGCCTTCTCGGTTCTCTGGCACGACAGCTGTCGAAGCAGATTTAATTACGGTCTGCCAGGACGGGCACCAGCAGGCGTTCTAGTGAACTGTGCTGCTTTCCCATTATTCGTTACGACAGACACTGTCACTGGATAGTGTGATTTCTCTGGGCATCTGCGTTTAAGCTTCTTATTAAGGGCTTTTTCATGACTGCTTCAACGACCCACGCGGCGCTATCATAAAGTTTCCCGCTCTTGCGTGCCATTTGTTAGGTAAAGTGCATCAAACACCACGCAGCGCTAAAAAGAACATATGCGATAAATTTATCGTTGCCTATAAACTCAAGTGTCTCTTAAACTCGAGCCAAAGCGGGGCGTGGTTTGTACGTAGTAAACAAGAGAAAAAAAGTATTGGAACTTTGGAGCAAGTACAGTAGCAACTTCATCATATAATTACATCGAACTTCGTATGAACCCAAATGAAGGAGAAGGCGTAGAAAATCACGTTTTAGCAAGAATGGCACCGCAATTCTTTTTTGATGACGTACCTTCTTGTAAGAAAAAATTAATGCGTCTGACAGAAAATGAACTAACACAGGAATATTTTTTCTCACTGTGAAGATTATGTCGTGGAAAACGACACATTCTAGGTTGACTATATATCCATGGCATGCCAACATAAATAGGTAATCCTACTCATGAGTGGTGTGTTACGAAGACTTATTTATTATCAGATTGAACATTGAGTCTGAATCGGAGGGAGTTCGGGTGAGCAATATTTGGTGAGTTTGAGTCCGGTTTAGTCCAGTTGAGGAAGTTTCATTGAGCCATCAGCCAAACATAGATGGCTTGAGTGGGTTATCCATTTCCTAACTTTTATTGCTATCTACCCACCTACCCGAATAACTACTAGCTCTGTATATCGACTTATATCTGTAGTGAAGTCAGCGCTGTGTGCGTGTTCTTTTTAGATGCGAAGCAGCTTAGGGTTGAGCTGAATTCGGTGTGCGGGCTGACCATTAAGGTGCATTCGCGTACGCTTCGTTTCTGTCACCTCGGAGTGCCTGCACAGGAAGTGTCTGCTAACCTACTCTCGCTCCCCTTCTCCCTCCTGTAGGCATTTCTCCACACGGCGTTTTCACTCCCACTATGCATGCACGTCCCTCCTCCTCTCTTTCCTGTCTTACGCTCCCCTTCTATCGCCTCACAAAGCTGATGCAGGCAGCGTCTGCTTGCGAGTTTCTTCATTAAAAAAAAAGAAAAGACGGCTCACCTTGCACAACCACTCACTGGCCGCCACACTCTATATATAGGCACTGGATCTTGACCTCAATGTAGTGCCGGTGGAAGATTTGTAGTGTGCGTTGTTGAACAGTAAAAATTGGCAACGTGCGTGCCAAACAACAGTGGACTGTGGGTCTCTGTGTCCAATCGGAGTCTTCTGTCTCTCATATTGTTCATTAGCAGGGATTTTTATGTCTCAGTAGGAAACACCAGTCTATTACTGCATGCTTTGCGCCTCTCCAGGTTTATCTCTGGCTCAACGCAGTGGTGAGCGCCAGTCTCAAATGTCGACGCTACTGTAAGGGTTCGCACCCACTGCTTTACATCTACACATAGCTCCTTTTAGCGGAAGATGTTGAAATTGTTTTGTGTGTTTTGTCTTTGTGTGCTGGAAAATATTTATCTCAAGTCTAGTCACGCGAATCTGAATGCACTACCATTCCTGCGCTAACTAAGTGTTTATTCGACAAAGATATGAGCTGCGAGGGGAAGGTGTGTGAACAACACCCCTTCCCAAAACATTATAAAAAAACGTTATGAAAGAAATGTCCTGTGGGAGTCACGTATTTCGTGAAAATTATCTCACTGAATTCCTACCACTCCTAAGTCGTGTTTGAAGCTACAAGATTAGAATGCGCATCACAGAGCGCCAATTTTGTGAAATATAGGTGTGTGTTTTTTTAGCAAGCCAACACACAAGTTGACTAACACAGGCTCACTCAGACGTAAGTCAAACCACGAGTCTGAGTGAATCCGACTGGGTAACATGCTGGTGGGTGAGTTCAAAAGAGTTTTGTAAAAAAAAACCTTTACGCGTACTCATTCACCATTGGAATGTCTGTTAGCGTGTTGTGGAGACTCTGCGGGTGCAGCGAAACAGTCACTCATCTTCTCTCGAAATGCCCAGTTTCAGAACCCAAATAGCAGCCTTCTCTACCACATTTAGTTATCTTGACAACTGCCTTTTTACACAGGACAAAATTCTAGGGCGCTGGCCCATGTGGTCTTAAGCTCGAGCGGCATTGAGGGCGCTGCTTTGGTTTCTTCGGAAAACAGCACTGAAAGTCTAGTTGTGACTAGTAGCACACGATGATATTAGATAGTGATTTTGGGGTGTCGTTACGTAGTCTCTCTTTTTATTTCATTCTTTAGCACCTTCTTTCCACTTTAACAGTACAGTGTAGCACACCATGCCTTTCTTTCCTTTACCTTCCCGTCTTTTTGTCCTTCATTCTAGGACGCTGCTACCATCATCCTAACCAAGCTTCACGTCATAGTTCAGTAACTCGCTACAAAGGGCTATCACTTCTAACTGGCTTTTTAAAGACTATTGTCTTTATTGTGGTACTTCGACGCAAACATTTTGGCCTGTCTGTCTTTCTGCCTGTTTGTTTGTGCACCGTAACGATATCATAAACGGCACCAAACGGTGCCCCAAATCCCCATCCGCTGCACCCACCAATATTGCTCAAGTTTCAGCGTTCATACTTTTGCGATTGTCAATAAAAAGTGATGATTGCGCATATTGGAGGCACCATAACAACACGCCAATATTTTGTATGTGTGTCTTTGTACTAGAGAAGGTACACATAAGTAATTTCAAGGAACGTAGTGTTTATCACACTGCGCTGACAATGCAACGCGACACTCAAAAAGGCGAGTGTTTCCAACGCTTTGCTAAGACGACATCGTGGTGGCACTTGCCCGTCATTTTGCGTTCTACACCTTATCGCCTCCAACATGGGCGTGCACGCCTTCCTTCGTTTGGAGGCGAAAATGATGTAGGTCCGTGTGCTCAGATTTGTGTACACGTTAGAGAACCCCAGGTGGTCGAAATTTCTGGAGCCCCTCTCTACGGCGTCTCTCATAATGATATGATGGTTTTGGCACGTTAAACCCCATATATCAATCACATCAACGCTTTCCTTCATTTTCGACGATGACTGCAAGATAGCGCTCGTGTCTAACGTGCCTCAATACGCTCGTTCGCCTTCGCAGCACGGATCGAGACTCTCTAACGCAGTGCCTTCAGAATACAATTCACCGATTTTCTCACGCAGAACATAAATAAATGTTTTGTTTACTCTCTAGACGCAAAACTATCTCTTTTCTACGACATTTTTTTGTAATGATGAATTTGTTCGCTATATGCTGGAGCGTTCAGCGCAATTGTCCTTTTTCTCGATTTTTTCTCCCCCTCTCTAATTTATTTGTGTCTTTTATCGACTGTATCAAGCATGAACTGCGGCTGGTTTCACCGTAAGACGAAGAGACAGAATTAAAGTAATGACAAGCTAAAAACTTAAACGGAAAAGCAAACACTTCTCTGCTCTCGAGGGTTCTTCTACCTTCAGTTCCTCCTTCGATGTTTTCTCCACTTAAACACCCTCAAGTCTCCACTTTCTCGATTACACCGCTTACTTTGATCCGTCTTGGGTTCTCTTTTGTGTGCGTTGACTCGTAGTAGCCCTCTTCGATACAGCGCCCTGGGCTCTGTGATCCACATGTTCTTTTTCCTAATTACATATCAACAACGGTAACTGGCTGCTTTTATTTTTTTTAGTTCGGTCCGTCGAGCACGTTTTCATCGTTTCCTCGCTCACCATCTATAAGTGCTCTGTTCTCCGTCCCCGTTCGATTTTCGCTCTCGCTTTTACGAGCACCTTCTAAAAATAGCAACGTCACGCGTGGGCTTCGTACGTGCGGGTATAAGAGGCATCCTCGATTGAAGGAGCCTTTGCAAAGGGCGCGGCTCTCAGCTTTTTTGTAAGTTACAGACGCATTGCATTTAAAATAGGAAGTGCGAATCAGAGTTTGCATTAGAAATAAAAAAAAACAATTCACACGCGAAAGCAACCTAACCGACAACAAGAGTGCGTATTTCTAAACAAGATTTTCTATTCAAATCATCGTCTTATTTGTGGTTAGACGTTCAGTTGGTGACATGCAGCGTGACACATCTGAGGGTAATTAGCACGTTTTTTCTGTGCGTTATTGTTGAAGCACAGTGAAGAGATACTTCAAAACGTGAGCAGTTGTCTACGGGCTTTAATACCTTTGCGTCATTTTTACAAATACCTTGAAAAAGCGTGGCCTTCTCAGCGCACATAAACTTATCTGAGTAAGTAGCTGTGTAAATCAAGCTTTCACTGGAGTCGATGTTGCTAGGGTTATTGTATAGGGCTCAGTACTTCGGATCGATAGATTTCTCTTTTCTGTTTGTTTTTCTTCACGCGGCATTTTATCATGTACTTTCGGGCCTTTTCTCTCTCCTACCTAGAGTGCACGATAGCAAACTAAATGTAATGATCCTGGTTCACCTAGCCTCATTCTTTCTTGATCTCTCACAATATGCATAAAAAATTAATTGGTTAGGCATAGAAAGCAAAATCGGCAAATTGCTTAGTACTCCGTGCTAGAGCTCATGATAATCTCAGTTGACGCAAATGTCCAGCACAGCTTATCTGATGATGCCTGTTGAAATTTTTTGATTATCTCATGTGTACCGTATGCTATCGCACCTTGTGAATTCTGAAACAATGTGCCAAATAAATCACTCTGTTTTTGCGCAACTTCACTGTTAAAAAAAATTCAAAGCTACTTCAGGCACGTTCACTGGCAAAACATTTGCTTTATTGTGGAAATTGCTAGAGATACGTTTAGTTGACTAAGTGATTGTAAATCCGAATACGATTAACTACAGTACGTATTCTTACAGAAGAATGTAATTCATTGCGTTCCTTTTCTGGTCATCAACATTATATTGATTTTCTAACACTCACCAAAATGACGCTCTACGATAACTTTACGCAGCCAACAAGAGTTTTTCGCCAACCGCAAGCCAATGAAAAGGCGTGTGGAAAGGAAGTCGTACTCGATCGTAAACACCCTTTATCCATATGTGAACGCTGAATGGCGCCACGTCTGATCGGCTTGCCACCGGAAGGGTTACTGTCTGCGAGGTACTTTCTCATGCTTTTAAACTTCATTGCTTCATGTAACCACAAGGAAAAAAAGTGCACGGGAAAACTATATGCCATGTTGTCGCTGCTAAATGATGAGCTAATGTGCATATGAGTGCACTACTTTGTTTTTACTAATAATATTTCACGATGTTCTGGCGCACAAATTAGACACGTGATAATCCATAGAGCCTGCGGAGATCTAACTGACAACTTATAACTTTCTCACAGTAAGAGCATGACAAAAAATATTAGAAAGTCAAATCATATAGCGTCACAGCAGAGCAATAATTATGTGTTAGACGTGCAAAAGACTACTTAAACACCATCGTAATGTAAAGGATATGTTGAAAAAGTCAATAATAATGTTCCTGATATAGTCTCTACTTGTCATGCAGAGCAATAACGCGGCGTTTACTATTCTTGCCGACATGTTTTACCTATATGCATGCAAACATTTTTTAACTGCCGTCGTACTGCTACCTTCCTTGATGTCACTATTTGGGCGAATTACAGCGCTCAATAACAACAAAGTATCATGACGTTGTGTATACTGCACCACACTTCTTTTTGGTTCCTTCATTTTGTTTCTTAGGTGTCCAACTGTCCCCCTAAGTTTACAGTGCACTCTTAGCGTTCTCTTAGTGGTCTATATTGGCTGCGTAGCTTGTCCCAGTAATTTGCACAAAGGCGCCGTATAAGCCACATGCACTGGCCACGTGTGCTTTAAATGCGAAGCATTTCTTAGCGAGCTTAGGTGACTTTGAGCATATCTATCTATCTATCTATCTATCTATCTATCTATCTATCTATCTATCTATCTATCTATCTATCTATCGATCTATTCGTTTACGTTTGGGTGCTCTTGTGGTCACCCCTTTGATTGATTAATATGTGGGGTTTAACGTCACAAAACCACCATATGATTATGAGAGATGCCGTAGAGGAGGACTTCGAAAATTTTGACAACCCTGGGTTCTTTAACGTGCACCCAAATCTGAGCACATGGGCCTACAACATTTCCACCTCCATCGGAAATGCAGCAGCCGCTGCCGGGATTTGATCCCGTGACCTGCGGGTCATCAGCCGTGGTGGTCATCCCTTTATTTTGGCTTGAACCAAAATTAGCATGAGAGGGTAAGATGGTTTGACGAATATGACGCGCAGATAAAGAGAAGAATATTACAATCCCGTCGCGTACGTGGTCAAACACTTCCCACCAGACAGTGGCACATACCGACGGGCGGGCATGTGCCACGGATATGTTGGTATGTGCCACAGGTCATTGACACTTAGTAGCTACCTAAGAATGACGAGAACACACATGTATGAGCAATTTTAACGCGTGAGCGTTAAGAAATACACCCTAACAAAGGGAGCGAGAATGGAAAAAACGGGCTCCGTTTCTCCTTCGGCGCAGTGACTTTCTCCTTTTGGGGCTCTTAACCCGACGTGCTCTCTCGCGGCAAGGACCAAAGAAGCAACGTTTCTCCTTCAGTGTTCAAGTTTCTTCTCAATCACGGGACTCTTGCCCGCACGCATGCGCACGCCGAGCCTGGCCGGCTGCGGCCAGTCGCGCGAGATTACTTTTACTAAAGATTGATGCAAGCAATGAAGGAGTGACGTTTTTCTTTGTTGTTTTTTTGTTGGTGTAGAGTAAAAGCCTCTCTTTTTTCATCACCAGGCACTCGCACGATGCTGCGCACACTTCCGTGTGTGTCTTGTGTTCTTTGATACGACTAATTGGTCACGAATACAAGGAGCTCTGCTTCCCTAAACAGTCTGTTTTTTTTTTTCGATTATCTTAGGCTGTACACAAATAATGGATTTCTGCGGTGTCTACATACTTAGTAAGCCTACGCATTTTTAGTTTCGCACGGAATTATTAGCACTCATTGTTTCAGAAGGACCAGAGAGACCGCATAACCGATACGTCTTCGGTTTATTGTTGACAGAACAAAAAAAAATGTGCAGAGTGTGACCCTGGCTGCTTCTTCTTCCTCGCCTCCGAGCTCCATCTTCAAATCTGTTTTCTACATCTTCCCACCGGCCAGATTCAACCGAAGCAACCTTCGAGAGAATACAACAGTTGAATCGGCCTCTTGACTAATTTTCCTTCAGGTGTACGAAGCAAGCATGTTCTCACTAGTCCATCCTTGCCTGGAAAAATCTTTTCGATCTTGCAGAGTTTCCACCGAGTTCTTTTTCGCGCTTCTCCAATCAGAAGTACATCTCCTTCTTGTACATTTGCGTGACGCTCTGTTTTTCTGCTGGCACACTTAAGCTCCCTCAGGTACTCCTTTTTCCATCTGGTCCACCATGTTATCATAGCCTGTTTTCTTGCACTCCAGTAATTCAGCAAACTGTATTCTCCGAGTCTGTTTTCTTCCTGCTTGTTCATTGCTTGCCTGCCTCCTATAACGTCCGCCGGTGTGATGGGTTGTGGCTCGTTAGGATCGTCATACACATAAGTGAGAGGCCGGTTGTTAAGTACTCCTTCTGCTTCAACAACCACAGTCCGTAGTTCTTCTTCATCCAAAAGTCGAGCACCTATAGTTTTTGCCATGGATGTCTTAAAGCTTCTGATCAGTCTTTCATAAAATCCTCCCCACCATGGAGCTAACTCTACAATAAACTTCCATTTTATTTTCAGGTTACTGGTATACTGTTGAACCCTTTCATCTTCCATCTTTAATATCTTGTTCATCTCTTTCTCAGATTTTTTGAATGCTCTTGCGTTATCACTGTAAATAGTTGTACACAATCCTCTTCTAGCTACGAATCTTCGGAATGCTTGTATAAACGCTTCTGATGACATCCTCTTGACCAACTCCAGTTGTATGGCTCTTGTTACTGCACACGTAAATATCACAATGTAAAACTTTGTAACTTTTCCGCCTTTCTCCTCTCGAGCATTTAGCGGTCCAGCAAAGTCTATACCAACAGTGTCGAATGGCCTCGTCTGTGTAATCCTGTCAGCTGGTAGAGGTGGAATTTCTTGTGCCATTGGTCTAGAATTGAATCTCCTACATGTGATGCATTTCTTTATCACATATTTCACCATTTGTCGGGCACGCAGAATCCAAAACTTCGTTCTTAGATGTGTCAATGTTGCCGCAACGCCACCGTGCATTGTTACTTGATGCGCGTTTAGAACTAGGAGTTCTAAAAAGTGACTTTCTCTTGGTAAAATAATAGGATGCTTCTCATCAAAGCTCAAATCACTCCACTGAAGCCTCCCTTTTACTCTCAGGACACCTTGATCATCTTCGAAGATGTTCGTGCTGTACAGATTCATGTTGTCATATATTCGTGTCACTGCATTTTGTAGCGTTTTCTGCTCCTGCTTTATCAGCACAAACTCTGCCTTGTCCAATTCTTCTCCTGTCAGCGAACCTGTTTTCCTTTCTTTTCGTCGGTTTCCTATATAACGCATCACCCACGCGGTAACTCGTAACGCTTTCTTGTATGATCCAAATCTGCTCACATCAATTATCTTTTCTTCACTCGTGGTGGTAGTTAAGCATGCCACTGTCTTTTCTTCGTCTTTGTTGTCATCACTGTCCGATTCATGCGTGATGTCATAATCAGGGCTTTGTTTTTCATTCTTGACCCACGTGGGGCCTTTCCACCATAATTCATTGTCCAGCAAACGTTTCATCTTCATCCCCCTTGTCATAAAATCCGCAGGATTTTCATCACTTTTAACATAACCCCATTGACTCTCATTGGACTTGCTCTTAATTTCTGCTGCGCGGTTGCGAACAAACAGATATTTCGTCTTGTTTGACTTTATCCAGCATAACACAATTTGAGAGTCAGTCCAGAATTTCACATTCCTGTTTCCTGATAAAATTCTCGGTTATATGACTGGCCAATCTGACTGATATTGTGGCCGCCAACAACTCCAATCTTGCTAGTGTGATCTTTTTGATTGGAGCGACTCTACCCTTTGCAATGATTAAATTTGCTTCATTGCTTCCATCGGAGTATTCTGTTACAATGTATGCTACTGCTCCATATGCCATTGGACTCGCATCGGAGAACACGTGCAGAGTCGTTGCTTTCACTTCAGCTTGTCTGTTGTCATAGCATCTGTTAACGGTGAAGTCATCTAAGTGCTGAAGCTCCTCCGACCAGTCCTTCCAAGTTGATCTATGCTGGCTTGTAACGGGTCATCCCATTTCAGTTTATCCATCCAAATTTTTTGCAGCAATATTTTTGCTCTGACTGAAAATGGTGTCAAAAAACCTAAAGGGTCATATAGCTTTGCCGTGTCCTGCAAAACCTGTCTTTTTGAGAGTTGTCTCGTGTCCTTGTCATTTCGCCATGTAGTGTCGGGAAAGCTCAACACGTCGTTTACGAAATTCCATTTCAGTCCCAAAATCTTGATTTGTCCCTCTTTTCTTATCCCTCGATCCAGATCCTCTCCTTCTTCATCAAAGTGTTTTCTTAGCTCGGCGTCATTTGAAATCCATTTTCTTAAATTCATTCCCGCATAGCGAAAAATATCTCGTGCTTTTTTGTATATCTTTGTCGATGTCGAGTATTCGTCGGCTCCTAGTAAAACGTCATCGACGTAGATTCCTTTCCGGAGTTGCGCCACAACTGCAGGATATTTTTCTTCGAATTTATCCAAATGTCGATGAATCGTGGCCGCTAGAAGGAAGCTGCTTGGTGTAGTTCCGAAAGTAACCCTCGTCATCCTCCACGTTTTTATCTTCGGGGTTGGCATATCTTCGCTGGGTATTCTTTCCCACCATATGAATCGCAGTGCGTCTCGGTCATTTTCATGTATCTTGATCTGCAGGAATGCTTTTTCCACGTCGGCTGACATAGCGATCTTGTGATGTCGAAAGTTCATCAGCAAGCTTGTGATGTCGGGGTTTAGGTTTGGCCCCTTTTCCAAGTTGTCAATTAAGGATTCACCTGGATTCTGGCTTGACGATGCGTCAAAGACGATCCGTATTTTTGTCGTTGTTCGGTCCTTCTTGATTACTGCTTGATGCGGCATGTAGTATACAAATTTGTTCTGTATATCGGATCCAGCATCTTCTTCGACGTTTTCTGCTATTTCTTGCTCAAAGTACTCTCGAATAGCTTTGTCATAGGCTAGTAGTTCATCTTTATCCTTGCATAATTTTTTGGTCACCTGCATAAGCCTCTTCTCTGCAATGGTGGTGTTGTCGTCCAATGTCACGTTTTCCATCCATGGTAGCCGCACTTGGTATCTTCCTGCCTTGAACTCCATTGTTTGTCGGACGTAGTCTAGCACATGTTCATCGTTCATCTTTGTTGCTGGGTTCTCCTTGATGCCCATGTTTTCCAAGTCCCAGAATCTCTGCAGTTGGTCCGCAGTCGTGTCCGACTTGGCACTGACCTTGAGTACCATAACCGTCGATGATTTCAGCGGCACACAATGAAGTCCTACAGGACCTTGGACCGTCCATCCCAATATTGTTTCTATTGCCATTACTTTTGGATGAATCTCGCAAATGCGACCAGTGACGACAGTCCAGTAATAATCTGCTCCAATTAATATAGAAGTTTCCATATTTTTTCTTTCTTTGTCCTTCTTCTGGTTGTCATCAGCCAAACGAATTCCCATCGATCTTGCTCTTTCGTGTATTGTCAATTGTGGCGATGGTAGCACGTCACAGGATATAACTTCTATCTCCAGTGCCTCAATCGTGACTGGCTCCGAGATGGTATCCTTCCTCACGCTGGCCTCGACGACTTTCATGTCTAGTTCCATCTCTCCTCCTCCAAATGATCCTACAGTAATCCTTTCGGATCTTTTTACCTTGCACGCTAGTTTTCTTGACAAGCTTTTGAGGATGAATGTCCTCTGACTCCCGTTGTCCAGCAGAATCCGTGCGTAGCACCCGCTGCCTTCTCCCTCCGTCCACGAAAAGGCTGTCTGCAGTAGTATGCACTTCTGTTCATCAGACTGCTGTGCGTGCATGTTGCAGGACTTGCTGGTGTCTAACCGGTCAGGTTGCGCGCGTTTAAGCACTTGCTCAACATCCCTGCTTTGCTGCTGTGTTGACTTTCCTGCAGGCGTACGTGGTCGACACATGGATGTCGCGTGCCTTCCCTTGCATGTTTTGCAGCGTACGTTAGCACGGCATATCTTCGCCGTGTGGTGAGGTCTGGTGCATCTGAAGCACCTTCGTTCCTGTTGCAAGGCTTCTTTCTTTTGTTGCATACTAATGCTTCTTCTGCAATCTTCCGTGTAGTGTCCAGTCATCTCACAAAAGATGCATTTTTTCATCGAGGTGCTTTGAAGCGTAGATGTTCTAGTCCGCCTCATACTGTGCGGTGACTGGGTCACGTCGTATTTTTCCTCTCGAGTTTCCTCTCTGCTGCGTATATATATGTTTAAAAACTCCATAATTTCTTTCAAACTGTTCGTGCTGTTTCTTGACGCTGAGTTCGATTCCGTAGTTGCTGGTCTGTTGTCACCTTTCTTTAACTCCTTCATCTTCATCTCAATCCTCATATCCACCGGTAGCGCAGATTTTACAACAGGAGCTATCACTGTGGCGTAACTATCCATTTCCACTCCTAACGACTGCAGTGCTCGTGTGTTCACTTGCAACTTTTGTAAGAGTTTCTTCAACCCATCTACATCTTTAGGACTCTTCACTGCTTCCAAATTTGCAAGCTCTTTTATGTAGTTCTCTTTTAAATTGTCTTCTCGTCCGAAGGTTTTTTTCAAAAGAGCGACTGCATGCTCGTAATTCTGATCAGAAAACTGCAAGCCTTCTATGAGGGAAGCAGCCTGCCCGCTCAGAGACGCCAGAAGATAATTAAATTTTTGATTCTTCGGCATATTCACTCTGTTATGCACCGATGTCTCGAACTGAAGCCAAAACCTTGGCCATGCTGTTTTTTTCCCATCAAACTTGATCATTTCAAGGCGTGGCAACTTAACAAGCTCTTGCGTCTCCGAGATTTGGTCAGTACCGTGCACTGAACTCGCCTGTTCTGTGACTATTCTCGTAGTCAGTTGCGTCGCTTGTTCTAACTCGCGTAATCGCTCCTCAATTTTTGTCGTTGCAGCGACGATCTTCATCTCATAATGCAAAACTCTTTCAAATTCTGCCTCCGCGCTGTCTTCTTCAATGAACGGTTCTATCTGTTCGTTAACTTGTCTTAGCGTCTGTGACACGCTCTTCATCTGGTTTAGAAGCGTCATAAGTTGCGCTCGATCGGCGTCTTCTTCTATCTTCTTATCGATTTCGCTCGTAAGCGTCGTCACATTTGCTCGAAGCGTCTTCCGCTTCTTCGATAGGACCTCTTTATTCATGCCTAAAACGTGTTGAAAGAGCTCTTGCCTTTTTTATGTGCGTCGCCAACAGTCGTCGGTCGTGGTCCTTCTCTCGACGGTTAGTCCTTGAGCCAGACGCCACTGCTTCGTTCTTCAACCCGTTGTTGCGAATGGGGTTGAAGTCTCGGCGTCTGTCTTCAGATCAATCCTGGTCACGGCACCATGTTTCAGAAGGACCAGAGAGACCGCATAACCGATACGTCTTCGGTTTATTATTGACAGAACAAAAAAAAATGTGCAGAGCGTGACCCTGGCTGCTTCTTCTTCCTCGCCTCCGAGCTCCATCTTCAAATCTGTTTTCTACACTCATGAATTCAACAAGGCGCATAAAAAAGCATCAAACTTAATTTATCAACATCTTAGGAAACTTGATACCACTGTACAGTCCATGCGTGAAAGCACGGTCATGTACACTTGATGGAGTTATACGTGCTGGTACCGCCATATGAGTGCTCTTTGAATTTTCCCCCCATTGAAATAAGGCCGTCATGGCGGGAAGTCAAACCTGCGTCATCCAGCACAGTCACGCGACACCCAATGAGGCTATGCTCCCACGGCCGGCGAAAGCACAAAGGGAAACAGGCTGCCAAGTTTCACCGAGCATTTATTTGCCAGACTGGGTTAGAACCATCAGAAACGTAAACCGATTACTTCTGTCAGTTAAACCAAATTCTCAATCGCATGCGTTTTGAATCACCCATGCGAGCACTGAGAGGAAAGACGGAATTATGCACGCGTGCAGCATGCCTTTCTCGACCATGATTCTCCTTTGTCGTGAGAAACTCGACACAAAATGCACTTATTGTAACAGCCATGCACAGCAGGTAAGTACTAACACTCACTCACTATTATGAAAAGAGCATTCCAAATAGAGAGCAATGGTAACCACCGCAGCCACAGCGCTGACAACACAATTGTGGCACGCAAAATGACTGAAAGTTTACACGCGAGGCGAATCGTGAGACGCATCAGAAGCAAAGAAGTATGTAAGCTCAGCATGCTTAACGTTATAGCAATTTGCGCACTGCAGCGCTAGTTCCTCCACTCAAGTAATCGAGCTGCCGCGACGCGAACAGCCACTGCCATCGCTCGCGAAAGAATACCCTTGGGTGCGAAATCATCTCTTATTCCTCTCGCCCGACCCGCGTTGTAACGTACGTATACACTGCTAAGATGGTCGTTACCACATCCAAAACATTGTCATTGAAGGGCTAGCGGTGTACAGTAGGTTTGGCTAACGGTCACACTTGTGGTATGCACGTAAAAAGAATATAAGCAAGCATTAACACGAAGCAACTAAACGAGGTCAACGCGAACGCAGAACACCTACCACGATGGAGACCGAATCTGGCCTGCATGCTGCGTCCTCTCCGAGTAACAAGTGGAAGAATAAAAAAAAAGTGACCTGCGAAATGGCAAGCGCACGGCAAGCCTTCTCAGAGGCTTCGAAAAAAAATTAACTGTGGGAGTGATAGAGAGATGGCACACTGTTCGGAAGGCCGTTGGCATCCTATGCATGGCTTGGGGTAATCGCTCTCGCGAAAACTTGATAAGCTCTAGTGATTATTACTTTCATCATCGTGCAACCGTTGATGAACTTCCGATTGTCTAAAAATCACATACAACATATTTACGTCTGCGCATGTTGTATTATGGCCACAAAACGTAAAGTTGACCAAAGCTTACTTGCAACTTGTGCCACTATGGTCTGTCGAAAGTCATTGCTTTATAACCTTGTGCGTTTTCGTAGTAGGGCGTGAGTAAACATGTCTAAGTGTGTGCTATTGTGGAGAATGGCTGATTGTACTCTTGCTAACTGAGTTTTCTCTATATGTGTAATATGTGTCCTTGTGTGCATGTGTAGCTATGTGCTTTGCATCAGCATATATTAGGCGTCCAGTGTCAGTGAGTAATCCTTGAATGGGCTGAGTTGTGAACTATCCGCTAGGGGCCGTGCTGGTGGGTATGACAACGTACGTCGCCACAGGCAACAATTTTTGTATCATTCAGTCCCTCTAGATGGCGCCAGCTACCACCTAATTCACGATTTTGACACTCTCACACCTCCAGCTACTTATATATCGTTGAACATTTATCTATGAAAACTGCACTACTGAGTCGAAATGGTTTCGCTGTGAGCCTACGGTTTGGAGGCACATCTCGTGACCTGTGGCCCAGTAAACGTGTGAATAACGTCGCTACAATATGTGAATCAGCTAGAAATAAATACTGCAAGCGTAGCATGTAATCTTCGGGTGAGGACTCTGCAGTATCCATGTCTTTCAAAGTGAATATCGCCTCGCTGGTGGAACGAAACTTACTAGCTCCATCGTTTTCTTTCGCGATGTTTTCTTGCTTTTATAATCATTTCGTTCGATATCAAGCTCAGCGGGACCGTTTTTGTAACTTCCAGTGCCATTTACTCCTTATCAGTCGTGGATTGATGCATTCGCCAAGCCTACTAGCTTCGCTAACCTGGAGTCAGCCATCTTGATTTTCACCGGGGAAACACGTTTCTCCATGGCAAAACGAGCAACATTTCTCTATTTAAAGAGGAACAATGGGGACATCACAATTTCTCCCTAAATGTAGAGAACGTCACTCCATTTTTTAAGAGTGTACCCGACATCGGTAGCATCGACCCAACGAAGGCATGGAATAAATGTCCATGTGCCAGCTGGAATCAAAGAATTCTGCGTGGCAATGAGGCATTCTACCACATATCTATGCCAGGTCTCGGAACTACTTTCCAATTACACGCTAATCTTCGTGAAACGTCAAGAGTGGTTGCAGTGCTGCCTACCAAATTTTATGAACATCACATATGTAGACCTTTGATACAGCCGTCACGTCGTATTTACGTCAATTGTGGTTAAGTGCCATGCGCTGAAGTTGATTTATGTATCAGTGTTCAGCGCCAGCATCTTTGCGAGCTTCAGCGCTTTATATAAGCTTCTGGTGTTGCTAACTCGCATGTCCCAGTTGGCATCGTTGCACAAGTGCGAACCTCTGGTTCTATAGGGATCTGCAACTCTTCAACATATGCCTGTGCGTGCAACATTTGTACATATACTTAGCGTTATTTCATGACGTGTTGCTGATTAAAAAATGCAACATGGTCACCTTCCCTCCACATGCTTCGTATAACGTCGATTCCCGGGTACGTGAAATCTGCCAAATTTTTTCCATTATATATAGGCATGGCAACAGCTCTTGTGACGACCAGAGAAAGTGGTGATGAGCGAGATGCGACTAATATGTCTTATGGTTTAGTGAAATATTGAAAATTTCAGAACTGGTAGCTAATTTGAATAATAGTTTTTCCTCTTAGAGCCATGTATTACACACGCACACACAGAAGCACACACACAAGCATATATATATATATATATATATATATATATATATATATATATATATATATATATATATATATATATATATATATATATATATATATATATATATATATATATGTGTGTGTGTGTGTGTGTGTGTGTGTGTGTGTGTGTGTGTGTGTGTGTGTTTATATCAAATATGCAAGTGTTGCGGTTGACATGAAAAATAACTGTTAAGGCATTTTCACATCTTCTTCATGCCAGTTATTCGATGCCGGTTAAATCATGTAGGTTGTATAAAACTATTATCAATATACCATGTGGCCAACATTGGACATGTTTCTTGATTCATCTGCCGGTAGAAATACTGTTAATTTTCACAAGTATATCAGTACTGGCAAAGTAAATCAGATTAGATGGTGAGCCTCCAGCATCGCTTAAGGCTTACTTATGCTAAAATTAATTTACACACTTCTCCAGATTTTCAATAAACGTTCTTCTTACCATATACCGTACCTTTTTCTTTATTGCTATTGTGCGTGTTTGCGATTAATGGCCCGTGCATACTAATGTCTTGATTTCTTTCTGGCATCTATGTTTGCACGCCTGGTCTGTCAGCATGAATACGTTTACCTATCTCGCCTCAGCGTTGCTCTACGAAAATATTGTAACGTCACTTCCGTCAGCAGCGCTCCAGCCGTATTTTTTCGGGACAAATTTCACGCTCTGTTGCAGCAGCCAAAGCATAGCGTTACAAGGGTATAACTTGCGCTTCATGTAAACTCGCTATATTGGAATGGCTTCTGTTGATCACAGACAGTTCGGACGTTCAACGCCACTAATGGTAATTTTGGGGGATGTAGCAATATATGTACATAATCAGCCACGATTAGAAGCTCCCAGTGCGAATATGCAAACCAAGCTTTGTTTTGCGAGAATGATGTCTAAAAAATGCACCTCAGTTAATACTTTCTCCACAATCATCCTGTAGGTGATAGGTTACTGAACATTTCTATTTTATTACGTAAGCCTTGTACTCAGGCGCCTAATCCGTGTGAAAACACGACAGGTTTTGAAAGCAAACAGTGCAAAAGATCTTGCCTTTTTAAAAACCCATGAAGAAATATTTTACTGCACACATTTTGTTCTTTTGTAGTACTAACGTCAATGAAACGTACAAATGTGTGCTTTTTTGACAAGGCCCCTTTTCTAGTATTTTTATGCGAGGCAGTGACTAGAAACACCCGTCTGTGCAAAAGCAAGTAATGTGCACGTCTGCACCAGCGAAATATCTAATTGTTCAGAAAAAAAAAGGTAAATGATTTCGAGTAATTCGTACTCAACTGTGGGAAAGCAGTGAGCCGTCCTGATTCTCAGAAGTGCCGAAAAGAAGATCACCTTTCCTCCTAAGTACACAAACAGGCAGTTATATTTACAACCACCTATTCTTATAGCACAGCTTCCTTTTCTAATGAACCACAAGTCTCTGTCGTGACCTTAAAGAATCTTTTAATCATAGTGGCATCGTGGACTGCATTATGTGAGAATAAATACTGCATAACACAACCGTCATAATGTGGTGGAATGGAGCATTTGCAAGAATCTGCAAGGCAGCTTTCCTGTAAGGTCATTTTTAAACAAAGAACTCTCGTTCACAGATCGTTTTGCTCGCTCTTTGCGCTTTTATCACTCCTAAATCCAGTGAAGGCATGCCAGTGCAACAAAACGACTTTCTTTTTTCCCCTCACGATTACTATGGGGGCTGTCGCGCTTTGTAATGCACCCTCAGGCTTTTCATGATGGACGACTCGGAAAGAAAAAGGCAGAGGCTAAACCATTAGGAGTGAGAAAAGTTGTTCATGAACAAGATTTTTCGGTTGGTAAACGACATTAGAGGAAAGCCGCTTCGAAGGTTTTTGCGAATGGTTCATTTTAACAACCTGGCAACCGGTCCATGCCTTGGCCAAGTTATCTTTTTGTTTACATTGCTTTCTTCAAATTTACATTACAGTTAATTCTAAACACATCCCCTATACTATCCGTGGCATCATCGTCTGTTACTTTTTATTATTACTTTATCTAACAAAAAACGAGCCCTCGACAGTTTGTGTCACAACCATTAGGGCTTGCTTTTTTTTTCTATAGATGCCAAGGACGGTACTCTGCAGTAACTATCATGAATAAAAGAGAAACATGGTTTTCAACTTCAGATTTCAGTTTGTGTGAATTTTTCGTACGTAAAAGGTTGTAGATGACTGGTCAAAACCAAACCATGCATTAGTTACATAGCATTAATCAATCAAGTATGATACTGGAAAACACGGCGCTTGTGTAATGTAACAGAATTTATACGATTAGCCTTCTTTACTGAACAAATAATTTAAAAAAAATACCAGCTGCTGCGAATAAGCATTTCGTTTTGTCGTATATTGCCTATATGTACGCATATACGATACACATTTTTGCTGATGGCTCTGTCACGCAGACCTCCTCAGCAGCAGCTTTCATGGCGCCTCACAAGAGAATCACTCAATGGTTAAAATGATCACGTTGGACATCGCCTACTGCCACTCAGCTAACCGGTGTTCGGCAAGCTGCCTTCTATTGTTTATAGCAGAGTCCAGCAAAATGCACATTATTCTGCGACTTCAAGCTTTTACTTCAGCTAATGGGAAACTACATGAAGCAAGGAACTGCATACAGTCATCTGGTGTGTGGCAAGAAGACTATGTTGAATGAAGCATTTCAATCCAGGCATACCATTGCGTTGCATTGGATTCCCAGTCACTCTGGCATAGCTGGGAATGAACTAGCTGACGCCGAAGCCCTAAAATTTCGCACACCACCGGTGAAGTTCCTGGTGAATTCACTTTTATCGATATGACATCAACGCTTTTCAGTCTAGAGCTGTGAAAACACCTATGACATTACTATAGAATTGTCCAGGTTACCGCCACGAGCGCTTTATAGGTCTTACTCTGGTCGTGCTTTTCGTCTTCCGTTTCAACTAAGGGGAGACCAGAAAAAGCCACCTCATAGTCAGTGGCTGCATTTGCATCTACGCGACGATACCTACGAAAGATTGGGCCGGAGAAAAATCTAACTGCACTGTGTGACCCCTGTCATAAACTATTATTCACGCATCCTGTGCGTGGGCCCTCAATAGGCGGTGAAAAGACAATCACTGGAATGCCTCACAGATCGCCTATACTGCTGACACTTTTCAGAAGAGACGCCTTCGGGTGCTTCGGAACGTGTAGGTTAGGCCTAACGCAACCTAAAGGGCTTTCTTACATTTCTAAGCAAGACAGGTTTAGATTCCCGTCTTTAGAGCACGTGCTAACGTAGCTAATGTGGAGTGTTTTGTGCGTGTCCTATGCTGAACGGGACAGTGTGTGCAGTGACTCATTATGCTATATCGCAATCACCCCTCATCATGAGCTCCACTTTCTCTTTCTTTCATCTTATCTCCAGGACGAGTAGTGAGCTAGATACCCGCTTTCCATGCCAACTTCTTTTCTTTTTTTTCTAATTAAGCATGTCCTCCTCTGTATATTTAAAAAAATACTTTTAGAATCCCTAGCCATCATAGCCTCTCCCTTCTCAAATTGTGTAGCTGAATATACTCTCCTTAACACGCTGAGCTACTCAAATGGCTTGGGATACTAAGTATGCGAAACCGCTATCAACTTTCTGCAGTGATCTCGTGCTTCTGCACATTATCAAGTAACGGCGTAATATGAACATGCTATCACGTGGTTATGCTTTTTGACCTCACTTGTGTGGACGTTGACAGTCAATTTTCGCGTTCTCTACGTCATCTAACGCTTTTGCATTCATACCTACCCAACCACTACTGTTCACAACAGCATAAAACCCTTTTTTATAAGCCTCATGCATTTTAGTACATTATTTTCTTCTGTATAGTCGCCTAGAGGTAAAAACTTCCTATAATAACCTCTTTCAACGGCGTGATTATCCGGAACCCCCAGGGGTCGTTTATCGCGTGTGCATTCCACATAAAACCAGTTCCTTTTCCTTTTTTTTTTCTCTTCAAACTGTTCATCCACTTAGAATGGCTCTCCATTTCTTCGAGCGCTGCTTCATCATTCAAGTTTCGCGAACGCATTACATGCTTGAGTACACGCGGTGGCTCCGATCGGCGAGGACCTATGAGCTGTGGGCGCGCAATAGGAAGAGGAGCTCACAGCCCTCATAAAGCCGTGATAGACAGCCCTCCGAACGGAGGTGTTCGAGCAGTTTCAGAACACCCACTGGGCCGCAAACGGTACTTAACATTTTCATTTTTGTCACTTTCAATCAGCCTGTTTTTTTTTTTTTTGTGTGGCTGCCCTTTCTTTCGTCGCTGTTCACAACTGCCACTATGTCATTCCGGGTCTTCTTAGTTGCTCCGAAAACAATAAGATCCCTTGACGTATGGGGCACCTTCCTTCAGCTATTGTTGTTCATTGAACATTTCTGTTGCATATATGTTTCATTTTAAGGTGAAAAGTACCTTATGACGGCACATTGTCCCTCCGTCCATTAACCTTTGCCCGGCGTCTACAGCACATGTATAAACCGAAACATCTGCGAACGACAGAAAAGTTACCAGAAGACTGCTAACCAAAGCAAACAAAGTAAGAGACCACAGCACCGGCAGAATAAGAACATTTGACCACCTTCAATCAAAACATAATACACAACAAAAGGTGAACATTAGAAGAGGCTGTTAACCAGAGCAACAATTGAGGCCACGATTCATGATTTAATGCACACTGTTCGACTCCCCCTCCCCTCAGCCGTCACTTGTTGAATATGTGCGAATTTTTCTTAATTCTTTAGCACATCATTATACGCATTCATTCGTGCGTGTCATGTTGTTAAAGTAATTGTTGTTTAGGGTGTCTCGTTCTCCTGGTTCTATTTAAGTAAATCAGCGATGGTTGCCGCATGAAACACGATGCGCTTGCCTTGATATCCTTCATATATGTGGTGCATTATTACTAGAAAAAGACAGCATATGTGCAGCGAAGATGAACTGACGTGCCTCTCTTTCTTGGTTAATTTCCTAAACGTGTGTGTAGTATGGCATTTTCGCTTGATTTCGCACAGTTTCACTAAATAAACACAAATTAATACTCTCGAGAAACGGATGCACAGTTTGCGTGTGCCTAAAACTAGAAAAATGAAATAAATATTTTTAATGGAGACTTTACAAAAGGTGGGCAAGTAGTACCTGAAATTTCTTCATTGAAAATGGCATATATGGGCGCATCTGTGAGCGCATCATGAGGCTAACCTACACGAACGATTAGTTCGACAGCATTAGCCAACCGTAGCCGACATTATGCTAACAGGGTTCATCATTGTTTATCATTTGCCCGGCAACAGGGATCACTAGCCCACATAGCTGTTCTGTAGAGCTGATCTTCGTAGGATCAGTAGCGTAGCCCCCCCCCCCCCCCCTCTTTTTTGACACCTGCTAAATGCTGTTACACGGCGCAGGATTTGTTTTTTATCCAGCGGCCGTGGCCGTTGTTACATCATACAGCAAGTACAATACTCTCTTCACACTATCCGCTGACACTATGGCATGGTTCTTTGCTGTGAACCCTTTAGAACGCAGCTTCCTTTATGCGCGGTTTCCATTATGTGAAAAATGCATGAACATGAAGCGTCACTAGACCCACTCTTATGAACAAAATCAACTGTCTACCTTAGGGCACCAACTGCCTTCCTTAGAAATCCACTCGCCAACGCTCACTCTATGGCGACATTGCAAAAGTGCTGGTACAACTTCTTGAAAACTTTGAAAGCCTTTCTCTCAGCTTTTCAGCTCCAATAAACATTTCTCTTTCCCCCTCTTGAAAACCTTTGTTAAGTAAATGTTCCACTCCCTTGAAGGTGCTGCAATTCTATACTCTCTTTTAAAACCCTTATATCTTGGTAACGCGTGCAGTACCCAGTGTTACCTGCTTCTAGATATTGAATAAACGAATCAATATGGCCATTATGTGGCCTATACATTAGGCCACGTAATGGTGATATCTATCTTTTTCTTCCTCATTTTCTTTCTTCTCTATCCTTACCTTTCTATTATTCACTCTTTTACCGAACCCCAGTTTATAGTAGGCGAACGAGCCAAAGCTTGGCTAACCTCCTTGCTCTTTTTATTTGTTTCTCTCTTCCTCTCTAAACTTTTCTCCTAACTTTCTTTCTGCTCTCGACTTAACGCGTTATTTTTTCTTGTTTGTACTGTACGCTAGATTTTCTTGCTGCACTGAACGTATGATATGATTACTCTTTGTGCTGACTGACGCTGTGCGTTCTATATATTCACTGGTTTTTTCATATAGTCACTTCTTCTTATAGCAGAGCAAAACGCTATTCACTAGAAGAGCAAATTTAAAATAATGTCAAGTTCTCAAGTCTCTACACCGCATATACCAGCACCTCTTGATAAACTGAAATACAAGACGACAAGCTACATTACATCTGAATTCTACGACTAAAAAGCTATAAGAAAATGTTTCGTTGCTTAGAATGACCCGGAATTCGAACCCAGTACCTGTTGCTCCACGACATTAGTTCTCTGAGCATCACATTACCGACTCTGATGCATAAGGTTTCAAGTCTGCTTATAACCGAGGTGCTTGCTTACATAATCAATCTTGTACTGACAGCAGGCGTGTTTCCGGCATAGTTAAATGCTGCAAGGCTAATGCCAATATATAAAGGAAGTGGCATGATTGTTACGTCAAACTATAAACCCCTTTCGGTACTTTCGTCATTTTCAATGGCTTTTGAAAGCGTTATTGACGACAGGCTGTTATCTTTTTTCACCAAGTAATGCATCATCACAACTTGTCAATGTGGTTCTCAAAAAAAGAAGTTTACTGAAGAAGCGTTAGGGATTATTATATATCAAATAATTGCAAATATATAAAATAAAAAATACGCTTTGTTAGTACTTAAAAAACCTTTTATTCAATGGGTTATGACATATTATTGCGGAAAATATCAAGTTATGGCATACGTGGGATCACCTTTAAGCTTTTAAAAAACTATTTCATAATCATTACCAACTAGTACAAATTATTGATTGATATGGGAGCTTTAACGTCCCAAAACCACCATATGATTATGAGAGACGCCGTATTGGAAAGCTCCGGAAATTTGGGCCAACTGTGGTTCTTTATTGTTCACCCAAATCTGAGCGCACTGGCTTTCAGCATTTTCGCCTCCATCGAAAATGCAACTAATACAATTTAAGACAGCTACATTAAATCAGCTTCAATCGACCCAAGGAGATACGCAGGGTTCTATATAGGGTCCTTTGCTCTTTTTGCTTCATGTTAATGATACTTTGTGTATACCCATCTCACCACAGCTTATTATGTATGCAGGCGACAGAAACGTCTTTTTTACATCTAATTCTTTAAAAACACTAGAAAAAAATGTAAATGAGTATATGACGCCATTCTCAAACTAGCCTAAACAAACCAAGCTACAGTTAAATGCTAAGAATAAAACGTATTTTGTACTTCGCCAAATATATGAACATGTTAAATAAGAAACTTCACCGTACCAGTAATTATCCCTCTAACAAATTTTTATAACCATAATTTTCCCCGTAAAGTTCTATGTATTGCGTTGTCACTGTATATCCTATGTATTCCACTAGAATAATTATTTATTCAAGAGAAGCTTTTGGAGTTGGAGGTTTCTATGAAGGCATCGTTCGCGAAAACTGGCGCTGGCTATTGTACAAAAATGGGGGCAAGACAAATGAGGCCCTTGGATGTGAACCAGTGACATGCATACTTGTAAGTGCCGTTTTCTAATTCTTGATGCACTCGTGATATTAGACTTGTCGGCTATCAGCCATTTCTGATAGCGCAATTTTATCGTCCTTTGAGGTCACTTGTCGTTTGACGTTACTATCGTTCTTTCTGGACTGCGTTTCGTTTCATTGTCTCACACAGGGTCATCGCTGTTGCGTGTAACAGCGAAAGTGACGTGCGGCAAAACACGTCGTTGAAGGTGCATATCCATGCATTCAGAAAACTAAGAATAAGGTACGAGGGAGCATTGCGTTTTTAAATAGGCAGGCAAAGGCAGGCAAAGGCAGGTAGGCGGGCAGGCAGGAAGGCAGGCAGGCAGGCAGATATGCAGATAGATAGATAGATAGATAGATAGATAGATAGATAGATAGATAGATAGATAGATAGATAGATAGATAGATAGATAGATAGATAGATAGATAGATAGATAGATAGATAGATAGATAGAAAGAAATTAAGATAGCAGGTTAGACACGCGTACTCCACGCTTTGCTTGTCTCCTTTTTTCCACCAGGGTGAGGGCCTCTTCGTTGTTTGATGCTCACCGAAAGGTCCAAGCCATATTAATTTGCACTATTGTAATTCCAGTGTATGCAGTTTTATAAAGCTACATAAGGTATTACTTCTGAACAAGCACTACATACTAGTTATGTCTCGCATCATATGTTCCCTGTTTTTTTTTCATTTGCTCAGTACCTAATGGTGGTATTCAGTGTGGCAAATCCCCTGAAACCTGAACCATGTAACTTAATTCCAGGTGCCACACGTAAGCCATTCTCGCCACAACCTAAACGAAATTGGATGGACTGCAAGTTTTGCGAGCTGCTGACGAATTTCTGAAACCCACACTTACTTGCGAGCCCGTGCGGCTGAAAATGATGTGACCGTTGTGGCAACCTGGTTATCAAGTTTCATGAGAGCTTTCGGATCACCGAGAATTTTCCGTGCAGGTAAGCATGCTGCACATTTTGAATGTACTGCCATTTATTAGAGTTTCTACTGTCCTTCTCAAGGTTGGTACACTTTGAAGATGGCTCATATTGCGTAAAATAGAAAAACGTGGAAGTGTGTCACATGCGATGGTATTGTATTTTGGTATGTTGTTCTCAACCTGGTTTTATGTTATGGAGCTCATCTGGTCATAAGAATTCCGCATCGTAAGAGCGTTATAATCATCCATAACGAGCGTCCCCAGCCGTTTGCCCTCACACATCGCAAATATTGCTGATAAGCTTTGTGAAGTTTCGTGGCAGGACGGCGAGGAGGGAGGCAATACATATCTGCATGAACAATTTCTTTCAATCCAGTCTCAAATTTCGCTTTTTTCATTGATGAAAAAATTCATTTAAAGCCTTACTCTAAGTGTTCAGGCTCTTCGCTTGTGCCTTCATGCAGCTTATGTTTATCTATCCGTCCCTATTCGTCCTATTACAATAAAATCAATGCTTACTTTAGTGTATTCAAGTTATTTTATTATAGTATTACCATTTTATTCATTCGTGAACTAGGACTCCCCTAATTCGAAAAAATCAGATGATTCGGACGTCTTTTCTGGTCACGGCACGCATACAAATCCTTTAAGGGGCCAACCTCTCGTTCATACAGTCGTGTTTGACCGCAAATAAGTTAATTCGGACAATCCACAGAGACGGCAAGAGCGCACAACCGAAAATATCTTGCGCAGAAGAGCGAAACGGTGTTCTCCAACAAAGAGTCCTCGGGCCTTCAGAGGCATGGTGACCATTCACAATATTACCACAATGACAATGTTGGCTAAGAAGGCTTCAGCGGCTGTGGTACTACTGCTAGTACTACTAGTAGCAGTAGCAGTAGTGCAAATAGTGGCAGTAAAAATAGTAGGCAGCTCTCAGGTGCCGTAAATGTAGTGTCGAGAGAATATAGAAAAATATAACAAAATGATTCTTATGACTGCGTTGCATGAAGATCATTGGGATGGCAGTGCTTAATATGAGGATTATTATGATCACCCGATATTGTAGTGAAGTCACTGTGGGGTGATGCTGATGATGATAAAATGATGCTGATGATGATGATGATTATGATGATGCACATGACCTTTCTAGCCAAGCTCATGCACTCGTGTACCTACGACTTGATGGTGCGATCGTTTTTTCGGTTCAGCTCGGGCTAAATAACAACTCTATATTCTCATCTCACTCTTGATTTCCGCAAGAGTGATGCTGCTGATGATGAGAGAACGTTATTTTGGTCCAGCGAACATGCAGGAAAGACCATGCAAGCAACACAATTGTGGTTGCTATGCCCTAGTGATACGAATATCAAGAAAATAACATTGCTCATTGCCTTCCCTTCTTTTTTTTTTCTCTTCTCTGAACTCTCATACCCATCTTCCTCATCCCATATTTCCTTTCCAGCCACTTTTCAATACGATGCTAGCAAAACTATGTGGTGCATTGCAATCTCCTCTCGTTCTTTTTTTTCTCGTCAAACTTACATACATCTCCCACCTTCACCATCGCTGCTGTTTTGCCGCATTTTGCTTAACTATACTCAACGAAAACAAGTTGGTTGTACCTCTTACCCTACACTTTTCTCCCCTCCTTACCCCCACTACCTGTTTTAACCACTTGATTTACCTCGCTATACAAGCCCATGCACCGTTTCACGTTCTTTCTCTCCGCCTCGCAATCACTTTCCTGTCTGAGCTCTTGCTATACTAAACTATACCGGGCTATGCTGGGTTTCCTTATGTTTTCTATCTCCCTTGGCTCCCATCGATCCTCCACCTCACTTCCCCTGCCCACCATTTATGCAGCAATGTGGTTCTAGTGAAAACTTGTCCTCTGTCATAGGGTTTGTTCAACTGCTCTGCCGCATACCTGCCAACCTGTTTTTGCGGTCCTCGCAGATCACCTAATGCTCCGCTGTTAACACTTCGTTTCTAAGAGAGACGTCGTAGTGTAATCACTAAATTTCAGCTGTTTTATAAACGCACAGCGATAACAGGTTTATATTTGAAGTGACCTTGAGGGTCTCCAAGTACAGTCACTCACTAAAAAATTAATAATAAAATGACACACCCCATATGATGCAGTTTAGCCACTGCCTCTTTTCAACATAGTTTGTTCTGCTGAGCCGATTATTGCTACCTTTATTTAACAACTTTTAGGCCTTCAAAACCTACTAGAAAAGGTTTCATTATCTTTGGTTTTGGACAAAGAGAAACTTACGACTCTTTTGCCACCTAAGAAGCCTTCCGCGCGTCACGTTTTCGAAAGGCAGGCGAGTGATAAAGATTCTTCTAGCTTTACGCCATCGATCGCTTTTCTTCAGCCTCGTGGCTCTGCAGAATGTATGCATCGCGGAGAGACAGCCCGTCGTCCCTTAAGCCTTATTTATGGCGATTGATTCAGCCATCGCGTTAATGTACCCCAGTTCTGCGGTCGAAGAGCAACTGACAGCAGTCTGCCTCGGAAGAGGAGCTTTATCGTGCTTTCTGCAGTACGGCTAGAGGAAGTAAGTTATCCTTAGCTTCTATTTCATATATTTTCCTTTAACAAGTGGAAGTATATCCAAACGCTTGAAGATAAGGTATGCATGAAAAATGATCAGTTACACTCGCCGCAGTATTGTGAAGACTGTTCACGCTATAATCAGTGTTAGTAAGGTACTTACAGCTTCTTATATTTATGCTGCACTTTCAGAAAAGTCAGGAGGCTGTCAAACTCCACTGTTTTTTCTTCGTTTGTTTATTTACACTTGGCACAATATAACTAACACATGACTAATCGTTTACATACCTGAAATCAAGTTCACCTAAAGTATAGCCATATTATTTGCAACTTGCCCATTTATAGCGTGCTAGAACAATATACGTGTTAATATTAAGAAAGTTTCTTTCGTGCTGTTAAAAGAACGTACGTCATACAAACACTGAAGGCAATCTCTCTTTGAGATGACACTTCATACTGCTACAATTTCCTGAGAGAGAGAGAGAGAGAGAGAGATAGAATTAGTTTAATGTGGAGCTGGAGAGGTTTGCCTGGTTTTTCACCTGACAGGCTACTCCAGGTACCGCATGATGACAATGATATGTACAATGATAAACACACAACACTTTCAGTTTACTGAACGAAATACTCCAGCAAATCAGAAAAGTGTCTTCAGAAAAACCGGCAGAAACGACGCGCTGTGGGAGTCGATGTAAAGTGAGGCAGCCTTAAAGAAGCAAATCATGCTGTACATAACATGTCTCTCATGATCTGAATGTTCGGTCCCGTCATTCGTGGCCGTCATACAGTCAAGTCACGAAATACCAAAAATTGCGTATATCAAACTAGTGAAACGGCCTCGAAACCACCTCGAGAAGAGGATTGATCACCGACAAAATCCAAGGAGCAAATCGGCATATGAAATCACCGCCTGTTCACTAGTACGGTGAGCGCAAATGCTATAACTGCGATGTCTATGACCACGTAGCACGTGCCTGTCCGGAACCTAAACGACCAATCAAGTGTCAGGGTGGCCAAACAACTCACCCCACGCAACGCAACTATAAAGCGTTCTCGCGTAGCGAGTGCAACGTCGTCGGGAAAGCATTTCCTTGAATCGAGGTTGGTATTGTGCTGTTCAAGGAAGTTATGCTCAACGAAGACAGCGGTCTCGTAGGCGTCATTTGCACTGGTACTTACAGTTGCTTCCTGCATGCATCGGCGGCAGCAAGGTGCGGCGTCGTGGTGGTTCGGGAACAAACAGAATTATACAGGTCTCAGCTGCAAGCATGTTCTCGGCACAAGAATTCTCGGTCACAGCAAGGCTAAGGTCACCATAGACGGCGCTATCGCAGAGAACATTCCTGTGCTGGGGGGCTACTCAAGATGGCCAGAGCTCCTCGGTCACTCTAGTTTGTTTCGAGCTCACCAAACGTGGACATCTGTCTCTGCGGCAGCGACAAGAAATTGTGACGATGTGCTAAGCATCAGGACGGAACAGCTGAACAGCAATGGCACACCTCGAAACAAAAATATATGAACACAGACAATAAAGTGTTAAAGCTCACGCTATCGGCATTGTATATTTTTGTGACGCGGCATATTGTGCTTTATGTTTTTTTCCTGATGTCACGAGCGATTGCTGACTACAAGTAAGAGCAGCGTACCAACCTAAATTTTTCGTCACAAAGCATCCCACATTCGTTGCTTCCTGCACTGCTACGCTTCTCGTAAACATCCTTTTATTCTGAGGTGAACTTCAGTTCAAAAAACACGCATCATTTGTAGTCTGTAGGCTGAAGTGACCTATACTCTTGGCGGTGTGTACGCGTTGTACCTGGTGTTGTACCACGATGCGGCTCCGATGTATTCCGTAACTCAAGGGCAACAACTGAAAGCACTTCAAACAATTTTATATTTTTACGATGCCTCCTAAGACCTGCTGTGGTGGAGGTTTGTGCACTCGCAAGATTGGAACCATAGATATACGCGGTTGGGCGTGCAGGCATGCCTTTGCGTCTGAGACATGTTTTCTGCTTGACTCTGAAATGATGACTCGAGTTGGGTCGTAAACACGTCCAAGAATACTCGGTTGTGTTTGCACTCGGGAAACCATTCTTTCGGAAGAGTAAGCAGGTACTTTGGGCAGCGGTTGTGAACGTACAGAGCCTTTAAAGTCCACCTTTTAACCAAGCCCGCTCTCATCGCCCCTTCGGTGCCCTTTTTTTCTGACTGTTCTTTCAGATTTATTTTCTTGTGATTCAACATACCTTTTCTCTTGTATCACGCAGTCGTCGTTCTAGCTCATCCTAGTTCCCGTCCTTCTTCCCTATTCGGCTAAAAGTACAGAATGCCTGCAACCACAGCGGAAGCGTTAAAATGATCGACCACGTTCCTTGCCACTGTCCTCGCTATACAGCGCGTACATACCACGACTTACTGCTGTGTTGACCCACTTTAACGACCAAGACGTGTAGGAATAGTCAGTACTAAAATGCCCACCCGTAGAATCGTCGAACCGAAGAGCCATTAAGTACTTGTCGAACTTTTTTGGATGCCAGTGGCCTATTAAATAGTATGTAATACACCCATGTCCAACGTTGCTCTTTTTTTTTCTTTCTTCGCCCGTTTTTCTTCCCATTCCTTTCTCTATCTTTCAACTTTACTTTTTTTTCCATTGTATAGTTGCAAACAGTATGTGTCCATTTTGGCACACATCCCTCTACTTGTCTGTCTTATTTTCCATTTCTTCGCCTGCTCCAAGCAGCACGACTTTTCCAAAACGTTGCGTTACAAAAGCTACACCACGAAGCACTGATAATTAGGTTAGGTTTCATTTGTTTTTGTAGTACAGGCAGCGTTCTATAGGACGGGCCAACGAAAAACTTCAGAGCGTTGACTAACAGCCGCAATCACAGCCTTCTGCCCGCATGGCCGTTTGCTTAAAACGCTTCCTCTCCATCCCGGCGCTGTTCTCAGCCGGCGCCTTAATGAATTTTCTCGCCACGACTGCCATGCATCCAGCAGCACGTGCACTTCCACCAAGACTTAGCGCTAACCCATGCAAAAAGGGTCAAAATAACTTTCCACACTTTCCTAGCACCCACCAGAGGAAACACGGGAACTTCATCTCTTTCCCATCTCTCTTCTTCCTAGGTACTTTTTGTAGGCAAGCGAGGCCACTAAGCTTGCATTATTTCCTGATTGGCACTGAAAGCAAGCTGCGTCTAAAAATTTCTGGGCCTTCTCCGTAGAGGCTTTCTTCCCCAGAGAAACGTTTGGGCTGCTTTGTTGTTTTTGTGTATACGAAAATCCCTCATGCATTACGGGCTTTGGCCTAGCGTTATGACGGTTCAAAGAGCCCTGGAAGCATTAAAAATTACTTTGGAGCGTGTAAGAAGGGTTCGATTGCTGCTGAATTTGAAAAACGATGTACAAGCTCCAGAAAGGGGCCTCAATTAGCATTTTTTGGAGAAAAACAAACCATCTCCCTGAAGCTAACCTCACCATGGGGAGATGTGCAGCGTCACGGGGAGTTTGAACCGTGTTTTTAACTACAGCGTTCACTGGTTTGCGGTGTTAAATTTGAAAAAAAAAAAACCTTACGGGGTATTACATTGTTAACTTCTTTCGTTACCCTGCTTCGCCTGAACGTTGTTTTGGAGACATCCACGATGCTCTGAATGACCCCATGGTCCGCTTCCGGGAGATGGTGTAATTGTTTAGGTAACGCACACACTGCGAATTTTTCATTGTTCAATGACGCGCAGGAACCATCTACCACCAGCGCTACCTTCTAGGTCAAGATCAAGTGTTATTATATACGGTGTGACCAGTGAACTGCTGTGCAGTGCGAGCAGTCGCTTTTTAAATGCGAAACATTTCTTAGCGAACTTCGGCGACTTCGAGCGTATCTATCTATCTATCTATCTATCTATCTATCTATCTATCTATCTATCTATCTATCTATCTATCTATCTATCTATCTATCTATCTATCTATCTATCTATCTATCTATCTATCTATCTATCTAGCCGCCTACGACTTTTAGCTCTCCTGGCCGTTTCGATAATGGTATCGATACCAAACATTGTATGGCATAGCATGACTGCATGAAAAACATATTTGACTAGTCATAACATGGAAATCAAGACATATATGCCATGAATGTCATAATTTACATTTCATGATCCTGCAGCTCTTCCGGTGGTTTCCTTCACATGGAATGTCCAAAACTGGTATGGTATAGCATGATTGCATGGCACACACAAGCGACAGACCCTAATATGAAAATCATGACATGCGCGTCATGCAACAACATGACTTCATGCCTAGCTCACGATGCGCTTGTGGACTTTTCGCTAGCGTCACGTATAGCAAATTTGGTACTACAGTACGTGAATGGATGACGAAGGTATGCACCTGGTGAAAACATGATAATCATGAGATGCGTGTCGTGTACCGAAATGACTACATGCCACGCTCATGATGCGCTGGCGGCCATTTCGCTAGCTTCACATGTACCAAACTTGGTATTACGCGTCGCAAACGGACGACATAGGTGAATGACAATTCCAAACTTGACAATAATGACATGCGAGTCATGTAGCAACATGACCACATGACACACTGATGATGCGCTAGTGGCCATTTCGCTACCTTTACTTATGACAAATTTGGTATTACGTGACGCCAATGGATGACGAAGGTATGTGACAGGTGCAAACATGATAATCATGAGGTGCGTGTCATGTGCGAACATGCCTACATGCCACAGTCAAGACGACGATAAATTTCGACGTGGCGCGGTGCGCGTGCTCGCCGGCGTTCATTTCGTCGTGTCTCGCCAGCGTTCCCACGCCAGGCGCCGGTCATGCCATATACTCGCAGGCGCACGCCGCGCTGCGTTGCTTTGACGCATGCGCGTTTCAGTGCGTCCGGCGTCCCTCCGTCACGAAAAGGGTGAGACGCAGTGTCGTCTGGGTAAAGGACGGAAAAACTTTATTGAAAAAAAAAACCCTGTAAGGTTACCAGCCCAGGCTAAGGCCACCCGACATTTTGTGCGGTGAGGCGTAGCCTTTCCACCGCTGTCCGGGCCCGCTGGATTGCCTGGGTAACGCATCGGCACGAAATGCAGCATGTCGCAATTCGGGCCGGTTGCCGTTGGGTATCGCCGACGGACGATAGTCGTGCCTGGCGTCAGACTAGAGTGCTCACATTTTGATAACGTAGGGTCGCTGTGCCCAGCGTGCGCGCGGGTTAACGCTATTTTGGAGTATAATGAGCCCTTCATAATGCGCTCGCGGCCGTTTTGCTAGCTTCACATATACCGCATTTCGTGTTACGGATGACAAAATATATGACTGGTACAAACATGATAATCCTGACATGCGTGTCGTGTAAGAACATCAAAACAAACCAAGCTTATAGTGTGCTCGTGGCCGTTTCGCTAGCTCCACGTATACTAAATTTGGTATCACGTGACGTCAATAGTTGACGAAGGTAAACACACATTCAAACATGATAATCATGACACGGAAGCCATGTACTCCCACCTCGTAACGTTGAGCTGATTTTGAAGTGACATATCAATATTTCTCATTCGTGCTTCGCACATCATCGATTCCCACTGTACGTGGGATCTGTCCATTTTTTGCTTCGTTCTTCTCTTAGTTATTCCTTACCGATCCCTTTTATTCCTATTAACCTATAACTGTGCCGACCTGTTGAGATGTCATTGTAAAGATAGACAGTTACGAGCAGAGACTCTCTAGGTGCCGACCAGTGCGGACGCGAGAAGATCGGCTCCTGCTTTCAAGAATGCTTTCCTGTGGTATTCAAAAATTTGTCACCGAGTTTTTACTCCCATCGTGTGCCTAAGTTCTCAAGAAATCAGCAGATACCACCTTTGTGCCGGTGAGTGGACTTTTAAACCGTTTTTTGGGACATTTTTACACGGCAACGCCACCGGGGGATTTAGGCCTAACCAAGGAGGCGATTGTCGCCGATGCGCCGGCTTGGCGCCAACGCGACTCAACGGTCTGCGCGTTCCAGTATCTGCAACTGAGAATGGAACACCAAGTAGATGGAGAGGACATCTCTCCAGAGGATTGCACGGAAGACATGGGTTGGAAGGAAGCCGAAACGAGACGCTCAAGGAATAAGCAAGCCATGGTTAGCGTTCCTGCTGCCAAGGGTTCGACCGAGGCCGGCGTTGCGGGAGACGCTCGAGCCAGTCGTAGTAGGATTGACACCAAGCATACAATCGTGCGAGCTGGACGCATGCCGCCACTACCTAAGGACTTCAGCAAGATTGTGCTACGACCACGTGGAAGATTAAATATCTCGAGAATTGGCACTGGAGCCGTGGCAGACGCGATAGTACTGGCGGCCGGCGTCAAAGAGGAAGAGGCCATGCAGGACATCATCTGTTCCACCTTGCAGCAGAACATTATGGTGGCAAGCACTCCGGACCAAGACAGAGCTTCAAGATGCCTCAAGGTCAAGCAAATTGACATTGGAGGCAATGTTTTCGAGGTTAGCGCGTACGCCGCGGCACCCCACGACACTTGTAAAGGAGTGATTCGCGGGATCCCCGTAAGCGATACTACGGACATTTTGACCCGAAAGATTGTAAACGCGAACAACCCGCTCGCGCTGCAGGCGAAGAGAATCAAGGACACCGGGACAATCATCATAGCGTTCGAAAGACACAAGGTGCCCAGATTCGTGAGATATGGACCTTCACTTTTGCAGTGCTCCCTTTACCGCAAGAACATCGATATTTGTTACGTCTGTGGAAAGCTGGGACATCGGTCGGACGTCTGTCCGAACCCAGCTGAAACAATCTGCAGAGGCTGCGAGATCAAGAACCCAGATAGCCTGCACCAGTGCAATCCAAGATGCAGGCTGTGCGATGGTCACCATCCCACGGCAGACAAGAAGTGCAAGAACAGGTTCTTAGTGCCATACGTCGTCAGACGGAGACGTTGGGAAAGATCGCGAGCAGCCGCAGAAGCCCGGGACGCATCAATCACATCAAGCCAAGACATCAATGACAAGCAGCTTACTCCAGCCTACGGGACCCAGAGCATCCCGACTACACAAGAACAGGAAAGGCGGCCCCACTCCAGGGGGAGGTCGCGTTCCAGGAGAGGTTCTAGACCCAAGGCCCGCTCCCAATCACGGGGGCGCTCGAGTTCTCAAGGTCACCATCATGGTTGGGATCAGCCTGGGCGGCACCCGAATGGCCAGCTGCCTGGCGTTCAGTTCGAGATCACGGCTTCACATCCGGGGAGGACGCCTGCAGTTACTTCGAAAGGCAGCTGGGCTGAGCGAGTGCGCAACGGCGGGGCAGAGGTGATGACAGGTGAGCTGCCAGAGCATGATAGAATTGCACAGCTAGAGCAAGAAAACGCGAGACTTACAAAATCGAATGAGAGGCTATCAGCTGAGTTAAAGGAAATAAAAATTCTTCTCTCTAAGCTAACCAGCGCGCAATCTTAACAGCCAATGCCTCAGCCAGTTGGTGTCCCTGTGGCTGAAAATGTGGGGGACTCTAGAACCGCGAAAAAGAGGGCAGTGATGGCATAACACATGGAAGCCAACCAAACGACCATGTCAGATATGAAAGAGGTGTTTGACACGCTCAGCAAAGTAGTACCCAATCTTAGCGAGCAGATGGGTAGGCTACAGTCAAGCGTGGCGGCACTGGAAGAGCATATGACTTTGCGCATAACAAATCTCGAAGCAGATCTGCACAACGCAGCAAGGCCTCCTCATGCACCAAGCTCACCCCTTCGGCCACCAATACTAGTGGTACCAAACCTGTCGACAGGTGCAGCATCAGGCTCTGGCCGCCTATGTAATAACCATGATGGCAGCGCTACGTAAAGCATTTCGTATCTGGCAATGGAACTGTAGAGGTTACCTTAAAAAGAAGGCAACCCTGCAGCAGTATATCAGGAGCAGCGAAGAAAAGCCTCATATTATATTATTACAAGAGACCCTTTCACCGCAAGCAACGTTGCCTGGATTCCGGCCTGTAATAGGGGATACTGAAGGGAGGGGAGTCTGCACCTTCGTTTGCAACAAACTAACGCACGTAACCCACGACCTCAAGATAGAAGCAGGCCGGTTGGAACACGCGTCTTGGTAGAGATCGTGCCGGGTACCAGCAACCGTCAGAGCATTTTCATTCTGAATATATACAGCAGTCCGAAGGAACAAAAGCAAGGGTTCAAGACGGTTCTAAAGAAAGCTGTTAATATCGCCGGGGAATGTCCACTCGTCATAGCAGGTGATTTCAATGCCCCTCATCATACATGGGGTTACAAGTACAACACTGGAAAAGGAAATCGACTTTGGCAAAGTGCCAGTGAACTTGATCTCACCCTAATCACAGACCCCAGCCTACCAACAAGGCTTGGTACGTCTTGCTGCAGGGATTCCACCCTGGACCTAACATTTGTAAGGAACATCAAGAAGGCCCAGTGGATGAACCTTGCTGTAGACCTAGGGAGTGACCACTGCATTCTTGCCACTACCTTCTCCGTGGAGCGTAAAAAGCAGAGGAAATTTCACTTCACAGACTGGGATAAGTTCAGGAAGATAAGGATGGAAAGGGAACAAGATGGCCACAGACAAGGCTTGGAGCAGTGGGTAAAACAGATTAAAGATGACATCAAATCCGTCTCCTCCACCATTACCACAGATTTTCGGGTTGAAAGAATGAATAGCCGGCTCGCTCATCTTCTTGAGGCAAAGCAAGCACTACTGAACCGTTGGAAGGGTCAGCGCCTGAACCGAAGACTGAGGAAGAAGATAGCTGAGGTAAACAGATCAGTCGAGGAACATTGTCGCGCACTATCGAGGCAGCAATGGGACGAAATCTGCAACTCCGTCGATGGTCAGATGCGCAATGGCAAGACATTAAATATGTTAAAGCATCTCCTCAACGAAAACACCGCCAAAACAAATCAAAAGCATGTTATCGCTCAAATTTTGCATAAAGAGGTAGGGCGCACTACAGAACAGCAAGTTGTCCAGCAGCTCGTGCATAAGTAACTCCCAATCAAAAGAGGATTGGCACCACCAAGTAGACAGTACCAGGGCACGCCAAATCCAGGTCTTGAGGGCGACTTTAACATCGAGGAGATCAGAAGAGCCTTGCATGGTCTCAACGGCAGGTCGGCCCCTGGCCCGGACGGTATATCAAACAAGGCCCTGCGTAACTTTGATGACGATTCAATTGAAACCCTGAGCGATATGATCAATTCAGCATGTAAAGAAGGCAGGGTGCCAGAGCAGTGGAAGCTGGCCAGCACGATCCTTATTCCTAAGCCAGGAAAGCCCCCTAACTTGGACAACATGAGGCCAATATCCTTGACATCATGTATCGGCAAGGTCGCAGAACATGCCATACTGCACAGGATAAACAAGTACTTGGAAGATAACAACATATATACACACAATATGGTTGGATTCAGGGCAGGGCTATCCACACAAGATGCATTGAAGCTTATCAAACACCAGGTCATTGACAATGAAACCAGAGACCTGAGAGCCATTCTGTGCCTAGATCTAGAAAAAGCGTTTGACAACATCCACCACTCATTCATACTCGAAGCAATTTCCAAGCTTGGTCTAGGGAAAGCGTTCTATGACTACGTATGGTCCTTTATTACAGATCAGAAAGCCGTGATGAAGATTGTAGATATCGAGACCGCAGCAATCGAACTAGAAGCAAGGGGCACGCCACAAGGGGCAGTGATTTCACCAATGCTGTTCAACATTGCCATGATTGGACTCTCAAATAAATTATCGAGCATTGAAGGATTAAAGCACAGCATCTACGCAGAAGACATTACCATCTGGTGCACAGGTGGAAGCGAGGGGCAGATTGAGAGCGCTCTGCAAGAGGCGATTGACACCGTACAAGACTACCTTCGCCCTTCCGGGCTCAAGTGCTCCTCGAGTAAGTCAGAACTTTTGCTTTATCGGACTGCACGCCGGGGACCGAAGCCCGGGGGATGGAAGCCGTTAAACCAGATAGACATCCATCTCCGTACAAATCAAGGGGATGCCATCCAGAGGGTCGACTCCATCAAAGTCCTGGGAATGCTGATAGAGTCTACCGGCGCCAACAGCAAATCTATAGCCAAGTTAACTCGGAAAACAGACAGTGCGGTGCACCTCATACGCAGAGTGGCCAACAAAAGAAATGGGATCAAGGAAGACAACCTCATCAGGTTGATGCATGCGTTTGTTCTAAGTCACTTCACATACGAGGCAGCAATGCACAACTGGTCAAGAGCAGAGTCCGAGACACTGAATGTGCTCCTCAGGAAAGTTATCAAGAAGGTCCTGGGCCTACCCATACATACCAGCACCGAGCGTCTGCTTGAGCTTGGCATTCACAACACGCTCGAAGAAATAGCAGAAGTCCAAGAGAGAGCACAGTTTGCAAGGTTATCTACAACAAGGTCGGGGAGAATAATCCTGCAGGAGCTGGGCCAACACCCAATGGGAATCAGGCACAATTACAATGATATCCCCGACAACATCAGCGAGAATATCACGGGGTCTCCTATACCAAGAAACATGCATCCAGAACACAACGTCGGAAGAAGAGTAGCGAGAGCCAGGACTATACTTCGTCAAGTCTCAAACGAAGAACGAGGGGTCGTATTTGTTGACGCGGCTTCCTACGCCAATGGGAAAGCGTTTGTGGCAGTGGTGGTCGATGGGGCTGGCCATGTCGTCAACTCAGCGACGGTCAGGACGAAAGGCCCAATCATTCGGGAACAGGTGGCAATCGCCTTAGCACTCAAGATGGATAACAATGAAGTCGTCTACAGTGATTCCATGGCAGCACTACGGGTGTTCGCCAAGGGGACGTTCTGTGAACAAACGCTGAAAATACTGCAAGGCAAGAACATAACACATCATCTTCTGAGTTGGCTCCCAGCTCACCTTGGACAAATCAACGATTCTCCTCCCATTCTCAACGAAGCAGCACACGAGGCGGCGCAAGAACTCTCCAACCGCGCCTCTCCGGGGATGCGTTCTACCGGTGAAGGGGATAACCGGGAAATTCTTACAACATATAACGAGCTCACTAAACATTTCTACCTGCCTAGAAGGATTTTCTCTCCACCTCACAAAAATCTAACCCGGCCCCAAGCACTTACATTAAGGCTTTTGCAAACGCGGATGTACCCTACTTTGAAAATGTTACATATCATGTACCCTGACCTATACCCAAGTAATTTTGTCCACATTGTGGGGAAATAGCTTCATTAGAACACATGCTATGGCAGTGCACCGAATTCGCTCATTTATCGCACATCACCTCTGCCAGATGGGAGGCGGCAATCCACAGCGCGTCCTTGGCAGATCAGCTCTGGGCTGTCCACCAAGCCCGCGAGGCGGCTGAGGAGCTTGGCATCTCAGTCCCCACGTGGGAGCTGCCCGCAACACAGTGATCTGTGTTTTGTAGGACCAAATAAAAGTTTATCCAATCCAATCCAGTTACGAGCAGCACTTGTCTTTTCTTTTTCTTTACATAACCACTCAGAGACGCCGGGAAGAAGAATTCCCAGAGGAGTGGGAGGAAGACGCGTAGGTTAGAAGACGCTCCCTGCGTCAGCGTTGCAAGGCACGAGAAGGGGAGCGCGGACAGAAGGGAGAGTGGAGGGGACGCGCTTGCGCAAACGGTGAGCGAGCTCAAGCAGGTCGTAGAGTAGAAAAGTGGAGAGAGTCACGCGCACTGATCAGACTGGCTGTTCATCTTGAAGAAGAGCTGCTACGAGTCTAGGATCGCTGGCATGACACCTGATTTCTAGCTGCTTGTGTGGATCGAATAACGCTAGAACTGGAGCTATTGTCTTAGACTCCACTCTGTGCCTTTTCCATTGCTTCTTCTTGCGACTTGCCCCAGTGCCATGGTGCATCCTTGATTGTGAGTTTCCTTGATGGCTCTACTACACGCGTAAAATTTTGGGCAGCGATCGGGAGAGAGATAAAAAAAAACTGTTATTTTGAAACCCAAGTCCGGGTCTGGAGATGTTGTTCATCGTGCCGCAGAAGTGTTGTACTCCTCAGACTTTCGCTGGCTTTGGCATTTGCTGAATTTACTTGACCTTATTTGGGTCAACTTTGAGTCCTTTTTTGGTCAGTACGTGATCTAGGAAGACTACTAATGTAGTCAGAAGTTGTGTTTTATCCTTTTTGCGACTGATTTCAATTTGTTGTGATCTCTGAAGTAGGTTCTCCAGTTTCTTGTCGTGTTCTACTTGAGCATCTCTTTCATTCTCGCCCAGTCCAAAGACTAGAATGTCATCTGCGATGCAGAGAAAACTGAACAGTCCTTAAAGCACACTGGAAGTCTTTTATTATTTCGTTTCTTACCAGGAGTCCAAATGACACTCTCAGCCAATGTAATGCCCTTTTGGAGTTTGAAAAGCAGTCATTCTTTCGTCATCGAGTGAGCATTGCCAGTACGCCCCTCGCAACTTCAGCTCTGAGAAAAGTTTGACTTTTGCGAGATCTAGTAGAGCATCATCAAGAATAAGCAACGTGTGTTGTTCTCACTCGATAGCCTCGTTGAGCACTTGGCGGTCAATGTATATTCGCATTTGTCCGTTTTTCTTGGTCGCGAAAGCCATTTGGCTGACTGATTGTGTTGGCTTTATTACAGGCTTTTGATGACACCTCTTCTCTCCAGTTTCCTGAAAATTCCTTTTATTTGCTGCTTAATGCTGACAGGCGCTCTTCAACTCGTTTTTCTTTCGGAAGCGTATCTGACTTCTTTTCTAAATCAACTGTTGCTGGGAGTTTTTCCAAATTATCCTTAAAGACGCCGTGATATTCTTCTGGTTTCTGACTTGTGAGCAGTTATTCGAGAATTTTAATTCCAGCCACGAGGTTATAATCTACAGTTATCAGACCCATTTTTCCGGCTGTTCTTCTTCCAGTAGGAGGAGTAAGGTCTTCTTTGATGTCTGTAAGCTCCACAGAATGCCGCTGTCCGATTTCTTCGATGAATTCTTGTTTAGTTCTGCCCCAGTAGCCTACTTTGCTTCCGTTCCATGTTCTCAGTGTTGTTGTGCATGGTTCCACTTGTGCACTGACGTGTCCTGTTGGAATAAAGTCCACTGCTGCGCTACTGTTTACTTGAAGTTTTGCCTTCTTTCAATTCACTGAAAGGAACGTGTCAATGAAGCTTTTTTGGCTGCTTTAAATTGTCAAGATAATTTCGTCTTTGCTAGCTACTGCCAGGCTTGCTACTGTTTTACTGCCCTGCCGCGGCAGTCTAGTGGCTAAGGTACTAGGCTGCTGACCCGCAGGTTGCGGGTTTGAATCCCGGCTGCGGCGGCTGCATTTCCGATGAGGGCGGAAATGTTGTAGGCCCGTGTGCTCAGATTTGGGTGCACGTTGAAGAACCCCAGGTGGTCGAAATTTCCGGAGCCCTCCACTACGGCGTCTCTCATAATCATATGGTGGTTTTGGGACGTTAAACCCCACATATTAATCAATATCAATCAATCAATCAATCAATCAATCAACTGTTTTGCTACTTTTACAAGCTGCTGCGAAGAAATTTAGTGATTCACGAGCACAAACATGAAGCTAGCCATGCTTCAAGTTCACGATCATGAATACCACAGCAGTACTTGCATTTTTGTACCACAAATTTTTGTGGCATTCCCTTCGCATGCTTTGAATTATTGGCGTAGCGATCGGATGGTGTAGTGATCTGGTGTTACACAGTGAGCTCTTGAGCATGCCGTGGTGGGGCACTTCATCTTGATTATTTTTAGTTAGGTCCATGTAGAAATTTTAACGTAATTTGACTGGCTCTTTTATAATGAATCTAATTTTTGCTATTGTGATTAAGTTTTAGAGCAGATTAGCCATCATCATATATTGACAAACCATTTTATTGCGGAAGTTTGGCATAGTTTCTACGTTCTCCATCATATAAAAGTATATGCTACAAACTCTAATTGCCATGAAAAATGTCGAAATCGGATTCGAAGTACCTTTTTGGTGATTTTCACTGCCAATCATTTTTTCAACAAGCACTATTTGATAGTTTTCTAACTGATTTTTTAGCTAAAGTAAATTATTGCTAGTTGAGAACAGAAGGTCTAAATAAGAGAGAGAGGAAACTTTATTAGATCTTGGCCGGCAGCTTGGTCTTGGTGGCCTCAGATGGCGGCGCTGAGTCCCTGAACTCGGGCGGCCTCTTCGGCCTGCCGGACAGCCCAGAGCTGGTCGTTGAGCTCCGAGCTTCTGAGCGCCGCCTCCCAGCGGCGGCGTCGCCGACGGAGAAGGTCCCCCGCGGCACCCGCAGACGGGACGGCGGCGGGAACGAGTGAGCTCGAGGCTTCCTGTTGCCTGGTATTGGCAGCCGCCATAGGCGCATCGCGAACGGCGGCCGTTTCTCGACCATTGTTATCGGCGCATTCCCAGAGCATGTGGCGCAGCGTTGCTCTGTGCCCGCATGCTTTACATAGATCGGTAATGTGTAAGTGCGGGTAGCAGTGGCGTAAGACGACCGGGCTGGGGTAAGAGTGGGTTTGTAGTAAGCGATAGCTTACGGCATCGTGTCTGTTTAATTTGTCATGCGGTGGCGGGAACTTTCGCCTTTCCAGTCTGTAGTGTTGCGTAATATCTCGGAACGTGATGAGACGATCACCCCACGACCATTGTGGTCTGTGTTGTCGCTGCGTGTCTGTCAAGGTGTCTCGATCCGGCAGATCAGAAGCCCCGCTCTCGGGAGCGGAGGCGGCGGCCACGGAATGTGCCGCGGCTCGGCGAGTGAGACCTCGAGCCGCGGCGTGAGCCGCCTCGTTGCCCGGAAGCGGGACATCGGTGTGTGCCGGGGTCCAAAGGAGGAAGACTGTTAAATTTTGTTGTGGCGATCGCGACGCTGAGTCATCATCACCGCACCTCTTAAGGATGCGGGCCGCTTCCCGCAAGACGCGGCCTCGCGCGAAGCCGCGGATTGCTGCCTGCGAGTCGCTGATTACGATCGTAGCGTTCGGCACCGTGGCGATTGCTAGGGCTATCGCGGCTTCTTCGGCCGCCTCCGTATGTCCCGTGGTCACCGTGGCGCTCGCGAGGCATTTGCCCGCACGGTCAACGACCGCAGCGGCGTGTGCGTGTCTCCCGTCCCCATATCTCGCGGCATCTACGTACACAACTTCGTCGCTAGTGCCGTACTTCTTTTGAAGGTCACTAGCTCGCTGGTTACGGCGCCCGACGTGGTGCGTCGGGTGCATATTCTCAGGAAGTGGCGGAACAATTAGGCGGTCGCGAACCGAGGCAGGAACATCCGCTTTTTCTCCCTGCTGAGTGTGGTACCGGATGCCAAGTGACTCGAGGATGTGTCGACCCGTCTTAGACCCGGACAAGCGTTCGTTTTGCGAAACGACATGGGCCTAAATTAACTCGTCGAGTGAGTTGTGCAGTCCAAGTTCTAGTAACTTTTTAGTGCTCGCATTCAGTGGAACTCCAATTGCTCTCTTGAAAGCCTTTCGTATTATACATTCGATCTTGTTTTTTTCTGAGCCTAGCAATTTGAGGTAGGGGGCAACGTATGTTATACGGCTTATTGCGTACGCCTGCACCCGACGGTCTAAATAAACATTATTTTTTTAATTATCTAGTCGCGTTGGCGTTGAGCACACCAGGACGCGAGCTCCGGAATAAAAGATTTGCTGGAAGTACTTTCGCGTACACGCACATGGTATTCTACGAAGGAACCACTTTTCTTAAAATTAATAGCTTCACCTCAGCAACTACACGCAGGTTAACCTTTTGGATCAATTGCTCAGCAAATCACCACGTCATCAAATACAAAATAGAAGCGCTCACGTTTGCAGCCATAGTATAGAAGGGCTCGTGCAACGCTTCTTTTGCGATGCTTTTGCTTCAATTCTACCATTATTTCGGGTTTATTGACGTTTAGCGTCCCAAAACCACCATATGATTATGAGGGACGCCGTCGAGGCGAGCTCCCAAAATTTCTACCATCTGGTGTTCGTTCACGTGCCCTGACATCACGCAGGACGCGGGCTTCTACCACTTTACCTCCATCGAAAGGCGATTGCTGCAGTTGCTATAGAACCAGCTACTTTCGGTTCAACAGCCGAGCACCGTAGCCGCTACACCATCACAGCGATGGTTTCAATTCTACAGACAGCTTTCTACAGACAGAAGAGGTAATGTTATGCAGTCCCAATGTGCACCTGTATTGTTTGCAAACGCGTTGTTTGTAGGCGTTAACGATCCACTGGCACGGCGCTATTATTACATATCTAGAACGGCGCCGCACACTGAGAAGCAGGGGGCATGGCTCCCCAACGTGGTGATCTAGTGGCTAATGTACTCGGTTGCTGACCCGCAGGTCGCGGGATCAAGTCCTGGCTGCGGAGGCTGCATTTCCGATGGTGGCGGAAATGTTATAGGCCCGTGTGCTCAGATGTGGCTGCACGTTAAAGAATCCCAGGTGGTCGAAATTTCCGGAGCACTCTCCTTGGCGTCTCTCATAATCATATGGTGGTTTTGGGACGTAAAACCCTACATATCAATGAATGAATCAGGTGGCATGGCTGCCGGATCGTATCTGTTAGTATACAGTTCCCGTATACAAAACGAAAAAGATGACATATCAGAAACATTTGTTATTTTCCTAGTTGCTGTGGTTTCACAAGTAGATGCAAACACGTTTTCTGAAAAGATATTCTGGTTTCTCAGTTTGCATGCACTTGGCACACGTTTTTGTAACAGCTTTTCAAAAATCAAGAAAATAAACAAGCCTGGGCATTGTCGGTAGATGCAGTCACATGTAACATTCGGAACTTTGTAGACAAAAAACATCTCTGCTAAAAAAACTGTAACATCGCCTAAAAAAGGGGGCCACATATCAAAAGCCCGTTCGCAGAAGGTTATTTCGTTCGAGGAACATCCATTTTAAAGCACCATTTTTACCCACGTACTTTGTAAACACTTCACTCCGGAAAAGGGGTGCCGCATGGGATCTGTGATGCCTTGTCACTTCCTTTCCTAAGTGTATGTAAAGTTGCACTTTCCTAGCTCTGAACTTGAAAAGTTCGCCCATCCTTCGTCTTTCTAGATAGCGTACTGACAGACCTTTGCACGTTTCTTTCCGTATGTAAATTCAAATGCCCGAGCCTCTATAATTTAAGATGTGTTCCATCTCGGAGCACTTTAGAAAGGTCAAAGCAAGGGTTTTTATTCAGTCAGCTCCAGCAGGCCACCCACCAATTACGTTTACGCTGAAGACATTATCCAGGATGTGACGCAGGCTCAGGTATTCACTTGTTGGGGTGACACGGCTGGAAGGAATGCTTGGCACTAAAGGCCACTTCAGAAGGTGTAGATATCATGCAGGAAGCGTGAGGCTAATTACAATGAGTCGCAGTAATGAGACGAACAAGCCTCAATGTCTCTTGTTGGGAGAAATCATTCTGTCATTCTAAAGACCAGCGATTTGTGCTTTGTTTCTATCAAGTAGACGCGTTTCTGTGCACTCCACATACAGAAGTAAACAACTTATCAATGTTGCGTACATAACGTCTCAATTTAGAGACAAAACCAAAACAACCACACAATTGGTTTCATTTGTAGGTTTTTCCCAAATTTACAACATTCGTTAGATTTTGTCTTGTCGCTGTAACGTTTCAGCTGAAGCTTAACTCAAAACGGATAAATAGGCGTGTTAGATTCATTGTAGAATAAAAATGTAAGGTTATCGATAGTGACAATGCCTATTATGTAAGTGCAACTTCACACAACAAATTAACATGAAAAAAAAGCGGCTTCAGTGCAGCTCAAATGTTCATGCTCGAAATCGCACAGCTTCTACAGCTTAAGCTCTGCAGAGTCAGATCATGCATGGCTGTTCATCGACACGTGTCTATTCACTGGCTCGTACAGACGCCCACACGTGCGGAGACGCAGTCACAACAGGCCCAGCCTCGGCACACTAAACTGATTTATTTACTAAAAAAAAATATCTGTTCACAGTCAGATGTAATAACGTACAGCGGCCCTCACTATACATTATCACAACAAGATTTTACCCAGCAGCAACGCGGCAGCGCTTTCTCGGAAATGGGAGGAGCGCGGAACTAGTCGTGGAAAAATACATAAAGCACTAAAAAAGTGTGAAAGCCACAGTGCACGCGACGATCATACGTATACTATGGCGATTTCAGCATGAAGAAGCACTGCCAGAGAGGAAATTCTCGCAAAAAAAACACAAAAACATACCAGTTCGCGAAAGGCCCTTTATACGGCCCTCCTCGAGAGGCAAAAATGTTTGCTGTTCACTTCAACGAATGCAAAATCTGCAGTGAGAGGCGTGCGTCAAGGTAGTTATACCCACAAATCATAGCTGATAACACAACGCGCACAAAAAAAAAAACGTCACCATTCCAATTTACATCTGGCTATGGTGCAGTAGACGAGTGGCTCAAGTGCAGGCATTTCATTGTGACGATTGGCATTTGTTTCAGGATGCTAGGACTGCGATGTCCGAAATGACAGCCTCAGTGACCGCCTCAATAGTCACGACGAGTGTACTGAGTCTAGCACGCTCTCGCTCGCGTACTAGACGAGTTAATCCGCCGGCAAAACAGGTATTGGTTCATTGTTGCACGTGCTTTATTTATTTGAGGTTTTAAAGACAAGGAATATAAAAGAAATTGCCAGGCCTGCGTGGCAGGTGCAGCACAGACACAGCGAAAGCTGGAAGAGCATCTTTTCAGAGCCTTTCGAAACACTCATTGGGTAACTACTGCAAGCACACTTGCTTGATACCAACTAGGGCAACGTTAAAGAACCGCAGGTGGTCGAAATTTCCGGAGCCTTCCACTACGGCGACTCTCTTAATCATATGGTGGTTTTGGGACGTTAAACCCATCATATCAATCAATCAATCAATCAACCCCCTAGGGCATTATTATAGATTTTTCGGTAGTAGGGCGGCATTTGCTATGCTATTTTGTCAGTCTTCTGAGCAGTATGTTATCCGCTAAACACTTGCAAGGAATTTTGTGGCAATCGTTCATGCACTGGCTGACGACGCTAAGAAATTATCACTGAAGTGGGTATGCGCCACGGTTAACAGGGGAACAAGAACAAGCTTTTGTAATGGGTTGAGGCATTGGACGACCCACTCGTTACGCTATTCACATTGTGCGATGACTGGTTGTTCTTTCGGTGTTTTAAAACACTTTATAAGTCGTAATAACTTGAATGCTTTCTCCACATCAAGCCTCTTCATGGCAAGTTTCTCATTCCCAACAAGTCCCAAGCACCGGGGTGGCTCAGTAGTAGAATACTAGGCTGGCATCCAGTGGACCCGGCTTCGAGCTCCACCGTTTCACTTGTGCTAGGGTTTTTGTTTCTAATTTTGCGCGATGTTGTTACGGACACCGGCGGTGGTGGCGGACGCCTGTGCGTGACCCGAGTTGTGATCTCACAACACCTTTTGCTGCAAGACATGAAAGAATAGCGAGGCCAATCAGTTCTCGTATGGGCTGGCTAACGTGTAGGGTTTTCAAGCTGTAACATTGCAGACTGGCTTAGCTCACAGCGCAGGAAAACAACAGGACAAAGAAGAAGCACTGAACATACACAATGCTTGTGTGTCCTTTTGTGTCTCAGCGTTATGCTACGATCCTGTTTACGGTTAACCGACAAGTCCTTATTGGTACCCTTGTCTGTAGCGTAGCATTTAGGTTCTCGCATATTGCCCAAAACAGCTGGTAATTCAGCCCTTGGGCTCGTCCTCACCAGTACAAAACCACACGCACTAAGGCAAAGTGGTAGTGCGCCCTCGGTGAAACAAGGGTTTGGATGCTCGGCTTCTGACTCGAAGGTCTTGCGGGTTTGATTCCGGCCGCGGTGGTTGCATTAGGATAGAGTCATATCGGTAGAGACCCATGTACTGTACAATGTTAGTGCACGTAACACGTTACACCTTTTTCAAGAGGCGAGTTTACTGTGCCATACAAATCTCCTTCATACAAAGACATGGCTCTGAATAAGTGCGACACCCAGCAAATGCTGATATTTTATTTTGATACGAAATCCAATTTTTCGTGGCGCACCTACGGACATTGACACTAACCTTACGTCAAGCTATACAGTACTAATGCTGGTGACTTCACGCAGCAGTCTGGCAAGTTGCGTTGACGTCAAACACCGAAACACAAAAAAATGCACTTCCCCGTCACCCTCTCGATAGTATGCTCATGTCATGTGATCATGTGGTCGCTGTCATCCAGTGTACCTGTGAAGTGAGCTAGCGGAGTCTTGAATAGTGCACGTGCACGCGAATACAATAGATACGCTTATGACAGTACAAATGAATCGTTTGATTTTGATTTGTCGTCATGGCACCAATATTTTGCCCCGTGCATTGGCTTGCGCCTGTGAAATGGGCGACAATAGGGGCAATTATTACAGGTACCAGTCTGATACCGCTGAGGCAAGCGTGGGTCGACTTAATACACAGCGGCCGAGGCGGAGACTCGACGCCGACCAAGCGAAGTTAACTCTGTTCACTGCACTTCACTCTGGACCCGTACACGCACAACATGCAGTTGCTGACCGACCTGGTACTGTCGATGAATCTGCGCTGTGAATAGCGCTGAACACATGGTGCGATTCGGCACCAGATTCGGCGTGTAACGGTGCACGCGGCGTATAGGACGATTCACGACACATGGGAAAAAAGCCGTCATGCAGCGCTCGGTCTCCAACCACATACGGCGCCTCAGCTCGTACTCTCAGAAGACATTGCATTCTCGTTATTAGGCACAAAATAAACAACATCGCACAGCCATGCTTTGTTGCCTACCAACATTGCCAACAAAGCTACGCCTTCGCGAGCGACAAAGATCGTCACAGCCCGTATTTAAATTTGACTCTCAGCGTATACGCTTAGAAAAACCGACGTTCCTGGTAGCGCCGCTCGCTTTCCGACGTGAGTTCATTATTGAGCTCTTCTTTTTGCTAACACGATAAGACCTTGTACATTTATTGGACGCTTTTACACGTGCAACTGGTTTTCTTGACGGCCTCGATGTAAAGAACGACGCGGAGCGGTTCACCGAGATGGTCGGTGCCACTGTTTGTTCACCTGAAATGGCCTGACATTGCGGCACGATATCTCGTTGATGATTAGAAAACAAACTTTGCCTTTCAGAAATAGCACACTTTGAGCATCATTTTATGGAATCATGAATTATTTGACGTCATAAACGCAGGTGTGTAGCCAGAATTTTTTTTTTTTGGGGGGGGGGGGCACAACCACAACCTTGATTTCAGGATTTCTCCATGCCATGGCGAAAAAAATTTCGGAGGCGGGGCACGTTCCTGGTGTGCCACCCTCTGGCTACGCCCCTGAAAAACAATTTATCCAATGCTTTTCATGCCACCGTCGATGGCAATATCCACAAATAACTGGCCAATCGAGGCGGCGAGGAGCCAACCTGTGACGGGTGCCCGTTCCGCTGCCGCGCGGATGCGGTTGTTGGCACGAACAGCCGTACGGCAAATCGTATACGAATTCGCACCATGTGTTCAGCGCTAAATTGTTGCGACCACAATGTTGAGCCTCCCTTCCACGACATTTGCTACTCGCGTGGCGTGCTGCAGACGAAGCAGCCAATCGAAGCAGCGACGAGTGGACAAGGATACGTCACGAAAGCTTGCGCGCACATACACTGCCACATCGCGGCGCGGTTAATGCATGTCCTGGCATCGAGGTACAGTCGGAACCGAAACTACCTTTTAAAAGCATGCTGTAAATATTTTTCAGTGCGCCCTCATGCTTACCGGCACGTTTTGTACGTTCAAGGATTGTTGGCCTATCATTAGACGCAAAAAACAATAAGTGAGAAATTTTGTGTCAGTACCCCTTTAAAGAACGCCAGGCGATCAAAACTTCCGGAGCCTTCGAATATATGGCATCTCCAGAATATTATTGTTGTTTTTGAGATATAAAACCCGTAATATTATTAAGCCAACTGTTAGTGTCTTAATTTGGATGAACCACTATCTCTTAGGAGGAGCATATTCTAAATCAAAGAGATAACGTTGAGCTAGCTGGCATGGATTCATGAGAAAAAAAAAACATGCGTACAGATACGGAAACAAGATTCTCGTGACCCCGTAGCTTCACGCGTACTATTCTTAAGTTCAGCTATATGATGAAGCTCGGCTCAAAAGGAATTCATGACGGAATTTGAATGCACACTCTCTCAACACTTCACAGTTAAAACGAGATGGAAACTCACATCTGTAGGACTGGTCTCGGACGCGCAGTTCATAGCAAAAAAGCCAGGAAATTAGGGTTTTTCACTTTTTCGTATCGTTTCGTGGTTCAGACAGAACAAAGCGTGTTCTTTTCTTTCACATTTTCTAACGCTTTACTTTCATCTAGCAACGCCTCCAGCACTCGATACTTGAACAACACGCGCGTAAGACACGGAAAAGCTTTCCAGCCCGAGATGCTGCTGTACTCCCATCGTTTAACAGACCCACTTTGTCGCTGCGCCGACGTATATGTGACTGGGCGCACTGTACCATCTCATCAAACATTCCGAATTACACTATTCCGGCCATCCTCCCGCCCGGATGGAGTTTCTCCAGTACTTAATCGGTTCCTCTCTTGTCCTACGGGTTGGCAAGAAAAGCCAACCGCTTCCAGCAAATCACAAATGATCAAATCTGACGATGTCTTATACACCTTCTGTTTACATTGTCGTTCCAGTTTTCAGAGAGCCTGATTTCCTTCGTGAACCAAAGTCTTGTACAAAGCTCAAAACACATGCAGGATGTGTGCTTTCACTTGGTGGAGGGAGTACAAAAAACAAGGGAGATCCTGTTGTCAGTGTGCGTGTTCAGAAGAAGTTAATCTTACTTCGCAAGCAAGCCCTGAGGTACTGACAAACTGCGACCTGCATACAAAAAGAATATTTTTCAAGTTTCGCATATCTGTAGTTTTTTAACTTGTATCTTAGTGCGGAGCACTGTGAAAGTTACAAGGTCTTGTTTTTCTTGGACAAACAGGCAACTTAAAGAGCTCCAGAGACGTGGGCTGGTTTTCTTTTTTTTTTCACAATATCTATTTCACCATGTTAAACGATTTTGTTTACGAGGAAATTAATAAGTCAATTCATAGCTAAGAGTATACGATTGGTCATGCAGGGTGCATCATGCAAAGTTTTTTAGAGAATAGTCGAGCCGTTCGTTCTCGATCGCAATGTATTTTTTTTATCGCAGTGGTGTAATTTGCTCTCCAGCTGATGTTGTATCTATCTGCCTACATCTGGGTGCTCTCGTAATCACCCCCTTAACTTGGGGTGTGCCAAAATTAGCATGGGAGGGTAACATGGTTTGACGAATATGAAGCGCTTGTCACGACATGAATATTGTTACAATCTCTTCACGTACGTCATCAAGCTTTTTCTAAAAATAGTGGCAGATACCCGGAGACCAGTATGTGGCACTGGTATGCTGGTATGTGCCACAGCACATTTTATATCTACCCTGGAACGGTGAGAATACACAGGGATAACTTTAACGTTTGAGCGTCAAGACAAAACTGCCGTAGGCACCGTTGACCTGGCAATTGCTAACAATAAATGTGAGTGCTACAGCAGAAATTAAAACCTAGCATTCTTGGCGGCAACGAACTATTCTGCCACAGAGCCGCACCAGGCATCACTTTTGAAATGGAGCCTAATGTTCATGTAACATCAATTGTGGTTGCAGTGCTGGCTATCTTATTTTATAAACAATAAATGTACTCCTACGTTACAGCCGTCATGTTTGTTGTTAATGTAAATTGTAGTTACGCGCAATGCGCTGAAGTTCATTTTGTGTAGAAGTGTGGAGTACTACCCTTCTCGTGCGCACCAGCGCAAACACCAGCACTTCATATCAGTTTACCGCTTCCGGTATTGCTGATTTCCATGTTGCTATTGGAATTGTTACGCAACTGTAAAGAACTGCAAATATAAAAGAGGCGTGGCTGTTTAACGTATGTGTGCGCGTAAATTTGTACATATATTTAGCGCCACTTTGCAACTTCTCGCTCAATAAAAAAAGGACATTCACCTTTCACCCGCATGCTTCACATAACATCGATTTCTAAGAGCCGGGAAATCTGCGGATTTTTTTGTTAATAAATATTAAAAACTATGCAATATAGAGCACATCAGCATCGTGGTAATAATATCCATAATTTTAGAGGTTTGAAGTGCCTAAAGCGCTATTTGAATGGAGGCGTTGCCTGCTAAAGAGGTATTGGTTAGTTTCACCACCTGGGGTTGTTTAATTTAAGTATTTATGTAGGTCAACACAAATCTTTACATTTCGCCTTCAATGTGTGAGTGAGTAAGTGAGTGAGTCAGTGAGTGAGTGAGCAAGCGAGCGAGCGAGCTAGCAAGTGAGTGACAGCTTTATAATACGAAGTGCTAAAGGTTATCTGAGGCTACATTGCAATGGCGTCCAGGTTGTGTTGCAAAAATTAGACTACGTATTTGGAAGTCAAACACGCCATTTTGAGTCTATATTTACGCCATATTTATGTGGGTCAACACAAATCTTTGCATTTTGCCTTCAATGAGTGAGTGAGTGAGTGAGTGAGTGAGTGAGCGAGCGAGCGAGCGAGCGAGCTAGCAATTGAGTGACAGCTTTATAATACGAAGTGCTAAAGGTTATCTGAGGCTAAGTTGCAATGGCGTCCAGGTTGTGTTGCAAAAATCAGACTACGTATTTGGAAGTCAAACACGCCATTTTGAGTCTATATTTACGCCATATTTATGTAGGTCAACACAAATCTTTGCATTTTGCCTTCATGAGTGAGTGAGTGAGTGAGTGAGTGAGTGAGTGAGTGAGTGAGTGAGTGAGCGAGCGAGGTAGAGAGTGAGTGACAGCTTTATAATACGAAGTGCTAAAGGTTATCTGAGGCTAAGTTGCAATGGCGTCCAGGTTGTGTTGCAAAAATCAGATTACGTATTTGGAAGTCAAACACGCCATTTTGAGTCTATATTTACGCCATATTTATGTAGGTCAACACGAATCTTTGCATTTTGCCTTCAATGAGTGGTGAGTGAGTGAGTGAGTGAGTGAGCGAGCGAGCTAGCAGGTGAGTGACAGCTTTATAATACGAAGTGCTAACGGTTATCTGAGGCTAAGTTGCAATGGCGTCCAGGTTGTGTTGCAAAAATCAGACTACGTATTTGGAAGTCAAACACGCCATTTTGAGTCTATATTTACGCCATATTTATGTAGGTCAACACAAATCTTTGCAATTTGCCTTCAATGAGTGAGTGAGTGAGTGAGTGAGTGAGTGAGTGAGTGAGTGAGCGAGCGAGCGAGCTAACAAGTGAGCGATAGCTTTATAATACGAAGTGGTAAAGGTTATCTGAGGCTAAGTTGCAATGGCGTCCAGGTTGTGTTGCAAAAATCAGACTACGTCGTTTGGAAGTCAAACACGCCGTCTTGAGTTTAACAAGCCATCTTGAGCGAGAAAACTTTCCAGAAGCGTCGGTTTGGCGAGCAATATTTGTCGCTCTATTATAGGGCGGGTCGGTAGTGACATGCTGACAGGCTTTACTGACACGCCGTCATTAAATCCTGTTATGAGAGTTATTTTCAGCTATAGCGCAGGGTATTGTTGGTCAACTGATAGATAGTCTTGGCAAATAGGGTCTAAATGATGCTCATTACTACCTAATGGTTGCCATGTATGGGTAAGTGGCTTCTTATTTTTAACAGTTTGGGCACACTATTGGACGCTGTCATACAGCATCGGCATATTTGCTAGCTAGATCCTGATAAACGTTACTTCATGAAGCTGAATGCTATTTTTTTAACGCACGTTACTTGCTGTAATGAAAGGAGCTCGTTCTGCGTCAATGTTATTAATATCCACTCACACAAACACTGCTAGAGTTTTTACCTCTCGGTTTAGAGTATGCGCGCAGCCAGTCGGTCGCGTTGCGCTTGTTGCAGACACTCATACCCCAAACACTGGCGCATGAAGCACATCAATCGAGGCTACGAAGAACACCATGCGTGTAAAATGTGTACTGAAGGTGTAGACTAGAACCACATGCTATGTGGTTGTGGATTAATAGATCTAATTAATAGATCTGCGGAGTGAATGATGGTGAGTGGGGCGAAGCGTCCGTCAGTCCGTCCGTCCGCACAGACGTCCGCACTGACTTCTGTCAGTCCGTCCAGATGGACGCACTTCCCTCCGTCAGTGCGTCCAATACATGCGACTGTCCCTACAACCATGCGTCCATCTGTGCGTTCATCAATGCGTCCATCCCTGCATCCGTTCTTGCGCGCATCCTTCCGTGCGTCCATGCGTCAGTCCGTTGGTCCGTCCCTCTGTCCGTCCGTCTAGTGAACACTCCAAGTACCACCATCTCACGTATTTTTATTATATATTCACCGTATACAAGTACCGCCATCCAGCGGACATTTCAAGCACTAAACGAGAGGTAGCTACCTACTACTACCATGACGACTACTACTACTGCTACTCATACATCGGGGACGCATGACCCACGGATTAAGGAGCTTCGCCCATAAAAGTTACTGATAGTGCACAGAAAGCACCTTAACTACCGCCATCTCGAATTCATTCACCATATACAAGTACCGCCATCCAGCGAACATACCAAGGACGAAAACAAGAGATGGCTACTACGTACAGGAGACGCACGACCCATGCCTCAAGGAGCTTCACCCCTTAGAGATAAATGTGCTTCACTAGAAGACCAACTTCAGGATCTCCGAAAGGCCCGCGATGCACACGAGAACTTTTGACTTCCTGTCCTAACGTGGTAGATCCTCTCTACATCTGGCCCTATGTCAAGCGTCCTCCCGGACCCCGTCTGTGCGAAATGAAGTCTTAGCAGTACTAACACCGCGAAAAAAAAGCGGGCAAGTGGCTCAGTCTGTTCTCGGTGATTATTCGTTATCGACACCATAACTTGATTGTGTTACAATTATACACTAGTTCTCTCTATTGTAGCCAACTGACATAGTTCATTTGAGTGGTTTCCTCATCGCTCGTTTAACCGCGGCTTCGGCCTTTCGCCCCTGCGAAAAGCAATGTGGTAGACAGTTACGCGATATGCTTTGAACGCAGCGTCTGGTCATGAGAACGGGACACAGTGATGAAGAGGCGTGCGCATCTGCACGCGGGGGGCCGCTGATGATGCACCGTTTTGAAAGCCGCGCACGACGTTCATTTTTGGCGGCTTCTCATTAGGCAATTGTCGCAAAACCCTCCGCGTCCCGCGTCGCATGCATTTGCCAGCTCGTTGTCCTGAGGAGCAGGAACGTGTGAATTCAGCTTAGCATTTCCGCTTGCCGCCCTTCTCGAAATAGGTGCGTCGTAGGGAGTTTCTTCACTCTTTCTACCACTGTTGCTAACTGCGCAACTGCAGAATTATTTACTCCTGAAAACACACCCATTGTAACATTCCTTCGCATGTATAAGATTGCATATAAATCATACGAGCGCCATCAGTTCTCTCAAGAGCTACATTATTCGGGGCCTAGGGTTGCAAGAAACGTTTGAAAGAAAAAAAATAGCGAAATACAATCAGGTTTTTTTAGGTCTATTTGTTGAACTTCTTTCAGTACAGTCGCAAGAATTTTGAACCGCAATAAAAACGCGCACAGGAGAGTAATCATTTCACAAAGGTTCTATGTCGTTTCGACGACAGTCTCAGAGGTGAATACCGGTTACGCTTGTTTCGAGATCTACGCAGGCGTGCCGCAGTGCGCGTTGGGAAAACATCACGTCCGCCATGCCGCTGTGCGAGATTGAAAATCAATGCGCATTTAGTAGCTTCCTCGGGAGGAGAAAACCCTGCGTGCATTCGTGGCCATCCGGCCGTTAGCCTTTCCCGTGCGAATGGCTCTGCACTTTGCTGCGTGGACGCGGGATTGCCTGCAAGCACTGATATGTATTTCTTTTGTACTTTTACGCCGAGTCTGCGAAAACTGTTCACACAACCCACCAAAGGCGGGCCTTTATGATATATTCGGGTAGTTACCCGTTACGCGTAAACAAGAGGTTCTATTCTTGTTCATTTTCTTGTCCCCAAGAGAAGATTTGCAGGCGACGGTAAAAATATTTGCCACTCAGCCTTCTTCCAGCTTCGGTAAATCCTGTTGAATTAACTTGGTTTTATCTCATTTTCCTCTCATTAAAAACCACATTGGTTTTTGTTTTCGAGAAAATTATAAACTCTATTCTCTTCATTGTATTTTGTCACTTGAACTGCATGCAGCTTCTTATTATACGTGAAAGTTTTACTTCTTTGTACACCCTTATTTCATATTCATATTATACTCAGCAGCAGGAGCATGTGTATAGGACTATTATTTATTCCAATTTCTATAAAATGCACTGAAGTACTCATGGCCAGAACGTTCGAAGCTTGTGCCCTCTGTTTGTTTCCATTTTCATACGCACACATGTACTCGCGCGCAGGAACATAAAGTTGGCATGGAAAAAACCGTGAACAGTGCAGCAGTATATCCTCTCCGGTTTCGCATTTCTTTTCAAGTTGTTGTCCGTTATATGACGTTTAAAAGCCACTAGAGTGTTCTGTGATCCAATCAACCGTTCTGGCATATTTTTATTACCATCATAGACGAAGCGTGATGAGAACAGTGAGCCAAGCTGTTTGCGTTTCTTTGCATCCCCCACTACGAGAAAAAAGGTAACTGAACCCCCCTTCACCCCCACCCACACACATACATATACAGTACACAGTAAACCGATTCTGACCCTTAAGGGTGCAAAAAGGGTGCCGACACCCTAAGCACACCCTTTGAGCACCCTATTCGCGTCTCAGCACCCTACAAGCGGAACCTAAAGGGTGAACACATCAAAAGGGTGGAAACTAGGGTGCAAAAAGGGTGCAACAACTAATGGGTGCTGATGAGCACCCATTAGGGTGCACAGTCGCCGACAAAGCTTTGTGAGTAACGTGGTCATAGAGCATAACCAACAGCTTTTAGATGTCTAGTGGTTAGACACCATGGTCTCATTAATAGCCCCACCGCAGTAACTGATATCTGAAGAGCGATAGTGCCCGGCTGAACGTAAGTTCTGCACTGGTTCTTGCATTCTTGCTGCCTCTTTCTCGTCGCCTCACGGCCGGCGCTGACCAAGCCATGCGCTACAAGCTCACTAGCCAATGGCGGAGTACGCAGCTTGTAGAGCTACAACAGGATTGTGACTTACACATAGCCTCGTTTGCGCCTAACACTGAAAACAAAGCTTCGTCCATGACAGTATATATAAATCATACATTTGTTGATGCAAAGAAATACAAACCAACAAGACCGTTGTAGATAAAACAGTTTTTGTGTTGTACAAATATTTGTTAACCTTACAATGTATCAGTTGACACGTGTTACCAATTTTTATGGCAGGCTATGGACTTTGACGTTCTAATATTATAACAATAAAGAAACGTTTTCTTGATTTTGTTCATAGAAATATTCTTCAAAGCAAGTTAAAATGAGCCTTGACTAAAACATTTTCCTAAAGAAAATTCACTAAAGACAGCTAAAATATTGTTTGCCAACTAATACGCTTATTTTGATGTGACAAATTTTGCTTGCTGCCTGTACTTTGTACTAATATACAACCGCTTTGACACTGTTTTTAACAGCCAGATTAACCACTCAACCAATGTACAGATGTTAACAAGGTATCGGTATAAGAAATACACAAGCAAGCAAACGTTTCAAATTTCGCGCGCTCTTTCACATTTCAAATTTCGCGCAATTACGCGTAATGTGATTTGTCATTTTCAAAGGTAAAAAATATTCTATGCAATACGCACTAGCGTATCTTCTATCTTCACTATTTGTTACTTAAAATTTAAGCAGAAATAATCTATTTGCTTATCATATAAAAAGTTATGTGCGCAAATGCGGATCGGTGGCGTCAGCAGGACAGAAATGGCGGTATCTTCCTGGAGGCCGCAACGGCCGTGTGCCGAGCGTTTAAAGTCGATTTTTTATGTTGTTCAAAGTGTGCTTGCGCTGTCTTTCGTGTTCTGTCGGTGCTGCTTGTTACGAAGATGCACTATACTCAAGAGAGGACCGGCTGCTTTGTACCGTCGAGCGCTCGCCAAACTGAAAAGGTAGGTGGATGTTTCTGCTGTCGACGCTTTGTTTTTTGCTTCTCCGGCCAGGCCGCGGCGTGCCCGATCCAGGCTGTTATGCTCCTCCCGCGGTTAACACCGAAAGCGCTATAGTATAATAACGTTGTGAACTAAGGTTTTTCTAGCTGGTAGACGATAAGTGAGTTTTTATTAACGTAGCGAGCCTGCTGGCGTGTCTGATTTCATTAGGCTCAAGTCTAAGCTCAGGGACGTTACGCGCGGATGAATTTTTTCTGTGGGGAAGGAGGTTAAAGCAATGTGCGCTGTGATGCTGTGAGTCGGCGGGCGATGCTCTTCACGCTATGAATCACTATATTTTTGCAATGCCGTCGGACGCCGTTCGGGGACGGCGCATGGAAGCCGTAAGCGTCGTCTGTGTGTCGCGTGCGTTGGAGTATTACGGTGATTCGCGTTGAATTAGATCTTTCCGTATTTAATTTAGAAGAATGGAGAAGAATAACGTGGTGTCCGCGTTGGTATTTACGCGGCCTTGTTCGTTTTCTGTGCCAAAGAAGTATATGAAGAAAGTTTTATATGTTACCCGTCCTCTTTTCAACAGCTACATGATCATTAAATGTGTGTGACTACTATAAGGTAGATGTGTTTTCCTGTGTGACCAAATGTGTTTGCATCCACCGGGCACGTATAATATTAAATTACCATGATATTCAGCTTAATTAAGTGTGCGTAAACGTGACACAGCGTGCTGTAGGTGCGGTTCTCAAAGCGTGCAATTACGCCTGGGTCAATACATTTTCTCTATGAGTGGCCGAATAGCCGTACCTTAGCTGTGCAAGCGCTAGGTTGAGCAGTAGTTCACTCGTTCGAGTGCAATTTTGGTGGTACTGCTTGTTCCCCCCTGCTCGCATATCATTGCATTCTTCTGGTTTGTAAAAGAATTGTGGGCGCTGCAGCCCGCTTTTGAGTTAAAACTTCGCCGAATACCTATACGTCTACAAACATTCTAAAACTAAGTTATACCAAAGCTTCCAATGACACTTTCGAATACAAGTGTAATGCTTTATCTGATATCATAAATTCTTTATGACCTCGCTGCAGATTTACAAGTGACCTGTGATATGTGCAGTGTATGAATGCCTAATTTATTGCTCAAAACACAATAAGGTTATACATCATAGTATGCGTGCATATGTTGCTGCTGACATGCAAACTTAGACATTGTATTCATCTAAGAATGAACAAATCTAAACTGCCGTTTTTTGAATATGTACGCATCAGACCAATTGAATAATATCAAAAATAATGTTCACCAAGTGATTGTTGTTTACTGCCTTGCACCAATGTCACTTAAACCACCTTGTTGGTACTTAGACCACATGGTAGGATGCAAGATTCATGACGTCATATTGAATGTTAATGTCACATGATATGCAAGGTAAATTGTTATTAGCATACAGAGGCCAATAACGTTATTGTCTCATCGTTATCATAATGAAGCAGGTTAGGCAATATGTGATTCTGCTGCCTTTAACTCATGTTGGGAAGCCATTACGTTATGTAGCTATCTGCAGTGTCTGAGATCCTGGTTGCCGGTCAATATTGCAGAAGCTTGCCTGCTTCATTGTGATGGCATGGGGTTCAAGATTGATGTTTTGTCTTAGCGTTTCCACCTTTCCTCCCCTATGGTCATTAGACAGCTTGTGCTGTTTGATTAGAAGTGAGGAGTAGTGCCTTTTTAGCCAACCAGAACAATTTAGATCAATGATCACTATGAAGCAGCACACAATATTCATTTAGTGAACTCAATTTCAGGCAAATTATAAACGTCCGAATGTTAGCCGTTTGAAGGAAGCTTTATTCGTTGAACTCATGAGAATAAATGGTAGAGAAGGAAAGGCAGGGAGGTTAGCCAGACCAGCAAAGACGGTCTATCACCCTACACGGGGGAACAGGAAGATTGAAGTCCTGTCGGAGTGGTCTGGTCGCTAAGGTACTCGGTTTCTAACCGGAAAGTCGCAGGATGATATTCCGGCCTTGCTGGCTGCTTTTTCAATAAAGGTGAAAATGCTGTAGGCCTGTGTTCTCAGATTTGTGTGCGCGTTAAAGAACCCCAGGTGGTCGAAATTTCTGGAGCCCTCCACTACCTTCGTAAAAAATTAATGTGTCAGTATTGCTTTAATTTTATGCTTTATCTGCAGTGGATGCATATGCGCATACGGACATGTATATGTAGTGGTATTGCAATTTTACAGAATAAAATATTCATATGGTGCATATTGCATGGCATTTACTTAAGAAACACATCACATGGGTATCATAACTACAGAAATGCAAATGTGCCTCTATGGATGCACTCGTGCATATATTTGGTCAGCCTCAAGAAAAGAATTTATCGATTGCAGGCAGCAGCATTACTCACGCTTGTTTATCTCTTAATTATGTGCAGTCGATACAGCTGAAAGGGGGTGTCTTCATCTAAAAGTTCTAACTTCATCTTCGTGCATGAGTGAGCTATAAAGGTGAATGAAAATTCACATGTATGACATCGACATGAAAAGCTCTGCAGCAGCATGTTTTTCGTTGTATTTATACTGCAGCATGCCCTTTTTGTATTTCTCAGTTGCGTGCCACTAAATATATGTTGGCCATGCGTTTCTAGCCATTCACTGCAATTCGGCAAGCAGCGCATGCAGTCAAGACAAACCTCACTAAAATAATTTTTTTGCACTGGTGCAGAAATTCTTCGGCACGGTCTGTCATTTCATTTGAGTGAGGCTGCTCAAGGAAATTTCCTGACAAGGTCAAGGAGCCCAAGCACCAGCGAACTCTGAACCATTCTTTCAAGCATCAGCTCTGTTCAACATGCTTATGCGCTGTGCCTCACCAAGCTACTGGACGCTGCCTACTTATATGAAGTGCTCTTCATATTCTCCTCAGTTTGGCAGCAGCGTGTGTGGTCTTCACAGTGCTTGCCAAAATCATTATTGCACAGGTGAGACACTTATTTCCTGCTTTAATTGTGTTAGTATTACTGCATGCACTCCTGCCAAGCAAGAGTACTAATGTTTCCTGTGAATTGTTTGTCATGGTAAACAGAGGATTTCAAGCACAAAATTCATACTGAACTTTGGTCCTTCAAGAAGTGTGGAATGAAGGTGGTGACAGTGTCAACGCGCTCTCTTTAGAAATAAAGGCTTTGCATGAAAAGCCTGTCGCACCTTGAAACAGGCACAAAAAACTTCCTGGTGAAAATAAGCAACTTCAGATGAAAATTGAAGAATTTACACTGTATTCAAAGTTGAACTATCCGACATCAAAGGCGTCTCAGATGAGGGTTTTCTTTTGACGCTGTCCGAAATTTTCGGGCGATGATGGAAAAACCATTACTCATGATAATATTGACACTGCAGACAGAGTAGGAACAAACAAACCTAGTTTGAAAAAAAATAGTAGTGAATTATGAACGATGTTACAAATGAAATGTTCTGGATAAGATAAAAAACTTACGTCTGTCTACAGTGGCCTATCCTTTTAGATCAAGTAGTCCTATTTATGTCAACGAACACTTGACAAGACAAGGTAAGCAGTTAGTGAGAGCACGAATGCAAAAAAAAACAAGTTGGATGGAGGTACATTTGGATGCAAAGCACGAAATTTATAGAAAAAAAAATTGGAAACATTAGCAATTTTAAAGACTGCCTTCTTAAAAGATCTGGCAAAACGCTGTGTTGATGCCTTCAGAGCCACACTTTTCTTGAGCTTGCAATGTCAGTAAACTATGACTGACATGGCAGAATTTTGATACCTAGATAGTGAAAAATTGATACCTAGATAGTGAAAAAGGCCACCAGCTATCTTCAATGCCTTTACCTTAAATACTCTTAGCATTATAAATAAGACTAGTAGCCTGTGTCTCTATTTCGATGACATGCCGGTAAAATTTGATGCCATTCTTTTGACATAATCCTTGCATTTTTTGTGCGATATAGCCCACCAAAAATACCAGGGTACAATTATCAAGGCATTGTGTAGTTCATGAAATGGGGAAATGGAATAGCGCTGTACATCTAACGTTAATTTTTGGCCGATGTCAATAGACTTCCGTGTGTTAAGCCCTGTGTTGAGTGTCTAGTAGTCAACTTGGGGGTTTTGTTTTGCAGCAATTAGCGCGCCTCCATTAGGTCATAAGTAGGAATTTTGAGTTTCTGGAAACTAGGTAACTTGATTTTTCGGTCACAGATGCACAGACGATTTTTCGCTCACAACCAACGGGGCAGACGTCGGCGGCGGGTTTTCTGCGACACGAGCTCTTCAACGCTATCATGTTAAAAAGCTGACATAGGCAGCATTGACCAAATGAATGCAAAGAATAAAGTCAAGTGTCCTAGCAGGAATCCAAACCTAGCATTCTGCTTGGTAATTAAGTATTCTACCACAGAGCCATGCCCGGCCTCGGTTATACTTTCCAAATAGCCTCAAATGTTTGTGTAACATCAACTGCCGTTGCAGTACTGGCTATCAAATTTTATAACTATTACATGTGCACTCCTATGATGCAGCCGTGAGGTCGAGTCAAAGTCAATTGTAGTCAGGCACCATCCTGTGAAGTATTTGTGTAGCAGTGTTGAGGGCTACCATCGTCGCGAGTGCCAGCGCAAACACCAGTGCTTGATACCAGCCTACCACTTCTAGTGTGTTTCTGTTTCTGTTGGCATCGTTACGAAACAGCAAATAACTGCTAATGTTTTCAAAGGTGTGACATCTCCTCATAACAAATGAAACATATGCGGCTGTTTAACGTATGTGTGTGCGAGAATTTGTACTTATATTGAGCTCCACTTCATAAGATCGCTCAATAAAAAAATTAAAATACATGTTATGCATGTTTCGCATAACATCGATTCCCAAAGTATGTGGGGTCTGCCAAATTTTTAGCATCAATTTTGTAACCTAAATGCTACCATAAACAATTATTTATGGAACATGAACAGCTGGACTGCAACATAATAAGTTTAAGGTATTAGGAAAACTGAATATGTTCATGACTACAGCATACCTAACAGGCAAATACTAGTACTACATACATGACACACTATTGTAGAGCTAGACTAGAATATTGCTTATTGGCACTTTACAATTCTTTAAAAACCCTAATTAACTTCAGTGCCTTATTCGATTTGTTCAAATCGGATGTGCGCAATCACTTGATGAATAGCTTTTTTACTCAAACCTAACTCATGTTTCACGTGTGCATCATGCTGAATCATTGCTCAGATGTTTCTTGTGTATAAATTTCCTTTCTACTATGCTGTTTGTTTTTTATGTGAAATCTGTTGTACATGCTACCCTCTGTAGGCCCACAGGTACTGTCAACTTGTTTACACAGTTTTTTGCCTGGGGGACCTCCAACAAGCATGTTTTCCGTTGAAAACAAAGCGAATTTTGATGCTGACTTCTACTCACATCGAACTAAGAACACTCCAGCATGACAACGCATATTGTATCTTGGACAGTCTGTCTTGTGAAACTTTTAGTGATTACTTCCGTCTTTATTTTAGGCTTCCGGGTGCGGATGTGCTGTAGAGAAGGAGCGCCCTGACCACACTTTTGTAAAAGGAACCAAAGTCGCCTGGGCAGCTGAAGATGGATTGTGCAAGTGTTTGAATGATCACATTATATTAATCCAACACCACTTGCATTACTTTGCCAATATTTGTGATTTTGTAACACACAAGTTTAGAAACACACACACATATATAAAAGGAGAGATGTAAATAGGCCTTGAGCAAGTTTGTAGTCAAGGCTTTTAGCATGACGACCAAAGCATGTTATATAAGCCCACATGTTTTACCACACACCTACTCTCCTATCTATTTTCTTTTTCAATTTTGTGGGCACTGGCAACACCCTCAATAAGCGCCTTTGGACTGCTGGTGCCTCTAACTTATATTTGGTTGTTCTAAATAATTTATTTGTTACCTACTATGCAAGGAGGGAAGTCAGAATGTTAAAAGTTAAAAAAGAAGTCTCGTCACAAAAAAGATGTCTACTCGCAAGAAAAAAGATTTGAAAAAACAGAAGATTGATCCTCACTAACAAAGATCTCACCATTACAATCAATGCAGAAGGTCATAGCTCATGTTTACTATTGTCAATCTTTTTCAGTTGTATGCTATGTACAATAAAATAGTGACTATTGGCATCATGTTAATTTATTTGTCATAAATTTTTGTTGGGGCCTAATATCTTGCATTCTCACATGCATAAAAGCTCACGTCTGCTACACATAATTTAAAAGAGCGCAATGTGGTAAGGTTCTGTATTTATTGCATATTATCTGTGTGTCTTTCAAAGTGAGTATGTGGCATTTGAAATAATCACCAGTATTCGAAACTTGTGAATTTTTAATCTGCAGGCATGCATGTCTGTATGATGACCAAGCATCCATAAATTGTGCATGCATGTGTGCAGCAAGGGGTCTTGAATAGATTACATTCATTCTGGACCGAAAATGGGTAGCACAGGCCATATACGCACTCTGGGATCAATTTCATGATTATTAAAACACACATATTTATTCAATATAGCTTGCTTTAAGGTATATATTTACATATTGTCTACTTCCACCTTGAACATTGCACCATGCATCCGGCACTCTGCCGAGCGCTTCTCGAGGGCACTTTGGTAACTAGTACACAAACGTACAGACAGCTGTAAGTGGGCCTCCACTGACTGCTGGAGAACAATGGCTTCGCCAAATCACACTTTCTTTGTGGTGAAGCTAACTTTGCTCTTGCAACAGTACCAGCTTATCTAAAATTCGACACTGTTCTTTAGAAGTGCAGCTTGTTCTATCCAGAGCAGCCAAAAACGAAAACATGAGGAACAGCACCTGGACAGGGTAAGGCACAATTGCAGCACTTCTCGATAACAGTGCCGGATTCTCTATTTGCCTACACATAGAGAAAGCAAAACACTGGAGCCAACTTACCAGTAGCTTCACTGCAGAGACACTGTGTTTTAAAAGACGACGATGCAAAAGCCCCACCTAGAGCTGTCACTGTGTTTCAGTGCTAGTTTCATAAGCGCCTGCGGAAGGCACTCTGTGGAGGGCCGGCCACGTTCATGGTGCACGTGTTCAGGGTGGAATGGACGACTTAGTACATCTGTTCAAGTACTAACAAACTGTATGTGGGCTGTCACTCAGCATGGTCTACAGAGTATACAGCAATCTGCATTTTTAGCAATCTCCAGCGTCAATCCTAGATTTGGCCCACTGGTACGTCGATGTGGAGCACCCTTCCAGCACCCATTTGAAAGGGTGTTATGACATCACAGCACCTTTCTTTAAAGGGTGCACTCATTACACCCTTCAAATTTTTTGCTCTGCACCCTTTCCTTAAGGGTGCTGAGCTCTGCACCCTTTCTCAGCACCCTTTTTTGAACACCCAATAGGGAGCAAAGGGTGTTCGTCTGGCGACAAGCTCATTTACACCCTTAAGGGTCAGAATTGGTTTAGTGTGTAGTTTATTCTGCTGGCGCATACAGCACTAGTTTAAATACTAATATAGGTTGCACTTAGTCTTGCACCAGTGTAAAATTTCGATACGTATTTCCTTCATGTGCACCAGACCACATATATGCGTGGTTCAACATCATTCCAGAATTTTTATGTGCGCCTTTATTTAAACTTCTAAGCGAGCACACCCGAAAGACATGTGCGAAATTTGGCGACTCGAACAATTCTGGTTTCAGCACTCAACCTATCCGATAGCGCCGTTATCCACACCTCTTCATGTAAAGGAACTAGTTAAAGCGCGCAAGATTCACACCCTCAGTTCGCTGATTCCCTGGTTTTCTCCAGGTGTTGTCGTTTCCCCAAGTAAACAGAATAACAAAACACACTAAATTGTACGCATTTGAAGCGGCGTGTTAAATCATATTTATGCATACTGATTGTGTCACGTCTATCTCTAGATGTTGCAAAGTTGTAGTATTCAGAGCTCTCGAGAAGAAACAAAAGAGACCAATTCGATGACGCAACAATGAGCAGCCAACACTGAAAAAGACGAACATACAACAGCCGTACTTTAACCAGATTGCTTTGCGTGCATAAACATGCCTCGTTCCTACTATGAATATACTACATTCTGTATTTTTTCCAGTTTTCAAGAATACCACTCAAATTACAGGAACTGTACAGTATGCTTTGCGTTCCTGCGTTCCATTCACCGGTTGTTTTATACACAAAAGTAATAAAAAGTACAATACTGGGTGTGTAAAAATATTTTCTTGCTGCCCAAAAAGCAGGCACTCGTATTCCGCTAAATTTACAGAGTCTGACGAGGTGACGAGAAACAACAAAAAAAAAACAACGAGCGACAAGTCTCATCCAGCTGAGTTCTCCTCAATTGAAGTAAGAGAACTTGTCTCATGAATCCGCGCAAGAAAATGGTTGCGGATACAAAACTATGCTTTAAAAATGCTGCCCCGGGGTGATACTTAAATAGAACCGATGAGCGAGCGACACCCTGTAGTTCAGCGCAATAAAGAAATCATGCAGTCGGGGAAGAATCCCATAGTGCTTTTGACATTTATCTTTGGTATGGGGAGAGGGAAGGGGCTGGAGGATTTACTTGAAAGAACTACACGCTCTTTTTCTCTGGGTACCATTTTGGGGGGGGGGGGGGGATTACAGCAGCTGCACAAGCACTTGAAGAGCTTACAAACTAAAATATTTTCATCTGAACGATGCTTCTTGAGCTTGAAGATTACGTGTCGTCAGAAAACATAACGAATCAGTCAAGGTCTGCTCAATTTAAATCAGTGATGCATTTTCAACACGAACACTGCGAACGTTGGCCAAAAATAAGAAACTGGGGAAGCACACACGAGTAAGATCAAGCCGAGTTAAACAGCGTGTCACATCCTAGTGCGCCAAACGGCATGCGAGTGCTATGACGCACTAGCTTTACATTACTCGTTTTAGGGTATCAACTTCCAAATTGATTCCATATATTCAGTGTGCAAATACATTCTTTTGCGGTGTAGTTGGTAATTAAGATAATTTTTTTGTTTATTCCCGTTTTTTTTCAGATAGATCATTTTTTTCTGTGTTTGTTCATTTCTACCTCAAGTTTTGAGTCCTCGTAGGGAGAGATGACTAGCGATGCTTGACAAATAGTAGTTGATGATAAACAAACAAATAAAAAAACTGCTGCACACTACCAACAACAAGCAGCTCCAGACGAGTAGTAGGGTCTTCCTACCAGTCGATAGAACGCCACGGTGTCAATTCCGTGTGGCTGCCCCATTTCGGTGCCACGGAAATGAAAATGACATTGTATTTGGAAGACTTAAAGCAGCATTCTTGTAACCGTAACTGAGCAATTACCTTCAACAAATGGTTCTCCTAACAGTTTCGGAACGATAAATCTTATACTATCAGGACTGCCCGAGTGTTATGTTTCATATAAGAGTATAAAAAATAGCTAACACTTCTTGTATAGATATTGAGTTTTACCTAATGCTTGGAAGTCCCCGAAGCCGCAATAATCAAGGAACTTGAAGTCTACACGTGATATGTCAGTTCACCTTACCAAACAAAGTTTAACGCAAGCAACATGCCCTTGAAGACTCCTGCGCAAAAGTGCGGTCGCACATATTTCTCACAGGAATGTAGAGAATGCTGTATTGGTGTAGATATTCGTACATGCTATTCCTAACGCATCTCTATTTCAGTTCTACTAAAGAGAAAATTTTGAAAATAATATCAATACTTCGTTTACCTTCGCAGTGCTACCACCATATTATTCTGGGGCACGACCTAGGGCAGGGCTTGTGAAAGTTTGATCATCTGGTGTTTAACTTGCGCTGACATCGTACAGTTCACGAGCGTATAGCATATCACCTCCATCAAAATGTAACCACAGTGGCGTGTATCCATCGCACTTGTCCATAAAGTCCGCCATAATTTTCATAAGGGCATGACATCGTGTTTCTCGGATCGGGTGAATATCAAGTAATATGAAGTGTATGTGCATGTACGAAGAATAAAAAAAAAACGATTGTAATCATTTACTCAATGTTTCTTCAGCAGACCAGTTCATTTTCAAGAGTAGACTTGGCAAGTGTACAGTCCCAACATTTATGCACGTTCGTTTTGACATAGGTGCGGGGAAAGGGCTCTCTTTTAATTACAATGAAATGACCACTGCTCCCACAGAACAAACAAAAATGGCCACTTTTAGAAACAGGTGATAGTAGCGATTAGGCAGAAACAAACAAAAAAAGAAAGATAGAAACGAACAGCGGTAGCAAAGAGAGAAAGAAAAAAACGAACGCTCTTCACCGCGTTACCAGCGGATTATTTTTTGGATCACTCGCGTAAAGACCGACGCCATTAAGCGACGTTCCACGACGACGACCTATTTTTACTCTTGAATGGGCATTTAGGGTGTTTGCGTAAATAAACTGAAATAAATATTCACATTATGACGAATGTTACGTACACGCACAGGCAAAAAGTTGGTTTATGTGTTACTACTGAAAACACAGAAAGTCTCTCGCCTAATTAAAGGAAACGTGGGAGACATCATCGAAGTCATTTTTCTTCTTGTTTTCCAGCAAATCATGCCAATAAAAAAAATGAGACGCACTTTTTGGAGTCTTGCGGCGTGCTTCTATGAAAACGCTCAAGAGGACGAGCACGAAAGTTTAAGAGTTATTAACACACGCACACAGACAGACATACAGGCAGCGCAGATTTGAAGCAAAGGCACAATAACTTAATAGCATCATTTATTGAAATCAGATAGTTGTTCTTTCTTACACAATGCATAACCTATCTCACGCTACCACGCATGAGATTCCTGACGGGCGAACACCTATGGTGCGAGGTTGCGAATGATCCAGGAGACGTAATTATTCGAGCGTCCGCTATCAACCTCATGAACCACTCTGAAGACCCTTTCCATTGAACACCCATATTTCTATCTTGAGTAGTTTTAACTTCGCCCCTTTCATTTTCTTGTCTCCATTTCCCCTTTTGCTCCACGAAAGCAACATTCATGCTACCATCTTAAGGTCACAAGGTTGGTCGAGAACGCTATGGCGTTGAAAGCGTTATTTACATACCAATACGTACAGTGTCTACTGACGTGATCAGTTACATTCGTTCCAGACATACAGGTAAGAAATCGTTTGAACAACCACAGTAGAATACCTTAAGGCTTTGTGACGAGTGAGTGTCATCTTAAGGACTGAAATTATTTGCTTTTTGAATGCGCTTAAGCATGGAAGTGACGTAGTCGTTCATAAATGCCGATTGACCGCAGAGTCATTGGCAGTGGCTTCATCGCTTTGTCCGAAAGCTCCATTTTTCCGCCATTCGCTAATTGACTGCTGGGAAAGCGACTGGTCATGGAAACGTGATATATTTTATAAATCTTTCACTCATTCTTTTATTTCTTGCCTTTCTGTCTGCCCTTACTCCTTCCCCAGTGCGGGGTACGAAACCGGATAATTTTTGTCTGGTTTCTTTTTTCTCTCTGCCTTTTCCTTTCGCCCCTCTGTGTAGGTGTGTGTGCGTGTGTGTGTTTGTGTTTTCGATATAATAAATCGTAAACGTATGGGAAGGAGTACCACGGTATCTTAATGTTTCTTTCTAAATTTAGCTGGCCATTTCCTCGGTGCATCCACTCGACTAAAAGCGCTATATAGCCGTGTGCCTCTCGAAGCATGCAAATGTCCTTGTCCCAATTTTTCCTCACCATTTCATTGCCACAGCCCTCCTATAGAAACCTGCCAATGGCACAACCCAGTTACGGCATATGACTATGCAGAAACATGCATTACCCACACTAGCTGCAATTCTCGTCCGGATTCCCGGACTTTTTGACGACAGCAAAAAAAAAAAAAAAATACGCTATTTCACAAAATCCGTGCCACGTTCCCGCTTGAAAAAGACATTGCTATGCCTGTACGTTTCGAACAGGCTCACACTGCTTCAGTAGATGGTCTGAGACATAAAAGACCCGCGTATAGAATGTCTCCGGTCTCCTGCGTATGAATCGTGCGTATAATGGCCCTGCATGGGTGCACCATTTGAATAGCGGCTGCAGCACGTGCGCAATGAGATTCATCACTTTTTTAATGACCCATTCGAAAATAAGGTGCGGCTTGTACATAGACGTTTCCTATTATTATTACGTTGTCATGAAAACAGTCTTCATTACAATCTTACTTAATCGTAGTGGTTAGAGAGAAGTCTATAGTAATGTCATTCACTACATGAGCCACCTCCTGCCATGCGGTACCTTTATTTCAACTATATATATATATATATATATATATATATATATATATATATATATATATATATATATAAAGTGGGTGAAAAGAGAACTTGCTGCTGTGGGCAGGATCCCACGGCAAGTTATCTTTTCACCCACTTTTCTTTCTTCTCATTCACATTACAATTGGCCTAATAACTTCCTCTATACCTTCCTTGGCATTAATGTCTTTAGATCTCAATAATATTGTGTAAAAACACGAAACACGAGCCCTTAAGTATACACTTGTTTCCCTTATATATATATATATATATATATATATATAGTTTTCCATTAACATACGAGGAAACCTAACATGCGATTCCTCTAATGTGGTATACCTACTCGAATGCAACGTGTGTGGTATGCAGCACATCGGACAAACAGAAACACCATTTAGGATACGCTTCAATAATCACAGAGCCCATGCGAAATTAGCCCCAAGTCTACCTCTATCAAAACAACTCAATCTTCCCGACCATGCATTCGACAAACTATCAGTGACGCTCTTAGAGACGGGATTTAAATCAAATCGAGAACGTGAACAACGAGAGTCATACCTTATCCACCGATTTAACACCCTCGATAGAGGAATAAATGAGAATCCTGGTACACTTGCAGCAATTAAAGCATTAGAAAACAATAACGGCAACAATGAAAGTAGTAACTGAGTTCACGGCACTGCAGCTGCGAAGGACACTGGACAACCCAAAACAATTCCAAGTGTAACTACTCTTCCTAAGTGCAGCTGTCGTCTGTTTTCTGATTTATTTTACTAACCAATCAATTGTGCCATGCATGACATGCCCAACAGCAACCCTGTGCACAGCCGGGAGGCCCCCACTACACGCGTAATCCAGAAGCGGGCAAGGAATTCGCATTGCTTCCACTTGCACAGCCTACCGCATTACGGGGCACCCCTCTCTTTACGACGAAATGTTGACAGGGCGCGGAGTAGTTAAAGGCTTAGAACTTCCTAAAATGCCCGCTTACCAGCCTATGCCACAATACGCGGCACCCCTCCTTCTACGACGAATTGTTTACGGGACCCCGAGTAGTTAAAGCTTAGGACTTCCTGAAAAACTCTTTTTTGCCCCACACCGAACCGCCAGTGCCAGGAGGGGCCGTCTGACCGGGAGGAATGCGTTAGTGAACGGAAACATACACAGACCGCTGACATCAGAAAGGTGAAGGGGAGAAGGGGGAGAGAGATGAAGGGGGAAGTGGAGGGAAGAGTGGAGGGGGGAAGTGGAAGGAAGAGTGGAAGGGGGGCACCCGAGGGGCGTCCGCCGTATATTATTTCTCTCTTCTTCTCTTTTTTCTTCTTTTTTCTTTCCTTTTTCTTTTTTTTCTTTTACTTTTCTTTTATCCTTTTTTTCCTTTTCTGTGTTTTCTTCCTCTTTCATTGCCCTCCGATTTGAGATTGTATAAAGCTGAGCACCAACAAACTGTATGTTTAATCCTGATGAAGGCCAGACTCTAGGCCGAAACATCGAAATAAACCACGTTGTGACCGCTCACGGAGGATCTACTGCACTATATATATATATATATATATATATATATATATATATATATATATATATATATATATATATATATATATATATATATATATATATATGTATATATATATATATATATATGTGACGTATGAAGCGATGTTTGGTAGAAGCTGAGAAGGAAGAAGTGAGAGAACGGAATAAACATGGCGTATGAGCCAGGCCACGTCTCCCGCATCTAGCGTCACACCAGTCGACAGGATGAAGACCTCCCAGCCACTTTATCAGTGTCTCATCATCGACGCAGTTCTCCACAAGACGCCCTGACCATACATCGACTACGGAATCATCTCCTAGCCACACACAGAGACCAGCATCATGACGGAATCATCGACTGACCTTCCCATCCCCAAGTACACCGGAGCAGCGGACGATGGACCTGTACAGGACTGGTTCGACCTGTTCGAGTTCCACGCTACCGCTGCATCTTGGTCGGAACGGGAAATGGTTACGAACTTCAGCGACTACGTCCCCGGTGAGGCATTTAAATTTTACCTCACCCACATATTCGACAACGATGAGTCTTGGCAAAAGATAAAACAAGAATTGATCGTTTGGTTTAAAAAATACGATGACGACTACGACGAAGACTTGCTTGTAACCCACCATCCACAGACAGCTGCACTCAGTCGTCAATTTTACAGGAAGTCTTCAACCATTCGAACGCACAACAAGATTCGACCTCTGACAAAAGACGAAGTGGCACACGAGTTCAGTGGCAGACGACAACGCGTATTTTGGGAAAAACACGGCCATCGAGCGCGCCTCCCTTCTCCACGAAAGTCGGCATTTGCGAAGTCATCGCTTCAGCATATGACCCGAGACGTTGCGCAACCACCTGATGCCGTTCACTCTTCGTCTGGCATACGTGGTCCACCACCTGGGTTTTCATCACACGGGTCTTCAAGCGCTCCTAACGCTCACCACTTGCCTTATAAGGACGCCTTGCTCATGGTAGACCAGCTGACGCATGAAGAAAATACCGAACAACGTCATGACTACTCGGAGAGTGAAAATCCTGGTTTTACATCACTTCGCTCTTTCGTCGCTCACAACGCCCACCTCGCGTCTCACACGCCCACTATGGTCGGGATAGAGCTTCGGAACTCCGAATATACTCAGCCAAGTCCAGGGCCAACCATCCACATTCATGCGTCAGAACAGCTTACCTCCAAAGTGGCGGACACAAAGAAACAGCCCCAAGTAAAATCTGACCAAACCAAGCCTCTCGCAGCGTCACCGTCGAGTTCACAGCAACCCGAGAGCTCAACCAACACAGGAGGCTCGGAAGAATCAACTCCGAAGCTATGCCCTGTGTCAGGAACGCCCATCAAGAATGGCGTTGCAACAGCCTCAGCAGATTTTTCTGCTAATTCTGGCACACTATCTTCATTGCCTGGCTCATACGCCATGTTTATTCCGTTCTCTCACTTCTTCCTTCTCGGCTTCTACCAACCATCGCTTCACACGTCACACGATTCACGTCACACGAGACAAGGTAAAGCGACCGTATACTGAAAGGAATCTAGAAAATTTCACCAAAAAACTGAACCTATACACGCCTTTCCCAAGTGCAATGAAATCGGCAATTACAACGTGTTCACTGAACCACAACACTTCAGATTTTACAGAACCACCCAAATGCCTTGATGCATCGTGTCACACACAAGGCCCAAATGGTTTTGAGCGTGTGACGGAATTTGCGTGTGACGAGCTGGTGAATCCTCGCAAAACCAGCCCCCACCCTGACGTTCCTGACCAGGGTCGTTCGACAGACACTGTCAGCCTAACTACGCTGCAAAAAGAAATACATACGCCATCAGAACCACCTGAAGCCATGTCTGTTGTGCTCTCACCGTCAAGTGCTAACACACATGTGAGTCAAAGCACTGCAGGAATTTCGAATCCACCAACGCCGGCGCATTGTCCACTGACAGAAGCATTTACAATCAAGGATGACTCACAACCATCTTGGGAGCGTTCTCATCAGCCTGTCACGCTGCTTTCATCGCAGGACAAGCCTGGCAGTACAGTCTCGACTACAGACAATCTACTGATCACATCACCATCTAAAGAAAAGCAGACTCATGTTCCTGAAAGAGGCCCATCTGACGAACTTTCACAAGAAGACGAGCAATTTCAACAAAGGCAACTCCACGAACTCCAAGAACTGCAACGGCTACTCGAACAAGAACAACGATCAAGTGAAACCTCCTCACGAGTACACTTGTGGCTGAAAGATCATCAGAGACAACATCAATTAAAGAAGCAAAGACGAAGTCGATGCCTAAGCCATCTTCGCAGAAAGCAACGTCGACAAAGTTTTCTGCACCAGTTCTCAACGCTGTGTCTACGATTCAACAAACTGAGAGAAGACCACAGAAAGCTACGAAAGAGACGTGCAGCTACCACGTGTACAATGAAGGAACAAAGGCATCATACCATCAGCTTCAGTTCTCGCACATGCAGGCTGCAAGCACTCGTTCTGTCTCAGCCACGACACAGAAAGCAGCGTCTACGACGGAGAACTCCGTGCCTACGACATCCGACTCTCAAATGCTACAAGTACTTCGACCCTTGTTCATTCATGACGAGAATCGCTGTGTCATCAGTAATTTCTACGTTCAAGGCGTGCTTCAGTTGGCCAGAACGCAACAGTCAACCTCGCCCACCAGAGTTGTCATAAAATTCATCGGACTGCTCAATCGGCCTTGAAGATTTCGTGAGATTGTGGAACTCCGTCTGGACGTGAAACTGTGAATTTGGGCATTGTTTTGTTCATTCACTTCTTTAATTTGTTATAGTTTGTAACCAGTGCCATCTTTCAGGGGGAGGGGGAATCGTGTGACGTATGAAGCGATGGTTGGTAGAAGCCGAGAAGGAAGAAGTGAGAGAACGGAATAAACATGGCGTATGAGCCAGGCCACGTCTCCCGCATCTAGCGTCACGTATATATATATATATATATATATATATATATATATATATATATATATATATATATATATATATATATATATATATATATATATATATATATATATATATATATATATATATATATGTGTGTGTGTGTGTGTGTGTGTGTGTATAATAACAATATTATTACATGTAAAAGTGCATTTATTATAACTGTATTTTACTATTACCATACCACTATAGCGGACAGGTTAGCTGACATAAATGCCTTAAAAGGTCTAATGACAACCTAATAAACAAAAAAGAACATTATAAAGAAAATTTAGCAGATCTCAGTCATTGTGGGAATCATTCCCTGTAACGCATCCAACGAGTAGCTGCATTTACTAACTGTATTATACTTGAGCTAAGCATTAAGGGTCGACAGAGGCGCTAAGTAGGGGTCATAACCATATACGCTTCTAATCTTACTATGAGCAATACCTTAAGTACAAACATTTTCACGGAGTATAGGTTTAAAAGACAATGGTTTTCTAACTGCTAAAGCTTGATCTTTTACAAATTGGGCATGTATTCTGCTCAGAACTCATTTCGTCATGAAAAAAAAAACAGGAAAGTTCTTCACACGGTGGGCTCAAGAAGTATTAGATTTTACAGCTTATATCGTACAACTAGCGCAGAAAGATATATATAGATTTGCTACGCATCTTGAGCTTGGAGTAGGGGCCCATCAAGGTGACAGCAGAGCAGATGGCGTCGAAAGTTTTATTTTATTTTTTGTGTATTTTCTGAGCGAGATGAGCGAAACCTAAAACTGAGTTCAGATGAAAACTTACTTTCAAAAACGTTTTTTTTTTCGCATGCAATGGTGTCACGGAACCCCATAAACGGCTATGTGGAAACCCATTTGCCATCCACTGTCCTAGTCTCTTCAGTCACGATTTATGTTGCCCGGTCAGAAACGCGTCCAATTCGTGTGGCATAATTCCAAGGCCATAAGTATTTCATCTCATTAGAAAATGAAGGAAAGCATTGTTCTGTGTGACGTATAGTAATTAAAGTTAATAAGGTGTAATTTATTATACAACAATTCTACCACCAGTCAGCTTCAGTATTTGCATCAAAATAAGCTACTATTAGGGGCGAAATGCATGCACAGCTATTGTTTGGTTGAATTACTTTCGAGCGAAGAAAAAACCTTTCACGTTGGTCTTGCAACGCACCCCGTTGAACCATCGTCCAACATCGTAAATCCTCTGGGGCAATACGCAGCATAATGAAATTAAATGATCACCAGTTGCCCACTCAGAAGGCCTGCATGAACGTGTACAATAAGTTCCAAGCTATTTGATGACACTTGCGCTACGTGACGTGCCCTTGAAGTTGGCTTGGACATTCGTACACACCGTGACTGAAAAGGCTAGGGTATGGAGACGAGCAGTGCGAGAAGAAGGCCCGTTTGGCAACGCAATTCACCGCGAAAGGGGGGAAATGCGAAGAAACGTGACAAATCAAAAGGCCTGTGTCGGAATGGAAGCGGCTTGTAAACGCAGGAGCGAAAAGCGTGTTTCATATCTTGTGCGAAGCGAATCGAACAAAATGAGTAGAAACCAAGAAAGTGTGGTTTGCAGCTTGCTGTTGCCGCCTATCGAAATAAGGGCGGGCTTATGGCCGCGAGAACCCGAACTCGGTATTGTGAGGCGAGGCTTTATTCCTGCAGCAATACCACTGTCACCTGTCTTCGCACATTTCTATTCTATTGTCAACTGACTTCAATTCCATTGTTTCAGGTTACATTTTCAAGGTTTAGCCCCGGGCAGTGTGCAAAATAAGCTTCTGGCTTCTTTATGAAGCACTAGGATACCTCCGATACAACATCAAAGGACACAACTGTCTTCGTTCCATCTGAAATGGAAAGAGATGAATAGCATATTTCTGTGAAAGAGCTACTTTTTCCTTATTGGTTAAAATGTTCACCTTTTCATTGCGTGCTATTGTTTGAACTGAAACTAAGACATTGTAAATGATGACTGGGACACTGCGAGATAGCGATCCCGTTATTTACCAATCGTATTCACAACCATAATGTCTTTTGTCTGAAACCTCTGTACTTATGCTCAGTCGCACAATATAATACGGGGCACGCGAATGCGTTCCCACACTGCCGTCAGCGCCGTCTTGTGGCAATTCGGTCTACGGTCCATAGGATATAGCTCTGTCGAACGTGCGGCCAGAGTGAGGCCCTACATTTCAGACCCCTCGCAGCAGCACGATGCAGACGGCAATTCAGGTGCGCCCTCGTGTGGTCAGTACATTTTTGTGGCCGACTGTACTACTGGCGATTAAGTACACCAGCCTGAGGCAGTGATTATAACATTGTGGATTGAAAATACTGCAAGAAAAATGTAGGCTCGAAGGAACACTTAAACATACGCCTGTGCCAAGTGTTCTTTCTTGTCCACGTTTTTTTTTTTTTTTTGCTCTGCATTTTTATGCAATAGCATTAAAGAGCTCGTTTCCCAGAAATTACGGTGCGGGCGTCGGCGTCGTCCACTGAGAGGGAAAAATCTGTACCTTCACCATGATTTAGAAACCTAGAAAGAAGCGAATGAAATGAACAATAAAGCGTTTGGTTCGAGAGAGAATGAAACCCACACCGTCTGTCTGGAAAGCAGGTGTTTTACCACAAAGCCACAATAATTCCTGAAACTCCTTAAAAAAGAGAGAGAGGAAACACTATATGAATATCATGTTTTCTACAAAGTGCTGTTGTATGAATCTGTGGCAGAAGCGTAGCATCTAGTCAGGCTTCAATAAAAAAATGCGGATTCCTGTGAGTGAGTGTTTTAGAGGCCCACCCATTTGCTGAGACGCTCACTCATTACGGATCATCACCAGCTGCGAAATTTTCAACAAATGGACTAGCTGCGTAGGTTCGCGTATTGCCTTGTGCCGGCATAGTGAGACCGTCACAAATTTGAAAGTAGATGAATTCTGGAGTAGTTGGTAATGCAGAACTATACCTGCAGTCTACAGGTATTTCAGGTTAGCTGTAAACGGCAAATGTTGCGCGTACAGGCGTCCGTTAACGTGTGGCATGGATGAGGCATGTACCGAGATGCGAAGCTAGACTATAGCAGTTGAGAAGGCGGTGTACATGAGGTCCGATTTCACTATCACATTCTGAACTTGAAGTCAAAGCTCAAGCGCCCGCCAAGTTTTTTTCATCCAGCATGCTGCACCAACTTGCCTATATCGAGCTCATTCTGGAATAATCTTAGCCACAACCAAACAATGACTCCTGTGGTATCAGCGGTAATTGTCCCAGTAGGTATAAAACACGCTTGCAACGTCATGATTCTTTTTAAAAATTTCTTTTCAATTATGACACTGAGACGTCATAAATACATTTAACCAGCAGATAAGTCCAAGAAAACCAGCGAAGTTATTCTGCTACGCCTAGGCTTCCTGAAATTTTCGGACCAGAGTTCTAAACGGATGGGACGTTTTGTCAATTCTGGTAAGCAAGCATTTTGTCTTCTGTAGCATCGTTGCCAGCTCAGAAACACGAAAATGGTCGAAAATATGACAAACTCGCCCAACATAGGGCGTGAGCAAAGGTCAATAAAAGGAGCCAGAATTAGCCTTACATTTGAGAGGATAAGTGCCACGTTCTTATTTAGGTGAATAAAAGCAAGAGCATTTTTCACGGAAAGGTCAATAAGTACAGAAAGAACTATTCAAAATTATAATAGCTGACATTAAAGCACAATTGGGCAATGCAGCAATCATTTCAAGCTGAATGACGAAGTTTATTGCGATGTCTACAAATGAGTTTCTTCGTGTGTATTAAGTGGCATGCGTAAAAGTTCTAGAAGTACCAGCCTTGTGGAGACGAAAAAACTTTTTACTTCATTAGTGTGCTCGAAATAAGTTTCTGATATTATCATCAGGTCATAGTCACATGCGAAATAATTTCTCACGTGATGACGATATCAGTGCAATTTTTATTCCCGATTCAAATTCCGCACCGAATTCCGAAATGTTACAAAAGCGGGTCCTCAGAACTCCGGTTTCTAACGTCAATGAGTGCATAGCATCCTGTATGTGAAGCACATTCGATTGTCCTTCTAGGTTCCGTTTTCAGTTTATGGCGTCGTTCAGCCATAGGTAGTGTGCAAACTGAGACCTCATGAAAATTTCTTTCATACTGCCCAGCCACGTATCTAAAAGCATTTTTTTTGTGCAATGCAAGTGCTAAATAAACTAAATTTTTGGGAGCTGGAAACGTGCCTTAGTCACGCGATTGGGACACTGCAATCTTGGAAACCACCCACTATGACGTCACTGAATATTTTTATTTTGGTTCATATTAAGAGAACAGGCAGTTAGTCAAAATATAGTCAAGTAGCCAAGACGTTTCTTGTTTCAGAACCAGCCTAAAAAAGCATCGAAACCTCTTGCAAGGTCTAATTTTGGTCTGCAGTAGCAAAGGTAAAAATATGTGGCATTATATGAAGCTGTTATTTATGTTAAGAAGTTATAACGCCAATAAAATTTCTTTATATTTGACAATCGCGCGAGTATGAACGCCGTAACTTGAGCAATATTGGTGGGTGCTGCGGATGGGGTTGGCTGTTCGGGCTATCGCTAGGTGCCGTTTGGGGTATCGTTACGGCGGACAAACAGACAGACAGAAAGACAGATAGACCGAAATTTTTGCGTCTAAGTACCCCAAGAAAGACTCTCGTCTTTAAAAATAAAAGGGGACAAAGTACAACTTGCCAGTTGTTTAGGGACAGCCAGTATATTGCTGTGTAGGGACAGGCAGTGCAAACGTACAGCTTCAGCCAGTAACGCATAGCGACTCCATCCTTCATTTAGTATTTGCCATTTCGTTCACTAACCGCTCATTACTCAATGCGTTCTCACTCAAACTGACAGCTTGATGAATTCGAAATTATAACTATCTCTAAATTTCTTCAACTGGCTTTCTGGGTTGCCAATACAACATTATCTTCTAAGGTGCGATAGCCAAGCATGCACATACGTTAAGTCTATTTCTGAAACGTTTGTCCAGCCTAGGCTATACGTGCCGGTGCTATTTGACTTCATTGTCAAAGTAAAAAGAAGCACTCTATATACAGTACCATTCGAGATGCCCAACACTTCTTTGCATGTGCTCTCCTGCAAGCGCGAGCATTCCATAATTCACAAAGAAGCACGAAAAAAAGAGAGAATAATGATTCTTCCTTCGCTAGTGGGGCTGTGAATAAGAATATAAAAATACTACAAAATTGCTTAAACACTAGCAATGTTCTAGCATTTCGCAAAAGAAGAAAGCGACAGCGCTGGCCCTTGACTCGCAGGACTCGAAGCTAAGTGCATCCGATGATGGAGCACGCAATAAATCTTTCCCCCGCACAAGCGAATATTAATAAGCTGGTACGACACTTGAGCCTCTCGCAGCATGGGATGTAACAGATGCCTCTGCCGGCGTGACCATAATTTGTTACGGTGGTGTTTGACCGGAGATAGCGATAGATGTCGCATGCAGCGCTATTTTGTGCAGCATACTTTGTTTTTGCCGTGATTCTTTTCTCTCTCTAGTCCAGTGAGAAAGAGCTATAACCAACGAGCTGCATGCTTGTGGCGTTAGCTTTTATTGTGCATGTGTTTTATTTGCTACTTGGTCTGAGGAGAAATGGCGCTTTCTTCAATGTTCGAGAAATTCGCTGTGATTCCCCTGCATGCGTTGAGTAAGCAAACTGCAAAAACCAGGATCTGAAAAGCCGTGTTAGTTCAGGCGCAATGAACGCAAAACTTTAATGTATCAAGCGCTTTATTGTTGTCCTATCTATCTATCTATCTATCTATTTATCTATCTATCTATCTATCTATCTATCTTTCTTTTTTATCAAACTTTTTTATCAAACTTTTATGTCACTAGCAATATTTGCTGAACGATTTCACAACAATTTATACACTCGCAGCCAAGTATTTGTCAGCAAAATTCCTTTCCTTCGTACTGCTTGTAGTAACGGTGCTCGACCGCTCACCCAAAAGTGACGGCTTCTATACCGGCCAAGGCAGTCACACCGCGATAAAACTGAAATAATCTAAGCCCGTGTGCTGTGCAATCTCAGTTGACGTTGCCAAACACCAAGGGGCCAGAATTGACGAAACCCTGTACTACGGTTGGTCTTATCATTCATGCATGTTTCAGGAACGTGTAACACGTGGTATCAATATTATATTTATTATTATTATTAGATGCGGAAGCATCTTATACTCGCGCCTTGTAGTGCGCCGTCCGCGCCGTCCGCACCGCTTCTCGAACATTCGACAGCTGACGCGCGCGCATGCGCTGTCGCGCCGTCGCCCACCATCTGTGCCGCGCGCGCTTCTCCTTTGAGAACATTCGACAGCTGACAGCGCATGCGCCGTCGCGCCGTCGCCATCTGTGCCGCGCGCGCGCTTCTCCTTCGAGAACATTCAACAGCTGACAGTGCATGCGCCATCGCGCTGAATATATACTCAAGGTCGGCGCTCGCTCGCTCAGTTGCCGCTCGTCGGTTGGTTTGTACGGCGCGTCGACGTCCAAGGTCGCGGTGAAATGAATTCCAACGAATCCACAAACACAATGATCGACGTCCCTTCGACCAGCGCCGTCCTTTCGCATACGTGTGTACGTGTTCACTCATTTAACACCCCCTCCTACAACCACGTTAACCAATTTAGCCATCGACCCAAGTAGGTCGCAATTTAACACCCCATTTCACAACCACGTTAACCAATTCAGCCATCGACCCAAGTAAGTCGCACTTTAACACCCCGTTAACCAATTATATGCTCCGCATCCTCCTCAGTGTTCCCCCGAGGAAAGCTGCGGGCAATTTTTATTACAATTAGGGTGTAAAATGTTTTTGTTGCGGAGTTGCAAGGACACGGCCTGAAACCATAAGTATTGTAAAATAATAATAAAAAATGACAGCATATCTACGCGGTGAATATACAGGGGGAATGATGAAGAGTGGGGCAAAGCTGAGTCCGCATGCCGCTGCCGCGCCGCTTCGGCTGCCCGTTGTCGTACGGCAGGGTCCTCGCGGCACGCTTTGGCCTCGCGCATCCGCATGTCGGGGCCCCTCCTTCGACCGCGGGCCGCTGCCCTGCTCGCACACCGCTCAGCAGCCTTGTCCATCCTCCACCGCCGATCCTCTGAATGCGCGCGTGCGCCAAGAGGCGATTTGGATGGATGGATGTATCCGGCTGTGCTCTTTAGAACGGGTGGTGGCTCACGCCACCTAGCCATAAAGTTAAGTACTATAACTGTGTGTTTAAGGATTAAATTCCACTCGCGCCTCGATTGTAGCCACCAATCAGTTAGCCCCCTCCTGGTTATTTCTACCCGTTTAGAGTCTATTTTGCCTTCACTGTGCCTAAACCCCAATTCTTTGAAAAATTCGGCGCCATTATCTTCGACTATAGGGCGGAGCCCTTTGCAGAACATTATCAAATGTTCAGCCGTTTCTTCCTCGTCTCCACACGTGCTACATACCGTGTCTGTGCCTTCGTATTTCGCTCGGTACGTCTTTGTCCGCAATACCCCCGTTCTAGCCTCGAAGAGCAGAGAACTACCCCGAGAATCATCGTAGATCTTTTCCCTTGCAATTTCCCGCTCTGAAGCTCGGTAGGTATCCAGTGATTATTTTGTAAGCATTCCCATCTTCCGCATGTCCCTCTCTGTTTACTTCACCTTCCTCTTATCGATTGTTTCCTTTTGGCTTGGTATTCTGCCGTTATCTAAATACTTGCTTGACAGTTTTCGAGCTCGCTTCCTCCATTTAGTATCAACATTCTTTATGTACAAGTAGCTGAAAACTTTCCTATCCCAACGATCCTTTCCCACTTTTCTCAATCACTCCTTCAATTCTATCTTTCTGCTAGCTTCCCTGCACTCAAACGATGTCCATATCATGTCACCCTGTACCCCCTGATTAGGGGTATTCCTGTGTTATCCTAAAGCGAGTCTACCTATACCACGTTGTTTAATTTCCAGTCTTGCTTGAACTTCTGATTTCGTGCACAAGACCGCATTGCCGAACGTCTAACCCGGGACCAAGACACCTTTCCGAATCCCTCTCACAATGCCAGGCCAATTGTAGTTCCACAGTGCCCTATTTTTCATTACAGCTGCATTCCTGGTGCCCATAGTCATTAGGTATCTTTTGTGCTCCATTAGATACTCGGCTGCGTTATTTACCCATACGCCCAAATATTTGTACTTATCCACTATTTCTAGCGTGACTTCCTGTATCTTATGCTCATTGCCTTTGTTATCGTTAAAAATCATGATTGCCGATTTTTCCTTGCTGAACTTCAAATTCGCCCTATCTCCCTCACTACCACAGATGTCTATCAATCTCTGCATATTTTCCGTGCTGTAGGCTATTAATACTATATTATCTGCATACATCAATGCTGATAATGACTGTTCAGAGTGTTTTCTCGCTTGGAAAAAGAGAGGATGAAGCCGAGTCGACTCCTCTCTAATTTGTCTTCTAGTCCCTGGAAATACAGCATAAATAATAAAAGTTACAAGGGACATCCCTCTTGAAGCCCGCGTTGTATCTCTATAGGTTCAGATACCTGTTTTTCCTATTCGATAACTACCTTGTTACTTTTATAGGTATCATTTAGACGATTAGTTATTCCGTATTCCACATCTAGTGTGTCCAGTGTTCCCCACAAGTCTTCTTCAATCACACTATCGTAAGCTCCCTTGATATCAAGAAATACCAGCCACAGGGGCCTGTGTTTTTGTCCGCTATTTCATTACACTACATCAATGAACACAGATAGTCCTCCAACCTCCTTCTTTTACGGAACCCAGTTTGTAGCTCTCCCAGTGCCCCCTCATTCTCCACCCATGTCTGTAGTCTTTCCTTTCCTATCTGCATCACCAGCCTGTAAACTACGGATGTCACTGTTATAGGACGGTAGCTGTTTATATCGGCTTCCCCCCCACCCACTTTTTTTCTAGATCATGCTCGTCCTGCTTAGTTTCCACCCATTCGGAGCATCACCATTCATTATTGTTTTGCTCGGTGCCTCTCTTATTGTTTGCTTAGAGTTTGGTCCTAGTTTCTTTATTAGCATGACTGTTATAACCGGTCCCCGCGGCTGAGCCACGCCCCGAAATGCACGAACAGAGTGGCCAGGGCAAAAAGCGAGCGTTTATTGTCCGGCTTGGGTTTTTATGAGAACGAAAGGTAAGGGAAGGGGAAGAGGGAGATAAGATAGAAGGCGCGCGCAGCGTAGACTGGCAGCGCTTGTTTAGCGGTGGCGAACAGTTCGTGGCATTCCTTCTTCCTTAGAATTCATAACGCTCCACTGGCTTCCTGATACGTGTGGAACGTCTTAGCTCTGGGGGCGGGTGGCCCGGAAGACCGGGGCCAGTAGCCATTGGAGCTTCGCAGTCTTGTACTGGAGGGTCCGGGCTTATCTGGGGACTTGTGAGAGCCTCTGGACTCGACGGTTTTTCGATGCTTCTCCGCCTGAGCTGGTCCATTTGCCGGTGAACAAGCCCGTTCTCCGTGTCGACAGACACGATGCGTGCACCAGAGGTTGACCGGACCTTCCAGGTGTCCACTTGTCACCACGGCCGTAATTGCGAAGGTACACAGGATCTCCCGGTGCGAAGTTCCACTCGGCGCTGTCAGCAGAGTGGACCTTCCCTGTTGCTCGGCTCCTGGGAGGAAAATACATGTCTAATCGGGTGCGGAGCTGGTAACCCAACAACATTTCTCATGGTGAGCGCCCGGGCGGAAGCGGCGTGTTTCTATAGCGGCACAATGTTCTAGCCAGCGCCTTTGACAAGTCTGCGTCCCCACACTTCTTTAGTCCGTCTTTGATGGTTCGCACCGCACGGTCGGCGAGTCCATTACTCTGTGGATGTTACGGGGGTGCCCGCACGTGAACTACCCCGTTCTGTTGCAAGAACTCTTTGAACTGTAATAACTTCAGTAATAACTTCAGTAGCTTCTTCCTGGCTTCCGCCGGAACCACAGCACGATGACCCCAGTGAAGCAAGTTATGCTGCACGGACGGCTCGTTCCGCCTTTTGTGATACTCCCGCATCTCTGTGCCTTCCTCCGCAGTGCGTTGTGGCCAACCTTGGATGACGTATCTGCACACACTTGACAGTACGCCGTCTGACTGCGTGAGGGCTTGAAGCTCTTTCATGGGCACCGCCGGCTCGTCCCACTGGTCCACGACGAGGACGTACTCGGCCGGATCCTCGTCGTCCTGCAGCTCCTGTTCCAGAGATTGGGGTAACCGGCTTAATGCATCCGCGTTGAGCATAAACTTTCCCGGCTTGTACAGCAGTTTATACTTGTATGCACCAAGTAGTAGCGCCCATCTTTGTATTCTGGCTGCCGCCATGACGGGGGTCTGACGGTCGTGCCTTAACAGGCCCAGCAATGGCTGGTGATCCGTAACCAGAGTGAACTCTCGGCCCAACAGGTAGTCCCTAAACTTAGTAACACCAAATATCAAGGCTAACGCCTCGCGCTTGATCTGAGAGTACTTTCTTTCGGCAGTTGTCAGCGTTCTCGATCGAAAGCCTACGGGTCGCTTCTCGCCTTCGGTGTGATGAAAAAGTGCAGCACCAACTCCGTATGGGGACGCATCACACTCTAAGAAGAGCTCACGGTTCGGATCATAATGAGTGAGTATGGGTGCCGCGCACAACGCATTTTTCACCTGGACAAAGGCTTTCTTTTCGTTGGTGCTCCACGTCCACTTAGCGCCCTTTTTCAGCAGTTTGTACAACGGCGCTAGAATGGTAGACAAGTCGGGCATAAACATGTTATAAAAGGTTACCATGCCCAGAAATGAGCGTAGCTCGCAGACGTTCTGTGGAGAGGGGGCTAGCCTGATAGCATCCACGTTCTTTTCCATGGGATGCGGTCCGTTCGCGTCAATACGGTGACCTAGATATGTAACAGAGGGCTCGCTAACGCGGCACTTATCAGCACGAAGCTTAATGCCATGTTCACGGAAGCGCTCGAGCACAACCATCAGATTGCGGTTTTCGCTGTCACCCTCTTCCGCTATCAACACGTCATCTAGGTACGCTTGCACCCCAGGCAAGCCCTGTAGGATTGATTCAATCCGCCTTTGAAATATCGCCGGTGCCGAAGCAATCCCAAACGGGAGGCGGTTGAAGCAAAAGAGGCCCTTGTGGGTGTTTATCGCGGCCAATTTGCGAGACTCTTCGTCTAGCGGGATCTGGTTGTAGGCGTCGCGCAAATCCAAAATGCTGAACCGCTCCCCCCCCCCCACCTAATTGCACAAAAATATCCTCGATAAGAGGCAGCGGGTATTGTTCCAGCTCGCATACTAAGTTCAAAGTAACCTTGAAGTCACCGCAAATGCGAACTGTGCCGTCTTTCTTTAAGACTGGAACAATGGGCGTAGCCCATTCCGAGTGCGTCACTGGTGATATAATGCCAGCTGCCACGAGCCGATCTAATGCCTCTGAAACTTTATCCAACAGAGCGTAGGGTACCTTTCTTGCCTTGAAGAACTTTGGCGTCACTCCAGGCTTGATGTGAAGGCGCACCGGTGGGCCTTTCATGAGTCCTACGCCCTCCGTGCACAGGTCGGAGTAGCGGTCCAACACAGCAGGCGCGGGCGGAGACTCCGGGCTCGCCCCGAGTGGTGGCGCAGCTACGTGGAGTACTGCTGTGCCCTGCTCTTGTAGTTTCTGCAGCAAATCACGACCGCACAGGAGAGGACCTTCGCAGTCCAAGACGATTAGGTTGCAATCAACCTCCGCCAATTTGTGGCATACACGCATTGACAGTACTCCGAGTACGGGTAGCTTCCCCAGATAGCACGCCAGCTTTATCTTCGGCTCCTGCAACTTCGGCCATTGATGACGGTGGGCTTTGTAGGTTGCTCTAGGAATGACGCATACGGGCGAGGCGGTATCCACGTCCATCTTCAGCTTTACGCCGTTCCACGCGAACGTTTCCTGAATCGGTGGCACCAATGAATTCTTCGAAGTTGCGGACCAAAGTTGCGACGCGTTGCTATCACTGTCGTTGGCTTGGGCTGTTACATTCAACGCGTTGTCGATCCTTTGGCACATGCGTGCCAAGTGCCCTTGTTTTCCACATTTGTAACAGTGCCTCCCACGCATTGAACAGGTCGCGCGCTTATGATTACGCTTTCCGCAGCACTCGCATGGCTTTCCGTCTTCGTTTTTCTTCTGGCCTCGCGGCACCCAGCGTTGCTCTTTCATTGCCGACACTGTTACCGGGGGCGTTTCTTGATTTATGTTCTCCGCATCTAACTCTGCCCTTTCTGCCGCCAACGCAAGTGCCTCTGATTCTTGTAATGTGAACTCAGGTTTCGCGAGCAGCTGCTTTTGCAAATTTCTTGAACGTACCCCGCACACGATGCGGTACATCCTATCCAGCATCCTATCCAGCATGGACGAAAAGTTGCAGTTATGCGCTAGGCGCCGTGTTTCCACAATGAATGCGTGAAAATGCTCTTCTTCCTGCTGGTTTCGGTGGAAAAACTTGAAGCTTTCTGAAGTTTCGTTTGGTCGTGGGTCATAATACTCGCTTAGAACTTTCACTACCGCATCGTAGCCGAGTGCGTTTGGCTTCTGCGGTGCCACTCTACCGCATAGTACATCAATCGTTCGCGACCCAAGTGCGGCTACCAACAGGGCTGTTTTCCTGGCATCATAAGTGACTTCGTTTGCTTCAAAATAAGCCTCAACCTTCACGAGGTACGCTTGCCACTTATCTGTGTCGTCGTTGAGTTCCGGGGGGCGCTGACTCATGGCTGTCGATGTGGTGGCTGCTTGCCCGCCTTCAGGAAGCAGCTGGGTCTCGTTCTTTGTTGAAATCCTCGTCGCCACTGTTATAACCGGCCCCCGCGGCTGAGCCGCGCCCCGAAATGCACGAACAGAGTGGCCAGGGCAAAAAGCGAGCGTTTATTGTCCGGCTTGGGTTTTTATAAGAACGAAAGGTAAGGGAAGGGGAAGAGGGAGGGCAGCGTAGACTGGCAGCGCTTGTTTAGCGGTGGCGAACAGATTGTGGCAGGGATGCCATCAGGGCCTGTTGATGTGATATTAGGAACCCTTTTCTCTGCCCTATTCCACTCTCTTTGTCCCAGTGGCGCCACTGAGCTAATTGGTTCATCCTCATCTGGTACGGTGCATGCAGCCTTTTCTTGGAGTTTAAATTTTTCTGTCATCATTGTTTATGCACTTTTTGTTGTAGTATAGAGCGCCTCTGGCCTACGGCACCACCGAAGAACACGCGAGTGTAGTCACGTGATCATAGCTTTCTCCTTTCATAAGCGAGACGTCAATCCTTCTTTTCTACAAGTAAGACCCTCTGGTGTCGTACCATTTGCACTTTTCGGCGTATAACACAAGTACCGGCCTCTATGGCCGGTTCAAGAATTAACGAGGGGCGGTTACCCACAACGGGGACGCACAAGCCATGCCATAAGAAGCTTTGCCCCTGAAAACATTTGGAACCTGACACTCTGAAAATTCTTTTCTGTAACGCTTAGAAAGGTGAGCTTCATTTGCGGGCACTCATTGGAGCTGACTTGCCCGCGAAGTTTTCTACTACATATAGAGCGTCATCCTCACCCACAACTCGCTGCACGCGGTGCATCGCCGGTGGCCACGTGTCGCTCCGGAGCACACCGCCAATGCTCTCTGAAAGCAAAGAAAGCAATCAGCATGAACTCGCGCCTTCACTAAAAGGCCTACTTAATTAAACCCGGCCGATAGTAAAGTACACCATACTCGACGCAGAATTGACGTTCCTTGCACGTTTTCCCCACGACGTCCACCTCCTGAACTCCTCTTCAAGTGAGTACCTCTCGTGCCTTTGCCTTTGTTGTCGTTCAATTGTGCGCCATCAACATTCGCGTCAACAAGCTCTGACGTTTTTCTACACTTCAACGCCACCGAAGGCAAAGGGGGAAGCTTCCCGGCTCAAATCTCATGCTAGCGATAAACTTAGCTGCACGAAAAGAAGGCGTATGTTTTGACGTACAGTAAACTTTTCTGGAGGCTATCATTCTCTTGCACGTCCACGTGCGTTCTTTCCTTTCTTATATACAAGTGACTTCTCAAAGGGGAAAAGGAAGGAATAAGCGCAGTTTTGTTACTGCTTCCCTCTTAATGGAGGGCACCTTCACAGTTCTGCGCAGGGGAGGGGGGTAAGGAGGTGTTAAAAAAGATAGGGAGGAATTAAACGCATAGAGAGAGGAGCAGGAAGAGAGATAGGTGCAGGGACTGCCACATATGGAAGTAAGGAGAATATAGGAAAGATGGACACGGTCGCAGAAGTCCGAGCACGGGGCAGCACTCAGCGAGAGCTCTTGTCAGCGTCAGGAAATGGTGTAGGGCGAGCCAGTCAGCCAGAGCTGCGCTGTCGTCGATCACGGGACACAACCGGTCGGCACGAAATCCACCGAGCATGTCTCTTTTCTTTTTTGCCGAATAATTTGTGGCAATATTTCGGTATTCCTCTGTATATATACGCTCGTTGTGTGAACGAAACGAGTTTTTTTTTCTTAATGCCTAATTGCATTAGCCTCTACTGCCGATATTCCTGGAATAGATGCGCCATGGTTTAAATGAAACTTTCATGAATGACCACTACGCTGTTGCAAAAACGTAGCGTTGTGAGGTGTCATTTTTGTATGCGAAGCGTCCTATGGTCGAACTCAATCCAGTGTGGGGTGGGAATACCCTCAAAGCGCTGATGGCACTGTGCTGCTGTTCAATGTCCCACAGCATATATACGCACTGGATCTTGACCTCCTAGTTGGCGCTGGTCAGAGATTTCTCCTGCTTTCTCCTATGCATTGAATGATAAATATTCCCAGCGTGCACGTAAACTAAAAGCGGACAGCGGGTCTCTGTGTTCAATCAGAGTTATCTGCCTGCCATACTCGTTATCAGTGAGTGGCAAGTTGCATATAGAAAACGCCAGCCCATCACGGCGTGCTTTGCGTCTCTCCAGCTTCCTCTCGGGCGCAACGCCGTGATGAACTCCACGCCACTGCCATTGTAATGTTAGTGTCTGCATCTTCGCATACACGCTTGATTTCATTTAACGGGAAATAGTGTTTTTTTCTTTCCTGTGTCAATCACTTTATACAACAAGTTGAAAGAGCCGTGCGCTAGCGTAAACCGCCTTATTTTTCATCACCTGAGAGGTATAGTCAAACTAAAAAAAATTATCCTTTAAAAAACTTATTGGTAAACCTTGCACTAAGCCGTGTAAGTGGACGATCTTAGAATGAGCTGGTTGCTTGTAGATCCTTTTTACGCCTTCGCTAGGTGATGCGAGTTTTAAGTTGCTTTTATGTTGTTGCTGGGCTCTACGCAGCTGGTGATACGTTGTTTTTACGCTGATTCTCAGCATGGAGAGTTTCCAGTCAAATCAGCCAGTCACATACAGTCACGGAAACGACACGACTGTTGCAATTCCAAAGGCAGAACCTCGCGGAGAAACAAAGCATTCGCACCTCTTATGGATCTACATACAAGTCGTGGTTCACGTAAGCTTTCCGCCGCTACGACGTTTTCTCACAGCTGCCATTGACTTTCCCGTCTTCTTAATAGTATTATTGTGTTGAACGTAATCGGAGTCTTTCGCTGGCAGCCGTGGCTTTGCAATTATTAGTAAACGCTAACTATTAGCTTCTTCCTTCTTAGCGGGCTAAGCTTGAGTAGTGGTATTTGCTCAATTTTCACGGTACATACCGTTTTATGGTTGTGAGAGTTTCCTCATAGGCCACACAGCGGCACATACCCATTTGACGATGACAGTTTTATTTTTACTTATTGTGGACCCACGGTGAGTGGGGGCATTTACCCGATTTCTGTGGTACGTATACCTTCTTTTAATGATACTTTTATTCCGTTGACCACCCGGCACATGCATGTAGGCTGCTGAATTAGGGCTTGCATAATAAATAAGCAAAACTCAACATTCTACCCACTCCCTCTGTTCTCTAGAACAGAGCTCTCTCAGCTGCGTAGCTGCTGTTGCTACAGAAGGGAGTGGAAGGTTGGTTGCATGGTGCTCGTCTTGTCTTGTCGTAGCTGCTGCTGCTTGTCAAGGATGGAGACCATCGCCTTTAGATACGTTGCAACAACTAGACTTTGTGTACAGGAACTTATGTAGAAATTTACAAGACTCTTCATCGTTGGGACTGTCGTATTTTGCCTCGGCAGTGTCGATAGTGCAGTACACTGTTTGCTGCGACCAAAAAGCCCGTGAGGAGTCAGGAGCCAGGTTTTAACCCCTGGCTTGCCCCTCCCCCCTCTCCTCATGGTCAATCAAAACAATTAAGTTCGTTTATTGCACAGGCTAAACACATTTGTTGCCGTCCTCTCCTCTCGCTCTCTTATTCAAGCACTTGAGCTCCCGGTCCGGGAGAAAGAGCCGAAAGGAACGAACTGCAAAAGACGTTTCGCGAACTGTGCGAAAGCACACGATGGTGGAACCGTTCGGTTGCCCCGCTCATGTTACCCGGGTGGAGCTGGTTCATTCGTGGGCCCATGCCATTACTGCCAGATGGTATACGCTGTCCTGCGCGGCAGCCGCCTCACGGACTCTGTTCAAGATGTATGGGTGTCAACACACCAGACGTCTTCACGCGGCATGCCGGCACTCCACTGGCCGGAGGCCGCCTCGCTGGTCGTTAAAAGCGAAAACAGACTGCGGCCTCCCCCCCCTCAAATGGTCATGAGCAACTGTAAGGAGGGATGGGGTTCTATCGCCACACCACGTTTGTCTTACTAGTACGGGCGTCCTTGTGCCGGAATTCTCGTTTTCCGAGAATGGCCTCTTTGAAAAGCACACACTTTTGGGACAAAGAAGACTAACCCCCTTGCCTGCGACGCAAGACCTTACAAAATATCTTCGCTGTAATAATCATAACAGGATTGTGGCATCCCGTAAGCATGATACAACTGAGAGAGATGTCGTATATAGTATAATGCTTCCGAAACTTCATCAATTTTAGGTCCATTGACGTGCACATAAATCTAAGCTCATAGACTTCAAGCACTTCGACTTTATCGCACAAAGCCACTTTATGGGCCCAAGTCCAGCAACACAACGAGGCGACTATGGTGGTTCCTACTTTAAGGACAGTTCTGCTTCAATTACATCACTTTAAATATAGTAAAGCACTCCTTCAAGCTTTATAACACTGCAGAGTACTTAGTCGACTTCGATATATTTCTTTCAGACCACAAATACGAGGGCTCCTTTCGTTTCTGAGAAAAGGGACGCGTCTATAATCTGGATTTCTCGACTCAAAGGGTGCCCATAACAGCGCGTTGTCAAGGGGTGCCGGATCGCTTGGCAGCCGAGGTCGTGCTAGAGTGCCGCGGACTCTCTTTACGCTATAAACTGGCGCGTGTTTTCGGGGACTATTTCGGCCTGGAGACCAGAGGTTGGTTCTGCCGAAAAAAAGTGAAGTACGCACAATTTCTGAAAAGCTTAGTTAAGGGAGGCCAACCACTCGTGCCGTCCTACACACCCTAAAGCACTTTACGGTGGCACCTCTCAGTGCCAGTGTTTAAGAACCGGTTAACACTTTAAAAGGATAAGCATACTGCAGCATATGCAAACACACCCTTTACACATTTGGCAGTGGCACCTTTTCCATGTTGACCGTGCAAGTCAAATGATGAACACCCTGAGTAGATTAAAGAGCTTGTTAATTCGTCACCAGTCCACTGCAGTTTCCAAGTCATTGACCGCGTATTAAACAGTCCGTAGTCAATGCGCATGTCAAGGTTGTCGCACTCTTCAATGAGCTTTTTGTCAGAATCAATGGCGTAGTGGAGTGGTGCAAGTGTTCAACCTCTCAAAGAAGTGCAATGTTTGTTCATCACTGAAAGCACCAATGATATTCTTTTTAATTCTAGGTATATATGATGACGCAATGCCTCCTTGATTTCAGGCATTTATGAAGGTGTCATGTGGCAGGTCCATACATTACGTATCAAGCACTCCATAGTTTCCACCTGTCAGCATGTTTTGCCAGCTGTCGTTTATCGCATTCTTCACCTATCAGTTGGTGTTTGCATCCAACTATAGAAGTAGCTGTTTTTAAGCAGATATATAGTTTTTTTTTACTTTTTCATGCATTTTTTCATTCAGAATCGCTGGTAATGTTGTTAAAATTTTGCACAGTGAAAGAGAGGCAGGAAAATATTAGTGTGTTTATTGTCGGGAAGTACACTTACTTCTGCAACGCATACGAAGCACGGCGGTATATTGTTAGTAAAGGGAACAAAAGTGTAATTGAAGAGAGCGGAAAGTAGAAATCACATTTCAGGTATGCGTATCCACACTACTTATCGCCACTTCGTGTATCTATTTTTCCTTCAGACAAACCGGTGGGGGACCGGTAGTAGTGGGTATCAAAATCGAATTATCTCGCAACAAAGGCAGTCTCTCTAAACACTTCACCACACCTGTGCCACATGCACAGCCGAAGCAAAGACGGGAAAAAAATCAAATACGCTTCACGAGATTTCCATGACTTCGTCCTAAATTACAACCATTTGTCTGCTTCTACCTGTCAAAAAGGGTAAGGGGAGTACTCCAAGAGTATTAGGGTGTCCAAGTCCTCTTTCGACCTTTTTTTTTTAGAGTGTAGAAGACGTCCGCCCTGTCAGACGGGGATTCCTACAAAGTGGTAAGCTATCTTGGGGGTGTAGAATATTTGTTTTAACTTGAATTTCAAAAGGAAACAATTCTCGAAGGAAGAGGGTTGCGAGTATAAAGTTACATGAAATTGGTATTGAATTACACGGAAGATTGCAGTTTTGAGAAAACGGTGATATGTATTACATAATTACCAAGATAAATGAGGCGAAGCTTGAACACACAAACGGAAGGCTTCAAAAAGCGAATCCGGGTGATTCTCGTGGCTACTATGGTTAGTCCTACATTATTTTAGAGCCTTGGATAGGTGATGCAGGTTGCTGCTATGTTTATTATATGTAATTGCTAAGAATTATATAGGGGATGCTAAGTTGTTCTTTTGGCATCCCTGACGCAGACAGGTTCCAGTTAAACCACAGTCAGTCACAGACGCGACATTCGTGACCAAACAATTGAGACAGAACCTCGTGTTCAAACTGACCGTTCAGCCCTCTGGGAAAATCTACGGGCACGTCGTCATTGACGTAGGCCTTGCATATAGCTTTGACATCTTCTCGCAACAGTCCTTAGTATTCGTGTTCTCTATAGTATTCTCTCGCTCTGCGTACGTGGTGTCCACAGATCGTTGTCGTCCTTTCGCTACCACTTTTCGGACTAACTCTTGCACTGATCATCTTCAGTGGGCCAGTGGTGAGGAGTGAGATTTAGCACATTTCTTCGGAACATACGTATTTACAATGACTATAGTTTTCGCCTACATGGCTTTGCATTGCCAGTAGGTTGAACGAACTACAGGTAGCTTAAATAGCATCGCCGTTAGAAATTTAGTTGATAACAAGTAAATAATTTCTTGTATTGCTTGACGTACAACTGCGATGGAGGTTCTCTTTAGAATAGTCAGCAACAAAATTAAGAAAGGTACGAAAAAGTTATTGAACAGTTATTAAAGCACGAAAGACATATGTCGAACTAAACCACATTTTGTTTTTGTTTTTTTGGTTTTCCGGTGTTCGGATTGATCGTTTGGTATACGGTCCACAGTTGTTTGAACCCGACACTGGAACGCTCAGTGTGATACCCTCGTAGACTTTCCGTGCACTTCAACACAGCAATCACAGATGTGATATTGTTATGTCTAGTTATCTCTAAAGTAATCAGTCCCACAGTGAAAATTCTTTTGCGCATCTCGTTTGTCCATGACTCTACAAAACCTTTAGAAGGAAATATAGCAACCCTTCAGGGAACTTTTCTGAAAGCGCCATACCCCGACGACATGTGGTGATGCTCTTTTCAAACTTGTACAGCCCTGTCTGCATCATATTAGACGTGCGCCTGCACACTTTCGTGAAACTACATGAGTGATTGCAATGCAAAGAACATTGAAGGATGAGCTTCTAAACACGCTACAACCAACGCTGCTCGAACTTGATTCAGAAAGAGTCAGGGGCGCTTAAATTTGCCAAAAGCTTTGCGCACTATAGTTTCCCATTTTGTATTTTGCCCTAGAACATCGAAACAGTGTAACTCTAAGAGTGCGCTGTTCTAGTTTAAATTTTCGTCCAATTGTACCGAATGCATTTCCGTAATTGGATTTCCGTAATTGAACACATTTGCGCCTTAAGTAAGAGAGCGAGGGAAACAAGCGCATTCTTCGAGTTAGGTGCTGCAGAGCTTCCACGGCTTTAGATGGTGTGCCCAGGTTTCGATGGAACGCCATGCGCAGCGCGGCTGCCGCGGCGAAGAACTTGAAAGCTTTTCCATGTCACTAGTTTTCCTCTTGAGTCATGCACCTTTCTGGAAACACCTTTCCCTCAGCGCACGCGCGTCAGGCCTACAGCCTACTCCACAGGGAGACAAATAAAAATAAGTTCATCGCGTACGCGGCGTAGTGAATAACTTGTATTTTTGCCCGCCTGACCAAATGCTTGCTCTCAATTCTTAGTTGAGCTAGAGTCATCCCGGCTTAGCCCACCGAGCCAGCATAGCAGGCTGATGTGCCACGCTACTGAGCTCATAATGGCGGGTTTGAATCTCAGTGGCATCTGTCGCATATCGATGAGGGCGACGTACACTGACACCACTGCATGTTGATTTGTTGATTTTAAGTGTCCAAAGTCGAAGTACCTGCCGCACAAAAGTGGCAGAGATGGACTTTTTGAAGTCTCGCACTTTGACGCCGAAAATGCGCGCTGTTCACGTTTTGAACGTGGCAGATCGCATTCGAAGAACCAAGTGAAACGAAGTGTTTTCGCGGCTAGAAGCCCACCGTAGCATACTAGCTTACGTAAACGTAACACAGACAAGCTGCTTTCGCAATGAGTGGGAAAATACTAACCTTGTATTACCGCAAAAACTATATATATATATATATATATATATATATATATATATATATATATATATATATATATATATATATATATATATATATATGTATATATATATGGGAAAGAAGTGTATACTTAAGGGCTCGTTTTTGCGTGTTTGACGCATAATAATGAGATCTAACAGACAATACTGCCAAGGAATGTAAAGGGGAAGTTATTGGAACCAATGTAGAGTAAAATAAGAAGAAAAAAAGTGGGTGAAAAATTATCTTGCGTGAGCATTCCTGCTTACGGCAAGTTATTTTTCCCTCAGTTTTATTTCTTCTTATTTCACATTACATGGGTTGTAATAACTTTGCCTACACATTCCTTGGCATTATTGTCTGTTAGATCTCATATATATATTGATACAGCGTATCACTACCAGAAAAAACAAGGGAAGCGCGGATAGAGAAGGAAGACGACGTTGCCTCCACTGCGATTCCCCTGAGTGGGTACGAGCCATGGCGGTGGAGATCATCATCATTATACTGTGATCGCGGACTCAGGGCCCATTAAAAACCCCCCATTAAGTTACCTTACCTTGTGTAACAATTTGGTGGAAGGTGCGGGGTAGGACGAACCCAAAGACGGGAGCTTCACTACCAGGACTTCGTCGCAGCCGCCGCCTCGCCGGACTTCCACCTTCGCCGATCGTAATGGCCCAAGAGCAGCCATCCAACGCTTCGAGGCCAACTCCGATGGGTTCCGTACCGTACTACAGAGTGCCACCTAACTTCGGCGGGACCTCAGGAGAAGACGTCGACGTGTGGCTCAAGAACTACAAGCGGGTGAGCAGAAGCAATGGCTGGGACTCGAACGAACAGCTCAATCATGTCGTATTCTCTTTAACTGACACCGCCCTCATGTGGTACGAGAACCACGAAGACATGTTCACGACTTGGGAACGTTGTGGTGGAGAAGTGCAGAAGTGCTTCGGTGATTCGGACGCAAAGAAGAAACGCGCAGAGCAGACATTGTCTCAGAGGGCACAGCTTCCAGCAGAAACATGTACGACATACATTGAAGAAATATTGAAGCTCTGCAAGATCGTGAATGGGAGGATGTCTGAAGAAGACAAGATTGGACACTTTCTCAAGGGTATAGCCAAAGACGTGTACAATTTCTTAATTGGGAAAGACTGCTTGAACTCCGTGTCCGACGTGATGAAGCACTGTCGTACCTTTGAATCCCTCAAGATGCGACGAAGTTCTCCGAAATTCGGCTGCCTGCCCAACGTCCCCCTGTGGCTAGTGTTGAAACAGTGCCGCCTAACGACCTTGCTTTGAACATACGGCAGATTGTCAGAGAAGAGCTGCTTCGATGTCAGCAGACCTATCATCGCCCCAGCGATTTTCAGGATGTGTACGTAAACGAACCTGAACGTGTGCGGACTCCTGTTTCTCTTCCACCATGGCAACCATTGATCAATGCAGCAGACGCTTATGCATATCAAGGCACACGGCGGGCTGGATTCCCCCGTCAACCACCTCCCAACTACGAACGAAGTTTCGCCCGCCTATTTACCTAACATCGCCTGTCTACAGTGCCCCCGGAGGGCGGCACCACTATCCCATGCCTTCCGAGAGGAGTCGTTACTCTGAGCAGCCACATGCCCCTCGACCAATTCCGGTATGCTACAACTGTGGCGTGCCGGGTCACATTGCACGTTTTTGTGACCATCGTCCATATCAGCGACAGTCTTGGCACATGTCTCACCAACCTTTCGACCATCCGCTCTCCACGTCTAGGAAACCACGCGCACCTACCGGAGCACGCTACCCCTCGCCGGCCTCTGATCGAAGTTTGACGCCACCACCAGCTCCCTGTGCTCCACGATCGCCGTCGCCACGGCGACGCGCACGTACACCACCGCCGGAAAACTAGTCGCGGCGGCCAGTGGGGGTGAGGCCGCGAGATCACAGGTGCTATCTACAGATATACCCCCGTCAGCGTTTATGTTGAAGAACAAAGTTCATGTAGTTGTCGATGGAGTGGCTACTATGGCACTTGTGGATACAGGCGCGACAGTCTCGGTGATGAGTGTGAATTTTAAAAACCTGCTAGGGTCAAAAGTGATAATTTGCCTGAACCGTGGGGTGACATTTCGTGGTGTAAGAGGTGACGTGTTGTGTCCAGTAGGATATTGTACTGTGAACGTCTCGGTGTGTGGAAAGGTGTTTTGCACAGAGTTTGCGGTTATTCCGCGGTCTAGACATGACGTTATCTTAGGTGTTGACTTCTTGTGTGAGCGTGGGGCAACTGTAGACTGCAGAAGTGGGCATCTTTCTATACACGGTACTTTCTCAACGGCGCTCTTGGAAAATTCCTGTCCGAAGGAACGCATCTTTTTCGTCTCCGTGGACACAGGCGTTCCTGCATTTTCTGCCGTGTGGGTTCCCGTGACATGTTCCAGCAACAACTGTGGCACGTTTGACACCACGCTCGAACCGATTCCCTTGGCATGCCTGAAAAAGAACATTCTCATTCCCCATTGTATAGTGTCGGTCGTTGATGGACGGGCAGGTGTGTGGACAATGAACAGTTCGATAGAGCCTGCAATTCTGCCAGGTGGCATGAAACTTGCAGTATTTAGACCCGAATCATGTATGACGCTGGTTGCGCTTGTTGATGCTACAAGCCAAAATGAACATCTAGGCTTAGAAGGTTCAGAAGATCTCAGTTTCTACAAATGGTCAGCAAGTCATTTGACCAAAGCGAACGTCATACTCTGCTCGACGTTCTAACTACGCACTCAAAAGTGTTCGATTTTTCTAAACATAGCCAAAGGCCCTTAATTCCAGCGTCCCGGATACGTCATCAGATCCACACCGAGTCGGCGCATCCCATTAGCAGAAACCTTACCGACTGGCACCATCAGAGCGCAAGATCATCAACGAGCAAGTCCAAGAAATGCTGGAAAAGGGAATAATACAGGAATCGGTAAGTCCGCGGGCTGCTCCCGTCATTTTATTCAGGAAGAATGATGGTACGTGGAGATTTCGCGTTGACTACCGCCGACTGAATTCTGTTACCAAGAAAGACGTCTATCCACTGCCGCGCATCGATGACACTCCAGACTGCCTGCATTCCGCGTCCTACTTTTCATCTGTCGACCTGAGATCAGGTTACTGGCAAATTCCGATGCACGCTGCTTACAAAAAAAAGACGGCATTTGTTACGACCGACGGACTTTACGAGTTCAACGTTATGGCATTCGGATTATGTAATGCTCCTGCGACATTCGAAAGATTTATGGACTCTATATTGCATGGTTTAAAATGGCATATATGCATGTGTTAACTTGACGATGTCGTAATTTTCGGACGTACGTTTGAGGAGCGCAACACTCGCCTAGACCTCGTGCTCAACTGCATTGAAAAAGCTGGCCTTGTATTGAATTAAAAAAAGTGCCACTTTGGCGAGTGACAGACATTGGTTTTGGGACATCTCGTCGACAAAGATGGCATTAGACCTTACCCACAAAAAACAGCGGCCGTTGAATCGTTCGAGCGTCCTAAATCCGTGAAACAACTGCGTAGCTTCATCGGGCTCTGCTCGTATTTCCGCCGGTTCGTACACAAGTTTGCGGATGTCGTTCACCCCCTGACGAGCCTTCTACGCAAGAACAGCCTGTTTCAGTGGACCTCCGAGTGTGATGCCGCTTTTCACAAGCTGAAGTGTTCGTTAACTTTGCAGCCAATACTTCGGCACTTCAATTGTTCGTCACCCACAGAAATTCACACAGACGCAAGTGGCATCGGTATCGGTGCCGTTCTCGTTCAGCGTTCTGGCAAGAAGGAACACGATTGGCGTACGCAAGTCGTTCTTTAAGCAAGCCTGAACGCAACTACAGTGACCGAACAGGAATGCCTAGCGGTAGTCTTTGCCGTGCAACGGTTTCGCTCATACATTTATGGTCGCCCGTTCACTATCGTCACAGATCACCATTCCCTGTGTTGGCTGGTCAACTTTCGTGACCCATCCGGCCGCCTCGCACGATGGGCCATTCGTTTGCAAGGACATGTCTTCACCATCTCATACAAGACTGGCCGTCTACACGCTGATGCGGATTGCCTCTCCAGAATGCCGCTACCATCGACAGATTGTGAAGCCGATAACTTTAACCTCCTTATCGCTTCTCTGTCATCTGGCTTTCCCGATGCCGTGACCTTCACCACTGAGCAGTGTAATGACCCAAGCTTAAAAGCTCTCTTCCCTGGAGCGAGAAATTCATTAAGCGAAGGCCGATTCTGCGTCCGAAATGGCCTTCTTTACCAGAGAAACTTGTCCACGGCAGGCGCCCACTTTCTGCTGGTTGTTCCTGCGTCCCTGCAAACGTCTGTTCTGCGTCTCACGCATAACTACCCCACCTCTGGCCATCTAGGCACTGCACGAACACTTAGTCGCACGAAAGAACGGTTCTATTGGCCGAAAATGAGCAAAACGATTCAGAACTACATGGCCAGCTGTACGAAGTGCCAGATCCACAAGCGGCCCTCCTCGGGTCCAGTTGGTCACCTGCAACCTGCAAAGCCTCCCGGTTCCCCTTTTGAAAAGGTCGGGAATGATCTGATGGGACCATTTCCATGCTCCTCAAAAGGTAACCGGTGGATAATTGTATGCGCCGACTACCTGACGCGGTACTGCGAGACGGCTGCCTTATGCTCCACCATGGCAGTCCAGGTTTCGGAGCTCCTGTTGCATTCAGTCATCCTCTGACACGGACCTTCTCGCGTAATAATAAGTGACCGTGGACGACAATTTACCGCTGATATTGTAGAATCATTACTTCGTTTATGTGCCTCCAAGTTCCGACACTCAACTGCGTATCATCCACAAACTAACGGCCTCACTGAGTGCACAAACCGAACGTTGATCAACATGTTGTCAATGTACGTCGCCTCCGACCACAAAAACTGGGTTGAAGTATTACCATTCGTCACGTACGCCTTCAACACGTCGAAACACGAAACGACAGGCTACAGCCCTTTCTATCTGCTCTACACTCGCTCACCTCGACATTTGCTGGACACTATCTTTCCTTTGGTCGTCCATGACGATTTAACAATTGCGGAAACCTTGTGTCGTGCGGAAGAGACACGTCAACTTGCCTGCTTACGTACACTGGCAGCGCAAGAGTCCTCCAAAACTCGCTACGACAGTCAACACAGGCATGTAACCTATGCTCCCGGTGATCTAGTGTGGGTGTGGACCCCAATACGCAGACGTGGCTTGAACCAAAGGCTACTGGCACACTATGCCGGTCCTTTTGTGATACTCCGTTGTCTCAGCGACGTCAACTATGAAATTGGACGTGTCACCACTAGTAGCCGACGTTCATGCAAGACAGAGGTGACGCATGTTGCCCGCCTGAAGCCGTTTACTCGAAGGATGCAAGAATGACTCGCCGAGAGGGCTTCGTCTAAGACGGGAAGAATGATACGGGGTATCACTACCAGGAAAAAGAAGGGAAGCGCGGATCCAGAAGGAAGACGAAGTTGCCTCTATTGCGATTCCCCTGAGTGGGTACGAGCCATGGCGGTGGAGATCATCATCATTGTACTGTGATCGCGGACTCAGGGCCCATTAAACCCCCCCCCCCATTAAGTTACCTTACCTTGTGTAACAATATGTATATATATATACAGATTGTGAGACATGACGTTCGAACAATCACATATGTGACGAAGTTGGCGTGTTTCTCTTTTAATTTTCCTGTTACATCACCAGGGAGCAAAAATACCCAAATACCCTATACAAAGTGACTTTTCAAAAGTAATATTTAGCAGTGGCATCGCCATTTATCTTGATAATAGCCTTGAAGACGTTTTTATTGGAGTTCGTTTCTACTAAAGCGTATACGGCTTATTTCACTGCTGTAGCTTCTTTTCACAGCACACACATTCAGTTACCATCGTCGTCAGTTATCCTACCACAAAATAATTTCGTCGGCTTCTGCTTGCCCTGCACATCCACCCGTCTTTGCACGTCTGAGGTACGGGGTAGTTGACCAGAATTATATTTGGATACTTTTCGGAGACGAAAAAAATCAGACAGCTGCACTCGTCGATTGGAAATATTGTTTACTTAATATATATATTCTGTATGTTTGCATAATGTTTTTTTGTTTCGATCCTTTTAATAGTGTTCGATGGAGTGCTGTTCTGCTTTGCAGAGGGATCGGAACACACGAATTCAGACACTGTTGCGAAGGCACCTGTGATTTTTTATCAAAAACGAGTGTGTTTCTATTCTCGCACTTTTCAAGCTTCTTCTAATTCGCTTCACGCAATTTTCAGCAGTAGTCAACTCATACCAGTGACGCCTCCAGAAGAGGGAGGGGGACTCATTTTCCTCCCCCTCCTCCCTAATTATTTCCAATTTCGCTTGCGTGTATATACACGCATTCATACAAAGGTACGCCCGAACATATATCAGGTGTGGTTGAACCCCCTCTTTCCCCGAATTCCTCGCTATGGCCCTAGCTTATGCATGTGGAAAGAAGAAAAAACAACGTGCGCACGACATTTTTTTGTGTGTGTGCGGCGGGACCCTGTTGAGAGCGTACGAAGTGAAGTACTAGCTTATACCCAACTTAGAGTTATATTTATTCCATAGTAGTCTCACCGACCAACGTGGCGCTTATAACTGGCGGACGTGTACACCAGCTCCAGCAGGTACGATTAACGCTCAACGCAGCTTCCGTGATGGAAAAATATCTTCACGGAAAAAATTTGAGCAGGGGACATAGCTTCAGCAAACGTTTCGTCAAAGGAAATTTGCTGCGAGGATGCATATTCAGGTGCCTTTGCCGAAATACAAACTTTTTCTACAATCTTTGTTTGTTGGTTTGTCATCAATTCAGTTAATCTTTCATTCTTAAACTGTCCTGCTTTCTTACTTGTAAATTATGTTATTTGTTTATCATATACATCCCAGTGTCTTCACATGTTTCTTGTTGACCAATTTCTTTTTATGGTTGCCTGGAGCGATAAAAATACGTATAGCAGCGTAAGCTGCCCAACGTTCATATACTTCAAACAGTGCAGACAGTAAAAACTATTATCCACAGTGAGGTAAAGCCTATGACCGACGAGTTACGCTCGTTAAGAAAAAATCCCAATTTTAAATGGCACCTAAAATTACGCTATAAGGTACTTTGGCGTTTCCAAAACCGAACCCATAAAATAACGGTTGGCATTATTCCGGCAGCACCCTCTTTCCCGTCATGTCTGCACATTAATAGCTGCATTGCTTTGCTGGATCAAGCGACGGGCATCGTCTAACGCACGGCCGAATTGCCGGCGTTTTTGTTATTATTAAGAGAGGGATGGCGTTATTATGAAAGAAAGTACTTACCCATCGCACTTGACTTTTCGCATCAGGGCATTAAAAGGAAAAGGTAGTCAAGAACTTATGATGTAAGTGTTTTTGAGGAAAGGAGGCCTTGATTTGAAGAAGTATAGTGCTGCTTCAGAAGTGCTGCATGCCTCCGCATCTCTGCAGTTTTGTCTGTCACCTCGGAATGGTCTATTCGATCGAGCTCAGATGGGTCTACATTGCGGTAAAGGAAAGGTTGTCACATTAAATACACCAATTTCCTCGTGTTCTGTTGCATTCGCATAAAGCGCGACTCCATTACGTCGTAGCAAATGAGTTTTGATTTTCGTTTCGTCGTAAACAGCGACATATTAAGCAAACCAGTGCACATTACTTCAGACTTTTGTACATAAACAGAACAATTTAGAAGCTACATGTCGTTTCCGCACATTCAGTGAGGCTGGCTATGATTATAACAATAGGGAATATGACATGACTTCAAGGACAGCCGAAAGGTGCTTAACCAGGTAGACCTCGCGTAAAATATGAAGGTGTGCAGACATGTAAGTATGAATCGTTAGAAATATAGGAGTTGAGAATGCCGCAAGTTCTGTCTTATTTATTTGTGTTTAGTGCGCTATGTATTGATTCGTGGGATGCTTCACATATGCGCCAAACGTAGTCCATTAAACTACATACATACATACATACATACATACATACATACATACATACATACATACATACATACATACATACATACATACATACATACATACATACATACATACATACATACATACATACATACATACATACATACATACACACATACATACATACATACATACATACAAACAGCGCATTACCTTGAAGCAGCCATTGAAGGTGGCATACATTAGTGCAATGACTACCCGTTGTAGATTGAAAACTACGCAGGTAGTTCTGTTTTGGTGTGAAGGACACGGATGCATGAATTTAGAACGACGTGACGAAGCAGACGAAAAGACCAATATTCACACCAACAAAAGCGCCGTGTTCGTGTGTTTATAGGCCGTTCGTCTGTTTTGTGGCACCGTTGTAAATCCATCAATTCATGGGCGCCAGGTATGGCCTTCAGCAAGCACTTATTGTAGTTGGAATGGCACTACCACCTACAACTGTACATGGCTATATAGACAAAATATTTCTTGGTGTACACGAAGAACAGGACGACAATCCGAACACATCTTTAAGGCCACCGGTACTCAAATTATGGGCAATGATTTTAGCGCAACTTTCCCGAATCGTTGACCTGATGAAAATTTGGTAGTGATATGCACTGCTTTAGTATTCTTTTTTGGCGCTGCTATATGGCCAGAAAACTGATGGTCAGACGATTGATCTCGTCGTTTATTCGTAAAAATCTCTAAATGGTCCGTGGCGACAGGGAGAAGCACAACACCAGCCGGAACTTCACAGGTAAACCGGGGCTTTTGGTGAAAGCCGAATGTTGCACTCACTGGCATGATAAAGCACCGTGAGTTTTTCTGTCCATGACACAAGCTGGTGGGCTGGTATCTGCGGATGAAATGCAATGAGAGTCATGTTCTTATAATTCAGTTTACACCAGCATCAACGAGATAAAACCGATTGATTGATATGCGGGGTTTAACGTCCTAACACCACCACATGAATATAAGAAATGCATAGTAGAGAGCTTCGGAAATTGTGACCACCTAGGGTTCTTTATTGTGCACACAAATCTGAGCACACGGGCCAACAGCATTTTCGCCTCTATCAAAAATGCAGCTGCTACAGCCGGGATTCGATCCCGTGACCCGCAGGTCAGCAACGAGTACCTTAGCCACTAGACCACCGCGGTGGGGCACAAGGAGAACTGAATCATCCAATATGAAAATTTTTATCACTTCTGACACGCTCCCCTATCTTGCATACATCATCATGAAATGTTAATAACTGATAGGTCTGATTGATACATCCTAGGCAGTCATACCTAATGACGTCAAGACCTAATTAGCTATAGAGTGGTAGTCTAAACGATTTTGCTTGAAGGCTTGCAAGCGGGAACTATTATTAGGCCAAATTTCTTGCCTTTTTTGCCTCTCTATTTCTAGTCGTTCAAACCTCGTCTGCTGCTATTGTAAATCAGCAAGGTAGCTTAACGTGACACTTGTATAAAATTGATCTATTTTTACTTTATTGTTTGCATGACAGGCTAATTTCACTCGTAGTAACACCATCTCTATATACCGACCGTCAAGGCACACGTTGCCAGTTTAGCGGAACGATACTTTCAAGAGACAAAATGCAGATACGAAAGAAAATTGAGCTTTATGACAAACACGAACCTGCTACTTTACGACAACAATTCTACTACTCGTAACGTTGACTCCAGCAACTAACTCCATGTGCCGAAGATTAGTCATCTCACCAAGATGGTGAGTTGGGCCAGTTTGTTGGCGTTCACAATGAATTGTTTTTTTTTTGTTGTTGTCGTTAAGCGCACGCAATTTGATGAAGAATACAAAACAGCGCTAACTTCTCACAACTGAAATTTTTTCTCACACATGTGTAACAGAGCAGGGTGCAAACAAAGCACTTGTATTGGGAACGTGTAAAAATATCACAAGCACTACGACGTGTCTAGAATACATACGCGTACTCCTTATCGTGCAGCACGATTTCGGCTTCACTAAACATGTCCCCTCTTCCTGATGTGGTAAAGTGACTATCTCGCGAGTAAGTAGATTCTAATGGCCCATGATAAATGAAACTGAAATCATTTTTCGCCATGACAATCAGCTGACTGGCGATACAGTTCAATCTTACTTCATCAGGAAGAGGAGACTTGACTGTGTTAGTCGAGCCACAATTGTGCTTGCTGCACATCGAGGAGTACGCTTATCTAGACACGTTGTGCTCGCACGTTGTGATTGTCCCAATACAAATGGTCGTTTTGCTGTGTCCTGCTATGTTACGCAAGAGCGAGGAATCTTCTGTCTGTATTTATATACCTTTTTTAAACTAAATGAGAAGTTGTGAGAAGTAAGCGCTGTCCTGTCTACTTCTTCTCGTCCAAGTTTGAGTGCGCTTAACATAACCAATGCAAAATGATTAGTCATATTTTAAATTTTCCATAATCACATGACCGGCTGTCTCCTTTGCAGTGTATTCCCCATTTATAAGCTTCCGGCAATATTTTTCTTATGTGTGAGGTGGTGTGTGCAGAGCTCTGGGGTTCTGTGTACTAGTGGTTTATGTTTTTAAATAAATACGAAAACTCCACACCTTCCGATAAAAATTATTGTGTTGAGGGCGTGATTTTGTATACTGCCCAAATTCTCTGCTCATCTATCCCAATGCTTACCGTGTTTTTTATGCAGAGCTGTCCAACCCAAACGATGCACAACCAGAGCTACTAAACTACTCTGCCACGCTACTACATGTTTAAAAATGCCGTATGTACTTCTATCCGCGACAGAAATCACACAACCGTGAGTACGCTGCTGCCTCGCGGCATCCTCCGACCAATTCAGTATCCTTATGGTTTTTCACCCTGCACAATATCCCTCATAATGTTCCTATTGTGCCCACGGTGTATTACTACACCTGGGAATGTCCACAAACACTAGGCTACCACACTACAATTTTATCCTTACATTCTTCTCTGGAGACTGCACTGTCTAGCTCAGAGCCGCGGTAGCAGCGTCGGCTGATCCAGCAGGCACTTGGTGTGGCACGAGCCATTGGGGCTCAAAACTAAGGGCTCCACACAACGAGGACAATCTACCCAACGAGACCTACATACAAAAAGTTTCTCTCTCTCTCTCTCTCCTTGTGTAGCAGAAATTCTTTCAACGATTTATGTCCTTCAATGGACTACAAGTAATTCGGATATAATCATTAAACAGCCTCGATGGTATATTCTTCTACGGCGCTGTCACAAGCGCAATCTGCCAGATCAGACGCGTCGTTATTATCGGGTTTATATAAGTGAACGAACTCCCACCTGCGTATGATTGAAGGAGGAGTCCAGCGCTTCCACTGCGAGCTTTCGCTGTTCGTGGCGGCCAACAAGGGAAAACTGTCAACGCCCTCCGGGAAGCACCCGGTCACAATGCATCGTGGTACCTCAGAACGAATGTCAACAAGGCTTTGAGGCTGGGGGAACACGCGAAGTGTGGATGGTCACCACACTCCTGGACACATCGTGCACGCGCACCGGGATCAGTTTCTTTTGCGTCTACACAGTTACCGCGTTGCGGCTCTCTTCTCAATCGAGGGAAGACCAAGAACACTATACGGCTACTGGTCGGCTTTCGTCCTCAGGAAGGAAAGATGACCCGTGACCAGAACTTCTCTTTCCTGCGGACATCGGTACTTCCCCGGTGTGATGTCGACGGGCTACTAGGTGGCCTCTCTTGCTGTCCTCCGCTGGGCCTTCTCTCCGTACCAGCTGTCGGAGCGAGTGTGGCGTCACCCGACTGAGAACAGCTGCCACTGTCTGTCGCTTCCTCTTGGCGTCCTGTACTCTTTGACCGGAATCGAAAGAAAGGGCAGTGCGTTCGCGCAGCGTCGGAAGCAACGTTTTCCAAGACATCCGCTTTGCCAGCGCCATCCAGGCGGCTCTCTCGATTCGTCTGTGGTGACACCGACCGCGGGGAATAGCTGTCGGCTTTTTTCTGTCTCTTTGCCTGCGATAGGCTCCACGTGAAACCACCAAAAAACGAAGTCTTGTTGCCGAACATCGGCTTGCTCGCCTCCGTTTCGACTCCGTGTGAAGACGAGCCCCTACGCTCCGTGCTGCTGACCGCACTGTCACGTGGCGTAGAGTCGTCGGTGTGTTTTGGTGTTGGCGCGACCAATGGCACCACCGCAATTGGTATGGTCTTTGTGGGAGTGAGTTCGCCACGGTCTCGCCCGTTAAGGTGGCCTCGACTCGGAGAGAATATATGCTCTGTCGGTAGCGAAGAATCTTCATTTTTACTCCGCTGCTGAGTACCGATGTCGTCGACGTCTACGTTGGCACAATTGAGCCGGCTTTTAATGAACAGACCAATCTGCAGCAACAAGATGAATAAAAAAAGAACAATTAGAGTTTTTACCGGTGCTCAAGAAATGTTAAAAAGTATGCATCCTTTATTTACCTCGTAATAACTATTTCTAATCTTTCCCTTATATCTACTTTGGAACACCGCCAACGTGGTTGAGTAAAATGCTAAATTGAAAGACGTGCACTCTGCGATGACAACGGTCCTTTTGTCTTAAAGGTGGTTTGATAAAGGAGAAGAAATTCTGCCAGTTTCTTTACAAGAAAACTGCAAAGCCCGTACCAATATTTTCTAGGTTTGGTTAGCTTAGTTTTAAAATTATTTATTTGAAATACTTAGGGAGAAGCAACACGCAAACAACTAACAGCATTCTAAAAAAATGTGTTGTTTTTTTTTTGTGATGCTCACAGGCTTTGAACCCTAAAACAAGTTTGTCATGATATCCTCAACTACAATGAGCCACAAACATCATTCATACGAGTAATTCTTATTTATTAAATGATGAACAATGAAGCGTGTATTTTGTTTATAATATTAGAAAGAGTGCATTAAACTAATTTTTTCCAGCTATAATTCCTAGGTGGGTACGTCTGCTTGTCATTCTAGGATATGCGTTGCTGTTATGACTGATTTAACCACCGACAACGCTTACCTTGTGCAAATGATCACTTCTATATTACCGTAGATGAAGCACATTTCATCTCTCTATGTATAGAGACTTTTTATTATTGTCGTGTGCCCTTTCTTACAGCATCGGGCAAGCAGTGAGGGCCTGATTGTTCTATTGTTTAATTGTTGTAGTGTGCTTCCTATAATGTATACAAGTGAAGGAAGCAGCTATAACACAGAGACGAGCGAAAGCAAGGTTTCCAACGCCACGTCATGTGGCACTTCACGTATGCCACTCCCTCACCTCATCGACGTCAAGGGATGGCGATGTGATCGCGGATGAACGGCGAACGGGTGATGAGGATGGAGACAGGAGCATGCTGTCATCGGCTGGCTGCTCTCCAGCAGTAGTTGGTTGGGCTTCTGCATTCTGCCGTGACGCCATATCAACCAGGTAGCAGCGAAGAGGAAAGTCGCCCACATCGAGGTTGTCTTCGAACACGTAGTCCTTTTTCGTCAGGTGGCTGTGTGTAAAGTGTACAGTAAGATTTCAGTAAAATAACAGCGTAATAATGCAGAAAACATTGCTTAGTACTTTTGTACGCCATGTATTGGATGAATTTTTGGTTAGAACCTGGATTAGCATGCTAAGGAATCAGCCATACTGACGCTTCCACTTCTTCCAGTTTGCTATAGTTTCCGTTCATTGTGAACACTGCGAGAATACAGCCGTCCATGAACTATTGCGATCCCTCGTCAACCAGACAGTGAATGGTTCCCCTAACTTCCTTTCACAACACGCGAGAATGCCTACTCACCTGCCGTGCAAATACTTTACCGCAATTCCCCTACGATGCAACCACCAGTCCTTAAATCACTGTCCAATTTGAGGCTGAGCAAATCATTTGACGCCGACTCTCAGTGAATACATTGATTTTCTACTTCATCAATTTCAGATTAACCTGGGTCACGACTAACTCCACTGTCGTCTCTACCCTAGTCCTTGAGCCAATTTTAACTATATATATCGAAAATCGCTAGCAAGACGAACCCCTCTCCGCAGGGGCTGAGTGCCGAGAGCGATTGAAGACTGCCAATTGCCGACTCCAGATGGTATGCTGGGCCACGAGGGACACCGAAGCACAAGGACTTTCGGCCACCTAAAGAAGCCTCAGAGCTCATCGTCTACCTTTTTCCTTACTCGTCTTCCCCTCACCTTTTGCATTCTTTGTGTCCGTGAAGATTTTTTGTTTTATTTATTTATTTACACTTCAACTACATCGCCGTAAGGCATTACGTAGAAGAAGTGCTCATGAGTAATTTCACAACACAATTTGTAGTGGACGCAATAGATAAAATAAAACAACAATACTCAAGATATTTTAAGAGAAAAACACTCGAATAACAGTGAGATTCACAAATACAAACAACGTCATGGCCATACGTTTTTTAACACCCAAACGCTTGGAGGCAGCAAATGATTCTTACTGGCAGTGAGGTGGAAGGCTTTGTTACAGGGAAGCCAAATAAAAGGATTCATTATCAGTTTCTTTAATGATATTATCTGGCAAACGGTTTCATTCCTGTATTGTTTTTAGGGAAAAGAAACTGACAAGGAAGTGAGTTTTGTAGGGGTATTCTAATATTTTTCGTGAATGGTCTCGTTGATTTGAGACGTTGTGTCCTCTTCTACACTAATTTATATATGTCACCTAATTGTTTTGCGAATGCTAGCAGAATTTGCGCAATTGTGATTGACGTCACCCTTTCAGAAGTGATTATATTATGGGGGGTTTTACGTCCTGAAAGCATGCACCACATGATTATGAGAGATGCCGTAGGGGAGGACTCCGGAAGTTTACATCATCTGGTGTTCGCTAACAAGCCCTGAGATCGCACAGCACGTGGGCCTCTGCCATTTGGTCTCAATCAAAATGCCATTACCAGAAGCCGAGCACCGTAGCCACTGATCTACTGAGCCAAGCTTTCAAGAAAGAGGGAACAGGAATCGAACGTCACATCGTCGATAAACACTGCTGATTGTTAGCTGAGGCTCTGGATAACACTCGAACTATACATAATAGTGGTAGACGCTAACTCAAATTTACGGTTCATCCTCAATCGTGAACTGCATAGTTACCGTAGACGACGCATGATGCCGCCCAGTGTCCCCGCACGCTCGCGATTACACTGAAGGGAAGTCGCTGATTAAATGACGTATGTTCTTCTCCCCTCGACCTCTCCCTCTCCGAGTAGCTTTCATAGAACTCGCTAGTGCGCAAGGAGTGAGAAATTGACTAAAGCTTGCGATAAATCTATGTGCATTTACTTGAATTCACGGCCTTTAAAAAACTTTTACTGCTGTCGATTCGAGAGACAACGCACTCTTTTAACGAGCCCAATCTCTGATTACTTCTAACAGTCTTTCAAGGCCCCTTTAGGCGAATGTACAATCCTGGTCGAAAGTTCCCAGGCTACTGTTCCATAGGAATATGTAGAACTGTGGCCTGGAATCTTTTGCCTCTCTCCCCCCCCCTTCCCTGTACGTTTACTGGAGAAAAGGAGATCATTTGCACGCCACGGGTAAGCTTTGAAAGCTTTCCAATGGGTGTTTCATCATTTTAACAACTTCAATGCTATATACTTGCAGTTATTATACGTGCGCTCAGTGGCTGGCAATATTGTTTGCAGTGTATCGAATAACTGTTATTTGTCAAAGTGGTTTGACCACAAGGTGCTGTGACGCATGGCACCTCGGGCAAAAATCTTTCGACGAAGAATACGACTTTTAGTCAGAATTTAAAATGGCAGGTTTTCACAACGGCCATCAAATTTTCGAAGTTCTTTATACTTGCATGGTCAGCCCTAGCAGTAATCTCTATTACGTTTTAACAGAACCTGGCTGTACTACAAATAAAGTATGGTGAAAACGTGGAAATTCTAGAAACAAATGTTGGCTCCAAATAAGAAAGAAAGGGCGTGGGCTGGGCAGGCACATCACGCTTCACTGGTGTACATTCAGAATGGAACTAACAAGACAGGGCTTTGAGGGACTAATAAAAAAACATATCGCGTCTTAGGAGCTTTCAGATTGTCAAAAGCACGTTACACGGGTGCCGACACGTAAAAGTGGAACCGCAACTTTTTCAAAGCTGTCTGTCTAGATGCCAAGCTTGACAGACCTTGCTATTATAGTCTGTTTTGTTACATAGAGTAGACCAGTCAAATCAGCCCAGTGAACACAATGTGATAGCGTACGCTCCTTTCAGTCTGCCAGTAAAGGAAGAGAAAGAAAAATCTCGCAGAAGTCCAGAGCGTTCATAGAATAAGGGACCCTCCCACTTTCATTCACAAACATTCATACAACAAATTGCTCTCTCTCTCTCTCTCACCGCGTCCCTAGTGGGAACAGTTGTCATGCGAAGCACATGCGGCATGTTCAGCGGCATGTGTCCTGAATGGCTACCGCAGAAGAACTGAGCATCGGGCGACTTGGTATTATTGCACAGTGGATGGCATTTTGCGAAAAACAAAAATGGACATGTAAGGGAGCACATAAAGGCGCAGACTGCTTGCGCCTGTTTATTAACTCGCTTTTTTGTACGTTTCAAGAGGCATGCACCTAACTATAGTGGTCTTCCTTTACATTATATGTTCCTCTATTCAGTTCTTCCTGCCTTCAAGCGCATGAGTTGTGCGTGTGAATCACCATCTCCGCGTCGAAACTATTAGACAGCCATCTATAGACGAACAAAAAGAAAAAAAGATGAATGTTCGACGTAGTCGTAAATCAACTCGACGCTATCGCTGGAGCTGGGTGACACCACCGCTCGGACGTTTCCGAATACGGGGGCCACCGGATGCCTTCGGAAGGTCTATGGTCATTTCATTCGGCGATCTGACGGCGTTGAGGCTCCGGTCATTATGACTACTTTGCAACAATATTCTTTCATCCAAATACTTCACTAATGTACGACCATGGTGTGTGAGCTGAAGCGACATATAGCGAACTCGAATGACTGTCCGGGCACCATGATTACGGCGTTTTTTTTATACTACAATATCGAGCATTGCGGTAAATGATGATGTTAGACCTTACCGACTTCTTAACACCATCTCAGAACTTTGCCCCTTAACGGTCAAATTTTAAAGCAGTCATACTTCTGTTGATAGATGTTGATAGTGAAAATAGATTACCTCATTGATTTCTGTTTAGAACTTTACAGATATAAAAAAACTGCATTTAAGGGTGGTATAGCTCAATACATACAGTTATAATGAAATAGAACGTACTGAAAACACATATATTTATTTGATAGAGTACATGCTCACACACTAAAGATTGCGCAAACGTTGGTTCATTGTAACAAATGTATTCACAAATAATAGTCTCGATTTGTGATTTACATTTCGAAACACGCTTTTGAAACATCGACATCATCTGAAACAATGCCGGGGACAAAGACAACGTCCGAGTATGGTTTAGACACAAAATTTATGTCGTCACTAACGACGATTCTGTACTGCTCCAGAAGCACAATTTTCCCTTTTATAACTTTTTTTTTTATCAACGCCACCACCAGCCTTCTTCTTTGGAAACGAAATTGTGAATTGACTGTTGCCAAACATAAAACGCACGTGAACGGCATAAAATGCAGTCTTCATTGACCACTATTATCATCTAGTTCAAAATTGGAAGCAAAGACACTGACAACCATAATACGCCTCTGGTAGAGGAAGGAGCGTAAATTTGAGCTAGGCGGGTCATCATCATCATCAGTCCTACTACGTCCACTGCAGGACAAAGGCCTCTCCCATGTTCCGCCAGTTAACCAAGTCCTGTGCTTGCTGCTGCCAATTTATACCCGCAAGCTTCTTAATCTCATCTGCCCACCTAACCTTCCGTCTCCCCCTGACCCGCTTCCCTTCTCTGGGAATCCAGTTTGTTACCCTTAATGACCAGCGGTTATCCTGTCTACGCACTACATGACCGGTCCATGTCCATTTTCTCTTCTGGAAATGGACACGGGCAATTCCCCTTCTGGTATAGCCCGCAATTGTCGATGTCGGTACAAACACGTGGGACGAATAAAGCTTCAGTTTGGTGAATAAAGGGCCAAAGAACGATCACCTTATTTTTTGCTTGCCTTTTCCGTATCTTAGATATACAATTATCCACGCAAGGAATATATTCAGGTGTCGTTTTGTGCAAATAAGCTGAGAATTGGTCCGCAGGCGTGGCATATCAGTTGTGAATTGCCGCGTTCCCTGCTTTGCCAAGCAGTCGTGAGCCCGATTGGCATTTTTTTTGCATCATTTTCATGCGTGATCAAGTGATTTTGCCTCGTTTTGTGCATTTTCGATTTGACAAGCATAGATAAAAGCAAGTAGCCCAAAAATGAGATTATTCCTATGTCTCTATGTCACGCGTTGACTTCGTCAACGTGTTTTGGGCAGAAATAAGAGAGAAGAGACAGAAATAGCTCTCACTAAAACGGGTAATGAAGACGATAATGGAAGCGACGTCTTTTTTTTTCACTTCTGAGTGGTTTAGCGGACCATTAAATGAATCGATGGGTTTAACTTCTCTTTGTCCAAGCACTCAAAGCGCAGCCTAAAACGAGGCAGTAGTAGTGCCCGTTCTCTTACCTCCGTGCCACCTGTGTGATGTTCACCCTGGAGGGCTTGGACAGGCTCTCGGTCTTGTTCGCCAGGGTAACGGTGTTGCCGAACAGGCAGTAGCGAGGCATAGTCATGCCGACAACGCCCGCCGTTGCGTAACCCGTGTGCACACCAATTCGCATCTATAAGGAAAAAAACAACAAACCAAAATAGCTGTGAATACGTAATTAGTGGCAGCCAACGATTCCACACTATGCTCTTTACGAATGTGCAAGGTTCAATTGAAATCACTAATTAGGGGGAACGTAAACACTGGACTAACTGATAGGGCTGATAGGGTTGCATAATTAAACGAAAACGCTCGTTTTGTGTTTTTGCTCGCTCTCTGTGTCGATGTTTTCGCGGTGTGCTTTAAGCAGGCTACTCGGTAAAACTGTCTTATTTAAGATGTTTTAAGCACTAAAGTTCTTATTTTTTAAGCTCTGCTCCATTATCATTTTCACTTTCTATATAGGTTAATGTTGTTCCTGTTTTACATTAAAAATACTCGTTTGGCAGCACTTCCTTGTTATGCGATTGATTGTAGTTCTAGCGAACGAATGATCACCGTACATATTTCAGTTTTCCGTTCATGACGGCGCATATCCGAGTGCACGTACATTGAAAAAGCAAAATGCAGCGTAGAAAAAGAGGAATCACTTCCAGCAGGTCTTGAAGAACGGTAAATTAACCGCAGGAAGCGGTAAACCCAAAAAAGTGGTGTTTACCGGTCGTGGCACACCGGGCCATGCCCCACACCCTCCCCGAAAGCAAGAATGTACTCGCCCCCTCCTCCCTCATCCCCCTGAAACAATTCAACCTATCCGCCCCTGACCCTAAATCAAAGAACATCCTGACATACACTTTTCAGCACGAGCACACGACTGTCCTACGACCTCGCCCGGTAATCATGCTTAAGCCATGACAGTGCGATGGCTGGCAGTTATTTCTAAGCAGTCGCGTCGCTTCTATTTCTACTGACAAACTTTTTCCACGTCCACATGCTGTCCTACACGACGTCCTGAGTGCACAGTCACAGTAAGGGCCGCACGCAATGCTTCGGCTCTGCTGTAAGGCACAGTGCTCTCTTGCGCGTATTTCAATGCGAACTGCGAGAGGCGTCCAATGACGGTATAGACTACTTGAATCGGCTCTCCCGTGACGGGGTTGAGCACGCTCTTCGTGGCAGTGATCATGTCGAGCCCCATCGCGACTAGCCGGTCAGCGTGGTCCTCGACGAAGTCCGGTACGCCAGCCACAACCACGTACGCGTCCCCGATGGTCTCCACCTACGTGAAAGAAAAAAAAAACAAAAACAATTGACCACCAAATTGCCCCATCAGACTTCACGAAGAAGAGAAATCATGAGCCATAACTAATACTAATCACCATCATTCTTTACAAACCCTTCACGACCCTCAACAGGGCATTACATAGCGGAGTTTACAGAGTTGAAATGCCGTGTACTCCAACAAATGATGTTCGCGAAACCAACATCTTGACAGAATTTACAGTGCACGCAACAGAAACCAATGTTACACATCCAGTGCTGACTGAGAAGCAGAAGCGTAGAACACAGTGGTCAGAGTGAGCCTAATTTATTGAAACAAAATGTTGCGAATGAATAAAAGTTGAAATAAACCGGACTTGAAGGTAAAACTCCTAATGGTGCACAAAACATAATAAATACAATGCATTTTACTATATATTGGCAAAGTATTGAAAAAAATGAAAGAAAGAAAACAGACAAAATGCATATATATAACAAAGACGTACAAACACTGCTTAAAATTTTCTTAATTTTTTTCGACGGTATAATAACTTCACGAAGGCAATTCTAGTCATTCATGGCTGCAGGACGAATTGATTTCTTAAAGGCAAAGGTCTAACCGTGAAGCCCTGATTGAGGTTGGAATTGAACAGGCGGCGACAAGTTCGAGTGAGTGAAAATAGCAGTGTACTCTGCAGGTGGGAAAAGTTATGATATAATTTATGAAACGGTGCCAGTGTGAAGATTTTGCGTATTTCTGTTAAAAAGGAGGAAGTTCAACAGATGATTTAATGAGCGTTACGCTGGTGTCTGAATATATATGCTTAATACATGCGCTTGCATCAAACAAAATAAAAATAAGACAATTTCAAATTAAGTACGAATTTCAGAAGTATAGACAGATATGAGGCACGCATGGCAACGTATGAATGGCCTTTTTTTTCCCACGCCATGACAGTAATTTTCAGCCTCGAAGTGACAGTCGAGTACTTCCAGGTAATACTCTGCTGGGCAGGGACATAAATAAATTTAGTTTGTGTTGGACAAAGCTGTTTACACCGGGTGGTTCACGGCTACATCAGGCCAAATATACGCGATCTTGTGTTATTGCCCTAGCACTATTTAACCTCTTTAGCTAGTCCTGAAGATCTGGATTAGTCAGTTCTACTTCCCACTGACCTTCTCTTGGCGGGTGGTTTTAGTTTTTAATGGATTCTTCTAACATACTCAGATAATGTATTAGACCGTAATAAATTCTCATGGGGAATCCAATTGCACTTTTGCCAGCGTCTTGTGGTCTTTCCCGTTAAATTAGAGTGTGTACTAAAATATGTTATCTTTACTAAAAACATGATCTCTGTGTTATACAATGTAAAGCCCCCACTTACAAGGCACACCATAAACAAAAACTGCAGTTTAATTTCAATCACCTGAAGTTCTTAACCTAGCACTAAATTTAAGTAGACTTGATAAAGTCGCATTTCGTCCCTGCGAAAATGTGACCACAGCGGTGAAGTTCGAACCGATGACCTCTACTTCATCTGCGCAATAATTTAAAACTTGGTGAGCCAAGGTGCCCACGCTACTTAGGCAGCACGTTATTCTGCATATGGGGAACAATCCTCACATCAATGGAAGCAAGAATGCTGGTCTCTCTCCAGCAGAGACAGCCGAAAAAAAATCTGGCAGCGTGACTATACGGTTTCGTCACCTTCGTAGTGGCACACTCAAGAGATCTCCGGAGGTAATGATTCTACGCACGTGGAAAGCACATAGTAGGCGCAGTCTAGGACAAGTCTATTCAGAGTTCTTGTGTAATGGATGTCGTAATATTGAAAGATATCTTTTAAGATAATAATAGGAATTTGCTGCTGTGATGAGTTTGGAAGAAGAATCCTCAGCTGAGACGCCACAGTGTCACACCGAATGTTCCAATGAAACAGAGCAGACATGTAGCCGTAGGTGTATAATCGTTCCCTCAGTAATGTATATTTTATTTCTCAAGCAAGCTTAGTGGCGAAATGTGGGCTGCAATAGAATTCCCACCTCTAATTATTCCTGAAAGTTCGTTGTACTGAAACATGTTTGCGGTGGAGAGAATAAAGTTCGTATGACTGAAGCTACTTACTTCCGTGCGTTCTAGAACGTACAAAGAACTTGAATGTTTACCCGAGAACATGAATTGTACGTTAGTAACCTGTATGCACAAGAACAACATTTGAGAGGAAATTGGTTAGAGAGCATTGTGGCGCCAAAAAGGTAATTTTATGCATGACGTACGGGAGAATCGAGTGAGCGTGTAAGATCAATGCCGGTTATTTTAGGTTTCTGCACTTATTCAGTGACAGTCATACTCACCTTGTAGACTCCATGCACATTAGAGAGGTTGTCGAACTGCAAGTACAACTTGTTGAGGAGCCGCACGATGTCCATGGGCGCGCAGCTACCGCACATGTTCGTAAAGCCCACGATGTCGGAGAAGAGGCACGAAACCGTCTCGAACTTCTCCGCTTCCACGGGAAGGTTCTGGCAGAGAAGCTTGGCTACCTAAAAAAGGGCAATATTATTGGCATATATCGCGTGGTAACATAGCCAAGGTGTACACTGGGCTTCAAGCTTGATAGCGAGAAGTCAACGTACAGCCGTGGCCACGTCTGTGAAGAGCATGCAAGCAGCCGGTTATTGCTCTGTGGGGCGAAACCTTGATGCAGTATCGGGCTCTGATGTGGTCAGCCTCACAACTATAGGACACGAATGCTCCTGATACACCACTTCAGAGCCCGAAATTGTTTCAAGGTTGCGCGCTGCGGAGCAATAACTGGCTGCTCGCGTGCTCTACACAGACGTGGCCACGGCAGTACGTGCGGTGGACGACGAAATGTCATGGACTGGTTTATCAGATATACCAAGTTGCTTGTCGAGCTACTGGGTAGCTAGAGTTCTTGAGCCATAAATATTGGTGCTACGGACCTGATGGTTCCTACCCTTAAAATAAATTTCTCTGCTCACTGAATATCGCAAACGTCATCCCTTTTAGTGAAGATTTATAGTGTTCTCTTTGTTCATCTTAACGACTGTGGTACTGACAAGTGCTACACTGTGCTCTGAACGGCACTGAACGGCAGTGAACACGGCAGTGAACATCAGTAATGAGCCTAAAGCTTGTATAAGAAAACCTGGCTAATCCCTTTTTCATTGTAATTGATCTAACGCGAATGTTAAACGCGCCATCATAGGAATTGTGCTTATTGTGTAGCGATTTATAGGAAAGCTTGTACAATTTCGGTTGGCGTTTTGCAGCTGGAGCTCTGTTTGACGAGGACATAGCCACGTTGATGCCTAGGTGCACGTCCCCATGGTGACGACTACCAACAATGATCCATGATTTAACCGTTGTGGTAACTGAACATTTTAACATATACCTAAACCAGCGTATTGATGATCGCGCACTAAAACGACATCAAGAAGCACACACTATAGCGCTACTCAATATGCGCGCCTTAAAAGATTGTAACCTTTGAAGATAAACAGAACGGTGTGTGCTCCTGAAGCCAACGCCAGCGCCAAGCTTCCTGCACTTCAGCAACGCCAAACGCAGAGGCCTGGCGTTTTTTTAATGAGGCTGGTGCTATCACACTCGACGTAGTCGGTGGCAAAACATCGTTGGTGAACGTTGATATGCTGTAATGTTTTTTCACCAACAGTCCAACTTTGGCCATAAAAGTGGTTATAGCCTTTTTAAAAGAAACTGGACTATATGCGTTGCTATTCAATTATTCCAGCGACTATAGGTGGCGCAGGGGGAGGTCGAAATGGCGGATGAAACAGTGGGTGTGTTCCAGTACTCACCGTAAACAGCTAAATAGGCAGCTAAATAGACAGCGGCCAACTTAAGTGCCATTCCAATTCTCGCATGGTCGGCAAAATAGACAGCTCCGAGAAGACCACATCGTAGACAAATACGATGCAGGCTACTTTGCTGTCCAAACAAGATGGCGGCTCAGCGAATCACTCGGATAGATCAAATCTCGTCGGAATGGTCGTCTGCACACAAGCAGACGCTTTTAAAGAAGCTCAATGTGAGTAACGTTTGTTTGTTTTTGATTTCAGCACGAAATAATCCAGAAAATACAACTGTGACGTTTGTTCATTTTAGCTTTTTCTTCTCGAAGCGAGGGGGCGCATTGTCGCGTAAAAGCCGTCTAGAAGTGTTCCGATTCTCGGACAGGATGGGGTTGGTGCTGTCTTCTAAGCAGTCTGCGTAGACTGTCGACGTGTTGCCTAGAAATTGGAACACAGCCGGTGATGCCGCGAGTGTTTACGTCAGCGTCGAAAAGCGTGAAGACGCGTTCATTGGTTTATGACTACTGAGAGACCGGACTGCGTCGCAGTTTTATCACTATGTGAGAGCTTCGGAGCATGGCTACATGGCGCCACCTGCGTCGCTGGAATGACCGAATAGCATTTTTCTCAGCCGGAAAGAATTGTATATCGCTTTCAGACGCCACGTATGAAGAACTCTATGTAAATGTGTCAAATCGCTACTACGTTACTTCAAGGCACTCAATATTCTATTGCAACAAGAATAATGAGATAATTCTTAAATTTACGAGTGTTATTCCAAATCATTTGAATTAGCTTGGAGTTAAATATCTCTTTACCCTGAAGTCATATATGCTCACTTTTGGACACAAATAGAATAAAATGTCAGGGTAGGAACATGGTGCAAATCTATTTTCGGTGATGGCCACAATGAGCAAAGAAATTTCATCTTTTCACATTGCTTTCAGGAAGCGGCCGATCGCACAACTTGTTGAACGTGGTAGTGCCTTCAGAAAAGTGACTATACGTACCAGTACACTAAAAAATGAGGTAATGAAGACAAATTTGTTATGAGGGTGGCTCAATTGATCCAAAGTATGATATACCTTTCTTTCTCATAGCCTTAAGTTGATTCAAATAGCAAAAACTAGTGATGTACACAATTGTGCACATAGCGTCTCAAAGTGATACACTCAGCTCTATATCTCACTATCGTCACCCACTACCCTTTCTCTTCCCCTTTCCCCTCCCCCAGTGTAGAGTAGCAGTCTAGAGCAGGCTATCACTTAGGCCAACCTCTCTGCCAATCTGTAAATAAACCTGTCTCTCTCTCTCCATCTCTGCGTAATTTATTTCATTGCTATCGAGACGCTTTGATCATTGCTTCCAAGACTGCGTACCAGTGCGCAATCTTGAATGTCATGCTTTAAGACCTTCGGGACCACGTAAAATTGGACTATTTAGAGGTAGTCCAGGAAACGTTGTTTTTATGGCGCTCCTTGTTTCTGATGTTAATGTTTATGGTATAAAATTGTACATCAAGGAGTTATTTTTCAAACAACGTCAGTTTCAAACCACAAATGTATTACCAATAATATGAAAAAATAAGAAACACATAAATTGTAACTTGCACAAAGAAATTTTATAAAACTATCAACACTGCTCTGAAGAGGGTAAGCATAAAACACAAAAATACACATTTTAAGCACAAGAAACACACAAATATCTTGTAAATATAGGCGTGTAAGTTCAAGCGTTTTTGTGTACATAGAATAACACTACGTGTAGTCACCATGCCACCGTGTAAAGTAGTTTCACCCTGTGGTAAAACACAGGTTTTCTGCGCATTTTTTACAGAAAAAAAATGTTCTCGTTGTCTCCAAGACTCCGAAAACTAATGAACAAAAAAGAAAACTTCGGCAGCTTTCGCGAAGCGCCGCGCGAAGCTACGGAGCGCAGTTCCAAGGTTCACTTCCGGCTGCTTCAACGGATGAAACTGCACCTCTCTGCGCTGCCGCCGAAAAGTGGTTCCACTCGAAGGATTTGGACACACTTAAGATAAGACCCCTAACCATTAGCACATATCAGATGAACTTACACCAACGCGTGCCAGCCATAACGTGGCCCGAGCACAAAGCTAAACTCACCGGCGCAAGGCCACCGATGTTCCCGGGTGGTTGGACGTACTCTCGTCGTCCGTGCTGAATTAAGAAGGGTCCATATTGTCTCCCTAATGTGTGCTGGTGTCATCAGTTCAAGGTTTCAGCACAGATGCACGAGATTCCAGCCCAGATGCACGGCATCAATGAAACTTCACACGCTTACTCGCGTGTATAAAAAGGTGTATGAAATCTCTACTCGGTGAAAAAGAGAAACACAAAAGCGAAATTGATACTTTTATTTTTACATGTTACATAGCGTACAGTGTCCGCAAGGGCTCGTAATGGGGCAAACGTTCAAGTTGTAAATATCAACAACCTACCATTGATGGGGATGGGCGCGGTCACGACCGTGTTAACTGCGTGATGCGGCGTCAGAGTGCGGGGCGGGGCCGCATGGCTGTGCCACCGCACTTCGCCAACAAAGAATACGGAGTGAAAAAGCGAATGTGTGGAACATATAAGGCACATTCGTAGGGGCTTCTCAGTAATTTTCTTAAAAGCTCAGTCGGTAGAGCATCGAGCGGTTTTCATCGTTTTGCAAGGAATTAAGGTTCGACGCCCGGCGGGGAAGCCCTTTCTTGAATGTTTTGAGGGGTGAAGCTTTTTAGGGTGCGGGTCGTTTCCTCTTCTGCAGAGTAGTACGTAGCCCCCTCTAGTTTATGAATCGCTCAATAGATAGTGTTGTGTGCATATGTCTTTGGAAATAATGTCACTAGATGGTGTTATTGATTTTCGTATAGTTGACGGACGGACAGATGGACGCTTCGCCCCACTCATTATTATTCCCTCCGTAGATATGCTGTGGTTTTTCTTCCCTATTTGTTACAGTTAATTTATGATGTCTTATCCGTGACAGAAATACGCCACTGTAGCCTCGGTGGACCCCAGCATAAAATATCTCGTGTTAAAACAAATCCTAGACGTCTTACGTCTTCATCAACCCTATTTACGTTATGTTAAAAGTGTCAGTTCCTTTACGGTACGTACTCGTTGCTTCTCAATTTGGTTAAGGCTTTCTTTATTGCGATAGCAGTTATATGAACAGCTTCGACAGGTTTTTCATGCTGTTATTGCCGTTGTTGTCACCGTCGCAGTCATGTGTAGTGTCAAGTTGAAACAGATAAGATCCCCCAGCTCATCGCACGTTCTACCCGGGGATAATAGCACGTGACCAGGTCCGATAAACGTGGGTGAAGCGAAGATCATACGAGCCGGCCCATCTATATCGCAAAGGAGTGTGTGAGATTCAATCCCCCCCCCCCCCCCCCACTCCTCGCCTGCTACACCAAACACCGAATCCTCTACCAGAGAGGAAACACCCTACCCGTCTTTAGGGAGCGTGAAAAGACGCAATGGAGACGGGGAGTCCGTCGAGCAGAAACTGTGACGTTTAATGCTACGTGCGGTCCTCCCTGGAGTGCACGTTATTTCGCTATCTCGGCAGCCGTTAGCGCGCAGCTCCTATGTCCTTCTACGTTCTGCGCTTTCAACATGAGGAGAACGTGTGAAGAGTGCCCCTGGAGTGGCCATATTCACTAGAAACAGCATTTTGTGGAGTCGCATGAGATCTTATCCAAACAAGGTCGCTGCCAGTGTTTTTTTTTCGGATAAAATTAGAACGTTTTGCTATCGCATTTATTGCTTCGCCCTCGCGGTGAAATTCACTCGCTTTTTCAGGGAATATGCAATGCTAAAATGCGAAAAACATCAGATCAAGTACCTAATTAGAATACAAGCAGGCCAAAAGAAAGTATTTACTGTGTCTTGTAGACTACATGACCCGACCTTTAAAAGCAACCTATGTATGCAGCTGTCCTAGGTGAGTGAGGCCAACATTGTTACTAGATTACTAGAATGATAATGTTTTTTTTAAAAAAACAAAGATTCGTGACCATTACTGAGCGGACCATGTCAAAAGTGAGGGTGAAGGCTACGGGTTTGTTCTGCCCATGTGAGAGCTTTTGTGCTCACCTTGAAGGACTGTATATAAGTAGAAGTATATGCTATTTTGTTTATTTCAAGAACTTTATTTGTAGCAACAACATGAAAAGGAGTAGCCATTGCCAAGTAATGGTGGCAACTCCTTCGTTAATTTCCTATTTCTGTTAAGTAATAATATATTAACAATATAAATATTAACAAACACTAACAACAAGAAGAGCCGTTGACAAATGCAGCCGTCGTTCAGCGTTGCGCTATCTTCCGGTTTTAGTTGTGCTGGCTGGTCAGTTTGAGAAGATAGGTAATAAAGTGTTGCTTAAGTTTCAGTTGAGCTAAAAATGAGAGAAATCGGTAGTGTCATGTTTGTGCAGAACCACGCATGAAATACAAACATTAATAGCTTAGCAGGCTTAGTCGAGTATGGTGATTGAAATAAGCATGTGCAGTACGCTGAACGACCCGAAGGTGAACTGCCGCAAAAGCTTTCAGATATTTTTGTATTCTTACCATGCCCGCATGCCAGATCTGATTTACCCGAGATTCGAAATACGCACTAGGCGGGTCGAAGTGCTCCTTCGGAAAGCACAGTTTGTAGCCGGAGCTCCGAGGGCCATTGTGTTCGGGCAAGCACGTCCAAGACTCATAGGATCTCAGTATCTTCGTCCGCTGGGTAAATTACCCGAACGAAAAGCCCCGCCAATAAGAACGCTACCCTTAACGACAATAAAGACGCGCGTGCTTCGGCTTGTAAGCGGAGATTAGTACAGACATGCAAGAGCCCCGTATTCCTCACGCCGTCTTTTAGATCCGTTCTGCACACGCAGCGCTTGATATTGCGTCACATTACCATTGCATCGCGCGAGACTTAGGCTGGATTCTATCGGTGAGCTCTTGTGCCCGGAACTGTGTTCATTGTACGGGCTTACAAAACAATGTAGCTACGGCGCCCGCCATGAGTACTCAGAAACGTGTTTTCCTTTCTTTTCTGCTTTGCATTTGCGTTAATCTTCAAGCCTTATTTTCGACGTAGATGCGTGCGTAGCCTCTAGGTTATCGAAAGCAGCTAGTGATGTTCCCTCACAACCAATGTTTTTTTCATGCTCGAGCGTAAGATAGACTGATGGAGAAAATCATAGTCTTAGGAGAACGAACCTGGAAACTGTTATTTAAGTTCTCTGGTGCCACATAGATATTTGTGCTTCCGGTTTCTGTCCTACACACGTGAATACACGAACATACATACATACATACATACACACACACATACACACACATACATACATACATACACACACATACATACATACATACATACATACATACATACATACATACACACACACACATACACACACACATACATACATACACACATACATACATACATACATACATACATACATACATACATACACACATACATACATACATACATACATACATACATACATACATACATACATACATACATACATACATACATACATACATAAATACATACATACATAAATGTACGTTCTGTCCCGGCCGCTCATCGGCGACAGTGGAACGGCTTTTACGCGAGACGTATGGCTAGTCAGTTTAAAAATACAGGAAGGCGGAAATACAACCGGCTACCGCTTGCTCACGGAGGGGCTTACCGAGCGTCTGAACGAAAATCTCGCCCACATGCTGGCAATGTACGTTGACGCTGAACACAAGACCTGGGACGCACTGCTTTTCATGTAACCTTCGCTTACGACACGGCGCTGCAAGAAACACAGCACGTGATGCCATTTTTGAGCTGGCGTATGGAAGCCACCCGACAGCGTTGCTTCACTCAATGCAGCCGACTGCCACCGACGAAGTGAATATCAATTTCACCGCTTATTTTTAACCCATCGATGAATCGAGACGGCTTGCGCGCCTGCGTATCAAGAATCAGCAGAACATCGTTAGTCGTCAACATAATCTTCAACGACGCCACGTGGAATACCAACCCATTGACATTGTGTGGATCTCGATGCTAATACGCTAACGTGGATTGAGCAAGAACTTACTTCGCCGATGCTGCAGTTCTTTACATGGCACTTGGACGTATCGGCCAAATTGACTATGAGGTCGTTCTAGACGGCATTAAAGATTCTCAGCTGCGCTTCTCGCACCCTTAGGACGTTCGTGTCACGGGCCTTAACTGTTCTAAGCGCGTAAGAGCCCAAGGTATTTCACGCTACATTATTGTTATTCCGTATTTCAAACATTTTTTTCCTCTTCTATGCTTTGTGTCAATCATGGGGCAGATGCTTTGTGGAAGGGCTTATTGCCACACCCGTTTATTGCTTTATTTTGATGGATACAGGTTTCATCCACATAACAGTTAGCAACCCTCGGTGCATAACCCGTGTCATTGTTTGACAATTGTCGTGATTTAGATCATTTTGCTGTATGATTACGCGCAATACGGGGGAACTCAAGTCTATTTTAAAGCTTACGCAAGCTCTAGCAGTAAAGCTCGAAGGCTCGAGTAGTCATGCGGAGAAGAATACGCGTTCCGCCAAACATCACGTTTTCTTTCTCCACGTCAGCCGACTGTTCTCGTCGCCATCAGGGTGCAGCGGAAATTGTTTTTTTTTTACTTTTACATTTGATGTTCCATGTACAATTCACCCCCAAAAAATATTCTGTTTTTTTCAGTACTGCTGCAGTCTTCTTCGCCCTCACAGTCATGTGACCATACAATGAAACGGGGTGTATTAAAACAAACAATACTGAACGCATTCAGTAACGATTAGACACTTTAATGAGCCACACTCTGAGGCACTATAGCTCAAAATCAGCAAAGTCACTGCACTAAGACCTATGCACAATTTTTGCTGGACATATACGGCTTGTAGCCATGGGGTGGCACACCGGGCCCGTGCCCCCCCCCCCCCGCCCCCCAAAATTTTCTTTCACCATGGCATGAAGAGCGGGAAATTACCATTTTAAGGGGGGTGCCCTCTCAAAAAAAAATAAAGAAGCCCCCCCCCCCTCCCCGAAAAAAATTTCTTGCTACAGTCCTGCTTGTAGCCCCTTGCCCATTCTCCAGTTTCGTTATTCATGGCATTTAGCGAAAGCTTTTACACGCGCTGAAATATGTATAAATCTACCAAAATACTGAAGTGATAGGACAGAGCACTGAGCACGCTTTTCGCACTAGTTTGTACATGCGTATAGTTCTCCGTCGATTGCGCTCACGGACAATCAATATAGCGGCCGGAAGGCAAGCGAGATGGAGCATAGTACTAGAATGTTTTCGCCTCTATTTGGTAAAGAGAAGCTTCACTTATTTAACTTATTACACACACAAACACACACACACACACACACATATATATATATATATATATATATATATATATATATATATATATGTAAATAAGAAGAAAGAAGAAAGAAAAGTGGATGAAAAAATAACCAGCCATGTGCAGGAATCGAACCTACGACCTTCGAATAACGCGTTTGATCGTAGGTTCGATTCCTGCTCACGGCTGGTTATTTTTTCATCCACTTTTCTTTCTTCTTTCTTCTTATTTACATTCCATTGGTTCTGATAACTTCCCCTGTACATTCCTTGGCATTACTGTCTGTTAGATCTCATAATTATTGTGTTAAAACACGGAAAAACGAGCCCTTAGGTATACACTTCTTTCTTTTATTTATATATATATATATATATATATATATATATTGGCATTGGTGCTTCCGACGACTGCATTGCCAATTGCAATGAACTGGCTCACGATCAAGCGCGAGAACCAATTCTGCGCCACGGGCAAACGAGCCCCTTGAACACTGCGTTGGAGGAGAATGGGAATGGAGCCGATGGGGACCCGTTGACCGCCTTTCACGAGATAACTTGGCAGTGCACAGTAAGCAATGAATCCTCTCTTCAACCACACAGAGAGCTAACTACGAGGCAGGAGATAGCCTTCCGACTCTTCCAGACTAGATCCTTTCCGTCGAGAGCTGCTATGGCCATGTATACAAATATTTCCCCTAGCTGCTCGGCATACGATCAACTATCCACCTTTCCTCATTTGATGTGGGGCTGCCCCCACTCCTTTGTTTCAATAGCGAAGCACTACGACACCGAGGGGAACTCTTTGAAGTGCGTCGCAAGTCCACGCCATGCACAGCGACTCCAGGCGAACCAGGAAGCCTGTGAAGGAACCCGACCTGATCGTGGGTGATGACCTAGGTGCCTTCCTTGGAACCCTCTTTCCAGAACGCAAAAAAAAAATATCTGTCTGTCTGCCTGTGTTTTGCCGTTGATACTAACAATTTATACTGTTCCCTCATTCTCCCCATTGAGTGCTTTTTCTAATGAATTGTTTGATTGAAGCGCTTCATGATTGGTGCCCCCTCCCCCAGTTCTGTAGAGCGGTTCAACACTGCCGCACTGCATTGTATATAAACGTCGATAACGGGGGACGGGGATAGCGCGCACAAGTGTGCGCTGTTTATCACTTCTTTAAGATAATTAACAGACGTCTTTCTCCTAGTAAAGAAAGCACACACACAGCCTGACATTGCCTTTACATTTTTTGATTATGCTCGCTAAAAAAAAACTAAATTTTCAAGTGGAGCTTTCGCCTGCTAATCATCAATAATCAAGCGGAGATTTGTCTTACGCACCTGCTGTTTGGTTAAAGCAGCGAGTACTACCACTCATTCGCTTCGCCAGAGATTTAAAAGATTGTTTTTTGTTATTAGAGTACAGTTTTGAAAGAAAAGGACCCCAAAAACATGATTTACTACTTTTGCAGTTTGGCTTCTTTTTGTTCTTTTATTTCATTAGAAACCTAATAGATTGCCTAATCATCACGTTTCTAGGCAATCCTTCAGCCGATCAAAAAGCAAAAGAACTAAGCCTAAAAAGGACACCTAAAAGCATCAGAAGGTATCACAGCGATAAAATCTGGGTTCTTATAAGAAGCGACGCAAACGTGTCTAGGAGCCCTTTATATCTTCTAATACGTCCAGGAAACGCTTGATGCCGTCGCTGAAGTATTCAAACGGGCAGCGAATAATTTGAATGTAGTGCGGACATCTTCAGGAAACTTTTTCTAATTAGGGCACCGTATAAGGACGGTACACGTCAACGTTTCATGTGCGGTATTTCTTGCGCGGTCGCTTATCACCGTCGGGCGTTCGAGTGCATGGTGGAATGACATCGCTGCTTGCTTTTTGCAAATGAATCATGGATTAGACGTCAGCACATAAATGCGGCCACCCGACGCTGTCGTTCATATCGTGCCGTCCTTACTATATCCTCTACTCAGGACAATAAGTGGAAGAACTTTTTAAATGCAAGCATAGCTTTTCAAACTGCAGGCATTTTGAGTATTTCTATCTATCTATCTATCTATCTATCTATCTATCTATCTATCTATCTATCTATCTATCTATCTATCTATCTATCTATCTATCTATCTATCTATCTATCTATCTATCTATCTATCTATCTATCTATCTATCTATCTATCTATCTATCTATCTATCTATCTATCTATCTATCTATCTATCTATCTATCTATCTATCTATCTAGCACGCCGTCTACATTTCGGGGCTCTCGCGATCAGCCCCTTAACTTGGGGAAGGCCGAAATTAGTATGAGAGGTGACTCGCTGGTCATCACAATAATAACGAGACAATCCTGTCACGAATATCATCAAAGTCTATTCACGAGGCACGCGTAACTAAATTTCGTAAACCACCAACCACGGTATGTGGTTATGTAGGTAATTGACAGTTCATATCTATACAGGAACGGCGAGAACAGACGTTGGTAATTTTGACGCGATAGTGTGAAAAAAAAAAGCTCACATCGGCAGCGTTCACCTGATGGAGGCAAATAAATATCAGGGTCGAAGCAGGCATGGCACCCAAATATTCGGCATTGCAATGAAGTATTCAAGCACAGAGCGACGCCACGTCTCGTAACTACCTTTTAAAACTACCCTAATCTTCATGAAAAATTAGTGCTAGTTGCAGTGCTAGCTATCTAGTTTTCTCAACATTACATATGTAATCCTGTATTACAGTCTTCACGTCGGAATAACGTGAGTTCTAGTTAAGCGCCTTACATTGCATTTGACTTATGTAGCACTGTAAAGGGCTACCATCTTTGTGAGCACAAGCGCTACATATCGACTTACCGCTTCTGATGTTTTTAGCACCCATGTTGCTGTTGACATCGTCATGCAACTGTAAGCTGTAGGTTATACAAAATATGTCGTTCTGTGTAAACAGCTGGTTATATGAAACTGTTCAATCTTTGGATGGATATGTGGGGTTTAACGTCCCAAAACCACTATATGGTTATGAGAGACGCTGTTCAATCTTTGTCTTTTTGTACAACATTATTTTGTACCTATCTTCAGTGTCATTTTCTAACATTTCACTCAATAAAAAAATTACCTACTAATTGTACGGAGGACAGTGTTAGTCGGATGCCTGCTACTAATAAAGTTACGTAGCACATGATGCCAGCTTCATGAAAAAAAAAAACGTTTTCAACTGTCTGTCCTTGCTGCGACCGGCGCTGCGTAACACTCTCTAGAGTGCGAAAAAGTATTTGCGCAATCAAGTGGATGGGCAGACCGACTAACACAATAGTTTGATTGGTATAACATTAAAGACGTTATCATAAAGTTGTAGGTTATGCCCTGACAAGAAAACGAAGTCGATTTGTCATTCGGCTTTATTCCCTTCTGTTTGTATCCGATATTCTGCACTGCAAAAAAACCTATTAATAATGATCATTTGCACTTCCTTGAATTCATGGTCTTTTTGTTTTTATCACCTATTTGGCAGAGGTTCAGTAATTACTTTAAAAATGAAATTTGTGGCTTTTAAATTACTGCCATAAAACAAATATTCCCGTAAGCAGTGCACGCAAGTATTTGAACATTACATTGTCTGAATGTAGCAATATAGGCATTCTCTCTAGCACCCCTTTAAACGAACTCATTACAAAGAAGATTCATGATCCAGCTCAAATGGATGAAACTTTTTTAGAAGTGATGCCAACCACCCGCTCTGACTTATGAGGTCCTACTTCTACTGAGTCATCGTATTTTCTTAGTCACATATATTTAATTTCTAAAAAAAGACAAAAAGTAATAGACACTATCGAAACACTAGTACTGTGTAAGTAGTGTCACCCCGCCTAAGGCCATTCGAAGTAAACAGAAAATACTCATGAGCAAGCGTCATCTGTAACAAAAATGTGTAGGTGTATAGGTTTTCATGACTTTAGACGGAGCAGTGCCTGAAAATTCTACGGCGCCTGCTCAACGGAGGCATCAGCCAGGGATAGGAGTTCAAGAATCTGGAGCTGCCATTTTCCGCATAATTCAGTCGCTGATCCTAGCCCAAAAGAACATTAGAAGTCGCCCACACTCAAGCAGGCCTCCAGTCCCATAACCCTTATAACGCATAAGATATTCCGTGCCGAATCCACAGCCATCATTAAAAATTGAGGCGCTGTTCTCTCTCACTCTCTTCATTTATGCATAATATTACATGGCGTGGCACTTCGTCTTCTTGGTCTATCGCGCAAGAAAGCAAGTGTAAAACGAGCAAGAAAAGAAGTGTATTAAAAAGACGCCGTCTTGCGAACAGGCATGCTGAGTTCGTTTCCATTGGGACGCTTGCAACTATCTGTTTTCTTGCCCCGAAACAGGAGTGATGGGTGAGGCATCTATGAGCGTATCTCGTTCGGAAATCGGGTTACTTTGAAGCCTCGCGCCGTAGTATCTCTTTCTGTTTATTTAAGGTATTGCATTGGTTTAGTGGAAGTCGTGTTATTTTTCGCTCACGTTTTGTGCGTCAGGGAAGTGAGGAGGCTTAGCTCGCTAACTTCTTGGAGAGTGATACGGAGAGCCGTCGGGGAACGGAATTAAAATCCGCAAATGCCGAGATTGAATTTTCAAATTATTGAACGAGACGTACTGTGTTATATTTTTGACTATTTTGCTGCCTGAAAGATGAAGTAATGCTTCAACGCAACCAGGGAAGTTAGTGATAGGATGCTACTATATAATAAAGTCACTTCATGAAAGTAAAATGAAAATCAGGTTCTAAATCAGTGTGAGTTTACTTTGCCCTCCAAAAAAGTATTCATGCTTATTCAACGGCCACATGTCGTAACATGCGCTTCACACGTGGATATGGCCAAATACATTTTTTTTTCTTTTCTACGACACGAGCTTAGAAGCAAAAAGCTGATTTCACAACATAACTGGCACTCCTTATTCAGGCCTCGCGAGCTAGCTGATTGATGTTACAAATACATGGATATTACTGTGAAAACAGAACGCGACTATATCTGCATGGTGTTTGTGGTGTGAAACTAAAGGCACAGTGGGGCTGTATTTTATATTCTTCGATAGTTTTGCTAACGTTTTGCCACAGGTTATCTAGGCTGCGCTGTATCAAGTTGTAAGATAAATTCAACAAGATGAATCGAGCTACTACGTTCATTTTACAATTGTCATGCCGTATATACATCTACATAACGTAAGAGGTAACTAAATTCCTGCCAATCTTGCGTCTGTTGTCGCTAGTGTTGTCTTCCCAGATACTTGGGTTCATGTTCGGCTCGTTGAATTCGTTTTGCTTCGCGATTAGTACAGCATTTTCGATTCAATCTCCGTCAGCAGTTGTTTTTCGACGTGGCTTGGAGACGCGGCTCTCTTTCCGCAGCTGCCTCGTAAATAGTGCATAATTTTTTAGCCTACGGTAACTTCGAGGTTGAGTCCGCGGCACGCAGGCAGAGCATCAGGCTTCATACGAACGGTGACGTCACGATCGTTGGATGTGTGAAGAGCCCACACCCCGACCGTGAGCAATCGTTCTTTGGCTTGCCATCAAAATCACGTGTTGCGTGCAGCGACGTGAGGGACGAGAATGAGCGAGCGTTTGATCGCAAGGCGCACCTCGGTTCTGGCAGTCGTACACCCACCTTCAACCCAGCTGCACTTCGTTGCCATAGCGATGCCCGTCAACGCTACCCCCGCCACGGTGGTCTAGTGGCTAAGGTACTCGGCTGCTGACCCGCGGGTGGTGGGATCGAATCTTGGCTGCAGCGGCTGTATTTCTGATGGAGTCGAACACGCTGTAGGCCCGTGTGCTCAGATTTGGGTGCAGGTTAAAAAACCCCAGGTGGTCGAAATTTCCGGAGCCCTCCGCTACAGCGTCTCTCATAATCAAATGGTGGTTTTGGGACGTTAAACCCCACATATAAATAATAAATACTGTCAGCGCTAGGCGAGGGTGCTCTCGGATTCAGCAGACACATTAAGCTCGGCCACAAATCGGAATTTACAATGCCTGGAGCTTGTTGTAGGGAGCACAAGCGGTAACCCGGTGAATCGACAATATTAGTCGCTGTGTTTGATATTTCATTATATCCGAATAACCGTAAACATTAACGGAAAAACTGCGTCCTATCTATCTATCTATCTATCTATCTATCTATCTATCTATCTATCTATCTATCTATCTATCTATCTATCTATCTATCTATCTATCTATCTATCTATCTATCTATCTATCTATCTATCTATCTATCTATCTATCTATCTATCTATCTATCTATCTATCTATCTATCTATCTATCTATCCTTCTGTTTGTCTATCCGTCTGTCCGTCTGTCAGTCCGTCTGTCTGTCTGGTCTAATATATCATATCCACTGTTAAAACAGCTCACCTTAGATGGCAGAATGGAATGTAGTAGCTCTTCAGTTCGTTTCTTGTCCTCATCAAGTTTGGACTGCAGCATGCGAAGTCTATTGGTGGCCTCATCTAGCTTCTCGATGAGTTCTCGCTCTCCACGATGGTGATGAGATCGTAGGAAGAGCTCCCTAGCCGGGTCGTGTATGGCAAGATCACTGAAGAACAGCCCTATTCGCTGCATGTCGTCGATGTCTTTGACGCGCGGCGAACACAAGAACATGATGCTGTTCGTCTCTTCCACCGACACCATCTGACCCTTGAGTCGGAGCACCGGAGGATTTGGGACACCTGCACCGTCGTGCTCAGATTTGCTGGACCCACGAGGCTTGAGCACGCCTTCTTTAGTCTGCACAACAAACACCTGAAATAGCGCAGGTAAAATTCATGTGAGGAAGAAAGTTACAACGTTGAAAAAGAACGAAACAAATCACTAGGTGATTACAAAACTAAGTTCGCACTATGTAGGAGTTCCTGACAAATAATTTTCATTTACTGCTGGCCAGCGCCCGTCTCACGCTCCTACCTCGTCCCTGGTGTTCTTGAGCAGTTGATTATAACAGTTCAAATCTTTTACAGTTTTCTATTGGTTTAAATGATTCACGAGGTCTAATATAAGATGTGGACACACGAAGACGTGGACACACGAAATCCAGGCGATCCTTTACTGATGTGAATTTACCTTGTCGCTTCGCATTCTTAAAGCTAACTAAAGCTCTCTGGTAGAGAAGTTTTTAAAATATTTGTGATAAGATTTTAGAAATCATCACCTTGTGAAATCTGCTTAAGTGAAGCATTCATCGATGTTCGCCAAGAACAAATTTGCTGGAGCGTTGAACCCCTCTACTACTGAATTTTTCAAGTTTTATGAATGTTCAATTGCGTTGACTTTTGGTACAAGCGCAGCGCATCATGGCATATTTTTCTAAATGGTGTTGACCGTGGCCGCGCTTGGCGGGGTCGCCGCTGGCGCTGAGGCATTTTGTCGACTCACCTGATGCACTCGAGCGCCGAGCTTGCTTTGCTGTAAGTCACGCCCAAATATCAGCATTGCAGTAGCAACGGCATTGCAGGAAAGCGTGAGTTGCTTACTGCATCTATGATGGCGAATTTTGCAGCACGAGAATATGGTAAAAATGGGAATGTGTAGGAAAGATACCTTTTTTCTACTCTCTTCCTTCATTTATGATCTCCCACTGTGAAATTTATTATCATAAATTCAAACCACCTAGCCCAAGCTTTACGCTGGTAAACATGTTTGGCAATTTTGTGCACATTCCGGCACGATGTGGATGGTTCCACCTTACAGTGCTCCAATCCCTGTTAATTGCTTGCTTAGGATTAGTCTGGTTTATAACAATTTACTTACATAGCAATTCTTCCTGTGCGAAAGACGTTGTAGAACATGCCTGTAGATGATTTTGACCACTTCTGGTTCTCTAGCGCTAGATGGCTTGAAGCAGCACGCAGGCGTGCGTGAAATTCTCGTCACTGGAAATTCAGTCATACCAAACGCGTTTCGGTCACGAAACAAGGACTTCACTGTATGTCGGAATGCTTTGCGCATAAGAAAACATGACTAATTGTTCACTCTGTTCAGTGAGTGACCTAAAAAACAGGCTTGATGGACCCAGAAGAATTGTCTTGCCCTTGTTCGCTACACTATCAAGCATGAAACCCCCCCGCTTTTGTGGCTTGTTATCTTGTCACACTGGTCCTGCCTCTTGTTTCTCCCTGCTGTGTCTTTTTTTTTGCTTTTCCTACTCATATTTCCCTGCGTCAGAGTTACGTGAATCCTCACGCATTTAAGTGGTCACCAGTTTATCTTAGACTAGTGAAACAGCTTGTTTGTTTGGAAGGTGGAACAGTTAGCAGCCGCAGGCTGTCGTGTGACGTAGTATGCTGTGATGGTCGCTTGGCGTTACGCAGGTAAAACCACGTATCAGAGCCACCTGTAGCATATGGAGCACGCCAAGAAAAGATCTTTTCCTTTTGTTCTTCGAGCGCCTTGGTGATCATACTAAGTGCGGAGCACGACAGGGGCTCGGCATTTTGTATGCTGTCGTCGCTTCGCGTAGCTCAGGTGAAACAACGCATAAAAATAAAACAAAGTAAAAAGGAAGCAAAAATTATAGAGAGAAATACATAAAAAGTATAAAGCAATAAAAATAAATAAAGAAGAGCAAACAAAAAATTTGAAAATAAATTTCAGATAACTGAACGCTGGACGAGTTGGTAATCTATGACTACAAGACATGTGCAGTGAAGAGCTTCTGTGTTCATGTATTCTTTTCGCGAAGTTTTTGTAATTATAGACATTGACCAAGAAAACAAATAAAGAAACAAAGAAGCAATGAGGACCAAAGGCCGCCCATATTCCCGTTTTTTGTAGGCTTGACACCACTTGTGCGAAGCAGCCGTGATTCTTTGAAGTTCAGGATTTCAATGTTGTTATTTTTACAAGATGAATTACCTAAATTAAAACATCAAGATCAGAAAACTCGAAAATATTTTCGAAAAAATATTCACATATAACTGTGTTCAAATGTCTTTCCACCTACCTTTCAACACTACTTTATGTGAGACCAATTCATTCTTCGTTTAGCTGAATGTATGAAACCTAATTATGATAGTATGCACGAAATATTGATACCTTTTCTCAAGCAGCGAGTCCACTCAGCGGTGTTTGCATTATGCCTTCTTAAAGCGACTTAAATACTATTCTGTTTTGTGCTGTCATGGGCTTGCCCATATTGTTACAACTGAAGACGCTGTTATTAGGCTGCAATTGCTTCCCAAGCTATGTGCTTCATAGACCGTTGAGAACAATGGTCAAATTATTTTTGTATTTAAGGTGCAAGATGTTCTTATACACTTATGGTACTGTCCTGCTACGATAATCCACAATTTAATAATGAATTTAAGTTTAATGCTCTTTTCGCGTCATTATCAGGGCGAGCTGTTTAGTAATGGTTAAGTTATATTTTCCGCGTTGAATAACCATGAGTGGTCAAAATTAGTGTTTCGCATATGCTACCACAAGCGAGGGACACGAGTCGAAATTATCCGGAGCCATTTTTAGAACGCCTGTCACTTACGCGAAGTCACTTTGCGCTGACAAATCTTTTACACCCAAGCAATGCTGAGCCATTTTCCAAAATACACGCAAACAAGAAGGATTGAGTAAGTGAAAAGAGGCACAACCCAATCGCATTTAAGCGGAATACCGCGCAGCAAGCGCCGCGCGCTTTCCTGTAAAGCTGTTGCGAAGCGCTCAGTCGCTGCTGGTATATACTGATAGTCAGGCGTGTTTCACTGCAAAGCAAGCATGGCACGCTGGCGCATCATAAGAGGTCAGGCAATGCCTCAGTGCCTCCGCCGACTATCTTGGATGCGTGGCCGCACTGTGTGCTCTGGCGCCCTGCGTAGCTCGGCCATGGTGTGCCGTGTTCGTACAAATTAAGAGTGAACGACCCTGTTCATAGAAACACACATAAAAACACATGAACACATATACGTAAATGGTAGCAGAACACAACCATCTCGCCCTCATCGAGTACTGAGCAGGTACAGCGCCCGGGACGAAGTTGGAAACATTCTAGGAGTATGAGAAGATTTGGCCATTTTTGTTCAAATACTTCACATAAAAACATCCGAAAACGCGTACTGGGGGTATTCCGACATGAGAGGTTTGTTCGAGTAGCAGATTTTTTTTTTCAAGGCAATAAAGAAATTTCTTCTTTATTATACGCACAGCTACTCGCATTTCTTGCTCAAATTATCCGCCTCGTTTGTCTGTGGTGCCTTCACATAGCTATCTTTCTAACTAATCACAGGGTAAAAAAGAAAGACGGGAATGGAATATAAAGCGAAAATACTTCATTTAATTTTTTAAAGAAAACACTTGATCATCACCGACATATTGCTAACGTAACCAAACATTGAAAAAAAGGTAACATTCTGGGAGACATTTAAAATTTTACGTTTGTTACGCAGCCGCAGTGAAAAGTTCCCTTCATGTAGTTTACTTTTATCAAAATGATGATTGTCCTCGCAAATAATAACCAACGTGAATCATAAGAGTAGATTAGAGGCTATAACTTACTGTCGAAATAAGAGACGTTCAAAGTTATGAAACATCACGGTTCTCTTCTAACAACGCACTATATATTTCGAGTGGTTGCAACTAAATTTAAACGTACGCACAAAGGGAAAAAACACAAAAACAGTGCTGTCACTAACAAATGTCGTTTTATTGAAACCGCCTACCGTACACATAGCTGAGGCAATCTATAGATAAAAACATACGGTGAAAAGTTACATAGACTAAACAAGATTAAAAAGAGTTTGACACTTGTCAAGAAGGTACACTTTTTAATCACGTTTTGTCCAAGTAATCTTTGACTCAATGTTTTAAATGCGAAGCATTTCTTTGCGTACTGCAAGCACTTTTTTGCGTCTATCTGCGTATCCATCCATGTATCTATCTAGTCGATTGCGTCTGGGTGTCGTCATGATCAACCCATTAACTAGGCGTGAACTAACATTAGTATGGAAGGGAAATACAATTTGACGAACAGGACGCACTGGTCAAGATATGAATAACGTCACAACCCCTTCACGTACGTTGTCAAACACTTCTTGCCAAACAGTGACACATACCCGCAGGCTGGTGGGAGCCACTGGTATGCAGAGTTATGTGCCACAGGTGATTGACACTTAGTATCTAGTCTACCCAGGGACGATGAGAACGCACATGGGCAACTTTAACGCGTGAGCGTTAATAAAACTCCGACATCGGCAGCGTTGACCCGACTAATGCAAAGAATAAGCTTTAGGGTCCAAGAAGAAGTGAACACAAACATTATGCTTGGCAATGAGGAATTTCATCAAAGCCACGACAGGTCTCGGAACTATTTTTCAAACCAACCTTAATGTTCGTGAAACGTTCATTCTGGTTGCAGTGCTGGTCATCCAATTTTATAAACCTTACATATGATTCCTATAATACAGCCGCGACGTTGGGTTAAAGTCATTCGCACTTAGGTGCCATCTGCTCAAGTTTATGTAGGAGTGTCCAGTGCTGACATCATTGCGCGCACCAGCGCTTTATATCAGCTAATCGTTTCTTGTACTGCTAATACTCATGTTTCTGTTGGCATCGTTGCGCAAATGCAAAGAACTTGGAATATAAACATCTGGACCTGTTCATCATATTGCCGCGCGTATGTACCAGTGGCTGCGACAATGAAGCAGCGCGAGCTTTCTTGGCTGAGCGCACATGCGATTGATTGATATGTGAGGTTTAACGATGATTGTGAGAGACGCTGTAGTGGAGGGCTCTGGAAATTTGGACCACCTGGGGTTCTTTAATGTGCACCCAAATCTGAGCACACGGGCCTACAACATTTCCGCTTCCACCAGAAATGCAGCCGCCGCAGCCGGGATTTGACCCCGCGACCTGCGGGTCAGCAGCCGAGTACCTTAGCCACTAGACCACCGTGGCGGGGCGCGCATATGCGAAGATGTTGCAGTAGTTTTAGGGAGGAACCTCCTTATGGCGTGGCTTGTGCGTCCCCCGTTTCCGTATTGCGTGACCTGTGGCACATACCCGCATACCAGTGGCACACACCCGCCCTCGGGCACATATTCGCATGTCCACATGTTACGAAAAACGTAGCATGGCGTCGTTATCATACTCTCGATGTTAACGAAGCGCTGATAGCAGAACCGTAGTACATACTCTCGTTTAGTCCTTGGATTGACCACTGGATGGCGGTACTTGTTTATGATGAATATATGATATAAAGAAGCGAGATGGCGGTACTTGAAGTGTCCACTAGGTGAATGAACGGACACACAGACAAGCAGACGGACAGACGGATAGCCAGACTCAGGGACGGACGGACGCACGAATGGGTGCACGTATGGATGGACTGACGCACGAACGGGCGTACGCACGGACGGACGGAAGCTCGGATGGATTGATGGACGCTTCGCCCCACTCATCATCAATCATTCCGTGGATATGCAGTCATTTTTTGTGATACACAAAGCGCAATTGTTCGTGGTTTTTCGTGTCCTTATCAATCCCGCGTCATCACAATATCTGTGTGCGTGTAACATTTGTACATGTATTTAGCGTCATTTTAGAACGTTTCGCTCAATAAAAAATTACAACCTGGTCGCCTTCCCTGCGCACACTTCGCATAGTGTTGATTCTCAAGGTACGTGGGATTTGCCTGGATGTTAACTATAGGTTGCCGCACCTATATATTCTGCAGAGGGTTTCATCGAAACGCCTAGTGTTCGTGTCAGCACTGTCTTTATGTTTCTTTTTCTCGTGCGTTGGTTTAAATTTAGTTGCAACCACATACAAACAACCCCTATGTAAATAGCTTTCAATGTTTAGGAGAAGGCATTTGACTCAGTCGAGACATCAGCAGCGATGCAGGCACTACAGAATCAGGACATTAACGAACCCCATATAAACATATTGGAAGAAATATACAGTGTAATCCCATCCATACAATTCCTCCATAAAGAAAGCGACAGGATCCCAATAAAGAAGAGTGTAAGGTAGGGAGACAGGATCTCTCCAATGCTCTTCACCGCGTGTTTACAGGAGGTTTTCAGGGCCCTAGATTGGGAAGGGTTAGGAATGAGAGGTAATGGAAAGTATCTTAGTAACTTGCAATTCGCTGATGACATTGCCATGAGGAGTATCTCAAGGGACGAATTTCAGCTCATTATTACTGAACTGGACACGGAAAGCAGAAGACTATGTCTGAAAATTAATATGCACAAAACTAAAGTGACGTGCAACAGTCTCGGCAGAAAGCAGCACTTTTAAATAGGGGAAAAGACGCTGGAAGCTGTAGTATGTCTACTTAGGACGCGTAGAAACCGCAGAGCCAAACCATGAGAGGGAAATAACTATAATAATAAGGATATGGTCATTCGCAGTAGGCAAGCATTCTCAAATTATTAACGGTAATCTCCAACTAATCCTTAAGATGAAGGTATATAACAGCTACATCCTGCCGGTACTTACCTACGGAGCATAAACCTGGAAGCTTACACAGATGGTTCAGCTTAAATTGAGGATGACGCAGTGACTAATGGAAAGGAAAGAGATAGGTGTAACCTTAAGTGCCAAGAAAAGAGCAGAGTGGGCCAGGGAACTAACCGTGGTTTAGGATAGCACAGTTGAAAGGAAGAAGAAATTAACATGGACCGGGCACGTAGCACATAGGCAGGATAACCGCCTGTTTTTAAGGGTAACTGACTGGATTCCCAGAAAAGGCAAACGCATGAAGGAAAAACAGGAAGTTGGGTGGGTCGATGTGATTAAAAATTTGCAGGCATAATGCGGCAACAGGAAGCACAAGACCATGTTGATTGGCGGCCGGACCATGGGAGAGGACTTTGTCTTGCAGTGGGCGTAGTCAGGCTGGTGATATGATGATGATTCGACATGCAAGATCACCAACTAGTTCAGATATGACCCATTCTAACAGAGTTAACATTTCTTACTTTATACTAGTATACTCTGCATGCATAGAACTATGTTATTTATTCCCAGGCATGCAATATTTCACGCATAACGTCACACATAAATGTACCGTAAAAACACATTGACTTGGCGCGGCAGAAGCGAAAGATTCCCCGGCGCAATCCGATGCCTTTGGGTATTTTATACTCGGTTCGGGATTTTTACTTTTATTTCCCCGCTCGACTACGTCGTATTGTCAAGACGCTAGGGTTCAAAATCAATCGCTAAGAGGAATATGGACAAAAAGTCTGACAAAAAAGACAAACAAATAAAAACGCCAAGCTAACGAATCGTTTACGATTTGTTCGCCACGCACGGGAGGTAATCGCTTACGTTCAAAACGCGTATGGGTATCCTTGTACAAGCTAACTGCGATGAAGGCTTCGACCAACATCGTTGAAAATACGTGACCTTCAAGTGTTTGTAAGACATAACAGCAACCGAACCCGTGGGGAATCGGTTCATTGGAGATCGCTAAAGAAGCAGCGAGAAGTAGAAATGGACGCACGAAGCTGAAAAAGAAACACAGCCTGAAGAAATCAGAATGACTCCCGACATTCAGGAGGAGTGAGACAGAAAAAATGGAGAAAAGAGGTGGACGCTACTATCGGCGAACATGCTCACACGACTGCTTTTTTTCTCTCTACTACTTGGATGTCAAAACACCGCTAGAAAAGAGCGAGCAAGTGGACGCAAGCAAAACACCGGACAACGCTATCTCGCGTACGAGGAACAAGCGCAGTGACACGGAAACGAGGGCGAAGAGATAGGCCATTGGCGTCGGTCGATGGTTTCGTCGTGGACGGTGACCAACGTTTCGGAGTGAAGTAAAAGAGAGAGGGCGCCAAGGCGCCGCTTATGTACACAACCGACAGCGTATATAAGCGCGAAGTGGGGGAGCCAGTAGTGGTGTAGTAGTAGCGGTATTGATAAGAAATGACGAAGAAATCGTCCTAGGAATGAGACACGAGACTGTCAACGCAGAACCAGGGAGGCATAACGCACGCCGGAACGAGTATAGAGGGCGAAAGAGCGGGGACAGAAGGAAGGCATTTTCGTAGCATTGCTTATTTCGATACGGAGAAAAACTTGAAACAACGCTGCCACACCCAAGGTCTCTAGCCCCCCCCCCCCCCCCCCAAATAAAATATGTCCAACTCGCCATTCAATTAGGGCTTGACGATCTGTCAGTTGTGTTAGGCTGGAAAAAAGCTGCAGATAGTTTCGGACTGAACCCATATGCCAATTATGACAATTTCTCGCGCAAATCACGCTAATATCTGAGATAGTGCTTATCTTTAGGGTGAACATTGCAATGGACAGTTAGGCACCATTATGTGTTAAATATGTATGTAAATTATCTACTAATGAAAGCTGATGTTGCCATGTTAAAAGCTTGCCGAGCTTAACACGTAGTATTTTGAAACATTTAACACGATAGCGTTAAAGAGTTCAATTTGCCGGAATTCCAATGCCGGCATGGGTGTCGTTCATTTTATAGCTTGACATCTGCGTTTTCCATGACCAAAATATCCAGAAATATGCAACTAAAATGTATTAAAAACATTATTTGCCTTGATTGAGAACTGAATTTTCGCCATCTGCTTGGCAAGCACGTGTTCTACCACAGGGCGACGACAGAGATGAAAGCACCTTTGAGAAAAAGCACTGCGTGAATGTCGTGTATGCGTGTGGAGTCTGCTTGACGAATGTAGTACTCCGTGGCAGAAGTATACATCACTCCTGGTATCTAAACATATGAATTGCGCCCAAATACGGTTCTTTGTAAGATCCGCTCATCACAAAGTTATCAGACGTATTTACTCATCATCATGGTGAGCAAAAACATCAACAAAGTCAGCAGCTGCGTAGGTTGGCGTGCTTCTTTGCGGAAGCATAGTGAGCCCTTCGCAGATTTAAAAGCAAGAATCATGGCGTAGTGCACACTGTGGAACTGTTCATACAGAAGGTAATATTTTTTTGCGATGTAGGCTTGAACTTAAGGCACAATATTTTCTTCGCATGTGCGTATTATCACTGTGCGTGGTCAGGCCACTATTGTGCATGAAGTGAAGTAGTGTCTTGTGAAATATGTCGGCATGTATTCGGCGGTCTTAACTGGGTTTGTCGCTGTAGCGAAGGCGGGCTTGCAGGAGGTGACGGCAGTGTTCCAGGAGATGGCGTGAAATGGTCAATCTTTAGCACAACGAAATCCATTTCCTTGCGGCATGGTTGAGTCATTCACCGAAAAGCGAATCCAAGCTAGCAGTGCACGAGGCGATACACACGTGGTCCCATTACGTTTTCGCCATCTACCTTTCAAGACGAAGTGCCAGCGTCTTCCAAGTTTTTTGATGCGAAGCAGCTTTTTGTTTAGCCTGCGTAATCTCATGGAGCAAGGGAAAACTGGGGAGAGGCTCTATCATATCTCATTGCATTGCAAAAAGTGTGGCTGCAGTGACGTCAAAATTACGGGGCAAACAAACCGGTATGGGGCAAACAAAACAGCAGACGCTCCGCAGCTTGCTTTGCAGCGCTGGCTCACTTCTGCGCGGACTTATAGTCCTGGTGCAAGCTTAACACGTATTTTATAGTTTGCATGCATTAAAATGTAACGAGCACACCCTTCCCAGGCTGTCCGCGCGTGGCAGGCCCGAGCGCGGCGTGCTGAAATACTTTGTGGAGTGTTTTTGTGCAACAGCAAAAAAAAAGCAGCGCTATGTGTCGTAATCGAAATCATTCAGCCACTGACTCATCGTATTCGAACACACCCGGCAGTGAATTACGTGTTATGCTCACCATAAGGCCTTTTTTTTACTCTTAACCAGATTTCCTAATCCACGGGCCGATTAGCAGTTATTTGCTCGTATATATTGTCAGTATGGCAATGCACGATTTTGAGAGCTTGCTTCGTAGCTATTCCGTGGAACGCCAGCCTAGTACTTGACGTACTTAACGTCGATAAAAAGGCACCACCGATAGTCTTTCTTGGGGACCTTTGACGAAAACATTTTGGTCTGTCTGTCTGTCTGTACTTTTGTCTGTTTATCCAGCCCTAACGGCGTAGAGTATTTGAAACAGCCGACGTCATCTGCAGCGCCCACCATTGTTGCTCAAGATTGAGCATTCATGCTTGTGTGATTGTCAATTGAAAAGCAATTATTGCGCCTGACTGGGGCACCATAACAACGCGTATATATTCTGCATGTGCGCCTTTTAATAGAAAAGGCATACATAAGTATATTTAAGGACAGTGGCGCTTATCACGCTGCGCCGACCATGCAACGCTTGCACAGAAAGGCAAGTATTTCCAACGCTTTGCTAAGATGAGACGGTGGTGGCACCTACCCGTAGCCTTGCGTTCTACACCTTATCACCTCTGAGATGGGCGCGCACACCGATCTCAGAGCCACGCGCTTTATTTTCTAAAAGAACTGTCAGATGACGCTCATGTCTCACGTGTTACGTGACTTGATGTGCTCGTTCGCCTCCACTGCACGCTCGAGGCACTCTAACACAGCGCCTCCAGAATACCATTCACCGATTTTCTTGCGCAGAACATCAAATAAATGTCTTGTTCACTCTCTCCACATGCAAGACTATCGTCTTTCGAGGACATTTGCAGATTAAACGCAGATACGGGGCCAATTCTGCATACGCGATCGTGCACGCAAAGTGTGTAATTCCAGTGGGCATCCAACTAACACGCAGCGAGTGCACAGCGTGCAATACATACGCACTTTGTTCTATAACAAGAAAAGTTTGTTGTCCTTCCGTGTGAACGACACAACTTCTAAAAACGCGCCATGATGCCTACACCACTAAAAACAAAAGTTCGGGTGTGTTCTCAGTTTACGCAATGAGTAAGAACCAACGGAGCGTGCAGCTGATGGCTGCGAATGCAAATACCATGCATTATTGATCAACAGTGAAGTGAACGTATGTGAAAAGTGCCACTAGGTACATCCTGCAGTGCAATGGATTCGCACCGAGAAAAATCTACAGCTAGGCATCGCAGAGCTTTCCTAAAGAACACGCATAAGAAGCATCACTTGTGAATTGACTCGCTGCCGGCTGAAAACACCTACCACTCCGTCGGCGCTGCTTACGAGGCCACTGCGGCAGCTGCTCACCGGAAAACGCGAAGTGTTTATCTGTTTCTCCGTTGGAAGGCTGCGCGGGTGTTTGCGATGAGGCGGCTTACTTAGTATGACTTCGTGGCCTCTCAGTGTTTTCTTCCTTCATGTGTAACCATGTGCCTCCGCACTGGGGCGGCGCCAAGGAGGCCACGCCTTTTTTTTTTTGCAGTGCGCGTGCGTGACGCCACTCTTTCCCTACCCTGTCACAGCTCGCCACGTGTCATCTCTCTCGCTTCACCCTCTCCACCGCTCGCAATGCTCGAGCCCACTCTTCACTTCGGCAACATCACCTCACCCGCGCCACCTCTCTCCATTTGTCAGCGAAAAAATTGGCAAATCCCACGCACAGTGGGAATCGATTATTTACGAAGCACGAATGAGAAAGGTTGATATGTCATTTTAAAATCAGCACAACATTACGAAATGCAGGTAAATGATGCCGTACATGACATCCGTCTCATGCTTAATGTTGTTGGATGCGTCGTTTACTTTCGACATCTATTCACATCACGTGATACCAAATTTAGTATATGTGTAGCTAGCGAAACGACCGTGAGCACGCTATGAGCGTGGTATGTTGTCACGTTCTTACATGACACGCGTTTCAGGATTATCATGTTTGCAACAGTAAAAAACTCCCAAGCGTTTCCCCGAAAGTGAACATGGTTAAGTGCGAATGCACGGGGTGATGCTATGAGGAGGAGTAAAGTTAAAATCCGGTGCCATTCGCCAGTGAGTTAACGTAAACTCCCCCGTGTGATCACATTGCGATTCCCAGGAACCATTAGACCCTCTCGGGAAATCTTGGTGAGTTTACGCGTATATGTGAGAGTAAATTCGCACTATAATGATGTTTATGTCCGCGGCCCGCTTCGCCCGCTTGCGCTCGGCATCACGGGCCCTTCGCCGCGCTGCCTTGTCTTAAACCGGTGCGTCATCTTCAACGACGCGTGCAATGCTCGCATTCGATTGCGTTGTAGTCGTTGTTGGAGGTATCGCAGTCGAGGTTGATGCCTGCGATGGATCCATATCTGTGATGACTTGCCGATCTCGCGATCTATACTTGCCGACTTGCGATCTATAACGTGGACAGCGTTATAGTCAATCCCTTTCCTCTTACTTTCATATCTTTGTTTTCTTATCAAATGGCCCATTGTTCCCAACATGGATAACAGTCTATATTGATTCCCTTCAACAAAACTACGCAAATGTTTTAGTCAGCAAATTCAATAAATTCAAAATTTTTTTTATTCACGTAGGTCAACTTTCTATCATTTCCATTTGTTAGAATAAGCGTTGACAAATTCACTGCATCTTTCTTCCGGTGGAAGTTGAAGTGTAACATACAAAACCACTGACAAGAGCACCTAAATGCAGTGTACTGCGGCAAAATATAGGACGTTCAATTAAAACTAGAAAAATAAGCGTAAGCACGTGAGCTGAACCAATTTCGCATGGGAAGGCGGGGCTTTTTGTTGTCCACATTGTCACCACACCCTAGGTAAATGTTTAGTTTGTTTGCATGTTTGTTTATTTTAGGATAGGTCGTGATAGTCAACGCATGTCATTTAAGTGCTTTTTTGACGAAGCGTACTTCGAACACACGTGAGTTGTTCAATTTTCAAAAGTCTCTGGTGGCACCTAAACACAAATTTCGTTAACCCAACGTCACGGCTCTTTAATAGGAGTACATATGTAATGTTTATGGAATTGAACGGCCAGCACTGCAACCACAAGTGACATTTCGCAAACATTAGGGTCTATTTGAAAAGTATTTTCCTGACCTAGCATGGCTCTGTGGCACAATGTTTATTGCCATGCACGATTCTTGGGTTAAATTCCTGCTAGGCCCTTACATTTATATTTGCTTTCGTCAAGTTAACGCTGCCGATGTCATCTCTTACTTAACGCTCACACGTTAAAATTATCCATTTGTGTTCTCGCCATTCTTGGGTGATTACTAAGTGCCAGTCACCAGTGGCGCATACCTGCCTTCAGATATGTGCCACTGCTTGGCGTCAAATATTTGGTAACGTACGCGACGCAATTGAGACATTCTTGACCAACGCGTCAACTGCGCCAAACCGTCTTACCCTGCCATGCTAATTTTGGTTCACGCAGAGTTAAGGGGGTGATCACGAAAGCACCCAGACCTAAGTGGCTAGATAGATAGATAGATAGATAGATAGATAGATAGATAGATAGATAGATAGATAGATAGATAGATAGATAGACAGATAGATAGATAGATAGATAGATAGATAGATAGATAGATAGATAGATAGATAGATAGATAGATAGATAGATAGATAGATAGATAGATAGATAGATAGATGCCAAGAGTGCTCGTACGTAAAGAAATGCTTCGCATTTAAAACTAAGACCATGCACCGATGTTTGTAGAATAAATTCATTAGTGAGAGGTGCTTATAGGGTAGGTGTCTATGGTGCACAGGAAAAAAAAGCGTGGTGCGCAAGTAATTCATCACTAATTGTCGTACCCACACGTGAGGTACTGGTTATTGCTTATGAAAGACAACAAAGTAAAAGCAAGTATAAAGTGACTGAAGACGTCTGTATATAGTGCGTGACCTTGAATTTGGTAATCTGACATGCGGAACATTCAAATGGCCCGGCCGATCCATTTCACACCTGGGCACACTTGCATTGAGTGCATATTCTACATCTAATAAAAAGGTATCTGCTCCCGTGACAGTTATAGGTAAGGTCTTCACGAAGGAAGTCCTTGCCATCTTCGAGCAACAGACATCCTGCCTGGCCGCCCAACCGACCTTGAAGTATTCATTCAAAATCAAGCAGATTTTATATCTCATTACAGTAAAAGATAAACATACAGAAAGATGTCCGAAAGCACGAAGATGCAGGGGAACCTGCTGTCCAAGACTTCAAAATAAAAACTACGTATTTTGCGAAACAGCACGTAAAATGATGGCGTGTATTTTCGTAAAGCAATAAATCAGTTTCGGGTAAACGCAGAAGGCCTAGCAAACAATAACATTGAAACAAAAATAAAGATCTAGCTGGCAAGGTAATAAAGACACAGTTGTTTTTTAATGAACTGATTGTAACACGAAGTTTGATATGAGATGAAAAGGAATTTCATATAGATACAGCCAGCAGCGTGACGACAATAAATATTGATACATTTTGTGATTCATTTTAGCGCTCCATATCACCATTCTCTTGAACATTTTTTTATGAATTGAATTCGCTCTTTTACTCTTGATATGCATTCCAAATGTCCCCATGGTCAAGCTTTCAAAAGGTATTCAAGCAGACAGGCGTGAAAAAACTGAAAACCTAGCATCACACAGTCGTTCGAACGAACTTACAATGCTAGAATGCGAATGCTTCCCGCTTTTACGTAATCCGTTTTTAAGCGATAGCAATATTCTTCCCAGTACAAAACCAGAAAACGACTTCGTACACGCGTTTGTACCTCGAAGTGCAGCCAACCTAACTTTCCTCGTCTACATCTCGCAGATGCACCATCATAGCAACGAACATGCCCAGTATTTTTTTCCTATTTTGCCCCCATCTTTATTAGTCGGCGAGAGCAGCGAGAACATGTGACTCCATCACCGGCAATAACGAGAGAACTTGGATAGCGTGGCCCGGCTTTTCGATAGTTGGACGCCGACGCGCAGGACAGCACCACGTCATGTTACCCGCGTTAGTTGCTGCTATTGTTAGACGAGCATGGTTTATCCCCGTTCCACCACGACACGTAGTGTAACAGCGTCGCGTCAACAGCAACGAAGTACAACTGACCTGGTTGCAATAGCTGCGTATAGACTCGAAGGTGCAGTCAATGACGGGCCGCGTGATCTCAAAGATGTCGTCGAATTTCAGGCGGCGTCCTCCCTGAGCACGGCTCTCCTTCCAACGGTGGCCGGCTAGCCGTAGCAATCCATTGCCGGCCTGCATGATGCCGAAGTCACGGCCGAACAGCACGTGGAACGGAAACGCCGCGCACATAGTCCGCACTCCTATGGGCAGGTCCTCTGGTGAGTTGCTCAGCGTCTCGGCTGCGTTACTGCCAATAAAAATGCCCAGTGCTAGTATCATGTACATTTATTGTTGAGGTCAGCCGCACGAAAGAAAACAGCTAGGAAACACGGCTAAGAGAGGACTGAGAAAGCAAACAATGAAGAACACAAGCGCATGTTGTTATCTCGGTTTACTGATCAACAAAGAGATATGCACCACATAACCTGTCAGTCAAACCTGGCACCACAAACCCTTGTGACTTACAGTTACATCATCATGAGGCTACTAAAGAATGTGTCAGAGACAAAAATCACGTCAGCTTGTTGACGAACCAGCATGCAGGGTGACAGGTGAGTGTAAATTGCATCGCCCCCCTCTTTTCGCATCATGTTCTGCATTGACTTGGTAGGCAAGGTAAAACAATGAAGGTGGGGGCCTAGGGCATCGCGCGTTCACAAGCGTGTCCACCTCGGTTGATGCAGGGTTCATTGAACACTGAAGGTGAAGTCTGCAACAGAGGCCTTCTGGATGACGGAGGTGTAGCAGAAGAAATAGCGTAATCAAAAATATAATTCTTGGCAAGTCAATGGTATGGCTCAAACAGGAGGAAGAATACGTTGCTGTTATAAATACGCAGGTATAACGTTGGCAGCAGGTCGGCAACATTAGCCGAAGCTAGGCAGCACGGAAAGTGGGCGATGAAATAAGTTAGTTGAATTCGGTAAAAAACCGTTATTGGCTTCAATCATGACTTGTTGCAGAAAGGGACTGAGAAGGCCCACGAACCCTTTGCATGTCCTTAACAGAAGTCGAAAAGTAAAAATTTGCTCTGTTTCTCTTTATCCTGTTCACTACATCACCTAATCTTTCTCTCTCGTTCATGGTCTCCTTAAAAGAGGTATTCATCACCCAGGTTCGTATTGCCACTGGCCCATCTAACCCTACTATGCTAGCTTAAAGTCGAGACTACCTTGAAGTTTTACACTGGAAGAATATATCAAAAACTAAATAGGGAAAATTAACACAAATATAATCAAATTTTTTACCGTTGGACATCGAGGCAACTCTCTATTAGCTCTCGAACAGCTTATACCGGGTTCTAAATCACCTGGGCCACATGCGGCCAGCATACTCCGTGCTTGCGGCCTGCTGCCCACACATGACTGTCTTTGTTACATAGCTTGGAATGAAAAGCAGCTCTATGACTAGCTTGTGTCACGCTGTCCCTCCGTACAAATGCACCATGCGCCGCAGGTGTTGGCGTGGTTCCAAGTAGGTCACGCCGCTACTGCACGTTGACGTCGCGGTTCCCTCGCAATATACGCTGACGTCACTCCCTTTCTCGCCTGCCGCACGCATGCCGCTGTCGCCTTGTCCGCCATTTACGCGCAACACCAGCCGTGACTGCCGCTTGCTACACCACCGACTAGTCAGTTCGTGCGCAATAAACCGGACGCACAACTAACGTACGAGTTTAAACATGCCTGTACGTATCACTTAGAAGACCTATGCCAGCCATCGTTTCAAACGAATCTTCCAGTGCTCACTGCAGCACCAGCGTTAGCACTGTTCAAACCGTGAAACCACCCTTGCGCAACGCTGCTGCTTCGCATCCCAACAGGGTTCCTTTCGGGGAGATGACCCAAGTTTTTTTTTCATTTATGTTCTTAACAATTGTAGTCATGTGCTACGCACAGGTGCTTGATTTTAAGAATATTTTCCGTGAAGCATCCCATGCGGTCGCATTATGTCATAACCTAAACTTGGGACTAAGTTTCCAACATTCAGACTTACAGTGAACATCACAGTCGTTGAAAAGTACGTATTAGTAGCGCTATCTTGCTCAAAACATGCCATCAAATTTTCCTCAGTATTTACCATTGTATAAAATGTGGCAAAAGCAATATTTATTTCACACTTTTGCTGACAATTTTTTGAAGCTCCCCCCTCCCCTTGCTTTAACCATCTTCATTGTCTTGGGCCTTGCGGCAGGCTAGTGACTGCGGTTCTCCAGCTCAAGGGAATTTGAGACCCCAGGTTTAAACTATGTTACTCAGTTAAATACGCGTTCAAAACCAATGTGCCACATGCCAGCACGTCTGTATTTTTTACTATATACGTTCTCCGGAACAACCCCAGTACCAAGCAGTTTATCTACCTTTGATCTACATGGCCTGAGACTGATACCATAGCAACGGTCGTTTGAATAATAAAACAAAACACATCGCGACGTCTGTGCCAGTGCACGCGATGTTCGACTCGCGGTATACCATCACGCCAAACATAGACGACGAGGAAATCGATGTGATGATACTCTCTCCCGAAGCAGTGTCACAGAGCAACAACTATAGGTCACAATTCAGCCGCGCACTGCCACAGCAGTCGTCTTCATCAAGTATCGATCGAAGGCTTGTTATGCCAAGTCAAAGAAGGCCCCACTTTGCGCTCCTTTACATAGGGAAATAATCAAGGCGTAAACTGACGTGCACGAAACAAAAGGGGCAACGCTAGCTTGCGCTACGTGAAATTGGTGCAAAGTCATCAACAATAGCACAATGTCAACCTGTCAAGCACGACTTCAAAGCCCAAACGTCTGGCCAGTTTCACGAAGTGAAAGAAGAAAGTTGTTGGCTTTGTCACTAGACCCTTGCGAAGTCTTTCTTTTGTTTTGCCTAACATGTCGTCGTGACGTCCCAATGCACCTGCAGTCGTTAAGGAAGCGCAGCTGCGCAGAAATAATCGTCCAACACGTTGTGTCTCCGAGCTCAGGTGTTGGGTAGATACTGTGACGAAATCAGGGCAGTAGTGGGGGAACGCTAACTGGGTGACTTCAAGTTCTTGCCTAGTTTATTTACACTCCTATGTCAGCGCCCATTCAGGCAATATATTTTTCGAGAATGTTGCAAACAGCCCAAAATAAATATTAGGTTGGCAATCAAAGCTTCAACTTTTTTGACACTGTACTTAAGACGAGGTTGCAGTGGTGGTGACGAAAACTGAAAGGAAGTTTATATGCCATGAACATATATTTCACGCTAACACATACCTGCTTTATGTATATGCCATACTCACGCGTCAATGACGCGAGAATGACATTGTCGTTTTTGTGCATCTCAGAACCGCTGGGGAACAGATGAGAAACCTATTTATAGAGGGGTCCAAATTATAGTACCGAGGGTTATTTAGCATGCATCAAATTACAGTGGTCGCGTAGATTAAAGGACCATAGAGGTATAAATTTCCGGAGCCATTTTTTACACGTCGCTCGGAACGACATCATTGTTTTGGGGCGTTAAATTCGAACAATTATTCCTACCTGAAGGCACGGAACTTTCCCCGTAGTAACGAGGCTTGTCCCCTTTTACACAGTTGCACAGCAGCTTAGCCAAAGTGGCGTTTAGCAATGTGGCTACAACGCACAAAAATATCCACGAAAAAAACGGTAAATCAAATTGTACCTTGGAAGAAGGCAGCTTTTTCCTTCCTTGTTCTGCTCCGTCACTTCCATAGTCACATGAGCCCTGTCTCCAAACTCTGAAACAACGGAGATGTTGGCGCGCACCTCCGTATTGAAGAACTCTCGTCCCACCACTTTAACGATTCCAAGCACGATAGGGTGGAGGCCTGCGTGTAAAACACATATAAAAATACCAAGAAGCACTTTCACTAGCAGTGGCAGTGTGTGCTCATCTGACAACCAGTGTGCTTAATTGACTACTATTCCCCTTTCCCGCTTACTAATTAGCTTTTTTTCATACTCAATATTGAAGAAAACACAAAAAAACAAGTGACATACCATGCACTCGCGAGGCTAGCCTACAGCGCATGTATTAGTTCAGGAAAGGAGGTATTAGTTTAGGAAAGTGATGGACAAGACAGTTTTGATTCACCACACCAAGTGGTATTTCAATCTGGCTCAAGCAGTTTTATCTCATGGGATAAGTTGACAATATGACATTACTAGCACGCTAATTTAAAGGCAAGTGCTTAACAACCTTTCCAAAGGTCCTTTCGCAATGATACTAACCACTCTAATACGAGGCGAAATCGTCGTCAGCGCCGTCTAATAGCGAGCCGCTTGCAATCGAGAACATTACTCTGGTGAATGTTCAGCTACAAATATGCTCTTGACAGCAAATTACTCTCCACAAGACGGCGCAAAAGGTAATTTGGCATTTGTTCACAGCTGGAAGCAATTTGCGGCAGACTGTAAGTGTTCTAAACCCACATTTTAGAGCACTATGTAATCACCCTGAAAATTTATTTCGACGGAAAGTCAAAGAAAGAGAGCGAAAGGGCGTACCACAGAGCATCGTGTCTTGTCAAAAAAAATTATGAAGGCTTGCCCTAAGCTGCGCAAGACTTCAAAACAGCGAAACTTCCCAATTCTGAAGACTAATGTGGTTGCGTCCAGGTTATTTATACGCCAATGCCGAGGTAATGCAAGTTGTTTCTAGATTGCTTCTAGGTTGTTTTTAGGGCCATGCGAAGGCAATGCCAAATTGTCTCTACGTTCGTTTTCAGTGCAGAAAGTTTCGAGTGAAGATTGACGTAGACACGAGACGAATGTCCAAATATATGATTAGAAACCAACCAACGTGGCCTTGTTGGCTGAGACCTTTCATTGCCTAAAGGCCTTCGGCTCGCCACCGTCACTTCGCAGCCACTCTTTCGGCTAATCTTCTTTTTTGATGTTTAGAGAAATAGTGCTCAGGAGTGGTACTTTGTCAATTTTCGTTGGACCTACTCGTTTAAGGTAGTTTTCTGGAGGGTTGCGTCATGCTGCTCTTAGGTTGTTCTTCGTATTTAGTTGACTAAGGATGAGTGCCGGGACTTACTCGGTGTCTGTGGAACATGATTTATGATGATGACAGCCTTGTGACACGCCGAACTGACACATTTTCACTAAGCTATTGATAACTTTTTTCTACGATGCGCACAATACGGATAGCTTAAACGGCTTCATTGTTTTTTTTTTTTCAAAAAAAAAAAACACCCCAGCCAGCTCAGTGACGCACCATACAATTTATTCTCCGGAAGACATCACTGCGCAAACATCAGATGCAGTCCCGATATGTGCTAGACAACGCGAAACATTCTCGTGAGAACAGGATTTGAGGCGTACCTTTTCTGTCGCTGTAGTAGTGTAGCAGTATTTGACCGCTGGGACCTGGTGTTACGCGAAAAGAGGGCGCCCGCATGCCCGGATAGGTGGAGGCCAGGTGGTCGTGCAGATTGTCTAGGTTTGTCAGGAAGTCGGCCATGTTGGAACCTAGGACACGCAGGATGTGGTCGTAGCCGTGCTGCTGACAGAAGTACAGGAAGTGCTCCCCGAACGCTTCTAGGCATGTGTCTAGATCCAAGCCTGCACATTGCGAAAGTTGACCGTTACCTCCAAAAGCCCTGTGCTTTATAATTGTGTTCATCGACAGCGAACTCGTGAATCATTCTAATTACGTTACATAATCCGTATACCTATTACAAGAAATATTTACAACTGATTGGTGCTACATTCACTAAAAAAAGATACAAGAAGGAATTCTTTCTTCAATAAGCTAGTTTTCTTCTTAGGCAAAACGTAAGCTGATCAATGCATAGCAAAAATACTTTGTAGTATGCAGTTTATATGTTTTAGTAAAGATAGACAGATACTGACCCCACAACCTTTGAGTGATGCGGCAGAAGCTCCAACAATACAGGTACTGAGGAAATCGTTTACCGGATCAGTTTAGTGAGCGTTTTTGTAGAATTTAGATAGGTTATTTGAAAGTATTTCTTGTAGATGCGCACATTTTTTTTTTCAAAATAAAAGCAAAGGTTGGTCAAGGCTTTAGCCCAAAAGTGTTCCCCAATACTTGAACCATTAAACTTTGCCTACGCTCTATATTGCCATTTATGGCGAAGAGTGGCTTTCACAAAGTTGTTTTCATCTTGTATAGAAATGGCTGACAACCCCATCTGTGACAGCTTTGGTAGAGAAGAGACACTGCAGGACATCTTTTGCGACTACCCTGACTACAATGCGCACGAGAAAAAAATCACTTGCTGTCACAGAACCTTATGACGGCGGAAACCATTCTGGAATGTCGTCTAGAGAGGTCATCGCTAGTAAAGGTGACGAAAGCAGTCTTGAGCCAATTAAAGGCAACAGACTTGTACCAGCGCTTATAGATTACTGATAACTGTGAAGTGCGACTTTGAGTGGACGTGCTTGCCTCTCTCTTTCCACTTCTAACATTCAAATTCAACCATTCCTTGCCCTAGTGTAAGGTGGCATACCACTCCTAAACTGGTTAACATCCCTGCCTTTCTTTTCCCTTCTGTTTCTTTCTCACTTTTTTTTTCGGCATGTATGGCCCAATTTCCAAGCATGAAATTCACTGGCTGCTTACATTAACTGCAAAAAATAGCGCTTCTGGCGTGAAAGACATATTTGTACTAAATATATTTAAATAGGTTAAGTACTATTGTTGCTGTACAGTGTCACGGGGTCGTGACGTTGAAGAAGGCAGCAGCCAGCGTTTTCAAAACTGTGCCTCTGCCAGAAAAGTGAAACAACATGCCAACAGCAATAAGCTGTCGACTGATAGCGGCCAACATACTGTCGGTCGTCGGTAATTTATCAAGCGACGAAGTAAATCAGCACTTACACACGTGCTATCAATGATTCCCGCGTTATCGCGAATGGGCGCATAAATTTCACAAAGCTCTAATGGTTCGGTTGGGCACATAATCTCGTCATAAGGATCAAAGACTATCTAGCTATTCATTAATGTTTCCATGTCGGTTTGCGTAAGGCAGCAGTTACACGTGTAATGGGGCGGTAGCATAAATAAAAAGAGCATGTGTAGCAGAGCGACGTGTTTTTTTTATAAAAAAGGGCCATTTTTAAATATAGTCGCCATCGAGAAAGTGGCATGAAAATATATTACAATGCATACTAAACTCACATAGTTGTGCATATTCTCTATCAGCTTCTCTAACAATCCCGAAGTTTCTACATACATTGTGTTTATTCTGCATAGTAGACAAAATTAAAGGTTTAATACTAAACCGTCAGAGTGGGACTATGGTGTCCACGCAACTTGAATAGCTAAAAAAGAGAACTCATGAATTCATCGAGTCTAACGTTCAGACGCTCAGTAGTGCGCTATTAGAGATGCCATACCAAAAAATCTTAAAAAATATTGCAGTTTGGGGTTGTCTGTCCAACGCCCCATTTGTGAACGAACATTTCTCAATTCCACCTGCGTTAACACGAAGTAGGTCTCTTTAAATCATGATCTTAATATCAAAAGTGATATGTCATGTTCTATAAAGCGGCAAGTAGGTTTACTATCCTACACAGAGTTGGCTGCTGAACACTAAAAGAAAAAAAGTTACTGAGAGAAAAACATGTCTAGGGAACGACATTTAACGTGAATCCTGCTTAGTACAAGATGTGTTCTTGCTTCGCTGGGCACATTTTGCCAGGGAAGGCACAGCAACGCTGAGTGTGGCTTTGAACAGTAGCGTAGAATCAGCTACTTAAATTGAAATGTATTGAAATAGTTTAAAAAATATTTGTTTCGTTGATGTAATGATTTTCGTTCATTTTATTCCTTCCAATTTGTGTAATAATTACTACACTACAGATATACAACTGTGAATGGTCAGTAGCTGTCTTTTCTTTGTCATATTTGTCTGTTGAATTCATTTGAATGCAACTAAGAAATTAACGAGTCCCTTGGGAAAAAGGAAGTCCCTTACTACAGTACATTTTAGTCGCATACAGCTGCCTTGCAACATGTAAGTGCAGGTTTATGAACCCTGCGCAAGCCATTTGACTTGCCTATTGGGCATTTATTAGGAATGGCTAGCCTGCTGTTATCGTTTCTTCAGCTGTATTGTACATTAGTTGGAAACTTAGTTTCGTATTCTCTATACCCTCCGCCCCCGCCGCGGTGGTCTAGTCGCTAAGGTACTCGGCTGCTGACCCGCAGGTCGCGGGTTCGATTCCCGGCTGCGGCGGCTGCATTTCCGATGGAGGCGGAAATGTTAGAAGCCCGTGTACTCATATTTGGGTGCACGTTAAAGAACCCCAGGTGGTCAAAATTTCCGGAGCCCTCCACTACGGCGTCTCTCATAATCAAATGGTGGTTTTGGGACGTTAAACCCCACAAATCAATGAATCAATCAATCAATCAATCAATACCCTCCGCAGCTAGAATATTTCAAATGACGTACTCTAAGCCAATAGGAATATTGGACTCTTGGCAGCGGATTGTGATAAAGTGCGCTTTCTAAAGAAAATGTTTGTTATATTAGCGCCATAGCGCAATGGCCAGCGTAAGTTCATTTGTTACCGTAGAGCTGTCATTGCGTAGCCAAATTGTCGGTGTCTGGGAGCACTACCAATGTCGAGACCTTCCAAAGTGCACCAATACCTTTGTTATTCAGCACTTTTCTCGCGACCTAATACTTCCATGCAAACTCAACTGCTGCCGGCCGTATCCTCCTTCACATGATAGTTGCAGGGACGGCTCATTTCAAGTGGGGATGATTGAGAGGGGAGGGTATAGTCTGCATGACTTCGGCAGAGACTACGCGCTTTGGTCGCACGGGCTTTACCTTTACAGGGAGCCCCACCGCAATGGTCTAGTGGCTAAAGTACTCGGCTGCTGACTCGCAGTTTGCGGGACCGAATCCCGGCTGGGGCGGCTGCATTTTTCATAGAGGCGAAAATTCTGTAGGCCAGTGTGCTCTGATTCGGGTGAACGTCAAAGAACCCCAGGTGATCGAAATTTCCATAGCCCTATACTACAGCGTCACTTATATTCATGTGGTGATTTTGGAACGTTGAACCCCACATATCAATCGATTACCTTTACAGAGAGAAAATGGTTCTTATTCTTATAGTAAGTGTCGTGTTCTCGTGGCAAGCTTCGCAATCAAGCCATAGTGAACACGAAGATCAATACGCTTAGTGTAGCAGCCACGCTTTTTTACGATAGACCTGCCGATGAAGTAGGCTGCGAGACTGATTTCTTATGATATCCCGATTTGTCGCTATCGCATTCATTGCTTCTTTTTTGCGAAACCGTGTTATTTTAATTCACAATACGCACACAAGGTTAAAACACCTGAAGGAAGTGTGATGCGTTTTCTCATAGTCTTCATTAGTTTATTGTTGCCACCATTTTATGAAAAAGGATGGTTATGTAAGAGCCGTTCACCAGAAATACAAATGAGGTTAGCTAGACACGATATGCCTACTGCTGCATTGATGAGCTGGCTTCAATGACAGTGGTGCAGTAGTTGCCCCGATTTTTTCAAGAAGGCTTTTTAGGGACGGCTTACCGCTCTCCCATAGTTGAATACGAAGTACTCAAAATTGTTAATCGTTTCTTTTAAACGCAACACAAATGGTTATCGTAAAACAGTGGTTATCGCGAAACAACAGCAATCATTTCGCTAGCATACAGCAGGCAAACGGTGCTGCGAGTCCCACGGGATGGCTCCATGCTCTCTCATAGTAGAGTACCAAGTACTCAAAAGTGTTTACCACTTTTTATAAACACACAATTTTTAGTGTGCCTGTGGATGTTGTGTTCCGTCGCGATGTTCTGTTGGATTGTAATTAATGTTCACTGTTCGTGAGAATAAGCTTTTCTAAACATCACTCACACTTGCAGCCAGGGAAAGCGAAAATAACAGAAAGGAGGTCCACAGGATAGCTTTATGCACTCAGATTGTAGAGTACTTGGTACTATAAATCGTTTACTACCTTTTTAAACACAAGGTGCTCTTTATTGTTTCTTTTTTTTTATTTATATGATGTATAAGGAGATGTTGGCGCACCATTATGGCGCCGGCTACTCCTTAGCCGCTGATTGAAACATGAACACGTATCTTGAAGCAAAACATACAAAGCAGTGCATGGAAAATAGAAATCTCGGGCACAGATATGCAAAGACACACACATACGCACATATCACAATGGTAAGTAAATGTTCGAAAGTCAATGTAAGAAGTCTCTGGAAATGTTCCTCGTTAATATTCGGTCCACCAGCACAAAACAGCAAAGCACACGTCTGGTCCTTATAAAGGTGCATTCGCTCGTATGTACATAATAGTCGACATGTCATTCATTTCACAACACACACGTGAAGGGTGTCACATAATACGGTACATAATAAGTACATGTGTTACAAATGAAAGTTTGTTCTTTGTTAATACTTATCAGCAATCCCGCTGTCTTGTAAAAAACGTGTTAATGCTTTTAAAGCGTGGGACTGTAAAACTTCAGTTGGCCATGGGCCCAGAAGTTTTTTCATGCTAAATGGTCTGCGGTCCAATGCGAACAGTTCGCACTTAAGACGGCGTCTCGGCGTGTCATGATGTGGACAGTCCATGAGAAGGTGACAGACGTCTTCATCTATAAATCCACATTCGCATTCGGGACTTTCAGCTCTGCCGATTCTGTGCAAAAAATGTGTTGTGGATGCGGTGCCTAGCCTCAATCGGTGAATTAGAGTTTCCATCCTTCTATCTAATGCCAGCGTAAATTTGAATTCAATAAATGGATCGATGTGATATAAATCGCAGCTCTTTGTACTTTTGTAAACCAAGCAGTTTTGCTTATTCTGAAAGTTGTATTTTTTATAATACTACGCAATTGATTTTTCGAAATTGGTAAAGAAACAGTAACATCTTTATGATGTGCTTCTCGTGCTGCTTCATCGGCAGCTGTGTTTCCAGGAATGTTGCAGTGGCCAGGTATTCACTGGAATTTGATCTCATGTTGCGCCTTCTTTGCTTTGGTGAGCTCCTTCAGCGTTTCGTACGTAATACTATCACTTATTACTGTTCTGTTTGTACTGGAGAGTGATCTTAATGTGCCCTGTGAGTCACTGAAAAGTACCCATTTTCTAGCGTCTGCTACCGAGTTTATAAACTTTAGAGCATACAGAATAGCCAAGAGCTCAGATGTAGTAGATGACGTCATGCGAAATAATTTAAACGATTCCTGAATATTGAGCTGTGGTATGATAAATGCCGATGTTGAAGACGTTGTAGTACTTGAGCCATCTGTGTAAATATGTATGTACCCTGGATACCGCATGTGTATCTGATAAAGCGCTAGTTGTTGAGCAGCTTGGATGAACATGTCTCTGTTTCTGATAATGCCATCCACTGAGAATTCAATGCTTGGTATTACAAGCAGCCATGGAGGATAGTCCATTTCAGAGCTACAACATTCATTTCTGGGTAATATATGTACATTACTCTGTACATCATTATGAGCAGTGCTTTTATCTCTTAGTGAAATCTCCAGTGCCAATGGGTGGTCCCTGTGTTGCGTCTGTAAGCGAAAAAAATGTCGGCATGTTTCAATTGTTCTCATGACTGCAAAGGGTGGTTGCCGAGTCTCTGCTTTGACAAGGCTGCTGGAAGTCGCTCGTGGAACACCTATGCAGACGCGCAGTCCCCTAGCTAATAGTCTTTGAAGTCGCCCCTCTGAAGTGCGGGAAAGGCCGTGTAACACTGCTGCAGAATATGCAACTTTTTGTCGTATTAAAGCATTGTGAACAGCGAGCATGGATGATACAGATCCGCCCCATGATGTCCCAGCAATTCTGCGGAGTATATTCACTAGCGTATTCATCGCGTTTTCGAGTTTCTTTATGTGAGGTGCCCATGATAGCTGCCTATCAAGTATTACTCCGAGAAACTGATGCTGTGTCACAATCATTAGTGGTTCGTCTTCTAAATTGAGATTGAGAGAGAGAGAGAGAGAGATAAAGATACAAGGAAAGGCAGGGAGGTTAACCAGACGCACATCCGGTTTGCTACCCTGCACTGGGGAAGGAATAAAGGGGAGAAAAGAGGTTGCAGAAAGATGAGAAGGTACAAACAATCACGAGCACACTCGGGGAGCACACACAGTTTACAGGCGGTCGTTCAGGTTTGTTGACTTGAGATTGAAGTTCTTTAACTTCTTACGGGTAAAGGGCAATACAGCTGTCTTTGCGTGCGATAGAATCATTCCTCTTTCTTTTAAAAAGTTGTTGATAATATTTATTCCGTCTTGCAATGCAATCTGAATTAACCGTATGTCTGTGCCAGATGCCCAAATGCAGACATCATCTGCATATAAGGAGTATTTCAACCTGGAAGGCAGTCTTTTAGCTAAATCAGCCATAACACAGTTGAAAAGAGGGCTGAGTACGCTTCCTTGTGGCACTCCCTGTCTGACATCGTGTTCTGCACTTTTTCCTTCGCTCGTCTGAATGAATATTTTACGACCTGATAAAACTTTGGATACCCACCGCAAAGACCTGCCGGACAGTCCGAGTTCCAATATACTCAGCAGAACACGAGTGTGACTGACTGTGTCAAATGCCCTTGTGATGTCCAAGAACGCTGCGACCGTCAAACTACCACAGGCGCGTTCACGCCCCACAAACGTTACTAAGTCCAGTATTGCATCCATTGTGCATCTCTGTTTCCTAAAACCTGTCAAGTAGTTGGAGAATACACCAGTTCTGTTGCACCGCCATTGAAGTCGCGCATCAATCATCTTTTCCATTACCTTACATAGACAGCTTGTCAGACTGATTGGACGGAAGGATTCAAGGTTCAAGGGCGTCTTAGCCGGTTTTAAGATCGGAATGATGCGAGCAGACTTCCAAGACTCGGGTACAATTTCTTGCGTCCATAGATTATTGTAAATATCTGAGAGAATAGTTGTGCCTGTGGGCCCATGGTTCTTTAGCATATTGTCGTAATGCCGTCCAGTCCAGAGGCCGATTTTTGACGACATGATGCTATAGCACAATGCAGCTCCCTTAACGTAAATACAGGGTCTAGTTGAGGATGCTGGGCCCAAGAGCAAGCATTAATTTTCTGGCTGGCTAACGCGACAGAATTATCAAATAAGGCACATTGTAATGCGGCGGGCCTACTGATAAGTTGACAAAATTCATCTGCTACCACAGCTTCTGGTTTGTCCAAGGCTACAGCAAGAGCACAAAATGGGAAGCTCTGTGATACAGGGCCTTTATGTGCTCGAATTGCAGGCCAAAGTCTTGGAACAGGTGTGTGGGGAGAGAGCGTGCCACAGAAATTACGCCAGCGTCGTTTACCCAAACTTTCTAGCCATCTGCGCATTACACTGTGGATGTTCTGTGCATTTTGGTGTGCTTCTACACTTCCGCTGTGTGTATATGTCCTTTCTGAATGTCGTCTGATGGCTCTTAGATGTTCATACTCTCCATCGACTGCGGCATAGTCTTTTGGAATCGGGACTTTCTTTGTGCATTTATTCGCATTATCTTGCAGAAATTCAGTAAAGCTTTCAACTGTTGTGAGTTCACTATTTTGGTTTGTTAGGTGGTACCGAACAGCTTTCCAGTTCGCCAGTTTGCCGTAGCGTCTGGTGTCGTCTTTTCGCAAGTAGGGGTGATTTATTAGAATGGAAAAATGGTCACTCCCACGTGTTTCTACATCCGTTGTCCATACCACACCATTCACTAGATCTTGGGAACACAAGGTTACATTGATGCAACTAGAGTAATTATGCCCTCAAAGAAAAGTTGGTGAGCCGTCATTTGAAACTGTCAAATTGCATTTGTCTGCGGCGCACTCAACAATGTTCCCACGTGCATCACATCGATCACTACTCCAGATTATGTTTCTCTTTATATTACGTGCACCCAATGATACAAGAATGCCGCAATAATTGTTTGTGTAAGGAGTATTCGGGTAGTCTTGGCGCGTCCACCTGAGTACACATTATCTCTAAGAGAAGAGCGCTGAAAAAAATTCGTGGCATATCCTTATGCTGAATGATCAATAGTGGCGTGAAGCGTCGGTTCATGAGTCTGACCAGGCATCCGTCCATCCACACATCTATGCATCCGTCTGTCCATTGGTCCATCCGTCCATCTGTCTGTTCGTCCATCCGTCTGTCCGTCATCTATGCGAAACCGTCAACTATATGCAAACCACTAACGCCATTTAGTAATACTATTTCCGAAGACATATACATACAACGCCATCTATTGTGTGATAATGAAGACAGTACTCAATACGCCTGAGGGACGAAGGATTGCCTGGACCATAAGGACTTTCGCGCTTATATTGACGAGCACAAAAAAAGCAGGAGCAGGACAGACACTAGAGTATTTATTTTATAAGTGCACAAGATTGGGCTAGTTGATCTGGGTTCACGATGGCGAATTTCTATTCTGCTCCTTTTCCTCTATGTTATTGCACTCTGAAATTCACCATTCCGTTCATTTTCGTCACACCTATCGAGTTGTAATTCATAATTTTGCAGTGCTTCAAGTGCGTAACATCGCATTGATAACGAAGCGGAAAAGCGGATATACAGAAAAAAAAACAATATGTGATAACGACTACAGAATAAAAAGGCACAAGTCACAAAATCGCAAGTTATAGGACCCCTGCAGAAATTCTAATTTAGAAGATAGAAAGATATGGAAGCCACACTTATTCATGGAAGAACGTTTTTTTTTTTATGAAAACGCTTCGAAAGCGAGCCGTGATGAAATGTGTTTGCTTTTGTCCAGTATCTCACTGCTTCCAAAAAATTGGCAGCATATCCACGGAGTGAATGACGGAGAGTGGGGCGAAGCATTCTTCTGTCCAGTCGTTCTTGCTTCCGTCCGTCCATCCGTCCGTCTGTGTGACCGTCCATGCGTCCGTCTTCCCGTCCGTGCGTGCGTGTGTTCGTGCGTCCGTCCCTGCGTTCATCCATGCATCCGCCCCTGCGTCCGTTCATGCGTTCATTGATGCATCTGTCTGTGTGTCCGTTCATCCATCTATTCAACACTCCAAGTACCACCATCTCGCATCTTTTAATCATATATTCTCCATATAGAAGCACCGCCATCCAGTGGACATTCCAAGGACTAAACAAGAGGTGGCACACGCACACTTTCTTACGGCTTTCGCTTCGGGTTTACTTCCCATTTTTAACCACCTCAAGTTCATGGTATATACCCGAAGCTCGCTGAACCTTTCTAAAAACAAGGAGGTTACGCCCAACAAGCATAACGTAGTTACCTTTTCCTGTCAGATAGTGCTCAATGTACATGCCGATGGCTGATAATGGGAAATGAGGGACAGGAGAATTCGGCTTTTACTTTCTTGTGGCTTGCGCTTCGTATCTGCTTCCCATTTTTTACCACCTCGAGTTCATGGTATATACAAGTTTATTGTATTAATGGCACTGCGGCTCAACGCTCGCTAAACATTTCTGAAACTAAGGAGGTTAAACCCAGCGAGTATAACGTAGCAACACTTTCTTGTCAGATAGTGCTCGATGTACACGCCAATGGCTGCTAACGGGAATCGCAGCGTGCGCGGTAACTAAAAGGCGAATGCTCCTGTCTCTCTTTCCCCATTAGCAGCCATTGGCATGTACATTGAGCACTAGTTTTTATTGTTCAACATCACACAGAAGAAATCTCTCACCGGCACCACCTTGGAGGTCAAAATATTATACTTGTTACACACTACAACGCCCGCGAGGGACGAACGGTTGCCGCTTTAAAAAGCTTCGCCCCTAAAAATTGATTCGCACCCGCATGCTGAAATGTGCTTGACCAGATACGCACGCTTGTTTTCTTTCTTATGTGCACTTATGCCCCTTCAAAAGGCGCATTCCGGCCGCCGAAAGTGCGCCTAATCCAACTCAGTGGTGGCAGGATCCGCCGAAAAGGGCCTCCACGCGGATCATTCCCGGACCGATTTTATGCCTAGTTCACACTGAAACATCCGCTTTTTACAGCGACCGAAACTCCCCTGCCGCCGAAACGCAGCGTCGTTCGCACTGGACGCGCCCCGCGCCGCCGAGTATGCCATCTACTACGGGATGAACGCGGGATGGATGCGCTGTCACCCGGTTGTTGTCACGGCTTGCAAACGCTACTACGATATCCGGTGGTGTATACTTCGACGACTTTCGTACGCAAGAAGCAAGAAAAGACAGTACTGCTTACTTTGCTGGCAAGTGGCCGTCTTGTAATGCACGAAGAGCAGAAAAACCACCGACACCAGCGGCGTTGGTGGGTTCGTTTTGCTCTGCAAGACCGCAACAAGCTCGGTCACGTCAACAGCTAGCTCGGTCACCTCTTCCACGAAATACGGACGCGAAGTAGGCACAGAGTAGGTTAAACTCCCGTTGGTTTCAACATTCAGTTACGTGCACTGCGACATAACAAGTGAGTAGGGCTTGGCCACCATTTTTCAAAATTCCTCGACTAGCGCTCCTATTGGTCCGCGGTGACCGATTCGGCGGCAGACGCCGCAAAAATCGGTCCGAGAGCGATCGGCGCGGATAGGGCCCTTTCGGCAGAACTCGCCGCCGCCGAACCGGATTCGGAGCACTTTCGGCGGCCGAAATGCTCAGTGTGAACGCGGCCTTAGGGGCGAAGCTCCTTATGGCGTGACTTGTGCGTCCCTCGTAGTACGTAACAATCAGTGGCACATAACCTTAATAGCGGTCCTTACGATTTTGACCTCCAAGGTGGTTCTGGTGAGAGATTTATTCTGTGCGTTGTTGAACAATAAAAAGATAGTGCTCAATGTACATGTAAATAGCTGCTAATGGGGAATGAGAGACAGAAGCATTCGGCTTTTAGTTAACGCGCAGGCTGCGATCACCATTAGCAGCCATTGGCATGTACATTGAGCACTATCTGACAAGAAAAGGTTGCTACGTTATACTTGCTGGGTGTAACCTCCTTAGCTTTAGAAAGGTTTAGCGAGCGTTGAGTGGCAGTGCCATGAATAAAATGAACTTGTATATACCATGAATGAACTCGAGGTGGTTAAAAATGGGAAGTAGATGCGAAGCGCAAGCCGTAAGAAAGTAAAAGCAGAATTCTCCGCCTCTCATTTCCCATTAGCAGCCATTGGCATGTACATTGAGCACCATCTGACTGAAAAAGTTTCCTACGTCATACTTGCTGGGCGTAACTTCCTTGGTTTTCGAAAGGTTTAGCTAGCGTTCGGCCGCAGTGCCATGAATACAGTGAACTAGTATATACCATGAACTCGAGGTGGTTAAAAGTGGGAAGTGGACCCGAAGCGCAAGCCGTATGAAAGTGTGCGTGTGCCACCTTTCGTTTAGTCCTTGGAATGTCCGCTGGATGGCGGTGCTTCTTAATGGTAATATATGATGAAAAGATGCGAGATGATGGTACTTGCAGTGTTGAACAGATGGACGAACGGACACATAGATAGATGCATGGATGGACGCATGAACGGACGCAGGGACGGCTGCATGGACGAACGCAGGGATGGACGCACGAACAGACGCACGCACGGACGGGCTGATGGACGCATGGACGGTCACACTGACGGAAGCAAGAATGAATGGACGGACGAATTCTTCGTCCCACTCTCCATCATTCACTCCGTGGATATGCTGCCATTTTTTTGCGGCGTCTTCAGCTAGATCAGCTCACCATGAACCAATAGGAGCGCTAGCCGACGAATTCGAAAAACATTGCGGCCAAGTGCAACTGGCTCGTCATACCAGTCAAACACCGTGCGCTTAGCAGGAATGTTGTCTGAATTGACGAGTAAGAACCCCGTCTTTTACAATAAATGCCGCCCCAAGCGCAAGAGAGCTCGCTAAAATACGACTTGTGAAATAAAGTAGGGAAATAGTTCGGACTGACGAGTAAGTACGAGATCCTGTCCCTATGCTTCTTTGCACGTTAAATCACGAGCACCATGTGATGTGGTTGCCTTTCTCTTCAGGCTTGCAACAAGAGTTTAAGCGTGCAAAACAAGATCTAACTCTTCACGAGCGCACTGAAGTTGCAAGCCGCCGACAACCTCCGGGAAACAGTGCATTCATCAGGTGCTCGCCTTGTATTTCATTGTTCACTCGGCAGATGACGCACTATGGCTATTCGGCGTAAAGTCCCTAGATGAAACAAGTTTCCAAAGTAGCGTCACTCATTGTTCTCGAGCCGTCCTCCTCACTCTCTCGCTTACCCCTCTCTTTCTCTGAAATCGGCGTCTGTTACTGGTGCAGTCCTTGCACGTAATCTTGCAAGTATTAGCGTTATATAGTATTATGCAAAAGGTTCAAAACAAGTACGCATGCGCATATGGCTGCAGCTGGATTCTCGACGTGATCAAAGACAAAATTGTAGCCAGGACATAAACTGGGAAGGAGGAGCGCTTCATTCGGCGCCAATTCGGCCAAGATTGTTTGCGGTGCTCGTTCTATGCAATATACGAGTTTTTCAACAATTCTCGGTTGCCGTAAAACAACAAAAATAGTTTCGCACTTTTCAACGTACCTCGTGCCATCCAAAATGAAGTACACCGTAAAGTGTAGCTATGAAACATTTCACGTGAACGCTTTCGTGCAACTCCGTTTACGTAAGTCAACGCAGATTTGCGAAGCAAGTTTATTTGTCGGTTTTTATTGAAACGCCAAAGCCGCATCTAGTACATGTCAGTTGTTACAAATACTTGTGCGCATGCACGTATACAGAGCACCTGGAGCGTGTAATTAACACACCTTCAAGAGCATTTCACGCCTGACCAGTTGACCAGAACGGGGCGTAGAGAAGCTGAAACCTGCTGCAGCTCCCACGTGGGGACTGAGATGCCAAGCTCCTCAGCCGCATCGCGGGCTTGGTGGACAGCCCAGAGCTGATCTGCCAAAGATGAGCTGCGGATTGCCGCCTCCCATCTGGCAGAGGTGATGTTCGATATATGAGCGAATTTGGTGCACTGCCAGAGCATGTGTTCTAATGAAGCTATTTCTCCACAATGTGGACAAAGATTACTTGGGTATAGGTCAGGGTACATAATGTGTAACATTTTCAAAGTAGGGTACATCCGTGTTTGCAAAAGCTTTAATGTAAAGGCTTGGGGCCGGGTAAGATTTTTGTGAGGTGGAGGGAAAATCCTTCTAGACAGGTAGAAATGTTTAGTGAGCTCGTTATATGTTGTAAGAATTTCCCGGTTATCCCCTTCGCCGGTAGAACGCATCCCCGGTGAGGCGCGGTTGGAGAGTTCTCGCGCCGCCTAGTGTGCTGCTTCATTGAGATTGGGAGGGGAATCGTTGATTTGCCCAAGGTAAGCTGGGAACCAACTCAGATGATGATGCGTTATGTTCTTGCCTTGCAGTATTCTCAGCGTTTGTTCAGAGACCGTCCCCTTGGCGAACGCCCGTAGGGCTGCCATGGAATCACTGTAGATGACTTCGATGTTATCCATCTTGAGTGCTAAGGCGATGCCCACCTGTTCCGCAATGATTGGGTCTTTCATCCTGACCGTCGCTGAGTTGACGACATGGCCAGCCCCATCGACCACCACTGCCACAAACGCTTTCCCATTGGCGTAAAAGCCGCGTCAACAAATACGACACCTCGTTCCTCGTTTGAGACTTGACGAAGTATAGTCCTGGCCCTCGCTACTCTTCTTCCGACGTTGTGTTCTAGATGCATGTTTCTTGGTATAGGAGACACCGTGATATTCTCCCTGATGTTATCGGGGATATCATTGTAATTGTGCCTGATTGCCATTGGGTGTTGGCCCAGCTCCTGCAGGATTATTCTCCCCGAACTTGTTGTAGATAACCTTGCAAACTGCGCTCTCTCTAGGGCATCTGCTATTTCTTCGAGCGTGTTGTGAATGCCAAGCTCAAGCAGATGCTCGGTGCTGGTATGTATGGGTAGGCCCAGGACCTTCTTGATAACTTTCCTGAGGAGCACATTCAGTGTCTCGGACTCTGCTCTTGACCAGTTGTGCATTGCTGCCTCGTACGTGAAGTGGCTTAGAACAAACGCATGCACCAACCTGATGAGGTTGTCTTCCTTGATCACAATTCTTTTGTTGGCCACTCTGCTTATGAGGTGCACCGCACTCTCCGTTTACCAAGTTAACTTGAATATAGATTTGCTGTTGGTGCCGGTAGACTCTATCAGCATGCCCAGGACTTTGATGGAGTCGACCCTCTGGATGGAATCCCCTTGATTTGTACGGAGGTGGATGTCTATCTTGTTTAACGGCTTCCATCCCCTGGGTTTCGGTCCCCGGCGTGCAGTCCTATACAGTAAAAGTTCTGACTTACTCGAGGAGCCCTTGAGCCCAGCAGGACGAAGGTACTCTTCTACGGTGTCAATCGCCTCTTGCAGGGCGCTCTCAATCTGCCCCTTGCTTCCACCTGTGCACAAGATGGTAATGTCATCTGCGTAGATGCTGTGTTTCAATCTTTCAATGCTCGAAAATTTCTTTGACAGTCCAATCATGGCAATGTTGAACAGCATTGGTGAAATCACTGCACCTTGCGGCGTGCTCCTTGCTTCTAGTTCGATTGCTGCGGTCTCAATATCTGCAATCATCACAACTTTCTGATCTGTAAGAAAGGACCATACGTAGTCATAGAAGGCTTTCCCCAGACCAAGCTTGGAAATTGCTTCAAGTATGAATGAGTGGTGGATGTTGTCAAACGCTTTTTCTAGATCTAGTCACAGAATGGCTCTCACCTCTCTCGTTTTGTTGTCGATGACCTGGTGTTTGATAAGCTTCAATGCATTTTGTGTGGATAGCCCTGCCCTGAATCCAACCATAATGTGTGTATATATGTCGTTATCTTTCAAGTACTTGTTTAACCTGTGCAGTATGGCATGTTCTGCAACCCTGCCGATACATGATGTCAAGGATATTGGCCTCATGTTGTCCAAGTTAGGGGGCTTTCCTGGCTTAGGAATAAAGATCGTCCTGGCCAGCTTCCACAGCTCTGGCACCCTGCCTTCTTTCCACGCTGCATTTATTGTATCCTTCAGGGTTTCAATTGAATCATCATCAAGGTTACGAAGGACCTTGTTTGATATACTGTCCGGGCCAGGGGCCGACCTGCCGTTGAGATCATGCAAGGCTCTTCTGATCTCCTCGATGTTAAAGTCGTCCTTAAGACCTGGATTGGGCCTGCCCAGATATCATCTACTTGGTGGTGCCAATCCTCTTTTGATTGGGAGGTACTTATGCACGAGCCGCTGCACAGCTTGCTGTTCTGTAGTGCGCCCTATTTCTTTGTGCGAAATTCGAGCGATAACATGCTTTTTATTTGTTTTGGTGGTGTTTTCGTTGAGGAGATGCTTTAACATATTCCATGTCTTGCCATTGCGCATCTGACCATCGCCGGAGTTGGAGATTTCGTCCCTTTGCTGCCTGGATAGTGCGCGACAATGTTCCTCGACTGATCTGTTTACCTCAGCTACCTTCTTCCTCAGTCTTCGGTTCAGGCGCTGACCCTTCCAACGCTTCAGTAGTGCTTGCTTCGCCTCAAGAAGATGAGCGAGCCGGATATCCATTCTTTCAACCGGAAAATTTGTGGTAATGGTGGATGAGACGGATTTGATGTCATCTTTAATCTGTTTGACCCACTGCTCCAAGCATTTTCTGTGGCAATCTTGTTCCCTTTCCATCCTTATCTTCCTGAACTTATCCCAGTCTGTGAAGTGGAATTCTCTCTGCTTTTTACGCTCCACGGAGAAGGTAGTGGAAAGAATGCAGTGGTCACTCCCTAGGTCTACAGCAATGTTCATCCACTGGGCCTTCTTGATGTTCCTTACAAATGTAAGGTCCGGGTGGAATCCCTGCGGCAAGATGTGCCAAGCCTTGTTGGTAGGCTGGGGTCTGTGATTAGGGTGAGATCAAGTTCACTGGCACTTTGCCAAAGTCAATTTCCTCTCCCAGTGTTGTACTTGTAACCCCATGTATGATGAGGGGCATTGAAATCACTGCTATGACGAGTGGACATTCCCCGGCGATATTAACAGCTTTCTTTAGAACCGTCTTGAACCCTTGCTTTTGTTCCTTTGGACTGCTGTAAATATTAAGAATGAAAATGCTCTGACGGTTGCCGGTACCTGCACGATCTCTACCATGACGTGTTCCAACTGGCCTGCTCCTATCTTGAGGTCGTGGGTTACGTGCGTTAGTTTGTTGCATACGAAGGTGCAGGCTTCCTCCCTTCAGTATCCCCTATTACAGGCCGGAATCCAGGCAACGTTGCTTGCGGTGAAAGGGTTTCTTGTAATAATATAATATGAGGCTTTTCTTGGCTGCTCCTGATATAGTGCTGTAGGGCTGCCTTCTTTTTAGTGTAACCTCTACAGTTACATTGCCAGATACGAAATGCTTCACGTAGCGCTGCCATCATGGTTATTACATGGGCGGCCAGAGCCTGATGCTGCACCTGTCGACAGGTTTGGTACCACTGGTATTGGTGGCCGAAGGGGTCAGTTTGGTGCATGATGAGGCCTTGCTGTATTGTGCAGATATCCTTCGACCTTTGTAATGCGCAAAGTCATATGCTCTTCCAGTGCCGCCACGCTTGACTGTAGCCTACCCATCTGCTCGATAAGATTGGCTGCTGCTTTGCTGAGCTTGTCAAAGACCTTTTTTCATATCTGACATGGTCGTTTGGTTGGCTTCCACGTATTCTGCCATGACTGCCCTCTTTTTAGTGGTTCTCGAGTCCCCCACGTTTTCAGCCACAGGGACATCAACTGGCTGAGGCATTGGCTGTGAAGACTGCGTGCTGGTTAGCTTAGTGAGAAGATTTTTTATTTCCTTTAACTCAGCTGATAGCCTCTCATTCGATTTTGTAAGTCTCGTGTTTTCTTGCTCTATTTGTGCAATTCTATCATGCTCTGGCAGCTTACCTGTCATCACCTCTGCCGTGCCATTGCGCACTCGCCCAGCCCAGCTGCCTTTCGATGTAACTGCAGGCGTCCTCCCCCGGTGTGAAGCCGTGATTGCGAACTGAACGCCAGGCAGCTGGCCATTCGGGTGCCGCCCAGGTTGATCCCGACCCTGATGGTGACCTTGAGAACTCGAGCGCCTCCGTGATTGTGAGTGGGCCTTGGGTCTAAAACCTCTTCTGGAACGCGACCTCCCCTTGGAGTGGGGCCGCCTTTTCTGTTCTTGAGTAGTCTGGATGCTCCGGGTCCCGTAGGCTGGAATAAGCTGCTTGTCGTTGATGTCTGGACTCGATGTGATTGATGCGTCCCGGGCTTCTGCGGCTGCTCGCGATCTTTCCCAACGTCTGCGTCGCACGACATATGGACCTAAGGACCTGTTCTTGCACTCTTTGTCTGCCGTGGGATGGTGACCGTCACACAGCCTGCATCTTGGATTGCACTAGTGCAGGCTATCTAGGTTCTTGATCTCGCAGCCTCTGCAGATGGTTTCAGCTGGGTTAGGACAGACGTCAGACCGATGTCCCAGCTTTCCACAGACTTAACAAATATCGATGTTGTTGTGGTAAAGGGAGTACTGCAAAAGTGAAGGTCCATATCTCACGAATCTGGGCACCGTGTGTCCTCCAAACGCTTGATGATTGTCCCGGTTTCCTTGATTCTCTTGGCCTGATGCGCGAGCGGGTTGTTCGCGTTCACAATCTTTCGGGTCAAAATCTCTGAGTATCAATTACGGGGATCCCGCGAATCACTCCTTTACAAGTATTGGGGGAGCACTGCAAAAGTGAAGGTCCATATCTCACGAATCTGGCCACCGTGTGTCCTCCAAACGCTTGATGATTGTCCCGGTGTCCTTGATTCTCTTGGCCTGATGCGCGAGCGGGTTGTTCGCGTTCACAATCTTTCGGGTCAAAATGTCCTGAGTATCGCTTACGGGGATCCCGCGAATCACTCCTTTACAAGTATTGTGGGGTGCCGTGGCGTACGCGCTAACCTAGAAAACCTTGCCTCCAATGTCATTTTGCTTGACCTTGAGGTATTTTGAAGCTCTGTCTTGGTCCGGAGTGCTTGTCACCATAATGTTCAGCTGCAAGTTGGAACAGATGATGTCCTACATGGCCTCCTCCTCTTTGATGCCGGCCGCCAGTACTATCGCGTCTGCCACGGCTCCAGTGCGAATTGTCGAGATATTTAATCCTCCACGTGGTCGTAGCACAATTTTGCTGAAGTCCTTAGGTAGTGGCGGCATGCGTCCAGCTCGCACGATTGTGTGCTTGGTATCATACCTACTACGACTGGCGTGAGCGTCTCCCGCAACGCCAGCCTTGGTCGAACCCTTGGCAGCAGGAACGCTAACCGCGGCTTGCTTATTCCTTGAGCGTCTCGTTTCGGCTTCCTTCCAAACCATGTCTTCCGTGCAATCCTCTGGAGAGATGTTCTCTCCATCTACTTGGTATTCCATTCTCAGTTGCAGGTTCTGGAACGCGCAGAGCGTTGAGTCACGTCGGCGCCGGGTCGGCGCATCGGCGACAATCGCCTCCTTGCTTGTTAGGCTTCAATCCCCCGGTGGCGTTGCCGTGTAAAAACGCCCCCAAAACGGTATAAAAGTCCACTCACCAGCAAAAAGGTGGTATCTGCTGATTTCTTGAGAACATGGGCACACAATAGGACTGAAAACTCGGCGACAAATTCGTGAATACCACAGGAAAGCATTCTAGAAAGCAGGAGCCGATCTTCGCACGTCCGCACTGGTCGGCACCTAGAGCACCTTCATCATGAAGGGTTCAATATACTCTCTAGAAAGCAGATGCTTCAGTTTGAATTAGGCATCAGTGCGTGCTCCTTAAGTCGGTCATTGACGCATCGTTCTGACTGACCTATGTACCTTTTTCCAATGGACATGGAAATGCAGTATACAACTTCAAAAGCACAGTGCGTATATTTAAAAGCATGGGCATTTTTATGTCTTTAGTCAACAAGAGGACTATGCGTCCACCTACTGCCTGTCCCTTTCCTCCATCACGCAACACATATTTTCATAAAGAAACGAGTGTTCAAGGGTATGCTGCCACAGCTAGGTTGCCGGGGCAATCGGGTAAAGGAGGCATATTTCGCAACAGCAGGTTGAGCTTGTCATGCTAAACTATTATGTTTGCTGCCTCTATTTTTATCACCTTGAATTTTGATAGATTTACCTACTAACGTGAGGCGCTTTTTTAGCAAGGAAGCACACTTGTATTTCAGTATTTTAACCATGGACGATCATAATGTCCAGTTACATCTCGAGCACGACCTCGTGAAGCCGTTTCTATATTCATGCGACGCATCTCTGTGCTTTCTCATCTCTGCAGCGTTGTCAACGGTGGTACACGTGGTCGCCCAGTCCACACGTAAGTGTATATCGAAAACATCTTTATTTATGAAGCCAAAATTCGTATTTATGAAGCTAAAATCTGGAAAGGAGAAAATGTATCCAGAAGCATTGTCGCCATAAAGAAATAATGGCTACTCACCAAGTACCTCGCAGGCTGCAGCCACCAGTTTGAGTGTCATGTCATCCGTGTACACTTTGTGCATCAGGAAGGAGGCGCCGTGCATGGTGATCCCCGACTTCTCTCTGTTATATAGCGAGAGAAAAGTGGCTCCTTCGCGGGACACAATCTTGGTCACGATGGTCGCATTTTCAATGAATACAGAAATGATTGGGGCCCGTGCACTTTGTTAAATTTACGTGCACGTGAATGAACAACAGGTGGTCATAATTTCCTGAGCCCTCCACGGGAGCGTCCCTCATAATCAAATGATGGTTTTCCCACGTCAAATCTTTGATAATATAAACGGCACTTTAGTGAAAAAAAAAGAGAGATTCCTTATTATACCATGCCGAGTGTGCTAGAAAAGCCATTGTGTGGCACAGTTGGTATCGCATAGTCTATAATCGTAGCAATCTACAATAAATGCTTTTGTATGCGCTTCAGCTGCTTTTACCAGTATTTTTCCTTGCGTTTTATTTTACGCGTCTTATTGGAGCACTGAAACCATTTCCTGCATGACGCTTAATTTAGTAACGAAGGAAAATAAGATGTTGCGCTCGGTGCACGTTCTAGAGAAGATGCACACTAAACAAACTACAACATGCATCCAAGAAAAAATGACATTTCGTGTAGAGGCATTACTCCAAGAGAGGCCGTGTTGCCTTCTTAAAACGCCAAAATTATGTTTAATAGCCGGCCAACAAGGTTGTGAAAATCAAATAACTGCAATTTAACTAAACTGAAAAACAAGCAAAGCCTAATGCTCAATATTCAGAACTGATTGAGGCACATATTCTGTGCATTGCGCGAAGTGTTTCCTACGTCATAGTGGACCGTCAAATGCAACATTAAAACTGTAAGTGATGATTCGGTGACAACGCCAGAAGATTCCCTGCAATCACGTGCCAAGGTTAGCACCATGTTGAAACCTTAAAATCCGAAATGCGCATGTAATATTCAGACTGGCTGCAATAAGCGTTCCACAAATCTAGATACGCAGACAGAGTAAATCCAAATATGAATGCAAGTGTCGCACAGATAGACAAAACTGACTTTTGTAAACAACAAACGAAAAATTCCATCGTAGCTGCTTTAAGGTGCTTTCAATTTCTTGGTGTTAAGAAGCATATTAAGTCTTCCGAACGCAAACCTATGTTTTTATGTGTCATTTATTTTTGTAGCATCTTAAAACAAAAAAATCTACGCAGCCCGCACAACCTAGTAGATAAATAATTCTTCATCGCGATTGGTTATGTGGCAAATTCTGGAACAGAAATAACGAAGTAACACTGCTGCTTGGTCGAGTTGGTCGATGATTAAGATAGATTTATCAGTTAAAAATACTTAAGAATATTGAAACGCATTGAGCACTGTGTTTGTCGTACTTCTTCAGTGTTTCGTCTTTCTGCTCTGGTAAGTCTATGTAATTCTAAGGGGACCTGCCCAATTCAAGAAAGTATAGACACATAATCGTTAACCACAACATAGAAATATTTTAACTTCAAGACGCCATCAACTCATCTGATAACTTGGCCTTCAGTATCAGCCAGCGATGGTCACTGAGGTTGTTATGGGCCGCTTCCCTTTCTTGAAACTACCTACACAAATAGTTAATAAGTAGTAGAACAATGAGAAGACAAAAACTCACAGAAGCAGCTTCCATGTGTCTGCTCCAAACTTTTTTGTCACGAGGTCTTCCAAGGCGCAGTGGATGAACCCGTACTGCATAAACAGAAATATTTTTATAGGCTCCGTTCACACAGATTTCTACGAGTTCTAAAGCAGTTCATATGATCGCAATAAGGTGTTGATACACTCGTATTTACTAACACTTTTCTGTCCTCGATTGTTGGATAACCAATTTTATATCTTGTATAAGAAAGGTCAGATTCTTCTGAGGCGACAAACAGTGGAACACGCACAAAAGATCGAAAAACAAAGCCAGGGAAATAGTTCAAAATCACGTGCGATTCGGCTGTTTGATATGTCCTTCTGAATGCTACCACAGGAAAAGTCCAGTTCTCGCAACATCAATGTTGCCGTGCATAATTATATAAAGAACGTCGCATCTGCAGAACGATGCATAACAAGCAACGAGCCTCCTTTACACGGAACCGATTTAAATGACTATGTAAACAATGTAAAGATTCTAAGCGTGTGTCAATTCTTAACGCCAAAACCTTAAGAGGCTTGTGTCACATGCATTCCGGTAATAAATGGGGCCGATTGATTGATATGTGGGGTTTAACGTCCCAAAATCACCATATGATTAGGAGAGACGCCGTAGTAGAGGGCTCCAGAAATTTCGACCACCTGGGGTTCTTTAACGTGCACCCAAATCTGAGCACACGGGCCTACAACATTTCCACCTCCATCGGAAATGCAGCCGCCACAGCCCGGATTTGATCCCGCGACCTGCGGGTCAGCAGCCGAGTACCTTAGCCCCTAGACCAACGCGGTGGGGCCAAATGGGGCCGATAACGCTACTGCGTTCTGTTCTTGGTCGCAAAGCTTGAATACTGATTAAAAAAAGGCAGATTCTACGTACAGTGGGAATGGATGATATGCGAAAACAAATGAGGAAGGTTGATATGCCACTTTAACATCAGCACAACTTTGCGGGACGCCCGTAAATTATGCCGTACATCACTTTCATGTCAAGATCATCATGTCTGGACGTCTTATTTACCTTCGTCATCAATTCACGTCACCTGATACCAAATTCAGCATATGTGGAGCAAGCAAAACGGCCGCTAGCGTGCTACGAGCGTAGCATGTAGTCATTTTTTACATTACACGCATATTATGATTAATATGTTTGGACCTATCATTTACATTCGTCGTCTATTTACGTCATGTAATACCAAATTTCGTATATATATCTCCAGTGTAACAGCCACGAGCACGCTATGAGCGTAGCATGTAGTCACGCATATCGTGATCATCATGTTTCAACGTGTCATTTACCTTTGTCGTTTAATGACGTGACGTCACGTGATGACGTCACGCGACGTCATATCACGTGACGTCATGTTATTGACGTCACGTGATAGCAAATTCAGAATATGTGGAGCTAGCGTAACTGCCGTGAGTGAATCATGAGCATGGTATGTTGTCATGTTATTACATGGCACGCACCTGATGGTTATCATATTTGCACCAGTCACATAACTTCGTCATTCGTTGGCATCCCGTAATACGAATTGGGTATGAGTGAACCTAGTGAAATGAAGGGCCCAATTTACTGCGAAGTAACGTTGATGCGCGCTCACACTGGGCGCAACGACGCTACGCTACCAAAACGTGAGCACTTTATAGATTGACGCCATGCGCGACCGACGCGACCAGCGTCCGCCGGCACGGTCCGGCGGCAACCGACGCGAAATGCAACATGCTGCATTTCGCGCTGATAATGTTACCCAGCTCTACTCTACCCAGACAGCACTGCTTCTCTTCGTGATAGAGGGACGCTGGGAGCGCTCAAGTGCGCATGCTAGTTGCGCTTGGTTGCTCAAACGCGCTGCGTTCTGAAACGGCCGCGAGCGCGCATTATTAGTGTGAAATGTAGTCATGTTGTTGCTTGACGGGCAAGTCATGAGTATTATGTTTGGAGGTCTCATTTACATATGTCATATGTTCGCGTCACGTATTACCATATTTGACAAATGTGAAGCAAGCGAAACGGCCAGCATCACATATAGAGCATAGCATGTTTCCATGCTGTTGCATGACTCGCATCTCATAATTATCAAGTTTGCATCAGCAACATACATTCATCATCCATTCAGGTCCCGCAATACCAACCTTGGTATAACTGAAGCTAGCAAAATAGCCGTGAACGCATCAAGAGCGTGGCATGCATGTTGTCATGTTGTTACGTGACACGCACCTGATGATTAATATGCTTGCACCAGTTATATACCTTCGTCATTCAGTGACGCCACGTAACACCAAATTTGGTATATAGTGGAGCTAGCGAAACGGCCGCGAGTGCATCATGAGCGTGGCATGAAGTCATGTTGTTAGATAACACGCATATCATGATTATCGTGTTTGCACCACTTTCATACCTCCGCCATCCATTCACGTCCTGGAATACCAAATTTGGTACATGCAAAGTAGTGAAACGGCCGTGAGCGCATCATAAGTGCGGCATGTAGTCATGTTGTTACATGACACGCAACTCATGATTTTCATGTTAGAGTCTGTCGCTTGGGTTCCCCATGCAATCATGTCATACCATACCCCCTTAGCAGCATGTCCTGTGAACGAAACCACCCCAAAAGTGGCAAGACCATGAAATGTAAATCATGACATTCATGACATACATATCATGATTTTCATGTTATGACAAGCCAATTAAGCTTGTCGTACACTTATGTTAGTACATACCAAGTTTGGTATCGATACCATTATTGAAAAGGCCAGGAGAGCTAAAAGTCGTAAGCGTATAGATAGATAGATAGATAGATAGATAGATAGATAGATAGATAGATAGATAGATAGATAGATAGATAGATAGATAGATAGATAGATAGATAGATAGATAGATAGATAAATAGATACGTTCAAAGTCGCCGAAGTTTTCTAAGAAATGCTTCGCATTTAAAAGCTTGCAGAACGCATATTACCCCACCTGCCAGCGTCTTTAAAACACGTTAAAATGTGGGACTGATTGGTAAAATAAAGGGAGAAAAAGAGTATATGTAACGAATAAAGGTAGCCATATTAAGCAGAAATATTCTTCCATAGAATAAGCAGGGGGATGCCGTGTCACGAATGACGAGGCTGAGGATTGACGCTCTTGAATCAATGAGCTGAGGTCCAGGAACTGGGCTACTCAGGTCTTGCAGAAAGAAAGAACCAATGAGAGTAACGGCAATTGAAATTCAAAAGAATGAGGCTCTGGGGAAGAATCTAGCCATTTGCGAGAAGTGGGCCAGTGAGTATATTAGTGGATTATACAAAAGCGAGTTGAGTCTTCGTCTGTTTGAGCTTTTATAATTGCCAAGACTTCCCCCGAAGTAGAGGCCGCGTGCCACGAGCGTTGGCGAGAGCAAACGAGGGAGTGAGTATGTTGACGCTGAGCCAGCTGCAATATTCGTTAAAAAACAGAATCTTTTTATTACACTATATTCTCCTACTGGTTGCCTCAATTATGTTTCTGTCAAGTGCGCGTCTATTATATACCCACGAAAATACCGATATAGAGCCGAGTTTATAATGTGCTGTTGAATGTTTTTAAGTTGCTGCTATAATAATATTTTCTGTCGTTATTATCATTAACATTCGCTTAGAGATATGATTTTTATATGTGGGTGCACATATCTCAAGTCAGTGAATAGTTTTGTCAAACTCAATAAAACTATGTTGGAAACCGATATAAGGCAAAAAGAATGTATGCTAACCACGAATGGCTTCATCCACCACGCAGTTGCACGTCTGAAGTATTTTGAAAATTGTGTCCGAAAAAAAGATGACGCCTGCACTAGATCACTCCATGCTTAGTACAACAAATCCGCACAATTCTGTAGTTCAATCTAGCAGCTTCCAGGTTGTTGCTAGGCGTTAGCTAGGAGAAACTAGGTTGTTTTTAGGTTTTTTCTCAGTGCAGACAGGTTCGAGTTAAACAACAGGCTATCAAATACATGGCATGGATGTTTAAACTCAAGAAACAAAAAATGGCTGCATATCTAATGATGGAGAGTGGGGCGAAGCATCCGTCCGTTCATTCATTCTTGCTGCCGTCCGTCCATGCGTCCGTCTGTGCGACCGTCCGTGCGTCAATCCGCCCGTCCGTGCGTGCGTCAGTGCGTCCGCACGTCCATTCCTGCGTCCGTTTATGCATCCGCCTCTGTTACCGTCCAAGCTTTCATCCGTCCGTGCAGCCATCCGTGCGTCCGTCCATGCATCTGTCTGTGTGTCCGTTCGTCCATCTATTCAACACCACAAGTACCACCATCTCGCATTTTTTCATCATTAATTCCGCACTTAGAAGCACCGCCATCCAGCCAAGAACTAAACTAAAGGTGGCACACGCACGTTTTCTTACGGCTTGTGCTTCGTGTCTACTTCCCACCTTTGACCACCTCGAGTTCATGGTATATACTAGTTCACTGTATTTGTGGCACTGTGGCCCAACGCTCGCTAAACCTTTACAAAACCAAGGAGGTTACGCGCAGCGAGTATAACGTAGCCACCTTTTCTTTTCAGATAATGCTCAGAGTACATGCCAATGGCTGCTAATGGGGAATGCGAGACAGGAGAATTCGGATTTTAGTTAACGCCTACGCTGCGTATTTTTTATTGTTCAATAACGCACAGGAGAAATCTTCCACCGGCACCAACTTGCAGGTCAAAACGTAAGACTGGTTACGCTCTACGACGAGGGACGAAGGGGTGCTGCTTTAAGGAGCTTCGCCCCTAAAAATTGGCAGATCCCACGAATAGGGACCATCAATAAAATGCGAAGCACGAATTAAAAAATGTTGATATATGTCAATTTAAAATCAGTCCAACATTACGAGGTGCAGGTGAATGATGCCGTACATCACTTCCATTTAAGGATTATCATGTTTGGATGTGTCGTTTACCTTTGTCATCTATTCACGTCACGTGATACCAAATTTAGTAAATGTGGAGCTAGCGAAACAGCCGCGAGCCCGCTATGAGTATGGTATGTTGTCATGTTCCTTCATGACACGCGTGTCACGATTATTCTGTTTGCACCCTTCATATATTCCGTCATCTATTGACGTCAGGTAGCAATAAACTTGGTATATGTGGAGCTAGCAAAACGGCCGCGAGCGCGTCATGAAAAGCCCAATATACTCCAATGTAGCGTGGACGCGTGCGCACGCTGGGTACAGCGACTTCACGTTAGCAAAACGCGAGCACTCTACAGTCTTGTCCAGACACGATCAGCGTTCCTCGGCGCGGCCCGACGGCAACCGGCGCGAAATGTGACATGCTGCATTTCGCATCGCTGCGTTACCCAGACAACACTGCGCCTCCCTATTTTCGTGACGGAGGGACGCTGGACGCGCTGCAACGTGCATGAGTCAAAGCAGCGCAGCACGGTGCGCGCCTGCGAGTATATGGCAGGACTGACACCTAGCCTGGCAACGCCGGCGTTTCGCGACGAAATGAACGCCGGCGAGCACGCGCACCGCGTCACGACGAAATGTATTGGCGCCTTGACTGCGACATGTAGTCATATTCTCACACGACACGCATCTCATAATTTTTATGTTTGTGCCAGTCGCATACCTTCGTCATCCATTAGCATCGCGTAACACCAAATTTGGCATAAGTGAGGCTAGCGAAACGGCCGCCAGCGCATGATGAGCGTGGCATGTAGTCATGTCGTTACATGACACGCATCTCATCATCATCATGTTTCCACCAGTCACATACCTTCATCATGCATTCAAGTACTATAATACCAAATTTGGTACATGTGACGCTAGCAAATTGGCCGCGAGCGCATCATGAGCGTGGCATCTAGTCGTGTTGTTACATGACATGCATGTCATGAGTTTCATGTTAGGGTTTGTCGCTTGTGTTCGCCATTCAATCATGTCATACCAAACCAGTTTTGCAACATGCCATGTGAATGAAACCACCGCAAGAGCTGCAGAACCATGAAATGTAACTCAGTACATTCATGACATTCTTTCATGATTTTCATGTGATGACTAGTCAAACATGTCCGTCATAGAGTCATGTTCTGCCATACCAAGTTTGGTATCGATACCATTATCGAAACCTCCAGGAGAGCTAATAGATAGATAGATAGATAGATAGATAGATAGATAGATAGATAGATAGATAGATAGATAGATAGATAGATAGATAGATAGATAGATAGATAGATAGATAGATAGATAGATAGATAGATAGATAGATAGATAGATAGATAGATAGATAGATACGCTCAAGGTCGCCGAAGTTCGCTAAGAAATGTTTCGCATTCAAAAAAAGCTGGCGTTGTAAACTAGCTTTCGTACTCCCAATTTATCTACGGGCAGGTTGTTGTTCGCTTAGGGCTTCCCTTGCTTGGCGGTCTCCTCATCGCCGCCGCCCCAATTGCCGTTGTCTACTACTCTCTCGTCGAGTGGACTTCGAGTCTGCGGCTCACCGCCATATTTTCCCAACCATTTAATGGGCTACTCACGATTGATGGTGGCAGTCTTGTTTCACAGCACACCGTGAGAGGCAGTTTGCTACCCGTCTCTCGTATTCTTCAATTTCGGTGGGCAAACGATGAGAAAAGGGTATCTGACCATTCATGTTGCACATGCGCGTTCATAATGATGATGGTAGTCTTAGCGCGCACCAAAGTTCTTGCAGCCAGCTTGAAGAGCTTCACTGTTAAAATTTTATAAAGTGTACTCACTGCGTTATGTGTGCAACAGCGTGTTATACGAGTCTTTCTAGAGGTACTATCGAACAGATCGAGCACTAATGCACAAAGTTCTTTTTTCTTTTGTAAAGCGTGCACCACCGCACAAAGACTATTACTGTCAGTAAGCCCTCTTTACAGGTTAATCGGGCGAGTAGAATTTTGGTGGTGCATTCTTTTTGAGTTGTCAGGTATCTATCGTTATGCTTACCGCTAAATAGGGCATATGACCGAGTTTGAAACAGGCGTCTCGTATTTATATTTGTGGAGCTCTAGAATTACGTAATGGCCGCGCCGCACGCTTGTAGGGCTGGGGGCACTCGACTGCTGCCCTGATGGTCACGGGATCGAATCGCGGCAGCAACTGCTGCATTCAAGGCGGAGGCGAAAATGTTTGAGGCCCACGTACTTTATTTGAGTGCATGTTTTAAAAACCACTGAAGGCCGAAATATCCGGAGCCCTCCAAACAAGCGTCTCTCATAATCATGTCGAGATTTCAGGACGGTAAATCTCAGATATTATATTTTATATTTATATTAGTATTATTGAATTATTATTATTATTATTATTATTATTATTATTATTATTATTATTATTATTATTATTATTATTATTATTATTATTATTATTATTATTATTATTATTATTATTATTATTATTATAAATCTGTAATGTATATTCTCACTGATCCCATTGGTGGTGAGGCAATCGCTAGGTGCATTCTAAGTGCTGACGTATCAACCACACGAAATGCTTTACGAAAGCGCAACCAATGTACAGTATAGGTCTTCCTGTCACCCCAGTAAATGTCAGTTGTGGTTGAAAGACCGAGTCAGAGCAAATGATTGTTAACAAAAAGAAAACAAACCGTCAATCAAGGAAATACTAGCATCATTCAAACATGCACACTCGGCAGGTGTGAATCACAATTCCACTCACTATGTGTGTGAGACAGTGCTTAAAATAACAGACACTTTAAAAAATCATGCTACAAATGTAATCTCATGCATTGAAAACTATTCAAGAACACTTCTTGTCTTGAATATTGACAAAATGTACGCAGTCCAGAATTTTACGACCCTATCTTGAATGTTTTGCTTCCAGTAAACACTCACAGAATCTCCAGCACCGAACCTCGTTGTTTCCTTCCATGTCAATTGCATGACAGTGCACATTATTTTCATGAAATATGTATACCGTTTGAATAGGACACTAAAAAAATAAACACATGTTGTCTAATTATATGATTTGCATATAACTTCATAAGAACATTTTGGTAATTTTTGCCAGTTTGCCCATTTTTCATAAACGTTTCTTCTCTCAACTATCGCAGTGAACTTGAAGGCGAAAAACTTTTCGTCTAGCTCTTTGTCGTTGATATGCACCAAAACACTGCCTGTGACATTTGTCTAACAATAAATAACCACTTGGCCAAATCATTCCTTAATATGTCCAGGAGAGGATGTTTAATGGGAAGAAGAAGAAGAAGCAGAGGTTGGCCTGCAAAGTGAGTTTCTTGCCTGCTACTCCCCACGGGGGTAAATGAAAAGGGAAAGAAAGAGAAAGCAAGAACCTTCACATGCTGTCAAAGAGGTGCGAAAATTAATAGCGCATCCAGTGGCATCTCTTATAGAATAGCTTCGTTGTGCACATTTCCAATACTAGAGTTACCCCCACATGTGTCATTAATCAGAACCGAGTGAAAGTTCATTAGGATGACTTCTCGCGTTCATTCATATCTTCATGAGCTTCGACAGTGGTCATCGGTACGCCCACCCGCTAACGAGAATGGAATCAAGCTACGAGGCTAACAGATGAGTCGACGCTCATTCGATCAATGGCTGCTGGTGAGTTACGATTATAGCTGAAACGTGCGCTGAGCGCGTTCTCCCGGGTGTTTTGTCCCCCAATCATTTTTGTGCCCCTGCATACGCAAGGAGTTCTCACTTTCTGCCATCGCCACAGAGTGAGATGAATGGCGGCGGCCTGGAATGAGTGTGCTAGAGGGAAAAATCAGGCTCAGAAAGAAAAGCAGGAAGCGAATGAGGAGGTGGCGTAGGTAAGTTGCGGCGTTATCGAGCAGCGTCACTCTCCGGGTATGTAACAACGTCCACACTTTCACCTCGGCTTCGCCAGTGTTGCCAGACGACCCTTCCACACGCCGCATCTCGCCTCCTCTCCACAAGAGTAAACACGTATGCTGCGTCAGCTTTCGGTTGCCGCCTAGCTGTCTTGAAAACGTGACACAAGAGTCTTTGTTTCCTCGCCAACACTTATCCTCGCGCTCTCGCAGTTCGCCCTGGAAACTGGCACGTTTTGCTGAGTGCAACGCTTTCGCGGCGTTGTGCATGCACGCTTCCTCTTCGTCGTCAGTGTGCCTTGACTACAAAATGCAGCAAAGGCTTCTTTGCTGTCCTCCGGATGAAGAATTTAGTTTTACGTATTGCCAAATGCTTGCACTAAGACATGAAGATGATGAAGAATAGCGCCCATCCCTGTTTCGTTCCTTCTCTAAAACTTTTGAGGCAGACTTATGGCTTTATAATGAATAGATAGAGTTCGCAAATGGTAAGCAACATGCAGTGTAGTTCTTCAGTGAGCCCCCACTACGTGTGGGTACAGATGCTCATTGCGCTCTTTTATGAAGAAATCTCAATGAACAGGTTGTTAGGCTTTCTTTTTTTTTTACAAACCAAAGTATACCGTCAATTTCACTCAAATCATTTCTAGACGGGCACTATCGCTAATCTCTAATGACTTAATTTTTGCTCAGTTAAAACAGATAGTTCCCAGTCTGCTAGCTTGTTAGCTGATTGCGAGGAGCGGCAGTGAATTTAGTTCAAATAATGTGCCGATTCGTATTAACTGCCAGTGAAATCGAATGGTGCTGTTCCTGTAAACATGCATCCCTTGTGCCGGCTGTTTAGACACTGTCGTCAGTTTGACAGACAATCGCTTAACCAATCGTGTGCCATCGCGTTCGAACGACTGTTGATGCACGAAACGAAAAAGAGTGAATTTGCAGTGCAGCAAACGAATTTGTTAACATTTGCAATGCCTCGTGTCCGCTCGCGCTTCCTGTGCTAGCGCAGCGCATGCCCCTAACACCCCGGGCAAGAGAAAGTGCATTGACCTGCGAGGCTTGGTCGAACACGTGCGTTGGTCGAAGGGATCGCTCCTGTATGGACCACACAAGCGTTCGCTTAGATTTTGTAACTCGTTTTCTCGTGATGAGTTCTCACGCAATGAACAAGTTTTACAGCGCAGCTCTTGGGCGGATGCCCGGTGTCCGCATCGCCGCAACCAGCAGAGCGAACGAGAACGAAATATAGTGATTGCGGAGCGCCACAATGAAATACGGTAATAGGGAGGAGAGTGTGAGAAGGAGAGTATTACGGTGGCGGAGCGACTCTTTTCTAACTGGCCACCTGCGGCGCCACAGTAGTGCGCGCCTTCATGTGGTTGCCCATTACGTTATCCCTTACGTATGTGGTGGGCGCGTCCACTGATACCACACATGCAACTAAATTGCTGCATGAACGTGAGCCTGTATGCGGCGGCTCTTGTTAAACGTGCTCACGCACTGATTTTTTGCGGTCTCCCGCATGGCAGGCAGTCACACCTCTACTTGTGGCGAAATTGAAATACCTATGTAGTTGTACTGAAAAATAGCATAATATAGCATCATATTTATCGCTGATTGTTTTTTAACTTCACGTTTTGATAAAGCATGGAGGTATTTCAGGTCGAAGCCAACCAGGAACGCCTGAGTCTGCTATGAGGATGTATAAACTTATGGGTCGCCAAGTACATAAATATTGGAGAACTCACCTTCTTCTCAAGTTCAAATCTAACAAGGCAAGGACCTCAGATGAGATATTGAGCTCTCATTAACGAGTTTGGTAGTATTGGCCTCTCAATTTTTCTTGGAAAAAAAGATTTGTCACCCTTCACATTATTATACCACGGTAATGTAGGCCGTTCTACAAAGCACTTTTTCATACGAATCAAGATTCTTGCGTAAAAAGTTTAGATTTACATTTCTGTATGTGATGTGCCTTACTTCGAATATCTTTTACGCTACGCGCTTTTCTTTCACTTTGAACTGGTGTCTCCCCCCCCCCTTTTTTTGCTGAGTCATCGTCTTTCTCCTACTGTCATGGTTCCACGCAATCATCGATCAGCTCACACTCGTTTTGTTTCTTTTTTTCTTTCTTTTTTATTGCACCTGGAAACCACCGATCCTCACCGCAAGCCTTACAGATGCTTAAAGCCAAGCATGATGGCTTCTTCATGAAACCGTACGTTCGATAGCTCCTTGCTCTTATTGATCACACCACAATCTTGAGCTCCGGGGTTGATCGGCTCAAGTAAATGTGATATCAAAGCTGTTCTGTTTTGTGATCATGCCGCTTAGAATCGGGTCGTATCAAACCACCCTGGTTGCATCCTGATTGCTGCTGAAGTCCTTTATGTGTTTCTCTCTACTTTTGCCCACTGCCGCCATACGCAGTTTTTACAATAATTTGCATATTAGTGGTGTGAGCAACGAGTGAACACCATCTTTCGCTTCCAAGCAGTATGTGTCTAGCACTTACTTCTGGCTTTTTGAATACTCAAAAAACGTGTGGTTAAAAAGTGAAACTGGACCAAAAGTGGTGAAAATGTGAATTCAAGGCCTGTATCCACAGGGCTGCTTTGTTTTAGTTAACCCACTTTTTAAAAGCAAATAACCGTAACTATTTCCATGAAGCGATGCTCCGAACAGCAAACTATTGCTTCTCTTTTTTTATGTGCGCCCCGCCACGGTGGTCTAGTGGCTAAGGTACTCGGCTGCTGACCCGGAGGTCGCGGGTTTGAATCCCGGCTGCGGTGGCTGCATTTCCGATGGAGGCGGAAATGTTGTATGCCCGTGTGCTCAGATTTGGGTGCACGTTAAAGAACCCTAGGTGGTCGAAATTTCCGGAGCCCTCTACTACGGCGTCTCTCATAATCAAATGGTGGTTTTGGGACGTTAAACCCCACATACCAATCAATCAATCTTTCTTTATGTGCATAGCCTTTTTGAGGCCCGGCTTGTCATCCATACATAGATTCATGTGACTTGATAAGCCTCAAAAGCAAGTGGTTGATGCAGACCTATAACAAGCCCACCAATAGGTACACAAGGTGAATATAGGCAAAGAACGTTCCATATAATTAACAGAAATTTTCAAGAAGTAACCAAAAATGATTCTTTTGCAATTCCTAAAACAATGATTAACATGCAGCCGTCAAGCGCGTCAAGATGCTAGCGCTTCGCCAAGCGCGTGGTTCTTCCTCTCATTGGCACTTTTCAACCGCTTTCGTCGCGACGTCTGAAAGCCTAAACAGCCAGATGGAATTTCCTGCACTCTTAATGTCTCTCAACTTTGTTTTGACGTGCCTCAGAAACAGGAAGTCGCAAAGGTGTGGCAAAAAAAAAAACAGCGCATGTCGCACAGCCAGTCTGCAAATTTCTGTTTAAAAAATCTGCTCGAGGCAGTAAAATCGTTCACGCTTGGCTTAAACACGGACGTCATGGACGGTGCAGTAAACGGAATAGCAGCCACTATACTAACGGAAATATTTTGTGCCTTCGTTGGCAATTTGTGTACTCCACAAACTACCAGCATTCCAAGAGACTGATAGATATTCTTTGTCATATACTCGTCAAACGTACCATGGCGATTGTCGTTTATTTGGGTGAATTCACGTGTTTCGAAACATGTTACCAAGCTAGCTGATCAATTTTACTTCACTTATTACCAATGCGTCTACGGTAAAGCGGTCTTGTGAAGTGATATTCGGCAGTCGGGAGAAACTAAAAGTAACCATTGGAGCACATACCGATTATGTATAGCGCCAACTCAGCGTTTTTTGTTTTGTTTTTGTTTCTGGTTTAGCGGCAAACCCCCTACTAAGTAAAAAAAATAGCTAAGGAGTAACAAATTGCCTAGACAAAAAAATTTGTATGGCGAGTGAAAGAAATACTTTCACGCAACAAGATTCTACCAGTGCTTCATCCAGTGATCATTTGTCCTTCGCATACAACGCGACAGCGCCATACATATAGAATGACGAAGTCGCCAGATATCATTTTTTTACTATCCTAGCAATTTGTGCCAGCCAGAAGGCGTCATGTTTTCTTCCATTTATTTTGTGATCGCAATTTTTCGGTGTTTCCAAAAATGAACACAACACATTCCCTTCGAAAGTGCTTTCGAATGGAAGACAGTTTCGCCACGCTTACCACGTCGTGCAACGGCCGTCTCTTACGACGGCTGTAAGGCTCTCCAGAATACACCGCTTCTCAAATTGGTCACGGCTTCATCCGCTTTCACCGCCGCGAATAAGGGAACGTAAACAATCTTCTCCGAATTTTCGTGGCAAATACCCTCTATCAGTCGGCCATGCGAAAACAGTGTTCCCGACCACGTTCAAGCGTCTTCCTCATGTTTATGCGCCTGGTCCCATATCCTCGTGGGAGTACTTCCAAAGGGGTGTCAACATTTTTCGAAACATGCCTGTTTATCCTGAACAAAAGCGACGAGCGTCCGTTTGTGTTGTTTTGTAAAGGATGCACGTAGGCTGAAAACGAAGTTCTGCCAACTCTCGAAAGCTGTTGTTGAGGTCGGGCGACAGAAAACTGGGGTGTATAAATACAACCCCGCGGGTTTCCTTTACTGATGTTGAGGCATGCAATTGACAAAATGCATATAGTATGATTTCCATCGCTTTTTTTCCTAATATACTTTGATAAAAGGTGTATAATATAATAAATAACAAGAATGAAGATAAATTGCACGCTTTCTTTGTTTGTCAAATTAACGTTGTGGCTGCGAAAAACATTTTCTATATTCTTAGTCCTTGAATCGCCTTTTGTGTTTGTTCTTCAGAATAAAATGTTACAAGTGGGGTACATTTGTTAGAAGCTGATTTACGCCCACAAAACATTGTTGAGCATTTTCAGAAAAAACTAGCACACTGAAAGTGAACTCTCGTTGATAACCTCCAGCAACCAGGGTCATGATGTAACGTAATTCAAGAGGGGTCACGCAAACATTTCCTTTAGTATATAGGTGAACGTGTGCCGAGAAAAAATCGTTGAAATATATATAGTCCGCTAAAACGTTCTACAGAAGTGTCTCTACACGACGTGAAGTTTCATACAATAATACCTAGACAAGAATCTGGTGCTGTGATCGTGTACCCCCATGGGAAGTACAGTCTTTGGATAGGATTGCGTCAGATAACGAACTGTGTACGAATCTTTTTCTACAGTTTCAGTTTCGTTCTTCGCGCAGCCTGGGTAGTCTGGTGCGGTGAAAAACAATGAAGCAGCGCCCTCGTTGATCAAAGAGGTTGAAGAACATTAGGTTTGAGATTTGCTGCAGCTTTAGAGCTTTACACGTCGTAATTAACAGTTTAAGCGAAGCGTCGTTCACTTACTGCTGCACATAGATGTTGCACCTGATGCCAGGGCAGAATACTACTACATCGAGTTTACTTTTTTTGTTTGTTTGTTTGCGCGTCTTGTCAAAGCTCGTTTAAATCGACTACAAAACGATGGCGAAGTTAGGTAGACGCACTGTCACGCTTCGCTGACTCCACTTCATAAGAGACCAGAGGTACGTTGAGGACAGACCACTTGAGCCGACGCACCTGCCATAGCAGCAGACGAATCGTTAGGTGTTTCTCACTCAATACTGTACTGTTATATACATAAATAGATAATGCGTACTTTCGAGGACAAAACAGGCACGCTTCATTTCGAGTGTTGTGAAAAATAATTCATTCTATTCGGATGCCCATTATGAAACGCATTATCAATGGATACCCCTGGTGATTAAATTTGTTCAGCTTTAACTTTCACCATACGGTTACGAAAACGTTTTGCAAAAAGATTTACGTACAAAAGAAAAAAGCAAGCTTCAATTAGATATACCTTCATATCACTTTGTTTTACACTCGGCAAACAAGCGCGGCAAATCTCAAGAACTTAACCCATCCAAGCAGGTCCGAAGCTTGTACCCCCATAATTTCCACAGGGATAATAGCACCGCTGAAGGGGCCCGCGTAGACACTAGCGCCAGATTCCCCTCTAGGTCTTACTGTATGAAATTCTATGCTTCACTAATACACTTCAGCGATGCCTCGCAAGTCAGTTCAATATCTCTAACCGGTGCACGAGCGGCATGCATCACGTGCTACAGAAAGCCCACACATTGTAGAAGCTTACATAGCGGCTCACTGGTTCTCTTGGTAGAAAGCTTATTGCAAGCAATCCCTGCGGCGAAATCCACATTGAGTTAGGCAATCCCCACCATTTGCATTACTAATCACATTCTTTGAAACATGGTCATATTGTTGCAACAATTGGCAAAACAAGGCTGCATCACATGACTATCGATGCAAAAAGTTAGTCTTACGTCACTACAATAGCATCCTTTTTAGATCTAGTTCTTGGAGACATTGCGATCATCTTTTTTTTTTTGCGAATGCAGTCATAATGTAGTCTGCAGCATGGGCCGATCCACAAATTGATTGGGCATGTGGATGAGATTTGATAAGATATGTGGGGTTTAACGTCCCAAAATCACTATATAATTATGAGAGACGCCGTAGTGGAGGGCCCCGGAAATTTCGACCACCTGAGGTTCTTTAACGTGCACCCAAATCTGAGCACACGGGCCTACAACATTTCCGCCTTCATCGGAAATGCAGCCGCCGCAGCAGGGCATGTGGATGAGATAGAAGTAGATTCGCACACTACTTTTCAGTAACGGGCTGCATGTTCTCCGTTTTCCTTTAACTTCCCAAAAGCAAGATATAACTGTGAAGCATGCCATAGCAAAGGGTCCCGGAAATTTCGAGCACGTGATATAGTTGAACTATGATTCGTTAGATTTGTGAAATTTTTCAATGTACATACATGAGCCCAAAGCATTCCGGCTCTCGCCCAACCGCGACCACCGTGAGAGCAGTTCGAACCCACGACCTTGGAGCCAGCAGTCGAGGAAATAATTTATGGTGCTAGACTGTGCGGGCTGCACTTTGCGCATGCCATACATATAACGGAGGCTATAAGTGAAATGAAGATAACTTATTCCGCAACCTCATTACGAATTCAATGGAAAAAAGACTTTCGCGGTCTGCGTTATGTGTTCTAGGATACATGAACAATACTTGTGAAAACACAAACTATTCTTCGTCACTGTGACTTTAAAGGTTTCGTTAAATATCGTTCCAAAAATGCCAGTGTGGAACCTCCGGCAGTCACACACACACACAACTTGGTGACGTCAGCCTCTGAACAATAGACCTGCTTGGACGCACACATTGCCACGAGAATCGTGGATACATGTCATCAGAGGCTGACGTCATCTAGTTGCTGCGTTGGCTCACCACGGTATCTCATTGTCGTTTTAAAAGCGACCCCTAACGAACGTTTGAATATTTTTTACGTTTGTGTAAGAATCGTAATATGTTTAATTTAGAGAGCGTGCTTTCAACACGAGCTTGATTTGCGATAACGTCATCCCTAGGACAAGCGTTACTGTGAACGCGTTGCTTCTTCCATTGCGTTCATTACAGATTCTAGCAATTGCACATTTGCTATTGTGTTATTTGCGGCCAAAGCATGTCAGTAAGCAAGTACCAACTAGGTCAACAATCAGTATTGTTGCTAATTAAAAGGCTGTTTACCAAAACGCTGCAAATACGTTACACTGCGACTACTATCTATTATGAATTCAAGCCTGTGGACTGCTTCAGATAAATAAGCATGAACATATACGAGGTGACTTTTGAATATCAGCTTTCTGCATGGCATATTAGGTTTCACGACGAGCTGAATCAAAACCTACTAGCCACATTACATTCCTGAATTGTCACTGCAGCCTATTTCTCCACGAACACTGACAATACTGCAAGAGCGTGTTTTGAACGTAGTGCAAATATAGACATTATGTCGGCGTGTGTTATTGTAAGTTTTTTTTTCTAATTTTGTTGTCGACAGCTGTTTAGTATTCAGACATCATTTGTTTTTTTGTATTTCATGAGCTTTCGCATTCTTTCTTGCTGTTTTTTCTTTTCTCACACTTCTCCTAGGCGCGCATGCACTCAGGATCCTTGAAACGCGCCGACGCAAGGGCGTAAATATGGAGATGAAATGCAACGTTCAAAGAGAAGCTCTTCTTCAAAAAGCTGTTTTGCTGTGCCTTGGCGTTTTCAAAACGGGTCCATTTTTCAGCCCACTTTGGTGACTGAACTTCGCGCTCACTTCTTGCATGCAATTTCTTCTTCGTTTTACGTTCCTTGTGACTTTTCAACGATTTTCGATCATGTGCAGCTCTCTCTATTGTTCAGAAAACCAAATTCACGCTGAAACGTGTTCGCATCACCTACGCGCTTCATGACTCCCGATTCACACATGCACCCGTAATGGTATCTATCTATCTATCTATCTATCTATCTATCTATCTATCTATCTATCTATCTATCTATCTATCTACCTATCTATCTATCTATCTATCTATCTATCTATCTATCTGTCTGTCTGTCTGTCTGTGTGTCTGTCTGTCTGTCTGTCTGTCTGTCTGTCTGTCTATCTATCTATCTATCTATCTATCTATCTATCTATCTATCTATCTATCTATCTATCTATCTATCTATCTATCTATCTATCTATCTATCTATCTAGCTATCGGTCTATCTATCTATCTATCTATCTATCTATCTATCTATCTATCTATCTATCTATCTATCTATCTCTCTATCTTCTCCCAGTCTCTTGCCTTCTTTTCTACAGGAGGGAGGATTTCCCTAACAACATCAGCGTTTGTGTTGCCATTCACAAATGGAATCGTTCCCGTCTATTTATATATCTACCTATCAAATGCTAGGCCCCACCGCGGTGGTCTAGTGGCCAAGGTACTCGTCTGCTGACCCGCAGGTCGCGGGATCGAATCCCGGCTGCGGCGGCTGCATTTCCGATAGAGGCGGAAATGTTGTAGGCCCGTGTGCTCAGATTTGGGTACACGTTAAAGAACCCCAGGTGGCCTCCACTATGGCGTCTCTCATATACATATGGTTGTTTTGGAAGGTAAACATTACATTTCAATCGATCGATCAATCAATCAATCAATCAATCCATCAGTCAAATGTTAAAATTTCGCACATTTCACGCCTTTACGTGCGGTGTTGTCTTTGTGCCCCATACTACTGAGAAGTTAATATGTAGTCAGTACAAGGCTCACCTTGTGCGATTGGGTATTCACGTAAGTTCTCACGAATGCATACATACATACATACATACATACATACATACATACATACATATATACATACATACATACATACATACATACATACATACATACATACATACATACATGCATACATACATACATACATACATACATACATACATACATTATTGTGCGTATGCACGCAGGTCTAATGCGTATGTGTGTCAGGTATACAGCCACCGCATGTGTGGTTCTTTTCAACTGCGTTGTAAGCTGACGGGAATCCAACAGCTGCACTGCGAGTTGCAGCCGCTTAAACTACAGCAGGCTGCCTAACTTGAAAGCTGTGCAAAGCAGTGCAGCAGGGTCAGCAATCAGCTTTTAAAAGACCGCAAAATGGAACGCAGTTTGTCATATTTCCTGGAAGAGTCACCACTGTATTAATGCAGTCTTTCTCGGCGTGAGCTGTCACAAATGGTTAGTGCAAATGCTTCAGCCAACTTAACTCTTGGTACGCGAGAGCAGCTTCCATGCTGACCATTCTGGCTTCGAAGCTTGCGCAGTGCTGCAGCGTTTTTGATTGAGCGGAGTCTAGCGTGCCGCACTTCCGTGCAGAGATGAGGGCTATCCGCCATGCGAAATGGCAATCGCTTTCCTGCTCCGTAAACTGACTCTGACGTGCTTCGTGGCCGATGCCATTCGCTCACGCAATTCCATACCACGGTATTCTTGCTGCTGCTGCTGCTGCTGCCGCTGCAAGCACTACTTTCACCGCTCAATCACTATGAGTCGCAAAACGTAATGCGTACTGTTTTTTTTCTTTCGTATTGCAAATGCTAGTTGTCAGGTGGGAAATATTAGGCAGCCTTTTATTTAGGATTAATGCATAAACCAAACAAGTCTGCCGTTTTTGGAGCATACTAGTCTGCTTAAGATAAAATAACATTGAAATGGTTTACACGTTGTAGAAACAAGTAATCACATGACAAAAAAAATTGGCCTCGTATCTCCATTCTCGACTTGCGTCTAGAGAGAGTGAACAAAACGTTTATTTGATGTTCTCCGCGAGAAAATCGGTGAATTGTATTTTGGAGGCACTGCGTTAGAAGAGTCTCGATCCGTGCAGCAGCAAAAGTGAACAAGCGCATCCAGGTACGTTAGATGCGAGCGCTATCTGATCTTCGAAAACGAAGGAAGGCGTGCGCGCCTGTCTCGGAGGCGATAAGGTGTAGAACCCAAAGCGGCGTGCAAGTGCCACCACCATGGCTTTAGCCTTAGCAAAGCGTTGAAAACACGTGCCTTTTCGAGCATCACGTCGCATTGTCAACGCAGCGTGATCAACGCTACGGTCCATGAAATAACTGTATGCCTTCTCCAGTAAAAAGACACATAGTACAAAATATTGACGTGTTGTTCTGGTGCCTCAGATATGCGTAATTATTGCTTTTTTAGTTATCAATCGCACAAGTATGAACGCTGAAACTTGAGCAATATTGGTGAGTGCTGCGGAAGGGGTTGGCCGTGTGGGGTATCGTTAAAGGCTGTTTGATGTATCGTTACGGCGGACAAACATACAAAAGTACAGACAGACAGGCAGTCCAAAAATTTTGCTTTGAAGTACCCCAAGAGAGACTATCATCTTTGAAATTGGCTCCGTATCTGCATGTTCGACTGCTAATTCCATCGAAAGACGATAGTCTTCCGTCTGCGGAGAGTGAATAGAGTAAAATATTTATTTGATGGTTTGAACGAGAAAATTGGTGAATGGTATTCTGAAGGCGCTGCGTTACGCTGTGTGTGACATAAGTGACATCTGACGGCAGTCTCAGAAAACGAAAGGATGGCCTCTCCTACAGCAAGCCTGTGACAGGAAGCGCGCAGCGTGCGCGCACAGTCTTGAAAGCCTATTTTGGAGATTTAAAAGTAGCTGGCAACACTGTATAGTCTCAGCAAAGCCTAGAAAACTTGTCTTTTTGTGTATAGAGTCAAAATTTCAGCGCAGCTTAATAAATGCTGCAGTTCTTAAAAAATATTTATGTATGCCTTTTCTAGTATGAAGAAGCACACAGCAGAATATTGACCTGTCGATAGTGCGCCTGAAATATGGGCAACATTTGCTTTTTATACGACCATTGCACAAGTCTGAACGCAGAAACCTGGGCAATTATGGTGGCCGCTGTGGATGTGGGCGTACTCGGGCCGTTTTTGTTGACAAATAAACAGACGACGAACAGGCAGACAGATCAACATTGTTGCGTTGAAGTATCTTAAGAAATTCTATTGTCTTAAGCTTTTGAGTTGATGACCGGCGAAGTGGTTCAACACAGAGGCTAGAAATGCTCTTGGTTATTTATGCCGACTGCACAGTAAGCATCACTGAAGTGTACATATCAGTCACATTGTCAAGTTACAGCTGTTACACTTTCGCGACTGATTTTATCCGAGACATTTAGAGGGTACCAGCGGCTGACCCGCAGGTCGCGGGATCAAATCTCGGCTGCAGAAGCTGCATTTTGAATGAAGGCGAAAATCCTGTAGGCTTGTGTGTTCAGATTTGGGTGCACTCTGATGAACCGCAGGTTGCTGAAATTTCTGGATCCTTCCACTACGGCGTCTCTCTTAATCATATGGTCGTTTTGGGACGTTTAAACCCACATATAAATTAACGTTTAGAGCGCACGGCCACTAGCTTACAAGCCGGGTAACTATCACCGCAAACATCACTCCTCCCGCACGCCTCTTCACGCAAGCTTTTCACATAACATGTAATTCATAAATAACGCCCCAAGGTGCTACGAGTGTTACTGCACGCAAAGATGGTAGGAATGAAAATTGTGAAAGACCAAGCCGTTATACATATAATAGAAGAACGACATTATTGGTCATAAAATAAAAACGGCGCCTATGGTCGTAAGTATGAGCAGCGAGTAACGGAAGTGCTACTAACATCCGTTGTTATGAACTTGCGCGTGCGGAAGTACCCCATTTCCAGAATCGGAGGAAGCGCCCGCGGCATAATTTCTGCAGTCGTCGGGTAGTCACCGAGGAAAATGGCAGGCAGAATATTCGGGCAACTCCAATAACACGTCCACACTCTCCATCCACGTCTACGCGTAAACACACAGACCTCACCCCACTTTGAAAGCGCACAGCCGCCCACAACCATAAGCCATGTTGAGCTTTACCTTTCTAATCATAGGCTTCATCACTGTGCCATAAAACCCAACGTGAGTAAAGACTTTGTGAGCGGCAGGGAATCACGTTTATTGAACCTCACATGACGTTACAGAACTTTCGCAACACTCTTTTCTTTGTCGATCATATAAACAAGCTCAGATTTACCACTGAATGATCACATCATGCCAGACCAATATTTTTGCCGTGATTTTTTTTATTATTTCTGTTCTCGTCTGACCGGTTAATCTAAAAATGTTTTTTCCTTTTGGTCGTTTCCCAACGATGTAGATATTATCATTAGGATGCGTTAGCTTCGTCTTACACTGGGTAATACTGAACGCCATGGTATTGCTGTTTTTGTTTTGTTTTTATTTGTCACTGGAGTTCTCATCTCGCTCTAGTGCCCGAAGTAGGGAAGCCACCAATGGAAAAATACAATACTGCACACCGAGAACGTCTGCGTTGCTGTAAATATAAGCAAAAATGGATCGTAAAAAGCCTAGCGTAAAGCTGACAATCTATTGCATGCACGCGTGGTTTCCCACATAAAATATCAGCGATGGCCTAATGGTGCACTAAATATTCTAGGATATCTCCAGTCGGTAAGCGAATGCAGCATACGATACTGCTTTGATCTTTCCTCTAGGGTGCAAATATTGCTGATATTGTATGCTGTGTCTTCTAGTTCCGATATCTACGGCACACCGCAGAGAACAGATCAGGTCATGGCTGTAGACCTTTTCAATGGAGAGAGGGGCCATCACCTTTCGGGACTGTGGCAAGGAAATGCAAAAGCTGGCTGCTCAGCCCCTACGACGCACATTGAGGAAGTCATCATATTAGCAATAGCTGAGAAGAAATTATGGTGGAGCCCAGGTAGCCTTTGTTGGCAAGATGTATACTACAAGCATTTCAGAGATAAGGAACAGAAACGAGAGTAAACTGCGAATTTGAAACAAAAGCAGAGGTTATTTCTAGTCTGGCAAAACGGAACGCCGAAGCCGAGGTGGATCAGGCATATTAGGCCGTTCTTAGTTTTTAACCTGAAATAACAAAGCCAGAGAATTTGCTACTGCCAGAATAGTTCGGCCTGTGACCACTGAGAGCATGTCCAGAACAGGCGCCATATTTTGAGTGTACGCTTTTCCTATACGCAGTTTGATGTGCTTGTGCCCATGGAAATTATGGTAGAGCTGCTGTAGTTGAGTGATAAGGGCTGTCAATCACGGGCGATAACGTCAATATTCAAATAACGAAAAGCATTTCAAGGACCACAAACGACACTTACATATGCGAAAGCAAAAGAGGAATAAGAAGGTGTACGAATTGGGTTAAATCGTTTTAGGATATTGGTATCTACCACAAAAAAATTATTCGTGACCGTATACCCACTTTTGTTTGCCAGGAACACTAACTTCAGTGCAGCAAACAGAGTGTCGAGATGTCAGTTAAGAAACACCACTCCAAAATCATACCGTTTTCAAAGGGCAGTAGCTTTATATGTGATGTGACCACACGTAAAACAACGCCGTATCGTGAACTCGGGAGCTGCTAAAAAAACACACCGTAAGAGTTGGTTGCAGTTTGCACGGAACCGTTATCGCAAACAAGGCTATGGTGGCGATGCCACAAAAAACTGTAGCACCGCACTCGGTTCTCAGCACATCGTCAGGCCACGCGTTCTTATGCCGCTTCGCTCGAAGGCCGCGATGTGTGGCCGAGCGCGAAGACTTCGGTGTGCAACGCTTCTGCAAATGGGGACACGCGTCCCATCTTAAATGGGGCGTGCCGTATTACAGAGGCGCTGGGACTATACGTTGTGACTGCACGTTCCCCTGCTACACTCCAGCTGCGCCGAAACTCGCGCTCGTTTAACCAATCCGACCAACGAGGCACGAGGGATGGCTATAGGCTTACCTCGTTCAACGCTCTCTCTTGTATGTTTTGCGATTCTACGCACCCAATGAATGCGTGCTTTAGGGACAGAACGAGCCCTCCCGGCAGCCATAGGCTGGTGGATACTCCGAACTCTGCGACATGTGGGCCATTTCGCAATGTGCTCATTTCGCAAAGTACTCGCGTCAGTAGTTGATGGGTCTTCTTAAGACGCGCATTTCCCATCTCCCTAGTAAACTATGGCTCTTCTTTTGTGTACCCTAAATAAGTCGCACAAAAATAAAATAGAGAAAGACTCCCAGGTGGCAACGTAGTCGTTGATAACGAAGAACCCAGAAAAAAGATGCATGGGAACGGGATCAGCGGAATGGTTGCGTTTTGCTTCCGATGTAGGGCATGGCCGTGGCGACAAAAGTCGTTACGCCCGTCGCGCAGCTGGCGAAACGAAGTACACGTATCAAGAGCTTGAGAATCCTCAAAATCTACGCCACGAGGTCCTCTAGAAAAGCGTCATTTTTGCTAATGCACGTGCCGAAGTATACACACAAATTTGAAAATTTATAACTATAAATTAAAGCAGTTGTGCTTTAAGCAGGGTGTCTTGAACGTTTGTGTTGTGCTTTTACCCTGTAAAATCCTGGTCTCAATGTAAGATATGAACTGGGGAAGTGTATGAATATTTTATAACGGTGATGACAATATGGCAAGAGTGACAGCGTGGCACATCATCGCAGGCGACCCTGAGATAACGACACCTCAACGTACCTGGTCTGGCGTTCCGCGCATGACGGAAAAAAAGTACCCACAGAAGGGGAACAGGGAAGGACGGCACCGGGCGGAAGGGCGCCAAATGGGGAAACAGCTGGGAACAGAAGAGAAAACAGGGGTACTGTCATGATGCGAGTTTGCAAGCGGTGGAAACCCAAGGGTACCGACAGAATGTGGCTGCCCGGCGTTGACACGGTGTTGGGAGGTGAGGGCGTGTCGAGTGTTGGACGGTGGCGATAGCGTTGCTCTAGAGCGTCGCGAGCACTTGGCCCTGATTAAAAGGCGTACACCATAGCGACAATCACAGCGAGGCCCACCCGCCCGTTCACGCGCTGTTCGGTCACATTGATCGCGGCACCGTTCTCGTGAACAGGACGGACGCGTCGCTCAGCGCTTCGTTAGCCGCCTAATGTCGAAAAGCCTTTTTAGTTTTCTTCTATTTTTTGTGACGAACTAATATTACGAGCCCGTCAAGCTCAGCAAAACTGCATTTGTTTTTTGTTGGCGGCACTTGGTCAATTTTTATGGCATCTGCGGAGTTTGAGAGAGAGGGGGGGAAATAGAAAGGAGAAGCAGGAAGGTTAACCAAGCGTCGTTTGAACAAGTCCAAAATGATTTATGAAAAGAAAGTGAAAGCCCCATACAACATAGTAAGGTTTTGCCAATAAAAAAATATACTGAAAGAGGTTTCTGTAAGAAAACTTGCAAGAGTGCATGAATTGCTTAGCGCTGCTACGCTGTGCCAGTTACAGCAATCAACGCGGAGTCAAAGTTTCAGCTGAATTTGTTGGCACGGACAAAGTAAAAAAATTGCTGAAGAATCTTAGCTCGTCCGGACCAACGATACACCCATACAAAGTTTACAAAAAATTGGCAGATCCCACATTGTGTGAGAATCGATGATATGTGAAGTACGAATAAGGAAAGGTAATAAGTCACTTTCATATCAGCACAACGTTACGAGGTGGAAATAAATCACGCTGTACGTGACTTCTTTCATGATTGCCATCTTTGGACGTGTCACTTACCTTCGTTATCTATTCACGTGACGTGATACCAAATTTCGTATATGTGGAGCTAGCGAAATGGCCGCGAGCACGCAATGAGCGTAACATGTAGTCTTGTTTACATGACACGCATGCCATAATTATCATGTTAGGCCATTTTATTTACCTTCGTCGCCTATTCACTTCACGTAATGCCAAATTTGTTATTGCAGAGCTAGCGGAACAGCTTCGAGTGTGATATGAGCGTAGCATGTAGTCTTGTTTTACATGACACAGATGTCATGATTGTCGCGTTGTACCACTCATATAACAATGTCATCCATTGACGTCATGTAACACCGTTTTGTGTATGTGAAGCTTGATTGATATATGGGGTTTAACGTCCCAAAACCACTATATGATTATGAGAGACGCCGTAGTGGAGGGCTCCGGAAATTTAGACCACCTGGCGTTTTTTAACGTGCACCCAAATCTGAGCACGCGGGCCTACAACATTTCCGCCTCCATCGGAAATGCAGCCGCCGCAGCCGGGATTCGAACCCGCACCCTGCTGTATATGTGAAGCTAGCGAAACGACAATAAGCGCACTATAAGCGCACCATGTAGTCATGTTTAACATACACGCGTATCATGATTATCATGTTTGGACGTGTCATATACCTTCGTCGTTCATTCGCGGCCCGTCATTCAAAATTTGGTATATGTGATGCCAGCGAAATGACCGTGAGCGCACCATGAGCGTGGCGTGTAGTCATGACTTACATGACATGCACGTCCTGATTTCCACGTTAGAGTCTGTCACTTTCCTTCACATGCAGTCATTTCCAACCTTACCAGTTTTGCAATATATAATGTGATTGATACCACCGCAATAGCACGAAAACCATAAAATGTGTAAATCATGATGTTCATGACATACATATGATGATTTTCATGTTACTACTAGTCAGTTATGCTTGTCACACAGTCATGTTATACCCTACAAATTTCAGTATCGATACCATTATTGAAACGGTCAGAAGAACGAAAAGTCATAGGCGGATAGATAGATAGAAAGAAAGAAAGGAAAAAGAATAGATAGATAGATAGATAGATAGATAGATAGATAGATAGATAGATAGATAGATAGATAGATAGATAGATAGATAGATAGATAGATAGATAGATAGATAGATAGATAGATAGATAGATAGATAGATAGATAGATAGATAGATAGATAGATAGATAGATACGCTCAAAGTTGCCGAAGTCCACTAACACATACTCCGCATTTGAAAGTATCTGGTAGGCTAGATTAAAACAAATATCTGAATTGGCAGGTCACTCTGAGAGACACAGAGTGTTATCACCTCAATATCGTGACAGTTCTATCTGATGTCGATCTGACAAGCTCCTGCGATGCAAGAAGTGAACGCCCTATCGTCAGCCTCAACTCGGAATCACCAGCCTCGCTTACCCTGCAGCAAACGTGTCTGAACGTGTATTTGTTCTATATGGGCCTTCCAATCTATCACAATATCATGTGCCATTAGTCACGATGCCTCTCAAGCGCGGCCTGTAATCTATCGTTCCGACGAAATAAGGCATATTTACTTTAACTACTACCTGTAAGCATTCTTAATTGCCTTGTAGCACATGAAATCAGGTTGCATATATCAACAATGCTGATTATCATCACCGTCATTGCGATATGCGATAAAAATAACTCATGACTGCCCCAGCTATGCAAGAAACGACCAAGAGCACGCGATAACTTCTTCGCCTGGAATCCAAAGAGGTTTCGCCGACGGTACGGAGAAATTCCGTATAAGGTTTTTAGTGCGTGCGTTCTACCGCGTGTTGCTTGCTCTGCAGCTATCTATCGATTTCCGATTCCATCTTTCCCAAAACGCAATTTATATTAGTCTACTCGTCGTGTTTCCAGTTTTTGTTTTATATTCTGGTGTCTGCTGCGCGCTGCGAAGATTCCGAGGCCCTCTGCTGTATCTTATACCTTAGCGTGTGACAAATGTCTAAGCAGTCATGTCTGGAATGTATCATTTCTTTTTCCTCCCACCGGTTCCACGTAAGACGTGTGATACTTTTGATATTCCCAGTGAAGAGAAGTTACGGTGGAAGGAGACACTTTGTCAAGGTGAAAGGAATGTCTGGTTTCAGCTCAAAGGTATAGGTATAGAATTGTTTCGTGTTTTGTTATTGGGTTAGATTTTCCGTACGTTAGTTTATTTTGTATTTTCGGAGGACAGCAGCAAACGCAGGCAAGCCGGCCAGAGCACCTCGCCTTGTCCAATTGTACGCATTGTACAAGCGTGTTATTTTTGGCCTGTCTCTCCACTCATGGAACATGGGAACGAAATTTCAGTTTTCGCATACGCCCCGACATTTGAAGGACCCCGTGCTTGGGTAACCGGCTCACCGAATCCACCGTAACAAAGCACTTCATAGAAAACCAATATTACTCTCTTTTCTCCCAATGGAAAGATTCTCCATATCTTTTTTATCTTTTATCATAGATGAAGTAGTATATCTGCATTAAAGATGAAGACATAGTGCTATTCGGTGATGTTTTTGGAACGCAGGGGAACCAGGAATTATGAAAAAAAAAACCTTCTAAAGACCAATTTGTTTTTACCGTGAAGCCTTGCAAGCTGGACGTTCAGCGCGGAGGCGTTCGCAACAATGTGCGCCTGACGATGACATCACTGTACGTTGCCAAGAAACCATGCGGCAAAGCTACGCCTTGTGCGTGCAACGCAATAACTGGCCAGTGCGGTCTCTTCGCCATCTTCTTTATCGCCTTCGCAACCAGGACACCCCTCGACTGAGCCGATTTTTCAGGTTGAGTGATGCTATAATTTGACCAGGTTGCAGAAGCAGCCCAATAACAGATATATATATATTCATATATACGTCTTTGTGACAATTTATTTATTTTAATATATATCATCATCATCATCATCAGCCTGACTACGTCCACTGCAGGACAAAGGCCTCTCCCATGTTCCGCCAGTTAACACGGTGCTGTGCTTGCTACTGCCAATTTATACCCGCAAACTTCTTAATCTCATCTGCCCACCTAACCTTCTGCCTCCCCCTAAGCCGCTTCCCTTCTCTGGGAATACAGTTAGTTACCCTTAATGACCAGCGGTTATCCTGTCTACGCGCTACAAGCCCGGCCCATGTCAATTTCTTCTTCTTTATTTCAACTATGATATCCTTAACCCCCGTTTGTCCCATAATCCACTCTGCTTTCTTCTTGTCTCTTGAGGTTACACCTACCATTTTTCTTTCCATTGCTCGCTGCGTCGTTCTCAATTTAAGCTGAATCCTCTTTGTAAGTCTCCAGGTTTTTGCTCCGTAGCTAAGTACCGGCAAGATACAGCTGGTATACACCTTCCTTTTGAGGGATAGTGGCAATCTACCTGTCATAATTTGGGAGTGCTTGCCGAATGTGCTCCAACCCATTCTTATTCTTCTAGTTACTTCAATTTCGTGGTTCGGCTCTGCGGTTATTACCAAACCCTAAGTAGACATAGTCTTTCACAACTTCAACTGCACTATTACCTATCTCGAAGTGCTGCTCCTTTCCGAGGTTGTTGTACATTACTTTCGTTTTCTGCAGATTATTTTAAGACCCACCTTTCTGCTCACCTTGTCTAACTCCTTAATCATGAGTTGCAATTCGTCCCCTGAGTTACTCAGCAATGCCATGTCATCGGCGAAGCGCAGGTTACTAAGGTATTCTTCATTAACTCTACCTTAGTATAGTTAATGTAGAGTATATATATATATATATATATATATATATATATATATATATATTGTCACAAAGACAGGTGAAGATATATACACAAAATTGAGAATAAAAACAAATTAAGAGAAATAAAAATACAGGCAAATATGGAGCTTGAGAAAGCAAGCCGAAGCGGCATATGGAGCAAGCGTTGCCCTTATTCCATTTTTCTTGTGTATTTCTGCTACACGTACTGCTTGCCCTTCAACACACTCTCTCCGCTTTCTATTTTCGTTCGCATTCCCCTGATTCAGGAGAGCCAATGGAACTACATATATGGTGAACGAATACCACCTTTAGTATAATTTTCACTGAGGTTGATTGCCGGTGTAATGGACAGCTGCATGTGTTCCATCCTCCTCTTTTTTTTGTCATTCCATTCATTTCTCCCATTGTGGAATAGAGAACCCAACGTGCCTTATTAACTTTCCTGCGTTTTTTTCATTCCTCTTCTTCCTTCTTTCTGAAAGGCTCACACGTCTCTATATACATAGATGTAGAGAACGCTATTAAGCTGGCACAGTTTCATAATTAAATGAACATACTCATCGCGAATGAGTAATCCATTCCTCGATCTGCAGCGCTAATGCCTCCAATGACTCAGTTGAACATATGTCAATGTTTTGCCTATTTTGCCACAACTCGTTTAGTAGCTGTGATATTTTGAGTAGATTTTAACTCTAGACATTCCGTTTTTCCGCAACTTTTCAGCGGCCCGCCATCACAAAGAGGCTCGTGGGCTCTCGAAAGAAAAATGCTCACCTCGTTCACAATTTTAATTAAAGCCTTGGCCTCAGAATTTCGAGAATCTTCGTAAGCTCCGTTTCAAGTCGTTGAGCAGCGTCTTGTTGCGAGCCCGGCTCTATGCAAATGAACTCCATAGACCTGGATTGTGCCACTCTGGCCACTCTGGTGCATCTGTAAGCATGCGGCTTTGTGTTGCGCACTGCCCGAATCGCTTAGGGCATACGATGTCCATGCCGTTGCTATGTCTACTTTCGCGCTCTAGAAATTGAGAGTGAGCGCGAAACTTGTGAAGTTTGGTGCTTTAAGTGCTCCTCCGAGAAACACGACTTGCACTGCACTCACGTCTGAATGCACCCGTCTCAATCGGAATAAACTCATTGCGAGGGTAGTTTATGAAAATATTCGTTCGTAAGTACCATTTATTGGTAATCTGCTGCCTACACTATTAGCCTATCGAATGACACAACTTACCGGCACCCAGTTTACGATGAGAGTTGGGGTCCGAGCATTTCTCGTGCCTTAATTCTGCCCTCACGATGGGAGCGTTTTAGTCTTTAGCTTGTAAGGACTGCATTATATTTCAAAGTTTGCAAGCCAAAAAATGTGCAATGTCTTAAAAAGCGAAATAAACGTCGTTGTTGACAAAATAGGTATACTTCAGGAGATAACTATGACTCAAGCGTAATGCCAGTCAAGTCGTAATGCTGTGAAGGTATATTTTTATTTATATATTAAAACTGGTAAGGTAGGCTACATTATAGCTCCCTGTACCAGTAATGGTGCTCATATTTAAAAACGAAAAACCGGAAACTGAAGAAAGAATAGAAGAATAAAAGAGCAATACAAAAGATAATCAATAGTGTAGTGTCCTCATATCGGTTACGCTGGTTTCAGAAAGTACATACAAGGGTAGTCTTCTAAACATATATGGCGGTCACATTAAAAAGCCACCCATTCACTGAAAGAATTAAACAAAGAATTATATAGGAATAACTTGGCACGTCACATAAAGAACGTCAAGCAACTCAATATTTACTGTGGGTCGCCGAAGCACAAAGAAGGACGCTAGAAAAGAGCGCACTGGTATACATAGGACAAGCTTGAACAGTCGTGCGGTACAAGCAGTGAGACGTGTAGGGTACATCTAAGTGTGTACAATGCAAATGTAGGTGTGATTCGTAATGTGAGTGTCAACTGTTGTGTGACAAAGTCGACATAGTCCGAGTGAATGTAGTGGTCACACAGAATCGTGGTGACAAGACTAGCGCCAGAAAGAAGAGGACGAGGTACGGTTACACGAGGCCACCAGAGTAGAACATCGGGGGGGGGGGGGGGCGGAAGAGGTGAGCGCCTCATGTGAAACACAGTTTAAACGGTGTTGTTGCATACAAAGGTAAAATGGTTGAGGCTAATTACCCGCATCATGGTCTGCCGCATTCTTCAGTGCCTGGCAAAAGTCAAGAATCAGAGTTGCCTCTTACGCTTGGCATCATGCTTCAACGACGAACCTATGAAGCCGACGGGTAGCAATCGAGAGGTCCAGCTACATCACCGTAAAAATCTTCAACGACACTGTCGGGCGTAGGCTGGAGAGTTGACCTACCAGACGAAAACTGCGCGAAGAAGCGCATCACCTCACGTGGCCCTCGACGTCTACTTCCACAGCGAATTCCGAGTCTTGCTGTGGATTGGTGCCCTCGAGTAGTATGGAAATATCCTGCTTGTCCTTGGCTTCCATCAAGGTATTCACGCCTTATAACTCTAACGCGGACCAAATAAAAATTAAGGCCGTACGTCAAAAAAAAAAAACTTCGCTCGGACTTCTGCTTTTTAATCTGTTAGATACATGTTCGAATATCCACGGTCCTGTGTTGTGTAATTCGCAAGTGAAACATTTGTGCCTGGTGCCTGAATCATAAAAATCGGTACATCACGAAAGCTAAACGTGCCTTCACATGGGTGGTTGAGCGTTTATTGTGGACTGATACTTGAGAGGTATTATACTGCGTATAGGTGTTTTAAATTTACAGTACCGTTTGACACAGATTCACACATCTTCACGCCTATGTTAGTTCATCTTCAACTCCTTCATGATTTAATTATGGTAGCATCCGAAGCTGTACCATATATCTGGACGAAACCTAAAGAGAACCTCGCGCAAAGATAGCATCAAGAAGCAAAAAAATGGTAGAAAAGGCGTAATTTTACTGCACGCATGAAGCAATAAATGTGATACATAGCAGCAAACTCGAATGCGCCGCGGAAAATGGTAAACAACTGAAAACTTGTGCGGGGTTCTCAAGCATTAAGGACGCATAAAAACAACACATGAATCGAGCGCGAACTAACTATTTTGACAGCTTGAAGGACAGCAGCGGAAATTCGAAGGACTTGTTTTCTTTTGTGGTCGTTTAAAGGGATCAGTTTAAAGACTGACAAAGACGCCTGCAACAAACGCACAAGCGTATACGCGAGACCAGTTCAAACTAACAACTATAAAAATTCTTACTTCTTTTTGCTTGAGCAGAGCACTCCTTTCGCAAACATTTCAGCTGCACTAAATGCTATCTACTTTCACCGTCGCTCAAGATAAAGCTACCATCACAACTTTCCCGCTCCGATGCGACACGGTTATGCCGCCTTTGGTCGGGTATTGCATTCACAAAGGTGTACTCCTTTCGCATTGGTACGGCAGACACCTCTACATGCGACTACTGTGGAGCTGAAGAGACCATTGAACACGTCCTGTGCAGCTGCGCTTGCTACGACACACAGCGATGCCAGCTCCGGATGGTTTTCAATCAACTTGACTCCGGACCATTTTGTGTGCAGAAGATTCTAGGACCTTGGGCATCTGCCTCAGTTGCGCAGAAAGCGACTAAAGCGCTCCTACTTTACTTAAAGTCAACAAACCTGAGCGACCGCCTGTAGACTGTGTCTGCTCCCCCGAGTGTGCTCGTGATTGTGTGTACCTTCTTATCTCTCTGCAACCTCTTTTCTCCCCTTCATCCCTTCCCCAGTGCAGGGTAGCAAACCGGATGTGCGTCTGGTTAACCTCCCTGCCTTTCCTTGCATCTTTATCTCTCTCTCTCTCTCTCTGAACGTTGCGGTGAAAGCACAAGACGTGCGAACAGCTTCCATCAAGAGATAAGCGCATGAACCCTGGCGATCACGCAACACTAGAGCATAATACGGCTGGTAGAGGTAGCAGGTGTGCCCTCCTCGCAACGTGCAAGGGGAGCGCGTTGCACGTTGCGAACTTTGAAGCCCTTCCAAACTCTGCGTACCGAAAGCGATAAATTGTGTCTATAAAGTATCGTATGCACTGTGGCTAAATCACTTAGTGCCGCGCGGTGTAAAGCTAGCGTCCATGGGTTTGATTCTCTGTGATGGAAGTTTACCTCACAGTTTTTCCCTTTGTAATCTGTTGTACATTTCACAACGTCATATCCCGGATGGCAATACAACAGTGAAGTCTCGGCGGACACAGGGATACATTGCTTTCGTGTTAAAAAGAAATGCCGATCAAAGCCTATGGTTGGAAAAAATGCGGTGTCGATACCGCCCGCCGTCGTGATGAGCAGGAAGTTTTTATGGTAGAAACTTTCGTATCACTGTCATGTCGCGCTTTGATGGCGTACGTTAGATTTCGATAGACGCCATTCGCGTTAAAATTACTCGCAAGGTGCTGCAGGGAAATAGCAGGCTCACTTCTTGGCCATGATGGTCTTGCTTATATTGAGTATAGAAACGTACTAATGGTGTTGTACATACATTCACTTGCATAAAAATGGACAGTTTCGCCGAAACGGCGAAGCAACAAATATGTTGGAAACTAACTAAAACGTTATACGAAGTAATGCTAGTAGCCAACTCTTATAGATCCCATCTCAATAAACTCTTCGAAAGGCTAGTTAAATATAACGGCTCCCACGGTTTTAATGTTGTGCGTCATCTAAGAGTTTACGAGTCACCTACTGATATCTGTCGAGAAAACACGCACATTCCAGCGCTGATTACTACGTACTTGTGATGAATGTTCGCATTTTCTTCCCAGGCGACGCAGCAGCTGCGATGCGTGACGATTTTTGCGTAGACGTGAGGTGGTCTGTGCTGTGTGTTCTTTGTGCGACGGAGATGGTCAGCTCGTTTCATCTCTCCTGCAGCCGCGTTCATGCCCAACGCTCTTTTTACTCGCTCGTAGAACATGTGGTGCGCGTGATGATCTCTCGCTTGAATGGAACATGACAGTGATGGCGAAAACCCGCCGAGAATGTCCATATAATCTTTATGGCAATCCCCGGAACTCACTGCTATCCTGACGTCACTCACGGCTCGTACCTGATTTATCACCAATGTAAGGTGAAGTGAGGCTTATACTCTAGCAATCATTGACGCTGGGCTTTTCGCCTTAATCAGGCCGTAAATATAAACATCGAGGTGCACCCTGTTAAGCAGCAGCTCAAACAAAAACGTCTGCTCCTACAACGTGATGTCTTAATAATTAGTTGGATTGGTTTGCTGAGGAGCCGAAAGACCAGTTGGAGGTCCATAAGTACGTTATCAGCAGTGATTATGTCAGCCATGTAACTTACAAGTCCACGCTCGTCGCTCACCATCCTTTGTACTTTGGTGCCGTTTAAGCTACCTTTAAGAGTGGAGGCTAAGGTCAACAGCGATATCTGTTACTTACGTCCTGAGTACACTTACTAAGTGACGGGACGGCTTTATGCTCTCCCATAGTAGAGTACCTAGTACTCTAAATCGTTACCCACTTTTCTAAACACGTACGCGCACGAATTTTTCCATCGCATGGTTAATAATAACACAGGCGATTCTCTGGTTTCTCTCAAGCACTTTTTTAACTACTGGTGATTATTATTTATGAATAAACGCTGGTGAACACAAAACCTCCTTCATGTTTTCACTTATATATGAAAAGAAACGTGCATACATCCCTCCTTCTCATCTCTCTCTCTCTCTCTCTCTCTCTCTTTTCATAGCTGGCTGATGAGTCCTAATGTCCTTTCAAGTTTTATTGCTCGTTTGACCTTTCTTAGGTTACTTCCTTCAGTCAATCATTACCAAAATTATTATTCCGTCTTTCTAACACTAGCCAATACGTGCTTATATTCTAGCTCTGTATGCTATGGTGTTACGCTTTGATTCAACCGCCACACTGCCCCGTCACGGTGGTCTAGTGACTATGGTACTCGCCTGCTGACCCGCAGGTTGCGGGATTGAATTCTGGCAGTGGTGGCTGCATTTTCGATGGAGGTGGAAATGCTGTAGGCCCGTGGGCTCAGATTTGGGTGCACGTTCAAGAACCTCAGGTAGTCAAAATTTTCGGAGCCCTCAGCTATGGAGTCTCTTATATTCATATGGTGGTATTGACACCTTACACCCCACATGCATATCAAACAATTCAACCGACACATTCATTTTATATAGCATAAGAACGATGGCCTTATCTTTCTGACGAAACAAAATCAGTGTTGGTGCTATATGACTGTGACAACTGTGCATTAGGCTGGCTTAACTTGAGCTCTGTCTTTAAAACTGACTCTATTTCATACCAAGTAAACAAAGATTACATCGTCTCGTGACGATCTGGACGTAACACTGCGGACCGGATTTAAAAAAAAGAAAAAAAAAACGCTTTGTAGTGACTGCATGTGTGTTCGTGAGTACCTTTAGCTTCTCGTTTTTTGTTTGTGAATCCCACGCATTCATTTTCTCGGCTACCTAGCACAGAGTCAGGTTAAGCTCGTCAACTGCCCTGTCCTTCCTTTATGCCTTATCCGTCTCTTAGTAGTAACTTGCTGAGACGAATCCTTAATCCGGAGTCCAGGCCATGATCGTGACTACTGCAAAGATAAGAAGAAAGTAAGCAAAGAAAAGGACACATTCGAGCCCAGCTTCTTCTATTCGAAGAGTGTCGTTCTGGAACGGCGATGCTATCTGTGCCCTTCCGAGTTATGGGCAACGCATCTGGGCTTGTCAAGTCAGGATATCGGCACAACGTGCTATCTACTTGAGTCTCGTAAACAGATGTATGTGTATTTTCTTTTCGTAAAGAAGAGTTCCAGGAAAAGGAAAAAATGCGTAAATCAGTTGCCATGCCAGACTCGCACAAGAACCTCAGAGATATTAAACTCGGCAGAAGAGCCTACGCTTTATCGCCCTGCACAAAGTGCATCATGCAGGCCGAAAAAAAAAACATTTTCAGTCACGATCATACCTCGCCGAACACACATGCTCTATTTCAGAGTCGCTAAAAAAAGAGCTGCCGAAAAATATATACGCAATATTTTGGTGTGAGTTTCAGTGGCAGCTTCCCCCCTCCCCCCTTTCGACGAGGGATAGACAGTGCACACATTTATCTTGCAGTCGCCTACCACGCTGGGCTGCACTCGAAGTTTACTTTAGATTGGTGCAGTGTTGATAACACTTTCAATATGTACTCTTTCTTTGTTCGGGAGAAACCAATGCTGAAACGAGTTCCTTCTTTCCTTGCTCTTGGCGTGTCATTTTAACGTATTTGGTATAGCACCAGGTACGCGTTGAAATGCCCTGAACCACGCTTTTTCTCGAGCTATGCGAGGAATGCGCGAGGTTGAACGAAGTGCATCGAAAGTGAATGCACACGCTTTCTCGTCTGACAGTGAAGGATACGCTCCTTTCGAGCACGCCGTTGAAGCAAACATAAGCGAAACCTGTCGCCTCCGGCTGAAGTGCTCGAGCGAGTCCGCGCTGCTGTCGGTTGGATATTTGGGCAACGCGAGAAGCGTTCGGCTTCCTCTGTTGCGATGTTCTGTGGAGTTCTCTGGATCACTCTGCTTTAGAGACGTTGCTTTTAGGCATCCACGATCTTTTTTTTCTGGACTAGCGCACGATTCGTTATGTTCTTTTGTTTTCGTCTCTTTAGAGCATTTGAGAGATACCTGTTTTGAGTCTACTTCAGACAAATCATATGATGCGTTCCATGGAACAAACAACATCAACATGTGAAAAACATCATGCCAACAAAATGATGGTTTTCACCAGTAATACAGTGAAAGGCACGATCCATCCATCACTTCGCTAATTTAAATTATTTCTTGTGAGTATTGAAGTAATTCATTAGCAGTATCGGGATACGAACTCGTAAGTTGAATATTAAAAAAAACATTGTACATCCTTTCCTTTGGGACACCGGAATCACACAAAAACAAGAAAAAAATGAGATACATGAAGCCATTTCAATTATTATCAAAGATAAGAGGAACACAAGCTACAAAACTCAGCTCCATATCAGTCTTCCCTCGGGACCGATCCGTGAGGCCAAGGAGATCCGCGTCCTTGGCCTCTTCATACACCACCAACGCAAGGCCGACACCACAATAGCCAAACTTCGCACGGTGGGAGACCAGGTGGGCGGTATGGTCCGCCAGGTCTCCAACAAGCGGGGCGGATTGCGAAGCAGGGATGCAATGCGGCTTGCCCATGCTTTCGTAACGAGTAGAATACTCTACTCGACTCCCTACTTGCACCTACGCAAACACGAGGATGATCAACTTGAGGTCATCCACCGTAAAGTTATCAAGCGGGCTTTCAACCTCCCTATCACCACGTCCAGTCAGAGACTTCTGGCCCTAGGCGTGGTGAATACCTACCGGGAACTTCGAGAAGCCCACCTCGTTAACCAATACACGCGCCTTGCACAGACCCGTTCCGGTCGCCGCCTCTTGGACCGAATACACATCAAACACAATTACTATATTGAGGAAAGGGTGAGAGTGCCAGAACCTTGGAGACGCGCCCTCCGGGTCCGACCCCTTCCCCGCAACATGTCCAAAGAAAACCACAGTGGTCGCCGCCAGGCGCACGCGGAAGCGTTGCAGCGACACTTTGGTCAAGAGGAACACGTGTGCTACGTGAACGTTGCCGGCCCGCACCATGGGGGGGGGGGGGGGGGGGGGTATACGGCCGCAGTCATACACAACGCAAACACCGTGAACGAGCTCACTTTCAAAGCCTACAGCGCAACACACGCGGTGGAGATTGCCATCGCTCTGGCTCTCACCTATCCCTCTTCTAAACATATCATCACCGACTCACGAGGGGCCTGTCGGAACTATCAGCTAGGGTGGGCTTCACCGCTTGCTCAGCGCATACTGGAACCTAGCTGCCGATATGTTAATCCAACTCCACCAAATCTGGTTTGGGCACCTGGTCACCAAGGACTCAGCGGTAACGAACAGGCCGATCAGGCTGCCCACGCACTCTCTTCCTGGGCTATCTCCCTGTCTTTGGAAGCCTACTCGCAATCAGACAATTCGGCCCTTTCATTCAAAGATATTACCAATTACTACAAGGAGAAGCACCGGAGCTATCCAGACCCTTGTAAGGGACTGCATCGCGCTGACGAGCACCTCCTTTTAAAACTGTTTACCAATACTGTACTGTTCCCGGCGGTGCTAAAACATTTCAATTCATCCTTTGATGGCACGTGGCAGTTCTGTGGTGAGGTGGCTGACACCTTCCACATCGTCTGGGCGTGCCAGTCTAATCCATCTATCCCCCCCAACCCCAATCCCACGAGAGAGGACTGGGAGGCGGCTCTGCTCGGCTGTCAAGACCTGAAGGCCCAAGAGGCTCTGGCTCAACGGGCGCGGGCGGCGTTGCTTGCCAATAGAGCGCCGGAATAGGGGTTCCACCTAGTACTGTGCGGGTAGGAGGCCAGTAAGGCCCCAACCCAATCACCTCTCTGTAACCATTTAATGGTTATTAAATGTTTTCACCACCACCACCACCCACAAGCTACAACACTCGTCCCCTCGAAAAACATTGTGTGTTCCTATCTGTGCTTACATCAGCGGTGAAATATCCTGAGTCAGGTGGCAATGAGCGGAAACTCGGCGGCAATGCACAACATGAAATGTTTTTTTTTCTCTAAACTTTCAAAGAAAAGAATCGCACACCTCACGGGAATCGCTTTTATGCGAAGCCGCTGGGGAGTAATTGCGTATGCTGAATTTTTTCGGCTTTGAGGCAACTGTTGCAAAGTGGATCGACGTTAAGTTTAGTAGATTCGCGCACATCGTACGTTTTTTCAGGTACGTCCACTGCACTGGTGTCTACTGCAGACAACACTGGATAGTGTATGGTGCGAACTAACGTCTGAATTCACGTTATAGCCCAGCTGGACGCCAGTGTTATCAAAATGAAGTGGGCTTCACAATGAGACGATATGACCTTTCTGTAATGTTACCAAATAAATAGTATTTGTTTGCTTGTTTGCTGCTTAACATCTTTGTTTCCTCCGTTCTTTCTTTCTTTCTTTTTTCTTTGTTTTTTTCCTCTTTTTTCTTTCTTTCTTTCTTTTTTTCTTAATACCGCATGTAATTTTCTTAGTGTATTCTGCCGGGTTCGAGCCACGCTTGAATATAGCTTATTGAATCAAATGAATACAAACAACGTTTAATAGGCTGCTATAAAACTGTAGTAAACATAAAAACAACCATTCGTGGTAACCAGGCATGAATTTCTTGTCGTAGGTTTACATATGTTTCATTTATTGCTTTATTATAATATGAGATAGCCAACACTGCAACCACAGTTCAAGTTGCACTGACCCAACGCCTAAATAGTGCCTTTTTATATAGCAGTTGCAACATCTGGCATCGCCCTGTGGTAGACTACCTGATTGCCATGCGTAACGTTTCGTTTCGATTCCTGCTCAGATCCTGCTTTCTTATTCTTGCACTCGTAGGGCCTAGCCGCGTGCTGCGGCCTATGGTGCAAGGTTATGTACCACGCGTGTCTGGAAGAAATGGTTTGACGACGTACGCTGCTGGATTTTCACGTTATTACCTCGTGACGAGAAAGTCACATATCTCAAACTGTCTTACCCTCCCATACCAATTCAGCTCCGCACCAAGCTAAAGTGGTGATTATTAGAGCTCCGACATGTAAGTGCCTAGACGGACGGACGGACGGACGGATGGATGGATGAATGGATGGATGGATGGATGGATGGATGGATGGATGGATGGATGGATGGATGGATGGATGGATGGATGGATGGATGGATGCACGGACGGACGGACGGATGAATGGATGGATGGATGGATGGATGGATGGATGGATGGATGGATGGATGGATGGATGGATGGATGGATGGATGGATGGATGGATGGATGGATGGATGGATGTGTCAGCGGCACTCGAGTTCACACAGCTGAATTCTCCGGCAGCGTCTCATTCTCCGACAGCGCCTCCTTCTCCGGCAGCGTCTCCGTGCTTGCTTGAGAAACGCTGCACGTCGTTAACGTGGACTCCGAGCCCTGAGCACGTCCACTCGACGCGGTTGCCCATTGGTTCAACGAACATTCAAAAAACAAAAAGTGAGCCTTCGAGCCGGGACCGCATAGCAACGCATCGCCAGAGAGGGGAGAACGAGCCGAGATTCGAGCCGGGACCACAGAGAAACGCACTGCAGAGCGAGCAGAGACGCGAGTGGCGTCGGACGTATCCGATCGAGCTCCTGCACCGACTCCAGTTTCCTTATACATGTAACCACTGCCGATTCACCTGTAACTTAGCACAATACAGTTTTCCTTAAAAATTGAACCTTGCCTTGCCTTGACTACATTCATTCGGACATCACTGACATGGCGCAGCCGACAGGATGTGAATCGACCGAGCTGCATGCAGAGGAGGAAACGACGCCACGAGAAGGAGCGACGCCGCGCCGTACATCGTCTCGGGACTCCGAAACGACCATCGTCGAAAGCGTGTTCACGACCCTCGACCACAGCACGATGGCCAATGCCACAAAAAAGCAACTCGTTGACGAGCTGAGAGCACGAGGTCTACGGTGCTCCGGACGAAAGGACGAGCTCATCGCAAGAATTATCCGCGACAACATCACTCGCCAAGCCCTAGAGCCGACGGAATCGTCAACGAAGGACCAGGCTGCCTACGACGACGACAGGCAGGCGCACCTGAAGACACTGTCCGCCGACAACGCGAGGCTTTGCGCTGAACTGAGCAGCCTTCGAGCCCAGCTTAACCGTGCGATCACGAGTGAACGTGAGACATTGCACGAAGCCCATCAGAACGCTTCACTGCCAACGGAACGGGTGACGACTCCAACCTTCGGGCTGCACCATTCCGTCCCTGCTGACATAATGATGTCCTCGGGTTCGACGCGGCCACCGTCACTGAACGACGGCACCAACCAAGACGAGGCACGCCCCGCCGCGCCAACCGTTTCAACGCACGAGGGAGAACTTTACATGGCCCAGACTTTCGCGCGCTCGTGAACACACAAGCCCTGCTCGCCAACACGCTGTCGAGAGGTCCACCGACGACTAGCCCGATCCAGATTCATTCCACAAGCGACACGTCATCCTCAATCCCCTTGTTCGATGGGACGCCGCAACAAAGTGCTCACGAATGGATTACGCAAGTGGAGAGAATTGCAGCGCTCGCCCACTGGACGCCATCGCTGACGTTGGTGACAGCAGCAAGCCGCTTGACGGGATCTACCAAGGATTGGCACAGCGCCTACGGTTCACAGTATGACACCTGGGAGCAATGGAAGGAAGCGCTCATTCTCCGATTCAAACGAAAGCTGACAATGCAGGAGTTCCTCGAACTGCAAACGAAGCGACGCCTTCAGAGCCACGAGACCATCGTCGGGAACATGTACTCGAAGAACGCCATTTTGAACAAGGCGCCGTACCGTTTAGCAGACGAAGAACGTATTTCCCTCATTCTCAGCGGCATCGCGGACGACACATGGGCCAACCCACTCGCAGCGCAGCTGTGTGGCACAGTAACCGAACTCATTGACAGAGCGGCTTTGCTCGACGCGAGGCATCGCACGACCATGTGTGCCGAGAACGACAAGAAACCGTCATTGTCTACAGTGAGCCGTGGCCAGGGTTCGAACCAGCGGGTGCCAGCCAGCAGCTCTGCCAACTTGCCGAAGGCCAACCCGCGCAGCTATTTCTCGGGAGCTCCACACCCGCGGCCCATCTCTGCTCGTTTGTGCTTCAACTGCAGCGACATCGGTCCCTGTCCCGTGATTGTGGAAAGCCGAAAACGCCAGCAACGATCAGAGCGGACGAGAAACGAGCGAAGAGGGACAATAGCAGCCACGAAACAGGGACTACGTCACCTAGGCAAGCGAACTGTTTTTTGCATTCGACGGGCGGCACATTACCAATAGTGTCCGGTACTGCAAACAACCGACGCGTCCGCGTATGCATTGACAGTGGCGCCAACTTATCCATCATGAGTGCCAATGCCTTGACGGACGACATTTCCATGCACGCATGGGTATCGCGCGAGAACACTGAAGTTTTCAACCGCAGCATATGCCCAACTCTCGCTGCAACGCTTGATGTGACACTGGGCACCACGAATGTGCGACTCGAGGACGTTGTGGTAACGGAACTGCCCAGCGGCATCGACCTGATTCTGGGATCAGACTGGCGACGAGTCGCGAACGTCGACGTAACGTTTCACACGCCAAACGATGTGACTATCGTTCCAGTCAAGCCCTCCGGAAAATTTTCATCGTCCGAAGTGCCATCCCCGAAACAAGGCACACCACACCGCACCGTAGAAACGCTTATTGCGACGTTCTGCCGGCAATCGGACAAGAATGTTTCCAAGGACGAAGGGTACGTGCGCCTCAGCACGAAATGTCCTGCACCCCACGAAGACTTCACGAGTCTAGTCGAAGACGCCACACGGAAGATAACGAAGGATGCCACCGAGGCAGAGAGGGAACAACTTCACGCAATTCTGTTAAGGCGTCACCAAGCGTTCACTTCCAAAGGCGACACTTTGGGCGTGTGTCCTCACACCGAGCACAGCATCGAATTCAGAGACAAGGTACCAGTGTCATCGAAGCCGTACAGGTGCTCACCGGCTGATCGCAAGTTTATCCTAGAACAGGTGAATGACTATCTCTCCAAGGGCATCATAAGGCCGAGCGAAAGCCAGTACGGTGCTCCAACGATAGTCGTCGACCAACCGCACCGCCCGACGACTCCACGAAGAATGGTACACGACTATTGCAAGCTCAACGAGAAAACCATCAACCCTTCTTATCCAATGCCCGTCATGGAAGACGTTATTGACGATGTCATGCGCGACGGATCGGCTTCCTTCACTGTGTTGGACGTGACGACGGCATTTCTGACTGTACGAATGAAGCCGGACGATGTACACAAGACCGCATTCGTCACTCCAGACGGAAAGTACGAATACCTTCGATTGGCCTTGGGGTTTTGCAAGGCCCCTCAGACCATGCAAAAAGTCATGCATCGCACGTTCGATGGCTTACCTAGGACAGCTACGTACATGGGCGATGTCGGGCAGGGAGCCACAACAGTGAAGGAGGCTTTGGATTTGCTGAACGAAGCACTCAGGAGAGTCGTGATCAACGGCTTGAATATAGATCTCCGGAAATGTCAGTTGATTCAAGACAAAGTATCTTTCTTGGGTTACGTGATCTTCGCCGAATGAAGAACACTGGACGAATCCAGAGTTGCCGCTGTCGAGAAGTTCGAGCCGCATCGCAACGCAAAGAAGCTGTACTCCTTCCTGCAGTTCGCTAACCACTACCGAAAGTTCATACCGGAGTTTGCAAAGGTCACGCACAAGCTACGGCACCTTCTGGCGAAGGACGTTCCTTTCGTATGGACTGACGCTCATGAAGCAACCGTCAACGCCATAAAACACGCCCTGAAGAACCCGACGATTTTGGCGAGCTTCCGCCCAGACTGCCCGACTAACGTTCACGTCGATGCTTCGCCAACCGGGCTGGGTGCGGTGATTTTTCAAACCCAAGACGGAAAGGAGCGAATCATAGAGTACGCAAGCAGATCACTAAACGAGCACGATCGCGGTCTACTTTCTAATATGCTCGAGTGCATGGCGCTCCACTGGGCGATCACTGAGAAGCTTTCGGTCTACCTGAGAGGAGGCCCTCGTTTTACAGTGTTCACGGACAACTTCAGCTTGTCATACCTCGTCCAGAAGGGAGCCAGCAACCACAGATTTGCGAGGTGGACGCTCGACTTAGCAGAGTACACCTTCGACGTCAAGCACAAGCCACGACGCCAGAACTCCGCTGCTGACGCACTCTCGAGGCAGTCGGAATCTGCAGAGGCTTTCAACCAGGGCGTTTCGACCCGAGACCTCCACTGCTACACAGTAGTGGTCGGCAAACACAGTCGCCTACGAGAGTTTCAGGAGAAGGATACTGACTGGAAAAGATTTCGGGAGGAGGCCAAGCACAAATCTTCAGACTACGAGATCGAAAACGACATGCTAGTGAAGAAATCTCTCGAGGGAGGACGGGTCCGTTGGAGAGTGGTCATTCCCGCTGCCCTCCGAAGCAGTGTGATGATCGTTTTCCACGACAACAACGGCCACCTAGGCGTCGAGAAGACAAGAGACCTGATCCAGCAAAAGCACTGGTGGCCATCGATGAGAAAGAACATACGCGAGTATGTTGACTCCTGCCACACGTGCAAGACTATCAACGCCCGCACGACACAAAATGAAGGTTGCCTCATCCCACGCGATATTCCTACTGAGCCAAACGCGGTGATATCCCTGCATCACATGGGTCCGCTAAACGAGAAGGGAGACCACAACCTCGTGTGTATCGACCACGCCACGAGATACATGGACACCGGGACCGTACCGAGCACTTCGTCGACGCACTACCTTGACTTCATGACAAACCGGTGGATTCCGCGATTTGGAGTTCCCAGCGTCCTTGTTACGGACCAATCAAAGGAATTCGTGAACCAGAAAACCAACCAATTTCATCACAGACTGGGAATTGCTCATCAGAACTTCCCACCGTACTGGCCACAATCAAACGGACTGATTGCGCGAATGGTAGGAACATTGAAACAGGTGCTACGCAAAATGCTAAACAACAAGGACAAATGGCAGAAGAAACTACCCCGAGCAACGCTAGCAATCAACGCCACGAAGCATCATCACAGTGGCCACAGCCCATTTCGACTCATGCACGGCTACGGCCCAAAACTGCCAGGATAGCTCAACCTCGCCTCAGTCGAGGGAGACATCGACGAGTCTCTTAGACTACACGACTTGGCAAGGGGACGTGCGGAGACAAGAGAGAGGCTACTGCAGCGTCAGCACAAAACAACGGTCCGATACGACAGGAAGCGGCGAACACCGAGGTTCATAACGGGGGACCTCGTCCTGCTTGAGTTGAGCGCTCGAGGCACCTTAGACCCTCGCTATGAAGGTCCGTTCGAGATAACGGCCCTCGTCTGAGGAAACAGGGCCGAGATCCAAAGAGTGCCCCACACACCGGGCATGATCAACCAAAAAATCGTCAACGTGGAGCAGCTTCGTAGATATAAAGAGCCGCTCCTAGAAGTTACGGAACCATCGCCATCTAACGACACGCACGCCTGAGGACAGGCGCAATTTTCGGTAGGGCCGTGTCAGAGGCACTCCAGTTCGCACAGCTGAATTCTCCGGCAGCGTCTCATTCTCCGGCAGCGCCTCCTTCTCCGGCAGCGTCTCCGTGCTTGCTCGGGAAACGCTGCACTACGTTAACGTGGACTCCGAGCCCTGAGCGCGTCCACTCGACGGGGTTGCCCATTGGTTCAACGAACATACAAAAAACAAAAAGTGAGCCTTCGAGCCGGGACCGCATAGCAACGCATCGCCAGAGAGGGGAGAACGAGCCGAGATTCGAGCCGGGACCACAGAGCGACGCACCGCAGAGCGAGCCGAGACGGGAGTGGCGTCGGACGTATCCAATCAAGCTCCTGCACCGAGTCCAGTTTTCTTATACATGTAACCACTGCCGATTCACCTGTAACTTAGCACAATACAGTTTTTCTTAAAATTTGAACCTTGCCTTGACCCTTGCCTTGACTACATTCATTCGGACATCGCTGACACTGGATGGATGGATGGATGGATGGATGGATGGATGGATGGATGGATGGATGGATGGATGGATGGATGGATGGATGGATGGATGGATGGATGGATGGATGGATGGATGGATGGATGGATGGATGGATGGATGGATGGATGGATGGATGGATGGATGGATGGATGGATGGATGGATGGATGTGTCAGCGGCACTCGAGTTCGCACAGCTGATTTCTCCGGCAGCGTCTCATTCTCCGGCAGCGCCTCCTTCTCCGGCAGCATCTCCGTGCTTGCTCGGGAAACGCTGCACTGCGTTAACGTGGACTCCGAGCACTGAGCGCATCCACTCGACGCGGTTGCCCATTGGTTCAACGATCATTCAAAAAACAAAAACTGAGCCTTCGAGCCGGGACCACATAGCAACGCATGGCCAAAGGGGGGAGAACGAGTCGAGATTCGAGCCGGGACCGCAGAGCAACGCACCGCAGAGTGAGCCGAGACGCGAGTGGCGTCGGACGTATCCGAATGAGCTCCTGCACCGAGTCCAGTTTCCTAATACATGTAACCACTGCCGATTCACCTGTAACTTTCCACAATACAGTTTTTCTTAAAATTTGAACCTTGCCTTGACTATATTCATTCGGACATCGCTGACATAAGGATGGATGGATGGATGGATGGATGGATGGATGGATGGATGGATGGATGGATGGATGGATGGATGGATGGATGGATGGATGGATGGATGGATGGATGGACGGATGGACGAACGGACGGACAGACGGACGGATGGATGGATGGTTGGGTGGGTGGGTGGGTGGTTGGGCAGGCAGCTTTAAAGTGTCTGCAGTTCACTAAAAGTTTTATACATTTAAAAACGGTAGCTCGGGGTGTGCCTGTATTGTCTCACATCCGCTCTACTTTCGAAAACTGGAGAAAATAACTTCGTCAGTGGTTGTTATGCAATAACGGATTTATGCGTCATCGCCGGCACCTCGCAGTTATATAATGTACAAATTTAGCTTATAAAACCCGTTTTTCAGAATACACATCTGGCGAAAACTATCTTTATTGAAAAGGACTGAGCTGATTATTATTTAAAAAAAGGGGGGGGGACGTTGCGAAAAGTGCATTTATGTCTGGCTTAAGCAACGCATTGTGTTTTCACAGCGAAAGCTGGTATGAGATCAAAACACGGGTCACGCGCGTCACCGTAGTTGTCAGACCTCACCGCCGCCGTTATCCGTAACCAGTAACGCAAGAACAAAGAACAAAAACTCATAAATAGAAAACACGAAAGACATAATGGGAGCCACGCTCGAGTCCGCTGCGTGCCTACCCAGTATTCCACCACTGAGCCACGCTGGTGCTTCGAACTCGCTTCTAAGCTGGCCTTAGGCAGGCTTTATGACGAGAAAAGAATCGCGTTGATATGAGTAATAGAACGTTTTTGAACATCAAAGAAATAACCAGGGATCACACTTTGCGAATAGCATATCGAGTGGATCGTCCAATGCCCCCCCCCCCTCCAATAGAAAACCTGTTCTTGATCACCTATTAACTGTGGCGCATGCCCGCTTCCGGCATAATTCTTCATCATCGGCAGCCACTGCGTAAAAAATTGCCCGAAATTCAAAGCAAGTGCGTACGGACACCACGTGTTTTCGAAGAAAGACGAAGGATAGCACAGTGAATGCTTGCCTAATACACAAAAAAATTATGATTATTTATGGCGCAGTAGGCACCCAGCAAGTGTGCTCGTAGCAGTTACCCAAAGTGTGTTTAGAAAAGGTGCTGAAAGGCCGCTCTTCTAGCTTTCACTGTGACTGTGCTACACATTCTACGCAGGCCTGGTGTTTTTTTTTTTTGTAAAAGTAGCTTTATTATAACTGAACAAGAACGAAATTTTTTTTACTAAGATTAAGATATGATTATGAGGCATGTGGTGGTAGACAATTCTGGAGTAATTTTCATCTCATGCGATTGTCTGCCTGCATTCAATAGGCCTGCGTACTTTCAAGCTCCGCGGAAAATCAGGCATCATGATTTCAAGTAGGCCTACATACCACGTTCATGTGCTTACAATTGGCATACCATTTCGACTCAGTCACCACGACAGGCCTGATTGAGTTGGAGGCTGATATGTTAAAGGGACACTAAAAAGGAAGAAAGACTTTGTTTAAATTTACAAGCTGCATTCTGAGAAATATATTGTAATTTGTTTCCTTACCACAAGTTCACTATTAACAGAGAAAATCAAGGCAGACATTTGATTTTAAAATTTTGCGCCGAAATCTTTCCGTCTGACCTAGTAAATTGTAAAACATGTTTTCGGCACTTTCGTACCATCACATGATGAATTTTTTAAAACCTTTGTATGGTAAATCTAAGGCACTCACTGATTAAAATGTACTTCAATTTTATTCATTGGAAGCGACGGAACACCCAGTGGACGCCTTTAAAATTTCTTACGTCATGTGGGAATGTGAATGTGGCGTCGCCAACCACATTCTTTAGTTTACTAAGCGTCATGACTAAGTAAAAGTGGTGCTTTCGGGACTTTAAAATCATACTTTACTAATACGCGAAAAATCATCTTGCTTTTTAGTGTTCATTTCAGTGATAAGCAGGGAGCTTCACCAGAAAAATATTATTATGTTTGCCACCCTGCACTAAGGAAGTGTAAGGGATGAAAGAGGTAAGAAAGGAAAAAGAGAAAGTGTGAAAATGAGTTATATTGCGCTTATCTAAAGTATCTTGACGAAGTCTAAAATATAATTCTTCACTTGCAGTTTGCGATCTTTTACCTACCTTCTGAAGGAAATAATATCTTTACTGCTTGGAGGAAAGATGACGTTATTCGCATGATTACCATCGTAGTAGCCTTCCCTCAGTGCACAATTTTTCTTTATATATCTACATATTAACGAGACTTTATTACGAGGCTTTCAGCTTGTGTTTATGAGAACGCGTTAAAAGACTTTTGCAAATTAAGCATTGGGGGAATAATATGTTTTTCATAACGTACTAAGTAGTAATGCAATAAATTAAATCTTGTATTCAGCCACGTGTCCGCGAGTGCGCTTCACTTATGTAATTCGAAGCAAATAAATGAAACTGTTTATCCAGAAGAGCACATTTTAACGCGATCGCATTAAATAACTCGTTTCACAAAAATTCCGGCTTCGGCACTGGCGCTGTTGATTGCGAGGAAAAAATCATCATCTTGTAGGTGACGAAAAAATCGAGAAAGATGCAAATGAAATAAATTCTGTTGGGCCAGACTGGGGATTGAACCCGGGTGAAATGCGTAGCCAGCGGAGGTTATACCACAAAGCGACGCGCCTGCATGTAAATGCAGTGAAAATAACGTCCTCCGCTTAGATATTCAGTGAAAGTAACTCGGGTTTTACGAACACAAGCGTCATGTATACATGATTCACTGTGCAACATAAATTATTGCAGTATTATTGCGCGTTACAAGCGTACATTGCTACCGGGTGTTAGCACATGCGATTAATATGATAACTTCATGGTTTAAAGCCCGTGAACTCCTTCAAAAGTCGCACACGTCACTTCGCACATTCCCTTAACACGACGTAGTGAGTGCACGGAAAGTTAAAAAAGATCCCATGCATTAATTGTTTGAAGTACGTACTGGGTGCAAGATATCGCTATTACGTTAAACTCTCTAGGGCGAAGCTTGAGGATATCATAATTGTACTATTATTGCAGCCCTTTGTCTCTAGAGATTTCAGTGATGTGTCAGCGAAAATTTGTTCAATTCACAGCCTTACAAATTCAACGATCACCATTAATGGGCAAACCTGCTGAAGCCCCTGTTTGCGAGCATGAACCCAGACTAGCGCCCACCACCGTGGAAAAAGTTATGTCACCAGTATCAGAACACCACAAAAATAATTAGAGCGTGTTGGCTGCAATTCACTCAGTGCATAGGTCGTTAAGAAAGTGTCAAATAAGCAAAAATTATGCCTTCGTACAGCGCGCGAGGCTGTCAGCTCATTTAGATGTCATCGGCAAAGTAATGTGCTCGTTATTTCTTAAAAGCGAATTTATTAAATTGTTCAGCAATCACAAGAATTCACCTTAGGCGTCAACACCAGTGATGCGAAAATGTATCAATGCTTGACGACACCACATGACGTAATTATTACATTACAAGTTCAATTTTTGTCAGCAGATGTCACACAACGAGACTTGACGTGACGAAGTCATCACATGACATTGTCGCTTGGTTCAAAGATGGGCCGATTCCGTAGTCTCTTTTTTTAGAGACGAAGCTCCTTATAGCGCCACCTGTTCGTCCCTCGTAGCCGTTGTAGTGTGTAACAAGTATAATATTTTGACTTCCAAGGTGGTGCCGGTGAGAGATTTCTTCAGTGCGTTGTTGAACAATAGAAAAATAGTGCTCAATGTACATGCCAATGGCTGCTAATGGGGAATGAGAGACAGGAGCGTTTGGCTTTTAGTTAACGCGCATGCTGCGATCCCTATTAGCAGCCATTGGCATGTACATTGACCGCTATCTGACAAGAAATGGTTGCTACGTTATACTCGCTTGATGTAACCTCCTTAGTTTTAGAAACGTTTAACGAGCGTTGAGCCGCAGTGCCATGAATACATTGAACTAGTATATACCATGAACTCGAGGTGGTTAAAGCTGGGAAGTAGACTCGAAACGCAAGCCGTAAGAAAGTGTGCATGTGCCACCTCTCGTTTAGTCCTTGGAATGTCCGCTGGATGGCGGTGATTTTATATGGTGAATATATGATAAAAAATGCGAGATGGTGGGATTTGGAGTGTTGAATAGATGGATGAACGGACACACAGACAGATGCATGGATGGACTCATGAATGGACGCAGGGGCGTATGCATGGACGAACGCATGGATGGACGCACGAACAGACGCACGCACGGACGGCTGGATGAACGCATGGACGGTCACACAGACGGACGAATGTATGGACGGAAGCAAGAACGAATGGACGGACAAATTCTTCGCCCCACTCTCCGTCATTCACTGCGTGGATATGCTGCCAATTTTTTTATATCGAATTTACTAAATATTCAGCAATCACGAGAATTCACCTTAGGCGTCAACGTTAGTGATGCAAAAATTTATCACACGTTGACAACACCACATGACTAAAACCGTTCAAGGTTCACAAAACTTTCGCAGGTAGTGTGGTAGCTTCAGGTTCAATGCATCGGATGAGAAGGAATGAAAAACAGCGATTTTCGCCTTCTAGTGACCTTGGGTGAATGAATGAGAGACCTCGTGGCCTTTTTGAGGCTGGTCGTATATGGTAGACATTCCGTATTTCTCCCGGCGGTACTAAACAGAGTCAGTTACGTAATGTTTAACGTCTGAAGGGCCACTACGAAAGAGCTGCGGCAAGGCAAAGCGCTAACGTTACATTCAAACGATTAATGTTCGTTCCGCAGAGCCAGTTTGAATGTGTTGTTATGGTGCATTTTGATATACCAACGTCTTGAAAACAAGTGAGGTGAATGGGAGGTGCCGTCGCTGTGGGGCGTTAGTAAAGGTAGACGAGAATCGTTGCGCTGCAGGTGGAATCCGCCTACACCGCAAATTGGCAATGGTGGGAACCTGCTCCGAAATTGTAAAACGTTGGTTTAGCCAATCTGTTGTTGTGAAACCAGCAAAATGTGTTTTCCTTTGTATTCATGCGTTTTTGACCAGTCAGCGATCGTCGAGAGTGAGAGTGAATGACCAGGGTCTTTACTTTGTATTCGGCAACACTTCACCGGGGACGCCGAGCCGTGTCTACGAAAGCACTGTCAGCGCTGGTGAACTGCTTACCGGTGACATCAAAATAGCGTAGAACTCAAGGGCGAGTCATCGAAATTCGGCAGGACTTTTCCTTTACCGCAAAACAAAGTTAAGGTGTCATACAATTTGTAGGCTGACTAGCAGTTCAACTACTGACTCATATTTCTCATAATTTTAGTTATTAATTCATGTATTCATTTTAAGGTACTCTTTACAAGCTGCTCAAAACAACTGCAATTATACGTAATTATGTAGTGTGAAACTTCACCATAAATACCATCATAACATCATGGCGCTCAATTAGGCCCTAATATCAAATTTATCGCGTACTTTTCAGTCAGATTAAAAAAAAAACAGGTCATATACTTCCAGCAGTTTACTTTTATTGGGAATAGTGAAAAATTAAGAGAAAGAAATGCTTCACACGAACTCACTCTATTCTGTTCGCAACGAGTACAAACATGGTAGCCAGGTTTTTTCCTTGAAGAAGTGTTTAATTTGAGGATGTTCATTTGCGATATATACTGAATGTAAAATACTTATGACAACATAGGAATAGATGTGAGTCTTACAATGTGCACATTTAGTTTCGCAAAACTACAGCAGCTAATGCTGTCAAAGCTTTCGACATGGCAATAAAACATTTTCGTGCGCATTATCACATTACACCTAAACATGCGTTCTTAGAGCAGCATGTAATGTCTTCGTGGGAAAATTATTGGCCTAATTTTAGTGCTTGGTAAATTAGTAAAGCCTAACAGCTGATTCGCTTTTACAAGCTTGTGACGCCAAGCTAGCCTTTGCCATCAAGATGAAAACTGCTTTCAGCACTGATAACAATTCATTTCAATTTTCTTTTATTTTGTTTAGTTTGATGGAATGACGTACGTAATATTTTCTCTGTTTTCAAAAAATTTACCATGCCAAGCACAACTGTCTCGCTGTTCAACTCTATTCTATTTCGCGTAAGTTTTGCAAGATACTATGGCAGATAATTCTCAAAGTTTCGTTTTCTTCAGCACCATGAGGCGCATTGTGTGTCTGTTCGGCTTCCTAACCTCCTTAAAAGGGCACATTTTAATGAATGACTGTATGCAGCAATGCTACAAATGAAAAAAAATGTCACCGGAACGTATTAATTACTCAAAATTACAGCTCCGAAAACAGATTTGCGTGATAACGATTACTTTGACCACTATAATCTCTATGTGAAGTTGTTACTTCGATTGTTGTTGTTTTTTTGTTTCGAAAGCTTGTTGAATATTGCTCACTACTGCAAAGAGACATGTCCTGCGTCACTACAGCAAGTAAAACCAATTCGAGAAAAAAAAAATGATCTGTCTTACCATGTTCTGTCGTGGCGTTTACTTCACCGCAGAAATCCGATTCTTTTCACAAAGAACAGAGATCACACATCAAGTACGTCTACGCTTGAGGTAGCCCGAGTATTAAGCCTTTGGAAACAGTAAATGTTGATCACGTGTAAAATGTTCTCACACAAATCTCTTGATCAACGGGCGATGATTTCTTCCTCGTCACTTTCAAGAATGTCTCGTATTCCTGTTAAATGTGTTTGCATTTTCTTCTGTGTTCTTACGTTTTCTGCATAGTTTCTTCAGGGAATGCAATGAATTATTGCGGGAAATTTCAAAGTTTGCTCTCTTCTGACAAAGTAGCTGGCGTCTGCGTGGTTGAATTTCTTTTTGTACTTCAGGTCACTGAAAATTACCGACAGAAAACTAAACCACAAGACAACGTCTTCAGTTTACTTCCAGTATGCCTCGCCTCTTTGGATTAGTAAACAATAGCACGCACCATTTTCTGGGCCAAGTTTCACATAATAGAAGGAGACCCGAAAATTCGGAGCTTTCGTAGGTTTCTGTAGTCACTGAATGCACTGAGTCTGGGTCACATCTACGCCGTACAACATCCGTCACAACGCTTTAGCGTCGATCATACTCCATGAGGTCGTTTAACGTGCCGTCCCAGTACATGCTTCTCAAAGCGGGCTCAGTTCTTGGGGAGAGGTCCCAGCCGCAGGCGCTCTGTTTGGGCGCCGCTCGAAGTCTGAGCGCCGTCGAACCGAGGCGGGCCACGAACGCTTTGTGAGGTCCGTGCGGCCGAGAGGGGGCGCGAGCGTCGATCACCTTCTCTCTTTCTCTCACGCAGCAGAGACGCCGAAATGTCGAATTCGAATAAAACCGTGCACCGCGTCGCGAAAACACACGGAATGACTCAACTGGTAAAGATTGTCATCGTCGACATCGTCTTCTTTGTTGTTGCTGTTATTGTTGTCATTGCTGTTGCCAGTATCCTTGTTGTTGGTGTTGTTGCTGCTAGTGTTGTTCTTGTTGCAATCTTTGCTGTCGTCGTTGCTGTTGGTGATGTCGTCGTCTTAATCATCGTCGTCGTGTTGTTGTTGTTGTTGTCATAATTGTTGTCATTGTTGTTGTATTTGTTGTTCGGGTGCTGTAGTTGGCAACCTTCACAATACGGTTTTCATTCCCGGCTGCGCCATCGGTATATGAGTGCGGACGAGATGCAACACCGTACCAGTGCACTATCAAACCAGCATATATCGCACTCGCAAAAAAAGAATGGGAAGAATGAGAACAAAACAAAAAAAATCACCCGAGATTAGTTGGACGTATGGCTTCAGTCAATATAAAATGCTGATGTACTGCATGGTCACTACCAATCTTGTTGGGAAAGATGGCTGCCCGGTAATTCTTTACGACCTCATGACATCAAGTGGATATATTTTTTGTAGTATTTATTTTTGCGGATTGTAGTTGATGGTACGGTATATATGCCGGGGCCTATTGTACGCTAGACAATACGATATCGATGTAAGCATCATCTCAACATCCTACGCAGTTGTGAGGGCTCCTTGGGCGCTGGAATCCTCTAGCTTGCTTTTATCGGACGCCCACCTTTCTCTTTGACATGGTACTCGGCGTGCTGCTTGAAATCGTTTATGCAGCGGCAGCCTCAGATTTATTCTCTTCTCCTGCCTGTCTTGGTTATTGCCATTAGAGAACAGCAGGTATCTTGCATTTCACTGCAGCCGTCGCGTTTACAAAAGAAGCAGAGCATCGTATAGAGGCCAACATCGACCGTGCAAAATAAGCCGACGGCCGTGAAGACAAGGAATCTTGGGAAAAGACCTGTAATGGCAGCTGGTAGCTTCCAGTTGCGCGGCGCCTTCATAATCTTACCGCTCCCGCTCACAAGTAAACTAGGAAAAGTCACCTTTAGCGAAAAAATTCTGATTTATAGGGGCGTCCTGTACACACTGATGTTCCGGTTATTTTTTCTCAACGTTGTCGTAAATCCTCCTTTTTTTGGGCATTTTTCATGGAAATATTAAAAAAAAACTTGGGAAAGTGGGCTACATCAGAGCCGGCTATCTCACCATCATGACAGTAGTATAGAAGGAACACACAAAAATAGCAAAAACTAGAACGACTAAAAAAATTCGGAAAGAAAATAATGACCAGAAGCACTACTTAAATCTAAAACTTGTGTCGTATAAGTAATTTACCGGAGCTTTACGGACAGAGTTCAATGCATTGATTAGGAACAGAGTCCAATACATTGAGGGTATAGTCGCATCGATTGCCGCGAGTCAAGTCCGTACAGTTAATTTTCTATGCCCTTATATATGATTTTAATAGATGAAAATCTGCTTATTAAAAAGAAAAAAAGGAAATAAGTGATAAAAGCTTCTAGGTAAGGCCCCTTGTCCAGAGCTTTGCCGGCACCAGCAGCCCACTGCGCCTGTTCAGGAGCGCCACTTGGACCTTGTTTTCCTCGCTGGTGAGCAAGGTCTCCCACTGCTCCGTCCTGAATCTTCGCGTCGGAATCTAAGGCGTATTAATTTGGCTGGCCTTAACTCACAATCCCATGTAATGTGAGCCGATGTTGGCTTTCCTCCACACCACGAGAAAGAACCGGAGTATGTGGTTGGGTGGATCGCATGTTTCAAACGCAGGTGCGGAAATTTACATGTCAGCAAGTGGCGCAATTATGCCCTTCTTTTGCACTCAGTCGAGATTGGAGCGGGGAGTATCGCCATGACTATGTGAAATGTGCCTTTATGACACATTAGTGCGAAACAAAGCAAAAATGAATGTTTGAAAATAGCTTGATATCAGGGATGATTCCATTCAACTGAGTTCGTTATTGTCGATTTTGTCCGTACTGACTTTTGCCTGCGTTACAAAAACTCGGTGCAGAAAATTTATTCAGATTCATCACTACCGCGTATCCTAATCATAGGTTGGTTAAAGTGTGTGAACTACCTGGTATAATTCGTAACATTACTTCTGTAGTTATACATGTTCGCAGTGCAAAAGCCATTGTAGTATATATGCAATGGCTGAAGGAAAAATAAGGCCTGTGTCATCAACCTTTGTGGCTTCCTGTGACTAATTTGCAATTGTGATGAATTACAAAGCTCGAGAAACGAGAAAATACTGAGGTCACAAGTCAGGTCTGGTACTACGAAAACGTCTAATCAAATATAAATGTGCTCGAACTTACAAAGAAAATGTATTATGAAAGAGCCCATTAGGTTGAGCTTTCTTGAGGTTCTTGAAATCCGTGAGATTGTCAAAAAAGGGTACAGCCTAAATTTAGTACACTCTGACGCTTTTACACTGCATTAACCTTCGCCACGTTTTCATATTATGCTCTCTCTCAAAACTTTCCAGCTTTGTCGTTTGCTTGTAAATTTATTGCCACTAATTGAGTTATTTCTGAGCGGGCACTGCTCCAATATCGATTTATTTATTCAGGTGCTCAATATGCAAGCGTTGTTCAAATGGGGTTACAGACCTGTAAAGCACATTCCCAATATAGAGTCGTCATGCCATACGTGGGAAAGTTCACTAAATTAATCAAGAGAAAGAGAGGTAGAAAAGATACTGTCTCGACAACTTCTTTTTGTGCCCTGGTTTATTTTCGTAAGTTTCGTATTCTTTATATAATCTGTCCCTTTTACAAAATTGAAAACCAGTGAACCTCAATTGAAACCGTTTTACTTTGATACGGGAGTCAGGGTAAGGTGAGTGATCTATATGCGTTACAAAACAGGGAAGTAACAGACAGATGCACCCCACATTGTGAACTTAGGTACGTCAATGGTTGTGCCGTTGTCTCGGTATTATTATAGAGTGCATCTCTCGATATATCTGAAGAATATTACTACCTTCGTTCTATTGCGGAATACACGTTTACAGCCTGTATGGGATCAAGTCTGTAGTGTTAACATTACTACAGCTAAACAATTTATGTAAATCAAACGTATTCCACGTGAATCTAATTGTTACTTTAAGTAGTACGGACACTCAATTAACAATGGTTGATAGATCAATTAACCCTCTAGATAACTGTATGCAAACTTTCTATAGGTGACCGAAATTACGATTTCAATGGGTTAACGTTAGGAATTAGACTCGCTCGCGCTGACTGCATTTACGAAGGCAAAAACGCAGCCAGTCGTCCCCGCTCTGCGGTGCCGCTACGAAAGCGGCTGTATCAAAATGGCGCGCTGCAAGGCTTTCTTTTACACCCTACGCACGGGTGCGGACACAGGCGGGTGCGGGTACGCCAAGCCGCCCTGCCTGTGGCTTTTCGAATGCGCGCAATCAATCCCGAGTTTCGACGAGTGTCAGAGCTTGTGTGCGTGCCCTGTTCCTTTCCGTTATTATCGATCACGGTCAACGCACACACGTCTTCGTTCTCTGCGCTTTTTTTATTTCGTTTATCTCGAGTGGCAGGCTCAAAACAGTTGAAGTACAGTAAGGTACCCAAAGGATCGTTTACGCTTGTCTTCTATGTCCCGCCCATAACTCTTCGCTTTACGGGTTCCCTTTCGTTCAATACAGGCACGCGCAGCTGTACTGGAGGCGCGCGTGCGTGCTTATTTCTAGCTCTTTTGGCTCTCGCTTGTAGAGTGGTGCTTTAATGTTCATCTTTAAAAGGGTGAGCGCGCCGACTCAACAAGCAAAGAAACTCTCCATCTGTCTGTACGTTCGCCTTTCGTCAAAAATAAATCACTAGAAAGAATTAAATCTGGGAAACAGGATATGTTTTCTTGGGGGTGCTGAGTTTCGAACCGAGAGTGTCACGCTCAAATACTGTGTGTCTTCTCCGTTGAAAAGAAGCCCGAGTGTTCAGAACGTAAATCTGCCTCAACCACACGAATATTGCTTGGATACCATTAATAGAGGCAATACTTATCGGTAGTACTTGTTTGATCCGCATGCACAGATCGTACAGTGAAAGACCTGCTGGCTCGCGCGCCTCCAGCCACGCTACGCTCTTCTTGTTAACCCGAGAACGACTGGATTAAGTGGGAACTTTCACTTATGAAACAATATTATTGTTATACGAAATAAAAGTCATCAAAAAGATATAACTATCAAAAAGGAAAAACTAAAGAGAAAAATAAACATTGCTAATAAAACGTTGTCTATAACTGAAATTTCCCCATTCAATGAGGAGAAGAAGAGGACAGCAGAGAGAGAGAGAGAGAAACAACTTTATTTAAGTGAAAAAAAAACTCACAGAGGAATGGCGATCTGGCCGTGCCTGGCCGCCACCTCCTCAGCTCGCTGTATGGCCCGGAGCTGTATTTCTAGGCTCGTATCTCGGAGTACTCCTTTTCATGCCTCGGACGAGGGAGTGGTCAGGAGATCAGGCGGGGGCGGATAAGAAGACAAAACTTTATCCTGAGCAAGTGAAGTGAGCGCCAATCAATCAGTCAATCAAGCTCTAGGCGGGCGACCACGTCGGCTCTCAAGCTCTCTTCATCAGGCTGCGCAGATTCTTCGCTTGAGAATCTGATAGCTTAGTCTGATACTGCTGTTTAGTTATTGCTTGTTTGCGTGTGGTGCCAACTATTCGTGAACATTTTCGCCATTGATAAATAAATATTTTTACTAAAGTTTGATAAGTTGAAAGAGAATGCAATGAATTAGAGAAGTTAAAACTGGTCAAAAAAATGGATCCTATCCACATGTTTGACTACAAATGACGTCGAAAGTCTTCCGTCTAAAAGAGTGAATTAAACATACATTTCATGTTTTACGCAAGAAAATCCATGAATTGGGTTCCGGAGGCACTGCGTATGACAGAGTACCTAGTACTCTAAATCGTTACTCACTTTTTCTACACGCACAATTTTTTAAACACATCTCCCAATGTAGTGTACAAAGTACTCTAAATCGTAAACCACTTTTTCTAAACACAGCGCTATCTGAAGCTATCTGTTTTCTTTGCTTACCGCCATGGTTGTAATCAAAGAAAGCAAGACATGACAGCATATCCACGGAGTGAATGACGGATAGTGAGGCGAAGCATCCGTCCGTCCATTCGTTCTTGCTTCCGTCCAGCCATGCATGCGTCTGTGTGGCTGCCCATGCGCCCATCTGCCCGTCCGTGCGTGCGTCTGTTCGTGCGTCCGTCCCTGCGTTCGTCCATGCATTCGTTCCTGCGTCCGTCTATGCATCCAACCGTCCGTGCAGCCATCCGTGAGTCCGTCCATGCATCTGTGTGTGTGTCCGTTCGTCCATCTATTCAACACTTCAAGTACCACCATCTCGCATCCTTTCATCATATATTCCCGATACAGAAGCACCGCCATCCAGCGGGCATTCCAAGGACTAAACGAGAGGTGGCACACGCACACTTTCTTAAGGCTTGGGCTTTGTGCCTACTTCCCACCTTTAACCACCTCAACTTCATGATATATACTAGTTCACTGTATTCATGGCACTGCCGCCCAACGCTCGCTAAACCTTTCTAAAACGAAGGAGGTTACGCCCGGCGAGTATAACGTAGCACCCTTTCTTGTCAGATGTTTCTCAATGTACATGCCCATGGCTGCTAATGGGGAATGAGCGACAGGAAAATTCGGCTTTTACTTTCTTACGGCTTGCGCTTCGTACTTACTTCCCACTTTTAACCACCTTGAGTTCATGGCATATACTACTTCACTGTATCCATGGCACTGCGGCTCAACGGTCGCTAAACCTTTGTAAAACCAAGGAGGTTACGCCCAGCGAGTATAACGTAGAAACCCTTTTTTGTCTGATATTACTCAATGTACATGCCAATGGCTGCTAATGGGGAATGAGAGACAGGAGAATTTGGCTTTTAGTTAACGCGCACGCTACGAATTTTTTATTGGTCAACAACGCACAGGAGAAATCTCCCACCGGCACCACCTTGCAAGTCAAAACGTGAGACTGGTTACACACTACGACTACGACTACGACTACGAGGGACGAACGGGTGCCGCTATAAGGAGCTTCGCCCCTAAAAGCCATCGCCCAAGCGCTTCGTACAAATAGTTAACCAGGAAAAGCTGGAAAGTGCGTCCGCGGTGTTTAGCAGTAGGTCAAACCCGACGTGGCACTGTTGGTGCTTCCCAATTAGGTTAAGCACACGTTTGGCTTCAGTTTGCTACACTGTTTATTTCACATTCCACACATTGCGGCTCGTATGGTGGCGGTTGTGGAAGACTGTAATGAGTGGTTAACTGCGTTTCGCAATTAGTTGACCACAGCGGTGTTTCTCGAACCACAGGCGAAGTTTAGTGTTGTGACAAAGATTTCTGTTCACAACCTGCCGAGAGTAGTGAGGCTGGCTACACCGTCGCGTCAAGTGCAAGAATATAGACTTGCACTGGTTTTTCCATAGAAGGGAGCACGGTTGTGCGACCCCCACGGTACCCCACTTCTCTCTAATCTCCAAAAAATAAAAGAAACTTCGCGCTTGTTGAAGTAGAAACAAAAATATATATCGTTCGTTTCGTTACTCCTGCATGTCGCATACAAATCCCACTTCTTCTGCCGCACCACATGAGCATTCCCAGATTGTGACAACAGTCGTAATCTTGAAAAGTCGGTGAAACACTTAATTTTAAAACGTCCGCAGTAAAAGTAAGAGCAAGTTCAAATCTGTGGTTAATTCAAGAGCCTCGGTATGCGAAAAGCCTACCAAATGAGCGAAGTGCTTGGACTTGTAATCACAGAGATGCACTGAGCCCCCAGTGCGGGTGCTCAGTGCAAATAGTATATTTACTTATCTTTATGATACACTGTTGTAGATTGAGATATCTGATACACACGTTACACGCATTTGCATGAAAGCATTCTGTGCTGACTCTTTTTGTGATAATTTATTTCCGACTTGCTTGTATTCACACTGCCCTCCGGGGTATTCTCTATACGCCACAGATGGTACAAGTAATTAGTGAGAATTACTTAGCACAAAACAACAAAAATAAAAACTAGGGAAATATTACCTTTATTTATTAATGTGTGCCCCTTAATGCAGCAAAACGCGGGCCCTACAACAAACACTCCACTGTATGAGGGAGTTAGGGCTTTTGCAGGGATCATCCACGTCACGTGTAATGCATTTGCCTGTTACAATGCCATTTCTGGCGTGCACTATGCGTGCTGTCGCTTCCTTTGTCTTTATTTCTTTCTTTCTTCTTCTTAATTTCTTTCTTTTTCTCTTTTTTTCTTTATTTGTAACGCCTGATTATATTCGCTCTTGTGGGCTGAATCGACATGTCTTTCACGGCTTTCACAGGGTTGTCTAGCCTGCAGAAATGTTTAATGAAAAGGCCTTCCACAATCTCAGAAACGCCAGCTAAGGATACAATCTTCTCAAAGTCCAAATTCCCCTGAAATGTGTTCTTCCTGACACTAAATATTTCAGTGACGCACCCAAAGCAAGTGTGCTGCTTCACGTTTTTTTCTGCATCATTAGTCAAACACATAATTATGCATCTGATCAGTACAGAATGGGCAACCATGGGCATGTGGCTTAATAGTAAAGGCACTCTCTTATGGGCCGGGAGGACGCGGTCGGAAACCCTAGTTCGGAACAGTACGTTTACCTTGTTTATATATAGTATTTCGTTGATGCTTACCAACTGCGGGTGAGAAGGGTTTCAGCAAACCTCACTGGGCTTCACAAGTCAGCTACTACAAGCTTTGTTTAAAGAGCACGCCCGAAAAAGAATTAGGCTTGGGTACCCACCTGTTCAGTTCAGCATAATTTTAGGTTTTAAGTCACAACGAAGCCTAGGAAAGTGGTGAGTCCACGAATGACGTCAGGAGGATGGAAGAAAAAACCAGATATGTACGTTGGCATTCAAGTCTTGCATTTCCTCATAATTTTTAAGAACGTGCCACGCGAAATGCGACAGTGAAGCAGTTGTAGAACTTATTTCCACATCTTGGACAATTCGATTTCACGTAGTAGACTTGCGTAACTCATAACGCTGAACGTTCATTCAACTCCCTCATTGTGTTTCCCTCTACCTCTCTCTTTTTTTCTTTGCGATTCACGGATTGATATGTTTTCGTAGATGGCACCAAATGCCTCGTTTTTCTCGTATTTATTGTTCCCTTTTCTGGTATTTCAGTGACGAAGGCCTCTCTTTTTAATCACAGTAAAAGAAACTTTTGCGAACACCGAAATGTATGAAAATTGCTGCTTCTGCCAATAATGAATTCCACTCAATAACACTAAGTGAAAAAAGGACACGGAAAGTCTGCTGTGGCTATTTCTACGGTGGCTGAGAGCTGACGTGCCAGCCATTTTCAGAAACCAAACACGCCAACGGCAACCGTGAGCGTGGAATACAAATCTCAATTTACTTGCGATGCGATGGAACGCGCATTTTTCGAAAACACCGCAGCAGAAGGGAAAAAAAAGGTGGGCGTTGATACTCAGCAACATTTTTCACATTAGGTGACAGCTTGAAAATAAACTGTGGGTGATCTAGCAAACTCGCTGGCTTGCTTCAGCAGACCAAATGGTCATGTAGCTACTAAGGAATGAAGAACGACGTATAGCGAGAAAGCGTGCTCGTTTGATAGCTCTGGGAAATACTTTAAAAAGGTTGGAAGTTGTACCGTTATACTGGTAAAACAGATAGCCGCAGCTTTTTTTCTAATGCTCACTGAAATGTGATTCTATCTGGATAAGGAATTGATTTAAGTGTTTGTAAGTACGCTAGCTTCTGTTGTTATTTGTTATTATGTTCATGCATGGAAGTGAGCGTACGCTTCGGTCACCACGAGAAGAAACCTGTTCAGCATTCGTGATTTGGCTTCCGTTACCTGTGCACGCATGCAAATGAAACGCAGTTGTATTTTATTAGGTCTGAGAACGGTCGCATACGGTGACGCTGTACTTTCAATTTGTCAGCTTTTCTTCAAGGACTGCAATATGAAAACGACTGACTCATATAGACCGCTACGATATCTGGGCACTTGTAAAAAGAAGGTTCGTTGGTTATCATCTTTACACCGCTGAATGGTCTTCCGGATTTTTCTGTTTCATTAGTCAAGCTGTTGATGTTTAGGCTGGTCATAATTTGGGTGGCCAACGAGTAGTTGCGGTGCTGCCTACGCAAGAACTGTCGTGATCATAAAAAAGTATGGGCCACTGAGAAGGTGATTTCCTCCCGAGAAACATTTCTGCCTGTGCCCCTGTTAACCAACACTGGTCCAATAAAAGGGAGACAAAAACTATCACCATAAAACGAGCATGTGTCAATGTGCAGCCAATCAGAATGCCAAAATCATATATACAGTTATGGGCCACAGATAATGGGTGAATACCAATACTTTCCACTGGTCAACCGAAAATAAAAAAGCAGCAGATAGCCATAAAGAATGGCTGTGAAACTATACGGAGGTAAGCCGGGGACCCCGAACACGTATAACAAGAGAGCACTAGGGAACGGAAAAAGCAACGGCGTCTGCGAGGGGGCCGCTAAGCGATAGAAAGCGTACACCAATAAAGACGAGCCCGTAGGTGTGTGGGAGGGGGGTGACTGCTTTGTTCTGGTGCGAGTTTCAGTCTCTGGAGTTTCGGTATCTCTATCCTGTATGTCACTGTACGTGGTTCAACACGAACGTCTCTGCACTAAATATTAGGAACTAACAACAGAGCATTACCAACCTTAGGCCTAGCAATGACCTAGAAGCAACCTAGTGACAGCCTGCATCACCTAGCTAGATGGCTAGGAAATCACCTAGATGCTACTATGTTAGTCCCCAGAATAGTTCAGGTAAGCTCTTACGAAGGCTTGCGTGGCATGACGCTACTTTTTCACAGCGAAGATGGTTAAGCGAGCCGTAATTCATTTGGCCTACGGCTAAGTGCCGTGGGACCTACGCGAAAACTCTCATCACCATAAACTTGTGTGTGCCAAAGAAATTGAGTAAAAAAAGCTAGTACTCACCGCTGGTCCGACAGTGCCTCTGGTTTTCCTGAATCACATTTAGCTGTGTACGCAGGAGCACTTGTTTAGGTTACCCTATAATTATGGTGTGCAGAGCCTGTCATTTTTCTCCTCAAATGATGACACTACGAAAATGTGCATATAGAGAACCTGTTTTGATTACGTGCATGCTGACACAATTTATGCGCTTGACCTGCCATGTGCTGAATCTATAAGGGTATGTTAGCTAATATAACTGCCTTAAAGCTTTATTCACACTCATGAATGTTATGTGTAAAGATGGCGATGTGTCAGCAAGAGTTAACATAGCTGCGTCCCCGTAAACCAGTAGTATATTTTCTGTACACCAATAGAGATTGTCCAACCCCTCGCACATCAATGTACAATAAGCCTTTTATTACTGCGAGTACACGCTTCCCTTTAACGGCAGAGTGACGAAATACGTTTCTTTATGGTACGTCTACTCTTGCATCAGAGTACGGTGTTGCTTTATGGTTGTTCATACACATAGTATATTTAAATCAAGGTTTCAGCAACGCTTGTGACCTATATTTACTGAGTTTCATTTAACACTGGCTGCAAATTTTCTTCATACACATAGTATCCTCAAATCAAGGTTTCAGCAACGCTTGTGACTTATATTTACTAAGTTGCATTTAACACTGGTTGCGAATTTTCTCTTACGTTACAATGCTTTACCTCGGGAATGCAGGCTCACTAACGTAAGAAGTTTATATTGCTTACTCGTGCTTTCCTAATCTCCGTGCAGGCCCTATCATTGATAGATCTATGCAGCCGTCTATATACTATAACCTTAGACGCATATCTAGCAGTAGATGTGACATTCATATGCATATGTCAAAATATATTATGTAACGAAATAAACGGGAATGTGTGGCCTTAGTGGTGGTTTAGATAAGAGCAGCCAGTTTATATTCATTATAGGAAGAGAAAGACAATTTAGGGAGGTTAGCCAGGTTGTAAACGTTGTGCAACCCACCGAGAGAGAAAGGCCAGAGATCAGAGTGCACAACTGAGCAACTGCTTTGATCTCGCTCTGACAAATGTTTCTGTGCATCTTGAGTAGACCTATGACTGCTTAATCTTACGGAAAGTCTAGGTACCTTCTAAGTACCTCCCACGCATCCATTTAATGACTGCCATACTTCAAGCCACTGAGTCTCAAGCGTATTCTTCACTTCGAGAGCTGATGTTTTCATTCATCTGCCACGGTGCCCCATGGTACAGCAGATTTAAATAGAGGAGCAGCTCTTCATTAAGCAGCACTTTTAAAGGCGAAGAATTCTTTAGCATACTGCAAGCACTTTTAGAATCTATCTATCTATCTATCTTTCTATCTATCTATCTATCTATCTATCTATCTATCTATCTATCTATCTATCTATCTATCTATATATCTATCTATCTATCTATCTATCTATATATCTATCTATCTATCTATCTATCTATCTATCTATCTATCTATCTATCTATCCGCCTACGTCTGCGTGCTCTCATGATCATCTCCTTAACTTGGGGTAAACCGAAATTAGTACGGGAAGGTAAGATGGGTTGTCAAATACAAATCGATGGTCATGACATGAGTAATGTCACGATCTCGTCGCCTACGTCATCAAACACTCTCTAAAAAGCAGTGACACACACCCTGGGGCAGGTGCGTGCCACTAGTATGTGGGTATGAGCCACACGTGATATAAAATTTATATCTACCGAGGAACAAGTGGGAGAGGTCCCTCAGGAGCTCACTTCTCGCCGACCAGCGATGGGCCGTCCAGCAGGCCCACGAAGCGGCCGCCAGGTACTCCCTGTCGGTCCCTACGTGGGAGACGCCCGCTAGCGCTAAGCGCGTCCTGCAGGACCGAAATAAAGTTTTTTCATTCCACTCCATCTACCGAGGAACGGCGAGAACACACAAGGGTAGCTTTAACGCTTGAGCATTAAGTCATCATCATCATCAGCCTTACTACGGCCTCTGCAGGACAAAGGCCTCTCCCATGTTCCGGCAGGTAACTCAGTCCTATGCTTGCTGCTGCCAATTTATATCCGCAAACTTCTTAATCTCATCTGCTCACCTAACCTTCTGTCTCCCCCTGACCCGCTTTCCTTCTCTGGGAATCCAGTTAGTTACCCTTAATGACCAGCTGTTATCCTGTCTACGCGCTACATGCCCGGCCCATGTCCATTTCCTCTTCTTTATTTCAACTATGATATCCTTAACCCCCGTTTGTCCTCTAATCCACTCCGTTCTCTTCTTGTCTCTTAAGGTTACACCTACCATTTTAATTTCCATTGCTCGCTGCGTCGTCCTCAATTTAAGCTGAACCCTCTTTGTGAGTCTCTAGGTTTCTGCTCCGTAGCTAAGTACCGGCAGGATACAGCTCTTATATACCTTCCTCTTAAGAGATAATGGCAATCTACCTGTCATAATGTGAGAGTGCTTGCCGAATGTGCTCCACCCCATTCTTATTCTTCTAGTTACTTCAATCTCGTGGTTAGGCTCTGCGGTTATTACCTGCCCTAAGTAGACATAGTCTTTTACAACTTCAAGTGCACTATTACCTCTCTCGAAGCGCTGCTCCTTTCCGAGGTTGTTGTACATTACTTTCGTTTTCTGCAGATTAATTTTAAGACCCACCTTTCTGCTCTCCTTGTGTAACTCCGTAATCATGAGTTGCAATTCGTCCCCTGAGTTACTCAGCAATGCAATGTCATCGGCGAAGCGCAGGTTACTAAGGTATTCTCCATTAACTCTTATCCCTAACTGTTCCCATTCTAGGCTTCTGAAAACCTCCTGTAAGCACGCGGTAAAAAGCATTGGGGAGATTGTGTCCCCCTGCCTTACACCCTTCTTGATTGGTATTCTGTTGCTTTCTTTATGAAGCACTATGGTAGCAGTTGATCCCCTGTAGATTTCTTCCAGAATGTTTATATATACTTCATCTACGCCCTGATTCCGCAGTGTCTGCATGACGGCTGATATTTCTACTAAATCAAACGCCTTCTCGTAATCTATGAAGGCTATGTATAGTGGTTGGTTATACTCTGAGCATTTCTCTATTACCTGATTGATAGTATGAATGTTGTCAATTGTTGAGTAGCCTGTTCGAAATCCTGCTTGTTCCTTTGGTTGATTGAATTTTAATGTTTTCTTTACTCTGTTAGCAATTACCTTTGTAAATAGCTTGTACACTACAGAGAGCAAGCTCATCGTCCTGTAATTCTTCAAGTCCTTGTCATCTCCTTTCTTATGTATTAAGATGATGTTAGCGTTCTTCCAAGACTCTGGTACCCTTCCCGTCAGGAGACACCTCGTAAACAGGGTGGCTAGTTTTTCTAACACAATCTGTCCTCCATCTTTCAGCAGATCTGATGTTACCTGATCCTCACCAGCAGCTTTGCCTCTTTGCATGCTCTCGAAAGCTTTTCTGACTTCTTCTATCAGTACTGGTGGGGTCTCATCTGGGTTACTGCTAGTTCTTATAGTATTAAGGTCGTGGTTGTCTCGGCTACTGTACAGATCTCTGTAAAACTCCTCCGCTATTTTAACTATCCTATCCATATTGGTAGTTATTTTGCCTTCTTTTTCCCTTAGTGCGTACATCCGACTTTTGCCTATCCCAAGTTTCCTCTTCACTGCTTTGAAGCTTCCTCCGTTTTTCAGAGCGTGTTCCATTCTCTCCATGTTATACCTTCTTACATCGCATACTTTACGTCTATTATTCAACTTCGAAAGCTCTGCCAGTTCTATTTTGTCTGTTCTACTTGACACATTCATGATTTGACGCTTCTTAATTAGGTTCTTCGTTTCCTGGCAAAGCTTGCCAGTGTCCTGTCTAACTACCCTGCCTTCAACTTCCACTGCACACTCCGTAATGATACTCGTCAGATTATCATTCATTGTATCTACGCTAAGGTTGGTTTCATTACTAAGAGCCGAGTACCTGTTCTGCAGCGACACTCTGAATTCCTGTACTTTTCCTCTCAGTGCTAGCTCATTGATTGGCTTCTTGCGTATCAGTTTCTGTCGTTCCTTCTTCAAGTCCAGGCGAATTCGAGACCGTACCATTCTATGGTCACTGCATCGTACCTTGCCAACCACTTCCATATCCTGCACGATTCGCAGCTGCTGGGGACTGAGGGCCGTGAGTTATTCGACGTATGCATGTGGGAGGTAGTGGCCAGATACTGCACCAGGGTGGCCAATCCTTCTCTGGTGAGGGAGTGCGTTCCCGGCGGTGGTTACCGGTGAGGCCGCACCACAGGCCTCAAGATGTCGTGTGGCTCGGGCGCCACACGTTTATTAGCGATTATCGTTATATTCTTTCTAATTCTGTATCTTCCGGTTACCTTAAGCTATCAAAATTATTCTTACACATTATTCTTACACAATTACAAAATTACAAAATTATTTTTACAATTACAAAATTATTCTTACACAATTATTCTTACAGCATTAAGTAAAAGCTGCCGTAGGCAGCGTTCACCGGACGAATGCAAAGAATAAATCTTAGGGTCCCACTAGTATTCGAACACAAGCATTCTGCTAACCTTAGCACACCATGTATCGGATATACTTCACCGTCCCTGCACACACGCTTTCACATTCTCCTCACTGTTCGGCACACGATTTTGCAACTAGAGCAGAGAAAGACTGCACTGAAGCGCCAGTACGTTAGAGATTGTCTTCACTGAGAAGCCTTCTTTAGGTATGTTCGTTGAAAGAGCACGCCCTAATTCCTTTCCTGAGCAGCGCTTACCATTAACATTGCTTCATCAAAATTTATCACTTCCAGATTTCTTGTGCCCCCGCCAGTCGTTAAAGGCATACTCTGGGGAGCCATTTCGTGGAGAAACTATAACAATGACACGCAATGACAGGTTTAAAATGAATGTAGTGTACAAACACGCCCCTTCACGTCTTGTACTGTTCGAAGTGTCATTAAAAGGCCATCAAAATTAAGTTCTTGCGCATAATCTTTATAAATGAACGCATAATGGCCGCGTATACTACTGGCACGTGGGAGGTGCTTGTTCATCACGCCTCCTCTTTTTTTTTTTTCGGGTTTGAAACGCTGCAGCAGGCGATAGTGGCGTGTGCGTGACAAAGTAACAGATGGACTCAGCTTGCGATGCCATGACATGATGGCGTTTATTTAAGGAAGCGATCGTCACATGCCGCCTTTCGACACTTGGGGGAGGAACGAGGAAAGTAGTGGTCGTTTATAGCGTGGCCACTCGGCAGAAGCCGAGACTACCTACCATGTTTTCTCGAACAAAAGCGTCCTTCTAGTTAACGAGTGCGATGTCAAACCACTTCCTTACAATGTAACATTTTCTGAAGCGAAGTGAGAGAAAAGAAGGTGCAGTTATGAAATAGTACGGCATGTCTTTTGTTGCATCGGTGCCTTACAAAAGACAATCACGATGAGTTATGCGCTTTGAAAGTTATTGAGTTCAACAAGCGTTAGAAGCCCAGTGTACTTACCAGCATGTAGTAGCGCTGGCTCGACCATTTTTCAATCTACCGTACATGATCCCGCATACGCTCTTTTGCTTTTGGCTGGCGACTATGCCTTAGCTGACTGTAACTGAAGTCAAGTTATTCTTCGGTGCCAACACACTTTTCTTGAATGGGAAATACTGTTGACGTGCGATTCTGTAGTAATGCAGGCTTCTGTACTGCGACTGTTGTCGGAACGCGGGTAACGTTGCACCCCCTCGACATCGGTCTCCTGAACATCCAGGAAATCCCTGAAATGGGCCGATTTTCTGGAATATCACGTGAACACAGTGCCGTCAGCTGGATTACACGTTGGGCAACTAAGTAAGGCTTCTGAAAAAATGATCACAACTTGCACTATCTCGCTCAAGACTGGTACAAAACAGAGCTGGCATTTACCTAGCTCACCCTGATTTGACTAGGCATTTATCATTTCACTTGTCTTTTTCTGCCTTTTGCTATACTATACCGTATAAACGTGGCTATGTTTGCTCTCTTTTTTATACTATTTTAAATTCGTGTTCTTCTCTCTCTTTCTTTTTATACCTGTAGAGAAACCTCGACCATTATTGCTACAATGTAAAATTCCTACATGTGCCACATAAACTGGTCAAATCGCACCAATCGCCACACTGCACCACTAAAAATTAACAAGAGAGCACACGGGAGGCGAACACTGATTAAGGAACAAACGTTGCAGCTTCCGCTGTTAACCACCAGTAGCTTGGGTAGTGGTAGATCGCGTGCAAGTTTAGGATGATCAATTTCTATGGACGACCCACGGCATACCACAGTCGTAGCAGCTCAGCAGTCAAATAATCATGTGACAGTTATCCAAATGTCGATAAGCCATCGCTGACTCGCTGTTGAATATGTGCGAATGTCGTAAACTATACTAAATGAACTTTCGTGCAGCACGACCTGACTCGACCAAGTTTAAAAATTGGCATTAGTCAATAGAGCCTCCTGAGTAATATTCAATGTGCATGCACTAAAGCGGACAGTCCACAAGGCAGACTCTATCAAAATACCACACCTAGTGCACGTAACCTAGTGCTACTCCCGAGCTTGTTGCTGAATATCACCGACCCATTGAGGTGTCTTACGAATAAATGAATCAAAGAATGAATAAATAAATTGAATGAATAGAATCAATGTGCCATGTTTTACATTGTCAGATGATATAAAGAAGAATTTCACGAATGCCGTCAGAGTCGTAAGACGATCCGTGCTATATAGTTGGCCAAGCCGCACACGACACTTGCGTAGTCCGGAGTTGGACCACCTGGGTGGTTTCCCTGCACCAATCAAGACAGTAATTACGGTGCGTAGAGCACTGAAACAGCTTCCATCTCTGTGCCAATTCGCGTTAGTTTAAGGTGAGCTGTAGTGGTTAGCTTTCTCTAACTTCATGCGTAGTTGCAACTGTTAAATTATCCAGTTTTCCTTCAATGAATTGAAGGTGCTGATGCCAAACGCTTCAAATACCGCCACCAGAAAATTATAGCATACTTGCTTTTCTCTCTTATTTTTTCTGCATAGCACACTAAATTTTAACCTTTTATATAAACCCGCGTCAACCACAAAAGCCAACATTCTAAATTTCGCCTTTAGTAACGGAAAGAAAAAAAACGAAATTAGGGTGGCATGATGTATCATATACTATAATATACTATATGTACAGTGACCAAAATGCGAAAAGGAAAGAAATGTGAGTGAAAAAAAAATATCTCTTCAAATAAAACAACCCGCATCGTGCAATTCACTGTGGACAGAATGCTTTCACGATTCCCAAGAAAGGTAATTATTCCCAAAAGAAAGGTAAGATCGACGGCTGCCCCGCCGCGGTGGTCTAGTGGCTATGGTACTCGACTGCTGACCAGCAGGTCGCGGGTTCAAATCCCGGCTGCGGCGGCTGCATTTCCGATGGAGGCGGAAATGTTGTACGCCCGTATGCTCAGATTTGGGTGCACGTTAAAGAACCCCAAGTGGTCGAAATTTGCGGAGCCCTCCACTACGGCGCCTCTCACGATCAAATGGTGGTTTTGGGACGTTAAACCCCACATATCAATTATTAGACAGACAGACAGACAGTAGCATTACAACAAAAAGCTTGCACAAATTGAAATCAGAAGCATTAAAAGTTTTTTTTTGTCTTTATATACTAGTGGTACAGGCTGCGGAACCTGTCATCTCAACAACGCATGTCGATATAAAGATAGGAAGATCCAACACGTGTGCTACGCAATCCTCCGTATGAGTGTCCGGCAACCTCAATATGCAACGGATCAACGAAGACGAAGTGAAAGCTGCTGAAAATGAAGTATGACGGTAATAGAAAGAGAAACACATAAATCTGGTATCACGGGAAAAGTCTGCGAGAACGTTTTGACGTGCACGTATCATATCAGCAACGCAGAAGTATGCTCTCTTCTTGGATTATGGCACCATTGAAAAGATTGGACGCCCTACTACTCTTTTTTCTTTCGTCATCTCGAACGTGTCTTCTTTTCTTATGTTCAAGCTTTTCATTTGACTTAAGGTTCTTATCGAGCTGCACCTTATCTGCAGGCCTTTTGATAAAGCAAAGATGAAGAAAGCTCGCTTTTATTACCTTTCTCTTTCGGTAAGCGTAACCAACCTGCATTTAGCATCTTCAATCTCTATACTGCTCCTTTCTTATTTTCTCGTATTTTACGAATTTCTCCGCTCTTTGCTTCTGTCTTCACGCGTTGGGAGCTGACCATCTTTTTTATAGTTAAAGAAAAGGTGGGGCAGGTAAGATGTGAACATGGAAGGAAAGAAAAACATAAGATTTGACGTTTCTTTGCTGTCCACTTACATTCTCCTGGGACACATGGTATGAACAAAATATGGTTATTTGATTGAGCCAAGTAATTACGCTGAGGGCTGTGGTAATTGTTCAGTTATTTCAAATTTCATGTGCTTTAGGTTAAGAGTACCATCACTGTTTTAAATCCCTTTCACTTTTCTTCACTGATTTGTGTCGTTTCTATATCCGTTCACCTTTACACTGATGTTTCTCATTGTGTGCAAGAGGAGAAGGTTGTGTAGAGGCTAGCTTGATGATAATCGCTTCAAATCAAATGGTGCTCAGTTAACTTTTAGTAAAAAATAATCTTTATGGTAAGAAACCTGCCACCTCAGTTTTTTGTGAAGCCAGCAGCCCCCACCAAAGACGCAGCTGTGCATGGTAGGGCTTGCGAACACTACTATCGTGGTGGTTACATATGGAATAGCCTTGGTGTTCTAGCTTTCTAAACTTCCGCGATGATCACTTTATTTTCCCATGGATTATTTTATCACAAGACCTCCGTAAATGGGCGTCTGGCTTCACTGTAATAAAATACCACCGGGTTAAGAGAGTATACTTGCCCCTAATGGGCAGTTCGCTGTCGCTTCAGCTTAAAAGGCACAATAATTTTCGATCTGAAGCACAATATTTATCATGTTTTACAGTTAGTTTCCCAGAGATTTGTACAGCAGCCGACACATCCACCACCATAATCTAGAAATTAGTAGGAATCCAGATTGCATCGCGCAAATAATTACAGAAGAGGTCAGGAAAGCCTTGGAGGGAATGCGAAGAGTCAAACCTGCTGGAAACATCTGATTTGCTGGAAGACGGAAGACAGATTGTGCTAGAAAAACTAGCCACCCTGTTTACGAAATGTCTCCTGACAGGGGTGGTATCAGAATCTTGGAAAGATGCTAACATCATCTTAATCTATAAGAAAGGGGACGACAAGACCATGGAGAACTACAGGCTGATCAGCTTGCCCTTTGTAGTAAAAAAGCTTCAATTAAGGTGATTGCTAAAAGAAAAAAACAAAATTAGAATTCAATCGACCAAATGAACAAGCAGGATTACGAACAGGCTACTCAACAATCGACCAGATTCATAACATCAATCGGGTGGTAGACAAATGCTCAAAGCACACTCAACCACTATACATAGCCTTTATAGATTACAAGAAGGCATTTGATTCAGTAGAGATGCCAGCAATCATGCAGATACAGTGCAATCAGTGTGTCGACGAAACATGTATAAATATCCTGGAATAAATTTGCAGAGGATTAGCTGCCATCATAGTGATCCATAAAGAAAGCGACAGAATACCAATACAGAATGGTTTAAGACAAGGAGATATCCCCAACGCTATTCACCGCCTGTTTACAGGAGGTTTTCTGAGGCCTAGAATGGGAAGAGTTGGGGATAAGACATAAGGGAGAGTACCTTAGTAACCTGCACTTCACCGCTGCCATTGCATTGCTGAGTCTTTCAGGGGACGAATTGAAAATAATGGTTACTGAAGTAGACAATGAGAGCAGAAAGATAGGTCCTGAAATAATCTGGAGTAAACGAAAGTAATTTACAACAACCTCGGAAGAAAACAGCACTTCGAGGTAGGTAATAGTGCACTTGACGTTGCAAAAGATGATGTCTACTTAGGACAGGTAGTAACCGCAGAGCCGAACCACGAGATTGAAGTAACTAGAAGAATAGGAGTGGGGTGGAGCCCTCAAATCATCACTAGTACATTGCCAATATCCGTCAAGAGGAAGGTATATGACAGCTGCATCTTGCCGGCACTTACCTATGGAGCAGAAACTTGGAAGCTTAAAAAAGGGTTTAGCTTGAATTGATGACCACGCAGCAAGCGATGGAAAGGAAGATGATAGGTGTAACCTTAGGAGCTAAGACGAAAGCAGAGTGAATAAGGAAACAAACTGGCTTTAAGAATATCATAGTTCAAATCAAGAAGAAATGGACATGGGCCGAGCATGTAATACGTAGGCAGGATAACCACTGGTCATTAAGAGCAACTGACTGTATTTCAACAGAAGGCAAACGCATGAAAGGGAAAAATAAAGTTAGGGGGCGCGATGAGATGTAAATATTGGCAGGTATAACGTGGCAGCAGAAAGCACAAGACCAGTTGTTGAAGTTTTGTTGAATTCCTGAAACCTGTACTACCTCGTTGGCGTGCAGATTCATTGCAGTGAGATTTTGGCGAATTAGTTTACAAAATGCTTGGCTGGGCTTCAGAGTTAGCATACGAATACACCTTAGATTCTTTAATACTTTCGTGTGTCTAAAATGCGTCCGGACCTAGTTCAGCATGTGAACTATGTTGAATAAAATGGCTCTAGAGGCATGACTCTCGTTTTTGGGGCGAGACGCCGTGTAGGCGAGCTCTTTGATCCGCTGTGCCGAAAACACCACGTGAAACCCAGAAACAGATGTTGCCCGTCATCTATATTTTCTAGGCCTTAGTCTCTAATTTCTCAGTTCTCGCAGTGTACTGTATTGATTGCTGGTCATTTTTCCTGTATATTCTTTGCAGCAGCGACTGACATTTTTGTTCTCGTTGTTTCTTCATCTGAACCGCTTCGACACATTAACGAATTCTCAAAAATTTTGAAGACACCATTTTTTTTTCTTTTTCTTCAGCATTGCTATCTCGCGACGAATGTCGAGGCATCGTGAGTAGAAGAAATGTGTCATCATTTTTTGTTCGGTTTGGCTCTTTCCGAAGGCATATTTATAATATTTTTTTCGGTATCAGAGCTTTCTAATTCAACGCCTCGTCAAGAAACGACGAAAGAACTAAGCTACAGATGAAACTTTATCGGAGAAAGGAAAAATTACTTGTCGTAAACGTTCCTGGAGAATGCGGGTTTCAGTCTTGTCGCATATTTTTTTTTCTGTAAAGCTTTCTTTTTTTTGAATTAATACCTTTTGTGTAAATTTTTTGTACTAAAAATAAAGAAAAAAGTAATGTTCACCAATTCTCCTCTTTTCATAATCTTGCTCGCCTGATTTCACGAGGATTCCTTCCTCAATCCGGGAAAAGTCGTTCCAAATCTTATTTCAGACATGCCAGTGAAACGTTTCACCGCGCTTTCTGTTAAATTCTCTGTATATGCGGTAAGATAAATACTGAGGTAAAATGTCTGACTCCTTGCCTACGTGGTCGCTTTTTTTATGCAGAGTCCTTACGTCTCTGCTGTCTGCTTCAATGATTGAAATATATGACTTTGGCGTGCCTCTTGGTAATGTATTTAAAATACATAAATATACGAAAAAAATAGGTGAACCATTGGCACAAAGGAATGCAGCAAAATTGCATGACTTTGAAGCAAAATATTGTGCTTACTGATATGAGTTGATGTTGTGAGTTGATACGCTTTCACATTTTTATTATCATGAGAAAAAAAGAAGACTGTATAAAATAATCTATATATCAAATGAAAGCTTTAAAGTTAAAAGTGAGTGGTCGGAAACCTGAACAATAAATAAATGTAATATGCTGAACGTATGTATAAATAGAGTAATAAAGAATAGATAAGGTACGCTTTTTACAAGAAAAAAAAAGCTCCTTGCTTTGGTTTAGATTATCAGCATGAAGTGTCGTCTTGCGTGAGGGCATAAAAATTTTAAAATATTGTTACAGTGATGAAGAGAAGGAAGACGAAGGGCAGAAGAAGCTGACAGGTGCGCGACTTTGTCAGTCAGCCACCGTACTACCTACATAAAGCTGGACTAACAGCATCTCCGTTATGTCTCTTTTGCAAGGAATCAGAATCAATAGATCATTTCTTTTTATCCTGTAAACGATATTCTTATATAAGGAAAAGATACCTGGTCGAACCAATTGAGAAGCTAGGTTGAAAAATAAACGTGGAAGTGATTTTATCCTTCGGAGGGATTACATTAGGTTATAGCCACAGGGAGGTTTACTCTGCCGTGTGTGCGTACATAATGGCAACAAAAAGAATACCTTGTTAGTCTATTGTTAATATTATTTACGGCTACGAGACTACCTGAATGCTTGATTTAGCACACTTGATGATCCCTCCGCCCGGTTCTTGGCCGATGCCCCTTTGTGGGTGAGTGCCAGCAAAGCTGAAGGCTCATCATCATCATCATGATCATTATCATCATCATCATCATCATCATCGTGACTCTTGGGTGTGTTTTTCTATAGTAAATACATCTTGCGTCAATAGACCACCAAACTCGTATTAATGTTATTAGCGTGAAATAAATATTGAAAGCACAATTTACACTCACTAGTTCACTCAGTGGAATTTATCTGATATTCATCTGTCAGAAAGAATTCAACCAGAATAGTTCATCTAGAAATCATCTGCACATGTACTAAATATCAGGTTTCCTACACGACAGCGTTGATAAGCTTGATTCCATGCCCACCGCTGGTGGGCATGGAATCCGGGTCGTATATGGGTCCAGCGGATGTTCTACCATAAATCCACACGTCTGCTTGTGATTACAGTGATAATACCTTCCTCTGCATGTAAATGCAGTCAAAGTAACTTTCGTGCTTTACAATCACCCGCGTCCTATATAGATGCTTCACAATACACCATCAAATGTTCCAGTATTGATGCATGGTACAAGCTTATATTGCAATAGGGCGTCAAAGTATGTGAAAAATATAATGACTTTGTGGTTTAAAGCAGGTCACCCCCTTACAAAACGCACACGCGTTACTGCGCCTATTCTCTTAAGGCCACGTAGCGGGTGCATAGAAAGTTCGATAACGTTCATGCACTAGGTATTTGAAGTGCGCACTCTAGACAAGATATCGCTATCGCGGTCAAAGCTTAAAGGATAGGAATTTTTGTATAATATTTTTTAGGCCTAGAGAGAGGAAAACAAGAGAAAGTCCAGCTGCGCTGTGGCCCTGAGCAATGAATCTAGGAAGAATTCTAAAATAATGCCTGCGGCTGATGACGTGACGCCACTTTGCGACGCGACGAACGTAAGACGCATAATTACAGTTTGTCATAATCGTCGTCATCATAATCAGCAGCAGCACCCGTCTAACTACCCCACTCAGGACAAAGGCCTCTTTCCTGTTTCACCAATCAACCTGGTTATCTGCTTTCTGCGGCCTCGTTATACTTTCAAACTTTTTAATCTTATCTGCCCACCTAACTTCAGGTCTCCCCCTTACACGTGTGCTTAGTGGGAATCCAGTTAGTTACTCTCGATGACCAGCAGTTAACCTGCCCACGCGCTATGTGCCAGGCCCAAGAGCATTTCTCCCTGATTTCAACTAATATATCCTTAACACCTTTCGACTATGAAATTCCTAGTTGATAATAACGATCATGAATGGCTTAGTTGAGAATTGTATTTAATAACGAATTTCTTCTTTCAACCTCCTAGGCTTGCACTTTTGTCCAAGAATAATATAACACTGGCCACTTTCCAGAGAAATCAAGTTCAGAAAAATTGCGTCACATCGGTGAGAACCAATACAGCGCGTATGGAGAAATGTGTCCAAAATGCTCAAAAATGAACAAGGTGTGATATTTGCTCGCTGTTTTCGCAATTGCTCGTTATGTAGCAGCAGATATGATAGAATGGCTAAAGGCATCGTATAAAAAAAAAATGGTAAGGTAAATCGTTATTTTCGATCAGTTAAGTTGGGCGGTTATGTCAAAAAGGAGCATTGAACTTCCTGTTTCTAAGAGACCATCGCAGCTAATATATTTAAAAAAGCGAAATCAAGTAATTATTTTGCCATAATAAAATTCAATCTAATTCAACGGTAAAACTGAAAGCGATACCCCGATTAGTGCAACAAGTTGACTCCATTGCTGAAGACAACAGTTACACAAGTGTTGTTCTTTGGTGTTCGTTATGGTATGTGTGCCGTGCGTGCTATATCAGCAAGTGCAGCCCGCAAACCCATACAACAAAGTCAGTTGGTGGTTGCTATAACGACGCTAACTCGTTCTGTACGTCTCAAAACAATAAGGTGGCTGCGCTCTTGCGACTATTGGTTTAGCCGCTGAAAGTAGATGAATTTGATCAAATTTATATTATTACTAGAGGCTGCTCTTTCAAAATTTCAGAGATTCAGTAGGTTTTTCGCATGAGGGACTTCAATTCTCCATGATTTCTTCTCTTTCTTTCAAAATCCTGATTCCCCACTCCTGTGCAGGGTAGCAAACCGGTTACTTCTACCAGGTTAACCTTTCTAAGTTTTCTTTTCATCAATGTTTCCCTCTCTCACCAATAAATGAAAAGTTATTTAGGTTAATTTTCTTATTCACTGTCCTAATTGGTGTCTTTGGTCATCCTAAAATGCCGGCTGCTACAGAAGAAATAATTGTAGTGGTCACACACAAATAAGGCATTTTTCTAGCTGCAGAGTGTTTCGAACTGAGCTCTTGAAACACTTTATATTACTTACTAAAATCACCTTTTATCTGTTTCGTATTCATGTGAGGTTGTGACAGTTATGCCATACAGAGCATGAAATGATGAAGTGCTCGATTAGGCAAACTTGTGTACTGTAAAAGAAGCAACTCTGAAAATGCAGCGAAAGCGCCAAGCACGGAAATCGGTCGTCGGTAATGTCATCTTCGGTGCAATGCGTCGACGCGTCGTCTTCATGCGTGAATTCCCGATAGCTAGAGTAGTTAGACGTATCCCGCAGGAGTACGGCCACTAGCGTGGGTTCGGCCTTAGCGAGCCACAGGGCCGCGGTCACCGTCGCCTCACGTGACTTACGCTGGCGCAGACGGGCGTTCGGACAGCCAAGGCACTGAGCGCAGCACGGCAAGTACACAGCACTGCTCTCAAACAAGTCGCAATATTTTATCCCCTGCGGTAACACCAAGCTGCAGTAACCACAGCACCTACTGCAAGAAGTGGCGGGAAAGCAAAAGAGGCTTATTCCCACTAAAGGCCAGAGTACATCACACGGGTGCCACGAGCACGTCTCCGCGGGCAAAAGGGCTCACGGCGACATGCAGCTGAGAGAAACGATCATTCAGAACTATGTTTCGTGCTCTCACGATCCGTGACCGCAGGGCCCGACGACTCGAGCGAGGGCAAACTCCGCTCGCGTTGGCTTCGATAGGTACGACTTTGCGTATTAAGAACATGCACGAAAACACCGCGTTGCTCTTCGGCCTAGTGCTCGGGAGGGCCAGAGAAAGGTAAGCGGTTACCGTCGGCTCAAAGCACCTCGAGCTTCGCGAAGATAGCCGACAGACGGGAAAAAAGGGCGTGCTCATCCTTCGTTGTCCAGAGAAGATCTCTTGCTCCCGTTGGGCGAACGCGCGAAACCTCTCGCAAGACTCGCGCACGGTGCCACAGCCGGCATCCGCTGTCGGGTGAGAAAGGTTAACGTCACTTCCCGTCTCTCAGCGCCAACGAACTGCGGAGAAAGGGATACTGATGTTAGGACATGTAGACGGCAGAAGCAGGCGAAAAACTCCACGCTATGGTGGCCTTCCAGCCTCGATACGCACAAGTTACAGTGTAATGAGCTGGGCATCGTGTTAGCTCTAGGTTAAAATAGATTACTTACCTAATTGAGCAGGCGATGTTCAATGCTGAAGTTCAGTTACACGACACCGTATCTGCGATGCTACCGCGGTGGGTAAAGCACGAACTAAACGTGCGTGACAATATCCCCCAAACATTTATGCACTCTTTTGGTTTTAGTGGCTGATGTTCTTTTGATGACAGGAAATGAAAAATTGTGCTCACTCATAAAGCTGCAACTCAATTCTTTACCTAAGGACCACATGTGAAAGGCGAAAGAATACTTAGGTATGTCTCACCATATATAAATAACACTAATGAAGAGATAGGCAGGGTTCATGAGGACGTAAAATTGGGCGCCCACTGATCCATTCTCAGCCTGAAATTTAGGAGACATGGCCCATCATTTGACTTAATTACCAGTTACAGCATGTCTAAAATAACAAAGTACCTTTTTTTAAAGGTTTACCATTCTTGCCAGAAGGTTATATTGATTCCACCACACGGCCACTTCATGCATGCTTCGTGTTCTCTACAAAATTCAAGGCAGTACAGTCCCGGCTATTTTTGCAGCCCATTTACAATGACAACTTGCATCACAACTACAATAAAACTTGCATAGCCGGTACACTAATAAAAGCTCTTAAGGCTATCCATTCTTTCGAAATTTCTAATTGGTCTCAAACTGTCTGAAAATTTATAACATAGTTGACAGTTTCGGCACTTCGTTTCAGTGTCTTTTGGTGTCTTCACAAAGTACAGCATGTATGAAGTGTTGTTTAACGCATGAACTCTTGAATTTTATCTTTACAAAAGCAATAAATGAAGCATGGCTAAAATAAACTGTAAACATTTATTTTGGATATTATGATACTTCCTTCGAAATTGATTTATTAGAAAGTGTAGTGGTTAATCAGATTGTGTCTAAGTAAAATGTTCACACCGTTATTCCAAGGACATTCAACCCGTCAGCACAGATCGTAAAAAAAGTTGTCTGTGAGAAACTGAATTAAATTTCTATTGCGGATTTCCTTTCCACTTTCATTTTTTTTGTCCGTATGTGTCATCGTGTCTACACAGAAAGGAAGCTATCCTTTTCCAACAAGCACAGACCTAGTGATCTCTGTCTCTGTGTACTGCAATCACTTTGATTGCATCGGATCGGCTATCGTTTACGCCCGTGTGGTCAGAGTCTGAGGAATGTCTGGCCACCGTTTTTCTTTTGCGACAATGGTGTACAGGGTAAGGTCACCCTCGTAAAGCAACTCGATCAAGCATCACGCTTTCTCTGTGGGTTCTGGTGACTTTATTGCGTGGGATTAGACTACCTGAGTGCAGTAAACTCGCTGAAGGCAGATTACCGCTGTCCGGATCGTTTGACGACCCGTCACAATGCTTCGAGTCGGCTATTGCACGCAAAAAAACATCACCTTCAAAGCAGAGATCGTCTGTCTCGTTGTGCGCTGCTGCGCGACCCTGTTTAATTGTGTGCAACGTGAAAGAAGCTGCGACGGTGAGCAGTCGCACTCCGTTCTGCGGTCATGGTAAATCCTTTTTTTTTAGGCACCGCCTTAGCCGGTATACTCAGCGAAGCGCCATAAAGAGAGAGCAATGTACAGATAATTTTAGCCAAAGCACTTTGAAGTGACACTGTCTGAAACCCCTTCTTGATAGTGGAAAGAAATTGAAGCTCCAACGCTTGACTGAATTGATGAGAATATATTCAATTTCTTAGCCATTCAATAGACATCAAGACGTATCATCTGAGTATCATGTCTCCTGGATAAAAGTTTTCACATTCTGCCCGATTCATGGATGAAGGTGCCAAAGTATTTCCAGTTATTTGCTGCTAAGCTCTGCTTCCCGTTAACTGGCTGCATTTGCTAGCACAGTTGAAACTCGATTTAATGCAGTGATGGGGTGCGAGAATCCTTTCTTTAAACTGGGAACTTCGCGAAATACAGCGAAAAAATGTTCTTTCAAAATATAAAATTTTAACGAAATGTCGCCCTTCAGTTCTCGCGGCATACGCGCCTGCGCGTGTGAAAAGAGGAGATAACGAAACGGGCATGCATGGTATAGGTGGCCACGTCAAGCTACGACAAGCTGCCGATATTTAAAGACAGCGAGAAGAAAAGAAGTTAACGTGCAAGCGGGCAGAGAAGAAAGCTCTAAAAAGACAAACACTGTCATCTGTCGCATAAGGAACAACATAAGCAACCACTGTGTTTTTATGAGAGTATGAGCAAAGACAACAAATCAATACCGTCCTGCGATATATAATATGTAAAAGTGCTACCAACTGTGGTGTGCAGCCTTGTCAAAATAAAGTCATTGTCATAATTAGTGTGGCTAGAAGTTTTAACGCAATGTCTATGCAGTACACGTCTGTAGAAAGTTTTGTAGATGTTGTGAAGAAATAACTCCCTTTTCGCTCGTTTTTCTGGAGAAAAACTTCAATATTTCAAGTTCAATGAGATGAAAGCATTGTTAATTTGGGTTAATGACAACAACAAACCCTATCGTACCTTCCACTGAATAGAAATTTTCTTGTTGGCTGGAGAAGTCCGTAAATTCTAGTTTCGCTGGATTGAATTTTAGCTGTAATATATCCAACACCATATTGTGCTGATGTATTATTTATGGCGAATAATACAACATTAAGTGATTTTTTCAAGTAAACCTATGAAGGATTCAATATCAAGTGTAAAGTGAAGCTTACCGCCTGGCCACACCACCTCCGTGGGCAGTTTCGGACTACTTGTCCTGTTGCCTAACTCAACCGATAACAGCTACCATCAGACACCTGCCGTGGGCAAGCCCTAACCTAAACCACATACTACCTACAGATGGTAGAAGGAGTGGTCAGGGCTTTATATTAACGAATCCGGTGGCCCCTGTCGAACGGGCCCCTGGAGCCCTAGTATCCCTCGGGCCCTAGTGGCGTCCTTGCCCCCTCGGGCGCACCAAAGCTGTTCCTCTGTATCAATGCTGAGCAGCATGGTCTCTCACTGCTCATCATATGCGATTGCACGACACTGTCCGACCACCTTTGGGCAGGTCCCCAAAATTGGGTTAGGTTTGCCTTCTCGCATAATTTTTATCTCCTGGAATATTGACCCGAGTACCAGTGGCTATAGTCCACTGAGTTCGGGTGACATGCCACCGCTTCCGGCTCGTAAAGTGTATGGGGCACCAGTGGAAAGGCACCTTTATTATCTATAATGGTAAGTCATTTCATCTTGGGCAACCATGCGAGCTCACCAAGTCTGGTGGGGGTGTCTTTGTGGCCCGGCGTGTAAGCCCTCGAGACGCGGTGAGAGTGAACTAGCTCCCCGGGAGACTACCGGGCTGCAATTCTTGGTTATATGAGCCCAAAAATACAGTACTGTTGGCATACTTCCCGCTAACAAACCTTCACTGATAAGTGTAATGATTTATACTGTTATGCGAACTTTCGAATGAAAGATGTATCGAAAGTGCAGAGGATCAAATACAGGTTGGAATAGTTCATGCAATGCTACCGCAGTTATGCGTGTTCAATGTCAGTAAAACAGTGTTTTTGGTGATTTATACATAATCGAAACGAAGAGTTTATCAAAAAAGAGAATGTCATTGCTTTGAATAGTCGGAACAGTCGTTTACAAACCAAACTTGAAAACCCACAACAAACCAAAAAAGCACAAAAAATTACAAGTACACCCCAAGAAGTGTCACAGCTTTCGGTTCAGTAGTGCTTAGTTTATGATCAAATATGCAAAATAAGGTTCTATTAAAAATAATTGCGCATTCGCGCCTTCACTCCATCCACCACGAAAGTTCTATTGGGGATCAGCAACTCCAGGATCGGCAACCTCTGCTCAAACAGGCGCATGAGCTTGTGGTGCTAAACAGATTTTTTTTTTTCGCGGCCGTTTGCAGATGCAAATTACCCGGCACTTTCAGCCATGTGATGCACGCACTGCATGCCTCGCAATAAACAAATGCATCATATGTGTTCCTGAAGGAACATATCGTCAGGGGGAAGTCAGCTTTGACGTTTCCTTTTTTTATGGCTCTTTTCTCTGAACATTCCGGGCATCGCGGTTGAGAATTACGAGAAGTTTCGACACCTTTACTGGATTTCTATTCAATGGGCATTCAATGATAAACAAAACATCAATGGAAATAACAACGCCGTTTTGACTTATCATCAGAACTATTTTATCACCATATCTTATGCGGTAGTAACATCACTGTGCTCCGCTACTTATTGATATTGATATTCCAAACAGCGTGTATTCCTTTGACGAAAACATTCGATAATATACCTACCGACCTAGGTTCACGAGTTGAACTCGTGCTGTTCCGTTAAGCGCTACGTTAAGCCTATGATATAAGTGTGCGACTTCCGTCCTGCAAATCATCTCTTAAGACCATGTACTTAGTTTCATTTCAGGACAGACACATCTCACTGATTCCCTAAAATGTGAGTGTACTGTTCAAACAAATCTGCGCAATACTTACCCTGATTTTCTAATGTAAGCCTATTTCGACTTTCTAATACATTATATGTTCGGATTCCTCTCTGTGTCACCTTATAATTTTTCTCATCTGCCCCTGAGATGACCGGCAGATCCATGAGCTGGGTTATCTTTTACTGCTTCATAGTACTGTCTTTCTGTACTATTCAGTTGCCTGCAGACGTCTACTGTCACTGCTCCGTTCCAGAGGTATATCAACAATTATCACCATCAGCCTAAACATTATACCAGGTTTTTGTGAATAAGGAAGTTTACACCAGGCATCTAAAAAACGTGCGAAATTTTTTGTTTTCCTATATTTTTTATACTGTGTGATATCAATTCACGTTCAATAACACCAGATATATAGTCCGAATTTCAGGAGGCCTCCACCACGTCTCTTCTCATACTCACATCGTTCTTTAGGGACTTAAAACCACACATTTCATTATTATTATTATTATTATTATTATTATTATTATTATTATTATTATTATTATTATTATTATTATTACCTCTTGCTGCACGCCCTTTTTATAGCTACGATTCACAACACAAGAGCCCCCCGAAACCCCTTTTTGTTATTTTTTATTACCGTAACTTTCCCAGAACACCTGCTCTGGTCAATACGTGGCGCAGTATTTTATACCCGATCAACTCCGCACAACTTACACAGCCTTTTCGCAGTCTTCAGGTAGTACTCTTCAGCACATTTCAACCCACAATACAGATAACATAAATGAACAATAAATGCAAGCGCTATGCTCAGCAACTTCACGAATACCTTCAGGAGTCTCCTACCTGGCCAAACAAAATTGAAAGAAAGAGAGATGTGTGTTCATATCCTGCAATATGCAGCGACTTTCCGCGCTGTCACCGACAAATGTTACTACCGTGACAGTTCTTTTTCAGGCACTTCTTTCTTGTTTTATATAGCACGCTTCAGCATACTGTGTCAGCATTTTTATATTATTCGCGAGATACATAATAACGGCCCTCTTTTTTATTTTGTTATGGTAGAGTAGGCAGAGAACGTTTCTTTTTTCTTTTTTGCCCGTGTCTTTCTTTTTGTGTGCCGCTAAAACACACTGCTCTTCTAAGCACTACAACAGAGCAAAACTTTCTTGGTGATCGTTCGTTTAGCGTTTACCTACGCATCGATATTATTTTGCTTTCTACTGAGGTATATAAACTGCAGATGCACTTTGTTCGCTTTAAGATGCTCACATGTTTGAGCACGTGCGCCTCGCAAAACTCGAGGAGGTGCGAGTTGTTTATTCAGAGAATTTTGCGCAGTCTTTATCACGTTTTTTTTCTCGCAATTTTTAACTGAAATTTCACGCAACTGAGTTTGCAGAGAGAAGCTGCATGCTCTGCGTAGCATCTTATATAAGCTGCCACTTTCTAAAAGCGCGCACAACCTATCACGAATACAAAAGCACTTTAAAGCGAGGGTGTCTGCTGAAGTCAGCTCGTTTACTCGGTATTCACTGTGGGTAACAATGGCTCTCTTGTATGGCTTCTTCTCTCTTATATGACACATTGAATAGAAAGTCGAGAGTGAGGGCATCCTGTAGCAATTCTTTGCGTAACGCCAGCGTCGACAATGACTGCCAGGGCTATCTATCTATCTATCTATCTATCTATCTATCTATCTATCTATCTATCTATCTATCTATCTATCTATCTATCTATCTATCTATCTATCTATCTGTCTATTAATCTATCTATCATATTTCTTTAACGCGTCGTTAATATTTATGGAAAACCGGCTGTTTGTTTTTCTTTTATGCTCTCAAGGTAAAATCGATGACTGCAGTGTTTTTCCTATCCGTAGGGCAGCTCACATGATTGCTTCTCCCCCCAATGTTTATTGTATATTCACTAGCTTAGCTTTTATTGATTCCAGCATTTATTGACGGCGACTGCACACGAAAATTCCGGCAGCATGCATGGCCAAATTTGAGAACAAAAAAAAAAAAACTTGCCCTGACAACCACAATTCGCTTTTACTGCTTGTTGTCTGCTTTTTAATGGCATGGGTTATGCGTGAATACACGTAAACGATCGATTATCTTCATAACTTTTTTTAGCTTCGCGTTAGAAAACACTGCACTCGCTCCATGCTTTTCAGTGTACTCTATCGCACTTTTATGGCAAGTTCAGATCATTCAGGTAGGCGGCGGTGCATAAAAAACAACATTACGGAAGCGGCAAATAAAAAACAGCATCGATTACATTCTTGCCAAAATGTGTTAGGAGTGGTATTGGTGTTATTTTTTTGTATATAGCAGATGTTTTTTTTTAAACGCGACAGCGTTAAAGAGCTCGTTTCGCCGAAATTCTGGCGTCGGCGTCATTGGTTTTGACCGGAAAATTATCAACTTATGCGTGACTAAAAAATCGAGAAAGCTTGAAATAAATTAACGCAGACGAACCACACGTCATGGGCACGCAAGGTTACATTTGCATGTCGTTCCCACGTCAGGTTTCGCATGCAAGATTTGGTCTGTCGTTTCGGAGTTCTCTGTGTTGCACCACCTGTTTCTATGGAATGGATCCTTCTATGCGAGCACATTTGGAAAGGCTGGCATGGATCAAGTATCCTTACCACGATAGATAGCGCCGCACAACTGGAACTGCTCGAAGGGATGGTGCGCACAGCAAGGATTGTGAATTCTGCCACCGGCGCAGCGCGTGAATGCCGAATAACCATCGCAAACAAAATGGAGACAGCTTAGTCTCCCATCTCCTTAGATACGAAATTAACAAAATATATAATGTGCATGGATTGCGTTCGCATGTTTGAATATTTATGTCAACCTTCATACTTCTATCCAGGCAACAGATCGCACAAATTGCACGCGTCACCTCGAATACTTCTCGCAGTGTCGCGTACTACTTTGACATACGCAGGACCATTCCTTGTTGTATACGTCTGCTTTACCATGTTGAAGCGCGCATTCATGAATTTAATATCAAGCGGCGTTCAGTCTGGTATTTCACCTCTTTCCGAGGCGCGTATAATTGCAAATCTTGGCAGATGAGCTTGTGAGCGCCCAGTAGAAATTTTCAAGCCTAGTGAACGGTCCTCTAAGGTGTTCACAGACGCAAGTAAATGAGCCTTGTGCTCTTAAATCAGTTTATTAAGAGGCAGAAAGACTCTTCTGGCCTATAGCGGTCTGGCGGTCTGACCATTTGCTCCTGTGTAGCCCTTCTAAGCATTAGAGAAGAGCATGACACACGCGAATGTTTATTCGACGGTAGACAGTTAACTACCCACGTTGGACTAGAAAAAAGAGAGACCGTATACTGCAAACACTGCTCGTAAAGAAATTGTGGGCGCCTTTGTACCATCGTAAACTGAAACAGCTCTGTTTTCTTTCCTCTCGTCTATGCAGATCCCGCATGTTTTTCTTTTAAAATTTGCCTTTTGCCAATGTTTATTGTGCCTATATTTACGCTTTTGAGAGCCTAACAGTGTTTTGCCCGCCTATTTTCGGCGCCTAACTTGAAACCGGCTTTTTTTTTCTTGACTCTAAATCGGGATGCTGGTGGTAATAGTAGGGATAATAATATTGTTGTTGGGGTTAACCGTGGTTAATTCAGCAACCATGTTCAGCAATACGAAATTGTTCCTTTCAAATCCAACAATTCATTCACGTGGTTCTTCTGGTGTGTATCAACTTGGTATACTGCGCCTGACAGTCATATACTATGAACACACGTGAGGAGAAATAATGGTCTTGACGTCATTCTAAGCCCTCATGGGAAGTGCGAAGCAGCTGCAACATTAATCCTTACCAACACTGCATAGGATGGTGTTCCCAATGTTCACATGCGCCTATCATCGCGCATGCAATTTTTATGCTTGTTTAGGGTTTTTGTTTTTTTAATTGAATTCGATATTAAGCTCTATGATGTATGTCGCGTGGCAAAAACCAATAAGACAGTTTTCTTCACTTGTTAAGAGGAGATGCGAGTCGATAAACTCAAGTTTTTTTTTTTTCAAAATCACATAATCCTAATTTTTATTTGCTTTCACAAAGTTAGTTTCTCTACTTTCTCGGCAAAAAATGAACACTGTGATTAGAGTGAAAGTAAGCTGAAAATGATTTTAACGAACACAAGGTGGCTACTGAAAACTAAAATGAGATCACTGTCCAGAGTCCCCTGTAATTTGTCACGCGGCTTCTTGACATTGCATTTCCTATGAAAAGTACACTAAGTCCACTTGCTCAAAATAGGCATGGTTGCCAACCTCTTATAATGGAAGAAATGATCTTAGAAAACATATCTTTTTCGCATAGATGAGCTTTCACTTATATCTCTGAAATGCGTTTTTCTCAAGATCAATTTTCGGTCAACTTTATCAGTTTAGACATCACGTTCTTGATACATCACACAGCTTGATCGGGATGAAACTTCGCCCACACATTTCTAAACATGTGAAGCGTGGAACTGTCTTCTTTAAAACTTGATTTCGCTTGCATAATTTTTTTCGAAACAAAAGTAAGCAATTAGTATGGAATGAGGATTCTAAGAATTTTTCCATTAAAATATTTGTTGTCCATTAGATTACCTTATAACCACTATCTCGATACTTATTGGCGTGGTTCAGTTAAAGTGTAGCAATGTGAAAGGTTCATGGTTCTGGACAAAAAATGTGTAGTGGCATAAAAAGTTCATTTGAAATGAACCATTCTTTACACATTGTAATTGCACAAAACAAAAGCTGCAACTTATTATAAAACGAACTACATATTTGAAATCTGCATAAAAGTCTCTATATACAGTGAAAGTTTCATTCGCTTAGGCTATGTATTACCGCAACGTGTAGGGGCGAAGCTCCTCACGTTGTGGGTCGTTCGCTCCTCTGTAGTAGTAAGTGTCCACTTCTAGTTCATGAGTTGCTCAATAGAAGCGTTACTTGTATGTGCCCTTGGGAATACTAGATGACGTCAGTTGTTTTCCCAGCATATCCATGGAGTGAATGATGATGTGTGGGTGTGTGCTGCCATCATTCCACCCATGGCTTTGTCCATCCGTTTGTACGCACGGGCAGACGGACGGATGCATATACGAACTCACGGGCGGATGGTCAGATGGAAGGACGGACAGACGGAAGCACAGACGAAAGCACAGATGAACTCACGGACAGACATACGCACTCATGGATAGACGATCGGAAGCACGGACAGACGCACGGAGGGATAGACAGACGAACGGATGGACAGACGAACAGACGATATAGTCACTGCTCTTGCAAACAAGATTGAAATTTCCTCCAGGCCCCGACGCGGTGGTCTAGTGGCTAAGGTACTCGGCTGCTGACCCGCAGGTTGCGGGATCAAATCCCGGCTGCGGCGGCTGCATTTCCGATGGAGGCGGAAATGTTGTAGGCCCGTGTGCTCAGATTTGGGTGCACGTTAAAGAACCCCAGGTGGTCGAAATTTCCGGAGCCCTTCACTACGGCGTCTCTCATAATCATATGCTGGTTTTGGGACGTTAAACCCCTCATATCTATCACATTTCCTCCAGTCTATCATTTTATAGCTGTTCTGGGTGTTGAGAGATAATAAGCCATCAATTTTTACATATGTGGGGATGCGGTCACTTCCGTGTGTTTCATTGTCTGGGAAACACCCAGCTCACCTGACGAGGCTTCATGATACTAACGCCAAATCAAGACAGATGCTTTGCGTTCAACACCGGAGAAACGTTCGACTGCATGCCGTCATTAAGTGACAAAAATTTATTGTCGGAGGTGAAAGCCACCAAATTTCTGCCCATTGCACAGAACTTCGTATTTCCCCAGATTGTATGATTAGCGTTGAAGTCCCCGATGGCAGAGCATTTGTTGATGACAGGATGCATTGTAGTAGTTTACGGTCAAATCGACTTGATGGAGATATGTAGGCGCCCACAACCGTGACAGTAAACCTCTCTTCACCATTAGACTTATATATTACTGTGGTCGTGATAGGACACCGGCTGATGAAATGCGTGAGGTCGCAAGGAATAAACATTGAAACTTAGCTGTTTTCAGCAGTTGTAGAAGGCATAAATAGTTCATATCTAGAGAGCAAGATCGCTTTCGGTAAGTTCGGCTCGCAGAGAGCGATGATGGGGATCATATTGGTGTACATGAACCATCGAAAATCGCAATGTGTTATATCAGTTGCCGGGAACTCCACTGAAAAATCGCAGCCTTACGCGCCTCTTCCATAAACGACAGTGGCTGGTTAGTCAGTTGACCGATTCCTTCACGCGTTCGCAGCAGCCGTATGGACGCAGCCTGCTAGCCATTGGCGGCGTCCGTTCGGCTGCAGCGGCTGCGCAACTTAGTCTATTATCTACTCAAGCGGTGTCAGTACTGGACTCAGAGCATCCAGTACTTATAGCGCACTTCTGCCTGACGCTGTGTGCATGCTGCTTAACAACACGTGAACGACAGCAATTAAGGGTCGCCGGAGAGCTATCACCTGCCGATCTGTACTTGTCAAGTCTATGTTGTAGCAACGTTTTGCACTTCGCAAGTCAGTTGTAGCAGCTTTTAAATGCGAAGCATTTCCTAGCGAACTTTGGCGACTTTGAGCGTATCTATCTATCTATCTATCTATCTATCTATCTATCTATCTATCTATCTATCTATCTATCTATCTATCTATCTATCTATCTATCTATCTATCTATCTAGCCACCTACAACTTTTAGCTCTGCTGGCCGTTTGAATAGTGGTATCAATACCAAACTTGGTATGGCATGGCATGACTATATGGCGAGCATATTTGACTAGTCATATCAGGAAAATCATGACATGTATTTCATGAATGACATGATTTACATTTCATGGTCTTGCTGCTTTTGCGGTGGTTTCGTTCACACGACATGTTGCAAAACTGGTATGGTATGACATCATTACATGACGAACAAAAACGACGGACCCTAACATGTATATCATGACATGTGTGTCATGTCACAACATGACTACATGCCACGCTCATGATGCGCTTACGGCCGTTTTGCTAGCGTCACATATACAAAATTTAGTATTACGTGATGCGACTGGACGACATATGTAAATGACACATCCAAACATTATAATCACGACATGCGCGTCTTGTAACAACATGATTACATGTCACACTCATGATGCGCTCGCGCCCGTTTCGCTAGCTTCACATATGCCAAATTTGGTATTACGTGACGTCGATGAATCACGAAGGTATGTGATTGGTGAAAACATGATAATGATGAGATTCAAGCGAGAACATGTCTACATGCCACAGTTAAGCCACCAATACACTTCGACGGGACCAAGCGCCCTTGCGCGCCGGCGTTCGTTTCGTCGCGTCTCGCCGGCGTTGCCATGCCAGGCGCCGGTCCTGCTATATACTCTCAAGTGCGCACTGCGTTGCTTTGACGCATGCGCGTTTCAGCACGTCCGGCGTCCCTCCGTCTCGAAAATAGGCAGGCGCAATGCTATCTGGATAATGCATTGGCGCCAAATGCAGCATGTCTCATTTCGCGCCGGTTGCCGTCGGGCCGCACCAACCGACGCCGGTCACGCTTCGCGTCATGGTATAGAGTGCTCGCGTTTTTCTAACGTAGCGTCGCTGTGCCCAGCGTGCGCGCGCGTCAACGTTACGTTAAAGTATATTGGGTTTTTCATGATGCACTCGAGGCCGTTTCGCTAGCTCCAAATGCACCAAATTTGGTGTTACATGATGTGAATGAATGACTAAGGTATATGACTGGTGCAAACATGATAATGATGAGACGCGTGTCATCTAGCAACTTGACAACATATTTCGCTCATAGCATGCTCGGGACCGTTTCGATAGCTTCACATATATTAAATTTGGCATTGATAAGCCCGGGGAAGGGTTGAGGCTGCCACCCAAGATCCGGCGAAGAACGACTCTTGCGACGCGTCTCACGAACAAGTAGAAGATGTGTCTAATTTACATATTTGCAAGAGAAGTACATTGCAACGAGAGCGTACAGACGCGCCTTTCCATCACAAGGGCCCAGAGCGCACTCGAGACGAGCGGGCCAGCGAAGTCCAGAGAGAGAGAGAGCTCCGACCGCACACGCGACGCGCTTTTAGATGCGGAGCATCTAATACTCGAGGCTTGTAGTGCGGCGCCGTCCGCAAGCTTCCTCCTCCTTCTTCCACCATCTGTGCATCTCTTCCTCCTCTACACACCGCGCGCGCTTCACTCCTCCACCATCTGTGCACCCTTCCTCCTCTACACACCGCATTCGCTAGCTGTATAATGTAGCGCGCATGCGCCGTCACGCTTCGAGAACATCGGCAGCTGACGCGCGCGCATGCGCCGTTGCGCTTCTCCCCCTTCTCGAACATTCGACTGCTGACAGTGCATGCGCCGTCACGCTGTATATATACTCAAGGTCGGCGCTCGCTCGCTCAGTTGCCGCTCGTCGGTTGGTTTGTACGGCACGTCGACGTCCAAGGTCGCGGTGAAATGAATTCCAACGAATCCACAAACACAATGATCGACGTCCCTTCGACCAGCGCCGCCCTTTCGCATACGTGTGTACGTGTTCACTCATTTAACACCCCCTCCTACAACCACGTTAACCAATTTAGCCATCGACCCAAGTAAGTCGCAATTTAACACCCCATTTCACAACCACGTTAACCAATTTAGCCATCGACCCAAGTAAGTCGCACTTTAACACCCCGTTAACCAATTCTATGCTCCGCATCCTCCTCAGTGTTCCCCCGAGGGAAGCTGCGGGCAATTTTTTTATATCCCTCGTCCGTGCACGTGCATCTTCTCAGACGCAGGCTGTGTGTCCCAGCGACGCTGATGTGCGTTTCCCGCGGCACACACAGACGCCTCCCACGTTCCTGCAGGACGTGGACAGCGTTTCACCGCCACGCCGTTGAGCGTCCCCCGCAAGCCACCTCACCGCTGTGCCGGTCATAACAACATCACGAGACGTGGATAGATGACGAAGGTAAACAACACATCCAAACATGATAATCATGCCATGGAAGTCGTTCACGGCATAATTTATTTCCACCTCGTAACGTTGTAGTGATTTGAAAATGGCATATCAACCTCCTTCATTCGTGCTTCGCATATCATCGATTCCCAATGTACGTGGGATCTGCCAATTTTTTTTCGTGATATAGCCGACCTGCAGGGGATCTTCCATAAGTCGTCTACGTGCCAGTGGCTCATATCCTCGGTTTATCGTGTTACGGTTGTGCTGTCTGACACTGCCGTAGTCTCACAACACTACCAGGAGTTCATTGGTTGCACGACAAGAGGGGGAGGGTAAGAAGATCTTTGTTGGCCTACACTCCACTGTTGTATTATTGAAGAGGTGGCCTTCCTCAGCTCTGTTTTCGGTGGAGGCTGAGTTGCATGGGAGATAGCACAGGGAATCGGACGCGAAGCAGCTATGAGCTTGGCACTTTACTCCACCCACGGCTGCTGCTTGAAGCCTTCATACTGGTGCTACGCCGCTGCACCTTCCCGAAGACGGGCTATTGCCATGAACAAAATCTTCTGATCTATCTACGCCACGCACATGTCTAGCGCGTTGATTGTTGCCACCCAGCTGTCGAAGTCGTTCCGAAACCCGTCAAATTCCAGCAGTTTGGAGATAGACAATGATCATGGGGTGGTATGGGACAATGCCAAGATCGCTGAGACAAAAAAAGAACAGCCAAGCTGGTCCTAGAGCTGCAGGAGGGCGCCCCTCAGCTCTTTGGGTTGATCAGATGAGAAGCCTCAAAGTCTTGTGGGGCGGCTACATCCAATATGGCGTTGATTGCGCTCAGTATCGGCAGGATTGCTTATAAAAGCGTGGAGCTCGCTCTCACAGTGTTTAGCATGATGTGGAGTCGCGCCATAGTACGCCGCGGGCTCACGGCGCTATCCTATCGCGAGTGAAGCCTGAAGATGCAGGGACCATGGTCTCCGAGTCTGCAGAAATTCCCGCACTCACTCTGTCGAGATCCACGAGCAAGAAAGCCTGGACAGCGTTCCATGGCGTCTCGTATGCTGGCAGACTAGTTCGATTAGATTTCAAGCCATGGAAGCGTCAACTACATTCCCGAAAGACAGAATCTCTTGCGTGTTTTTGCCATGAAGTTGTAGCATGGTGTTCGCTGAGTTATGCCCTGCTACAGCAGGGGAGGGATGTGCGCCGTCTCCTGGTGGTTTGATGGCAGCTGAAGCAACGGTCTTGTTGATGACTCCATCGCCGAGGAAGCGTGACCAGCATTCCTGAATGGAGAACCTGTGCTGCCGATGACCTGGGAGGACACCTACTGGTGGCTTTAGCCATACGGTTCAGTTGTCGGGCTGTGCCACTATAAGAAACAAAGGACAAAGACAGCACCCCATTAGGGGCCAGCTTTTGCACTCTACACTTCGTCTTCCTCTGCCCTTTCGCTAGCTCTACGCGCGCTACAACAACGATGCCACTTTTAATTAACACACACACACACACGCACACACACACACACACACACACGCACACAGGCACACACGCACACACGCACACACGAACACACACACGCACACACACAATGAGAGAGAGAGAACGGACAAAATTCAGCGATTGTCCTAATTTTATTACCAATGGATTCCACTGATCTAAACCGTATGCAATAAAATCAAGACGACCACTAAACTGTGTCTCCTCTCTTCCGAGGTATGTTTGGCGTATTGGAAAAGATTCTTTGGTATTATATATATATGTATGTATGTATATATATGTAGAGAGAGAGAGAGAGAGAGAGAGGTCTAACAGACAATAATACCAAAAAAAAATACAGAGGAAGTTGGAAGTTATTGGGTTATTAGACCGAATTGTAATGTAAATGTGTAAAAATAAAGTGGTTCCTGGCCGGGGCAAGTTATATTTTCACCCACTTTTCTTTCTTCACAATTACAATAGATATAGGTCTGATAATTTCTTCTATTCTTTCTTTGGCATTATTGTTTGTTAGATCTCATTATTATTTTGTCAAATACGGCAAAATGAGCTCTTGATGATGATATGTGGGGTTTAACGTCCCAAAACCACCATATGATTATGAGAGACGCCGTAGTGGAGGGCTCCGGAAATTTCGACCACCTGGGGTTCTTTAACGTGCACCCAAATCTGAGCACACGTGCCTACAACAATTCCGCTTCCATCGGAAATGCAGCAGCCGCAGCTGGGATTTGAACCCACGACCTGCGGCAAAATGAGCTCTTAAATATACACTTATTTTCATATACATATATATATATATATATATATATATATATATATATATATATATTATTTTTTCATTTACTTTTCTTTCTTCTGATTTACATTCCATTGGTTCTAATAACTTCCCGTGTACATTCCTTGGCATTTCTATCTGTTAGAACTCATTGATATTGTGTTAAACCACGGAAAAACGAGCCCTTATGTATACACTTCTTTCCCTTATATATATATATATATATATACTGAGAGAGAAAGAGAGAGAGAGAGAGAGAGAGAGAGAACCCAGGTGCGCTGAATTCCCAGTATTCCATCTCTGAGCTACGCCGGTGCTTGTGACTTGTTGGCTAACTTACCTAAGGCAGGCTTGATGTCGGGAACGCGATCACGGCAATACGACTTATACAACCAGTCGTCGCACAATGCGAACAGCATGATGAATGGGCCATCCGATGCTCCAACCCACTACAAAAACATCTTCTGTTCCTGCATTTACTGTGGCGCATACCCACTTCAGCCATAATTCTTCATTGTCGTCAGCTACTTCACGAACGATTGGCACAAAATTTTTTGCAAGTGTTTAGCGTATACCATGCTTTTCAGAAAAATGACAAAAAATAGCCCAGCGAATACCGGCCTACTACCCGAAAATTTTATTTTTTATTCCTTAGTGGCTATCAAGCAGGTGTGCTTTCCGTAGTTACCCATTGAGTGTTTTAAAAAGGCTCTGAAAGGTCGCTCTTCTAGCTTTCGCTGTCACTGTGCTGCGCCTTCCGCGCAAGCCTGGCGTTTTTTTTTAATGTGTGTACATTGACATTCATATCTCACCATGCATGCAGTTCTACTTGCTCAGTGTGGGTTGTCACCACGTTTGCGTGGTGAAAGCAAAATACAAGCACACACTGCCAAAAAGCTGACGTCCTCAGAGTAGTTCACACGCATATAAGAATAAATGATGGCAGAGCTCATAGCTTATTGTGATTGAAACAAGTGCGAATTAACTAAACATAGCTGTGAAGGCAACATAGAAAGCGTGCGTATAGTTAGGCAAGATAACCGTTGCATATTCACCATCAATGCGTCGAATACGAAGGAAGGGAAAGCATTATTGATTATGCAGCCATTATGCTAATGGGCAGATATCATAAGTGCCTCTGTGTGTAGCAGTAGCCCTTCCTGCGCTCCCACACACGTCCTTGTCAAGCCACCCCAGTCATGTCCACTCTCACTCATCATGGCTGTTTACGCGCCTGTCTTCGTCCTGAGCCACCATTCGCGTGCGTATACTCTCTCATTGTTGGGAGTCCCTTAATATTTGCGGGCGTGGCATCGTTCGCACATATTGTTGTGCGTACCTTAGCGTGCGATTGCCGAACAAGATTAGTAATTAATAACGCGTCCATCTTTTGTGGCATTGCGTAGAGAGGTGCTTTCGATTTCTCGAGTTGTCAACTTTTGTGCTTCGTTATATAGTCGTATTCATGCAGTTATCGCACTAAATGTGCTGAGTTAAAATTCACTGTTTTACCACGGGGCCCTTAACACCTTTGTTGGAATAAAATATTGGCGCGAATCTACATGTTACACTGTAAGTGTCGTCGAAAGACGATAGTCTTGCGTCTGGAAGGAGTGAACAAAACGTTGATTTGATGTTCTGCGCAAGACAATCGGTGAATGGTATTCTGAAGGCACTGCGTTGCCTCGAGTGTGTAACGGAGGCGAACAAGCGCGTCTAGGCACGTTAAACACGAGCGCCATCTGGCAGGTATCTACGAAAACGAAGGCATGCGCGACCGCGGAGAAAGATGCCCGCCAGTCACGGTGGTGATAAGGTGTAGAATGGAAAGCGACGGGCAGGTGCGACGCCGACTAAATTTCAAGGCCGGAAGGCTGCCGCAGTGACGTCAGAGGTTGGGGGCCCCGTTGCCCAACTGAGCATGCTCAGTAAGACTTTTCTTTCCACATCTTTTATTCGGCCCAATCAAGCCGCAGCAGCTGCGAGAGCGGGAGCGTTGGTTCTCCTAAAACGTGAACGAAACACAGGCTATCCGCCGCGTTCGAGGCGTAACTGGGCCCCCACCCTCTGACGTCACTGCGGCAGCCTTTCGGCCTTGAAATTTAGTCGGCGTTGGCAGGTGCCACTACCGTGCCCTCGTAGCAAAGCGTTGGAAACACTTTCTTGGGAATCGCGTTGCACTGTCAGCGCGGCGCGTTAAACGCCACAGTCCTTAGAGTGTTTTGTGTTTGTCCTCTTCTAGTATAAAGGCAGACATACAAAACATAGACATGTTGCTATGGCACTTCAGATATGCGCAATATTTGCTTTTTTAATTGACAATAGCACAACTATGAACGCTAAACCTTGAGCAATATTGGTGGGCACTGCGAATGGGGTTGGCCGTTTGGTCCCGTTTGAGGTATCGTTAGGGCGGACAAACAGACAAATCTGCAGACACACAGACAGACAGACAGACAGACAGACAGACAGACAGACAGACAGACAGACAGACAGACAGACAGACAGACAGACAGACAACAGACAGACCAAAATGTTTCCGTCGAATGTCTCCAAGAAACACTATCGTCTTTAAAAATAACACGACAAACTTACATAGGTGAGAGGTGTGGAACATTCCCTGCCTTGCGGTCTATGAGTCTTCTGTGGAGACTATCGATCGAGTGCATTGAGCACCCAGAAATTACATGGCTACGGATGTTAAGCTAGAAAATCTACCAGTGTGCAGTGTTAACGGGTGATATTCACTTTCTTTTTGCTTCGATGATAAATACTGTTTCGTAATTGTACATCACGTGCGGGGGCAGAGAAACCTGAAAAAAAATGTTGATCATGATGCTAGTTTCAATAGATGTGCATTTTCTCAGTGAACGCCGTTCCTGTTTAAAAGATTTTGAGGGAGTTTGTGGCTGTGTAATATGAATTGAGCAAGAAAAATGTTCATACAGTGGCATCAACTATCATTTTTGTCGTCAAATCGTGCATTTGCTTACGTAGTGCGATATGAATGGTGAACTTCTTTCATTGCAACTTAACGATGGTTTTTCTAATTTGCAGTTTATTGTGCTTGATTGATCCTTCTACGCTAATATTGACGTTAAATTAGTTTCAGTTTGTATACTGATGTATAAATACGTATATCTTTACGTAAATGTACAAAAAAAGGTCACAAAGCAATAGGGGGAATACTAAATAAGGCGTAGATAGCCTTATCGGATGGCAGGACACACAAACAAGCTACGCTGAGAGTTCTGACGAAGATGCAATTCACAGACGCACCCTTCGAGGGCGGGAAAAAATATGTCCTCCTTCCAAAATCTGCTTGGTGAAAGGGTTGGGAACACCGAACAAAGCTCCATGGTCGCCGATGTTTGATTGGCTGCTTCGGTTACACTAGACATAGCGATATGAGATCACTTTCTCTTGGAACTTCGTACACACGGATAATCCACGCTTTTTCGATTTAGCGCCTCTAGTAACACCGAGTACGTCTCTCCTCGTTAATGCTGCTAGCATTTACAGGAATGAGTTGGCGCTCGATAAGGAGATTTAGCGCGACAGCTCAAAATGATATTCAGGTATAATATTCCTGTACGCCCATGATATAGATGAGTGCTGTACCAGTTGCCAAGTGTTCTGACACTCTCGATGTGCCAAAGCGATAATGAAACTATCGTTTGGCATGGAGAGGTGGATCCTGTTTTTCATTTGAGGGAGGTGTTATTTTAGCTTGCCGTATTGTTACGGTGTGCCCACCTGTGATGATAGAGGAAACATTTCGAAAAAATACTTTCAGTGTTTTTACACCATTCGTAAATGATATCATTTTCTTGTGCTATGCAAAGACTCACTGTGTGCTTTTAATTGATTAGTGCATGACAACATTTTACCTTCAAACATTTTGTCTTTTTTTTTTCTACGGAAAGGCATTCCTGGAACTCATTCCTTTATAGAAAAGTGGAGGAACGACATTCTTCCAATAACGATCAGTGTAAAGGTAACGTAGCTCATTACTTTTTCCAAAAAATGGCTCAAAGACCATTTGTTTCTTATTTTATGTAGTTCAGGAGCATTGAACAGTCTAACGTACGAAACATATCCCACACTGACGATTTGCGATCGCGTGAAGCATGAAGAAGGACGATTTGTTTTTTTGACAAAGCCGCATTTTTTAGGGATTTTCATGACCAAAGTCTTTTTCGGGATTTACTTCGACGCAGATATTTTAATGTGATAGCGTTAATGAGCTCGCTTTGCGAAAATTCCGGCGTCAGCGTCGGTGTCATTAGGGAGTTTTAGATTAGCACACCGCGAGCCCTTGCGGTGCAGTCGCTGCTACTGCGCATGCGTCGTAACGTGAGCAGGCGTTCGCGCTCGTGGACCGCACGCAGAAAATTCGAAATTGCGTGCGGCGATCGCAGCCTGCGTGTGGCCCGCAAGCGCTGGTTTCGAGGCTACGGTGTCGCTGCAATCGTGTGTTGCGGTGTAGCAGGCCAAACGCAATTCTAGATCTCATATGGCGCCCGCTACGCCCGCAACACCTGCAGCGCTTTCAAGCGGTATTCTAAAGCTCCCTATTGATTGTGAGGGAAAAAGCATCTCTGCGTCACTGAAAAATTAAGATCCAAATAAAATAAGAAAAATTGTGGGTCTGGGTGGGGATCGAACTGAGGTCCCTCACGTGGCAAGCGCTTAATATACTACTTCCTCTCCTAACACCCTCCGCTCAGAAATGCAGTGAAAGCAACTTCAATGCTTTACAAACACGCGCGTCTTGTATACATGTTTCACTGTCCATCGTATATTGCCGTAATAATGCGTGGTACAAGGGTACATTGACATTGGACGTCACAAAAAAGGACTCATAATAGCTTCATAGTTTAAAGCTAGTCACCCACTACAAAAAGCACACACGCTACTCACCCTTTAGGTGACGTAGTGGGTGCATAAAAAGTTTAAAAATGATTCCATGCACCAAGTGTTTCAAGTACGCACTAGGAACAAAATCCTGCTATCGCGTTTATCTTTTATTGGCTAAGCTTGAAGTTCGCCTATATTTTGGGTTGGCTGTCTCTTTATAAAAAGTTTTTTGACGTAGTACGTAAGATACCATTGGAAATGGTTACTGCAAAACAAAGACAGCATGAACGCACACAACCAGTAAGCACAATGCACAAAGAACATTATCGTATGAAATGTCCAAGGCCTCGGGATGTTCGAAGTGCGTGGTACTACGGACACACAAACCTATTATAATTTGTGCAAGTGATTTACATATGCGATATACATGCCGACAATACAATCTATATCCATAGCTTGATGATATGATGGAGGCAATTCACATAATTACAATGTTATGACATGAAATTTTTATATACAACACCTACGGATACGCGCATACACATACAGGAAGAAGTAAATACACGCATAGTGTATACATTCGAGAACCCCTGCCTGGTGAACTGCCTACAGGAACTGCAGCGCAGGTAAAAGACAAGCCGCACGCGTCCGCTGACCAACGACAGAAAACGACGTGACCACTGCCGTAAAAGAACTGCATTTCGCCTAAGAAGAACAATGCCTCTGAGAACAAACACAAAAGATCTTTCTGTGCGAGGGTGCTTTTAGGGGCGAAGCTCCTTATGGCGTGGCTTGTGCGTCCCTCGTAGTACGTAACCACCAGTGGCAAATACTCGAAATAGCGGTCCTTACGATTTTGACCTCCAAGATGGTTCCGGTGAGAGATTTTTTCTTTGCGTTGTTGAACAATAAAAGGTAGTGCTCAATGCACCTGTTAATGGCTGCTAAGGGGGAATGAGAGACAGGAGCAATCGGCCGTTAGGTAACGCACACGCTGCGATCCCCATTAGCAGCTATTGGCATGTACATTAGCACGATCTGACAAGAAAGGGCTCCTACGTTATACTCGCTGGTTGTAAGCTCCTTGGTTTTAGAAAGGTTTAGCAAGCGTTGGGCCGCATAGCCATGAATACATTGAACTAGTATATACCATGAACTCGAGGTGGTTAAAGGTGGGAAGTAAACCCGAAGCGCAAGCCGTAAGAAAGTGTGCCAGCGCCACCTCCCGTTTAGTCCTTGAAATGTCCACTGGGTGGCGGTGCTTCTATATGGAGAATATATGATGAAAAGATGCGAGATGGTGGTACTTGGAGTGCTGAATAGATGGACGAACGGACACACAGACAGATGCATGGATGGACGCATGAACGGACGCAGGCGCGGATGCATGGACGAACGCAGGCATGGACGCACGAACAGACCTTAACTTACATGTAAGTGCTCTTGCATTTCGCAAATAATAAAGAATGACTTGCGCTTGAAAGAAAACGGTTGCTTTGTTGCAATGAAGTGAGCAATATCATAACTGCACTACAGTGGCTCTTTTACAATTTACTAACGAGCTGCGGAAAATTCAGCAGCATGTGCCTTTTCAAGGTGCTTACAATAGTTATCAGAACAGAGCATCCTACAATGTTCAAACGACGTATTCAGAAGCCGTGTTTTATAGCGTGGAAGCGTAATGTGCTGAAAACTTCGCTCTACGAGAGGAGAGCTTACCGCTCTCCATATTTGAGTATTGATAATACTCTGAATCGTCGAACATTTGTTGCTATACAAAGACAGGGGTTTTGCCTATGCTAAGTTAAACTCAGGCAGCCTATCGCTGTCCTATAGTATATATAGTGCATCACACTCCAAATATCAACAATGAATGGGCAACTTAATAAGTGGTTTAGAGCTAATGTTCTTTTTCTTGAAGAAAACGGACAAGATGAACTTCCAGCCGACCGGAGGGCTCACGACATCAGGAAAGTTTTCGTCCTACTGGTTCCTACGTGTGCGGAACCACCGACTTCGCGGGGGAGCTTTGCTTTCTGTTTTATTCTATTGTCACCGTAATGAAGTTCTTGCCAAGCCATGCTAAGTCTTGGACAGTCACAACAGCAAACAAGGAGGCCGTAACGCGAAGTATATTCTGCCTAAGACAAAACTCAGTTTATACCTAACTACATGGCTGGTGAAGAAGCAAGAGTCAAAATTGCGTGAAAAAAAAAACGTCCCAGTCTAATTGTAAGAATCTTGGATGGGCCTGGTATCTCCAGCTTCGAGTCAGGTTTCGAATCAGTCTGCCTATATCCGTTACGGGCGCGATCTAAAAAAAAGTGCTTTTTTTGTTTTTTTTGTTTACGCCATTGTAATAAGAACACACAGTTTTTCTGGATTAGGGTGCCGGAACGAGATTGGGGGTGACCTGTGCTCTCTTTCTTCTTACCATCTGTATTTATCTCTACCCCCCTTCTCTTTCGGACACTTTCCACTGGCTGCTTTCGGTATCATGTGAGGCTTTCGCCGAAGTTAGGCCTTTCCGCTAGTGCCCTTCCCGAGCCCGACCACATCAGAATGGCTCTCGTTTGGTATCTATAATCTTACTTTGGACGCCTTCTCTATCACTCCTCCACTGTTTTTTACTACCTGTCTCTTTTAATGACCTTGCTGTCTTGACTGTGCGCCGTATTTCTAGTACTACGTCAATATATTGCTCATTGAGATTCGGGGGATAATAAACAGCAGCAAAAACTCCAATTATTCTTGCTCTTCATCGACGTCTTCTGAAGTACCCTAAACACAGAAGTACCGCTAAAATTTTGAGATGATTGAGAACGTGGTCGTCATTCTTCAACACTTATAATTTGCCATAGTCCCATCGTCTAGAAACAAATGTTCCGGAATTACGGGCTATTCCTTTTTTTTCTTATTTGATCGCTCAGGTAACGTTCTTCTCTGGATATTCTGCTTTTACTACACCGGGTTCTGAGGCACTTGAATGAGCTAATCGATCTCTGTCCTGCTTGAACTGCAGTACGAAAATAATGTGACATATAGCCATACGTATACTTCCCTCTGATATTCATAGCCTAGAGTACGACTTCGATCAAGTGCTGCGTTTATTTAACTCGTGCTAGTGGTGACAATATTGTCTTAATCATCGAGTTGATAAAACATATAGGTGTGCTGTTTTGTTCATTAAATGTTTCACTCATCTTCACGCTAAACAGCACTACATTTATAAATCATAAAGGTTATGCAGAAACGTGAGGTCATGCCTCACGGTTCTGCATAACGCATTATTGTGCTTCAGCTTTTTCACCCAAGCTACAATTCGCACTCGCATTTACTCGTATTCTATCAAAAATGACGTCATCTCACGTGAAGTGGCTTCCCTCGTGAGGCCTTTGAACCCTTCGCAAGGCCACGCCTCATGGTTGTGCCGCATCTTGCGTTCTGAGGCATGGAATTGGTCAAGATTCTTCAATAACTATCTTCGGGTCGCCTGTTTCCACGAAGCCCCACCTGGAGCAGAACTTGAGCGCTATTACCGAGAATTAAGGTCTGCATCCCGGGTGACCAAGTTCGTGTGGCTCAAAGTGCTCGCGACCCTTCCGCGGAAAAATTGCCCTGCCATAGCTTCGCAGAAAATTCACCTAGTAGGCATGCCAGATTTGCCTAAACACGCGGAAAAGGTGCTCAGCCTCGCCCAAAGTTGTCCGAGCATCCACAACTAGACAAGACAGAACTACTTTCCTTGGTTCATAACATCGCCTCGAGAGTTTTATGGGAGTACTTTAAGAGGTGCGTAAGCTGGTGTGGAAGTGCTTCCGGAGGAAATCAACGGCCGCATTTTCATTCACTCAGGCAAGGTTGTGTCGCTTTTACGCGAATCTGCTTTAAGGCTGCTTAAATCAGAAAGAGAAGGGGGATTTGCCATCATACCAGCATCAATTTGCAGAGACAAGGTGAGTGATGCAATTCATGCCAATTTTGGCTTAGTCGAAGGCGTACAGTCAAGCAAGGTCCAGAAGTGGTCACTGCAGTTGTGCAATGATCTGGGGCTAGAGAAATTTGCTACATCAATAGAAAAGCTGAGACTCTGACTCTGAAGTCTTTCTTCTCTGCAAAAACACACAAGGAAGCCTGCCCTTTCAGAGTCATTGTGAGCGAAGGGGGCACTTGGCAGCAGTCGCTAGGTCTCTACCTCCAGCGGTGTCTGTCGGTCTTAACCATAAATGACATGTTCCTTGTTAGAAGACCAAATGAAGTTCACTTGTTCATAGGCAACCTTGAAAACACACAAGTTAAAGCCTTCTCTGCGGATGTCAAGGATCTATATTACTCCCTGCCTCAATAATACATGTGTCAAGCTGTAAGCGAGAGCATCGAAGAACATGGCAGCGTTTGGTTTCAAAATTCGTGTGGCATCAATACGTCAGCCTTCATTGAGTTGCTACGGTTCTACCTCCATTCTACGTTAGTCGAACATGAAGGTCGTCTGTATATACAGAATGATGGTATAGTATAAACTCTTGTCTTGCCCCCGTTTTGAGTGATTTGCTTCTGGCTCTCCTGGACAGGCAGCTGTGGGACGCCCTTTCAGGCCACAGTACACTGAAGGTCTTCAGGTTCTTGCATGATTTCCTGGTGCTTTTCGGGCTTGACAGTTCAATCGATGAAGAATCACAGCAAATATTTGGCGTGTTCACGGCCATTCTTAACGCATTCACATTAACCATAGAATTCCCCAGTAACGGTCAGCGCTTGTGTCGTGTGTTCAATCTTTCTCCGTCTCATTTTTTGAGCTGTTCCCTTCAATATGCTTCCTCAATTTCTCACGCAACCGTCCCTTTTAATCTTCCCACATCGCATGCATGAAAGTTTTGCACGGCAAATTGAGAGCCTCCGGCAGTCTAGGTTCCCAGAAAGGAAGTTGGGGGGTCTTGAGTGAAAGGATCTTGCAAAAGGTGAAGTTGGAAGCGCGGGGTGTAAATCAAGTGAAACAAAAGAAAGGGGCACCTTTTGTAAGCCTTCCGTATGTACAGGGGGATTCCCATAAATTGAAAACATTTGGGGAGAGGTTCAGATTCAGTGTGCATTTTTCTGCAGCAGACAAGCTTTACGGGTTACATAGGCTAGTCACATCAATAAACGGGCTAGTCAAAGCTCTGCTTCGCATGCAAAAGGTGAAATGCCAGAGGCCCGTCTACTGTGCGATATAAGGAGATGTAAAAAACACCGGACGGTTGAAATTTGCGGAGCCTCCTGCTATGGCTTTCCTCTTATTCATGTCCTAATCTTGGGACGTTAAATCTACGATAATAACTTCGCAGTCACTTCATGGTCAAATTACATAGGTCGCGAACCTTGGAACAAAAGTGTCAAAAACCTACTGCTACTGGCATTGGCACCCGCCGAAAATTGATGCGCGACTAGGTGAGGAAGGGACAAACATCCAAAACCACAAGCTCGATACAATAATTTTTTATTAGAATAGTCGTAATCCTATTTATGTCATCGTTACATATATGTGTACAGTTATTTTACGGTTTATCCAACTTTTAACTACATGGCTGATTATGTGATTTTTCTTTCAAGGGCTTCAAATTTGGGGAGTGGGGTGGCGTATCAAAGCAATATGCTATCAGTTCTTGTGTTTGATTCGCCACATTGCCGTGTCAGCGAGCCATTGCTCATATTTGCGTGATGGTGTCGTGCCTAGAAACCTTCCGTAGTTTACTTGCTTATGTGTTGTTCACTAGCGCGACATTTCAGAGCTCAACTAGCTCTCACAAAATTTGTAAAGAGCCGCTCCTGTGACACCTGACTGCATTCGCTGGCACACGGCTTTTGGTGACGGTGATTGTGACACGCTAAGCAACGAGTCGCTGTAATCTACGGCTGACAATGCGGTATTCCCAGGCTGCTGTCTCGCTGCAGTGGTTTTCCATGATTCGGCAACGTAAGTTATTGAACTATGGCGGTATCGTGCAATTGATGTCACAGTTTATTAACCTGCAATGTTTTTGGTCTGTGTTGCAAGTGCGCTATTTGTCTAATAAAAGCAGCCTGCTTTCTCAATCTTTTCTGTTCTTTCTTTTCTCTCGCGCATGCACTTAGAGAGCCATAAGGTACAATAAAATCACGTATTCATGCCGGAATTTAAAAGGTGAACAAATGAAAAAAGATTTGATTTTCGTGCCACGTAGGTCAATTTCACAACGTCGCTGCCACTTCCGCTTGTGACGTCACATTTTATTTTTATTTTCTGTTTGCTGTTAGTTGTCCCCTTCAAACGTAGATGGCGACGATGGCACCGAGACGCCAACTAGTGGACACATGGGCTGTGAATTTTACGCTACCACTTTACATATACCTTGGTCGCTGCACAACTTATCGAGCTGGGGAAGCAAGCGTAACTAATGGCTTCGCGGTCAACACGTGCCCTAGACAAGCACCTACTGCGCATGTCTTGTTTTGTATGTGCCCTGGATAATCTCCGCCATATCCGACTATAAACGCAGACACTGTGCACGCACGTTTACGTGCTCTCAGAAGTGGGTGGCTGTTCTTTTCACTTGGCCATTTGTTAAAGCCCACCCCCGTGTCCGGCTTGGTTCAAGTAAAGCCCACTAGGCAAGCTCTTTTCTTCACCAAGGCTACTCGACACTACGGGCGAAGTTTTTCACAACTGAACTACAAAAAGTGAGTCTACTCTGTTTTCTACGGCAAACGGATTCAAGCAGCAGCCTATAGAAGTGAGGGCAGCTACTTTTCTTGTATTATTTTCGAAGAAAAGCAAGCATTGTGTATCTCCAAGTTTGAAATTGAGAATCGAAATGTAGACAACGTCATTGAAAAACTTAACGCCACTACAAACCTGCGAAAAATCTAGCATTCAACTAGTTTCGTTTTGGCTCCCGAGATCATCAACCGGGTGAAGGTTCATTGACCCTGGATTCCTCGCTCGTCAATGTGACTTCGGAAAGTAAGAACCAAAGCTGCAGCTCACTAGATTTAACTATAGAGATTCTGGAAAGAGCTCGTGGCAGAAATTTCTGAAGGGAAATTCTTGGTATCACAATACTATCGAAATTCGCCAGGACAAGAGAAAGGGCATAATAGTTTTTTCTTGCTATTTTTTGCATATGCTATAATTTCCATTAGAAAAAATAAACACATAACTAGAGGCTTCGTCACGAACGAATGCCCTAGGCAGGCCCATAGTGCGCATGTCATATTTTGCAAGTGCACTTCGTAAGCCGAGCCATGTCTGACAATTAACGCATTTTCAGGCTGGTCATCTACGGTTAGAGTTACAATAACATATGTACAAATGTTTGTAAATGTACAAAAAAGAAAGCATGTGCTCAAATAGCTAAGTAGCTTTTCCGACTTGCTGGGTGAAAGCCACGCGAAGGCAAAAAAAGAAGGCTCAAAATACACGAGTGCTGGCTTACAATAGTACAATCAAATATATAGATAAAAAAATCATGACATGACGCATGGGCATCATCTGCACAAAATTCATATCATGACGCAAAAACGACAACTCTGTCAAAGAAAGAGCAGTTGACGGTTTTGAGACACATGCGTGACATAATCTGTCAATTCACTCCACCTCAATTATCTCGCGGGTAAAATGATTTCTACTGCTCACAACTGAACACTCATTGTATATCGGGTCACATATGGAGCTAAAAGCACAAGATCTACATTGCACACCCAACAAACTACCTCTCATCTATGGTACACGCTGTAACGATGCTTCCAGAGCCTATTATTCATGCTCAAATAGGATGTGAGACTCACCATGGTGTTCTCGTGGCTAAGGTGTTCGGCTGCTAACCCGCAGGTCGGAGGATGGAATCCCAGTTGATGCAGCTGCATTTTCGATGGAGGCGAAATTGCTGTAAGCCCGTGTGCTCATATTTGGGTGCACGTTAAAAAAAACCAGGTGGTCGAAATTTCCGGAGCCCTTCACTGCGGCGTCTCTCAAAATTATCTGGCGGTTTTGCAACGTTAGTTACCACTTATCAGTCATGTCATTCAAATAGCATGCAAGTTACCCGAGCAGTGCCGTCCGTGTACGTGTGTCACTGCCACGGGTCAGAGATATGAATGCTGCTGTGAAAGTAATTAGATTATCTGGGCCTTAACGTCCCAAAACCACGATATGATTATTAGACGCTTTAGTGGAGGGCTCCGAAAATTATGGCCGTTAGGGGCTCTTTAACGTGCATCTAAATCTAAGTACACGGACATCGAGCACTTCCCCCTTCATCCAAAACACTTCCCCCTTCATCCAAAACACAACCGCCTGCCGGGAGTAAATCCCGCTACCTTCGGGTTAGTAGTGTAGCGCCATAATCAAAAGGCCACCGTAGCAGGACTGCAGTGAGAGTAGCTCGTGCATCAATTACAATTTGTGAGAGAGCATTATCTATGCACGATCTTTGGTGACGCGATAGCAGCCATCTGTCGAAGCAAGAATTGCCGAGTTGAAACGCTACGCGAACGCTATACTCCGTTTCATACATCATGTGCAACGCTGTCGAAGCTAGCGCTCTTGTTTGCGCTGTGTACTGCCGCGACTAAAAAGTAGTGCGTCGCTTGGGGTGTACGATAATCAATAAATGTTTCTCGGGAAACTTCTAAGCATACATATTTGTCATCAGGTTAAAAAACAAACGCCTGTGTTGTCGGATAAACAATCCAAATATGCGAGTTGGTAATTTATGTTTGTCGCTTTCGTATCAAGTTTTCGCTCTCCGCGCGACCCGCGCCGCCGTTTTTTTTTTTACTTGTTGTGGCAGCTTCGAAAAAATGGCGTCCAGCTCTGCGTCCTCTACCACCTCTCTTGCGCGAATTTTTTCGAAGCTTCGCACATCAAAGCTGTCAAAGCACGCCAAGCAAGTAGTGGCAAATGTGTACGCCCGTACCAGGATGCGTTTCCTGGAGAAATCTTTGCGGGAAGTGCTGAGTGTTATGAGCGAGGACACTGGAACATCTCCCCGTACCGTGGCGAAATTGAAGGCGGAGCGTCTGCGTGGGCCTTTGGTGTTACCGAAAAAACGAGCTCGCGAGGTGGATTGTGGACACCTTTCTAGCAAACCTGCCCGTGCTGCTTCATGCTGAGCTCATTCCCCAAGAAGGCTGTGTTATTATGACAAAGCAAAGAGTGCTTCCTCATCGTGTGATTTTGTGTGTTGGGTTTAACGTCGCCAAGTGACCCGGGCTAGGGAGGACACTGCACTGTACTGCTCCCTAATAATTACCTTATTTATGTTTTGTTGTGAAGTGCAAACGTTTGGAATGGTCACATGACCTTTGTAAAAACTTGGTATAAAAAAGAAAAAAAAACAAGATGTCGGAATTCACCACGACATCGGCCAGAGGGGCTCTTCTGTAAATAAAGTTTGCGTTTTTTAAACCACAAAAGGTGTCATCCGTTTGGAATATTGGTCCATCGCACGCAATGAGTATTGCCCCTGGATGTATGTATGTATGGAACAAATCTCCAATTTTTTGAACCAGTACAATTTTTGGGCACTGAATTACCCTATACCATAAAGATTTTCGCAACCGAGAAAAACAGGCCATATCCAGGTTTTTATAAAAAAAAACGATTGACGCATAAATTAAAATTTAGAGTTTCTGCCGAATAACAGCCTTAGCTGAAACTCTCTTTTGAACGATAAAAAAAGGAACTCTTACTTGCGGGAAGGAGGATGGGTTGGAATTATACTGAAGAAATAAATCGCGCATAACAATTTGCTTTCTTCCCTTTTCCCTGAATAACATATCATTCGTTACTCGCACGAAGTACGTCGGGATACCGCACAGTGCAGTGGAAGGTCGATTCCGCACTGTTTTGCTAAAACTGAACAAGTTTCTCTGCCGGCGGCCCGCTATAATCAATAACCTGCTGAGTGTTTAAAAAGCGACACAGAAAAGTGGATCAATGGGGCAATGACGAAAACAAAAGTTGAAGGTGAGCACCTGTCGTTAAACCAGCCTCATTGGAGCTGCTGTGCTACCTAATCAATGAATTAACGTCATCTTACACGCAGTACTCGCTCACATCAACGAGGTAAACCGACAATGCGGTATAATCGCGACAAAATCGCCATGCTGGTCAAACCTCGGTGCCAGCTCAGCAGGTTCCGGCCCTCACAAGGGAACATGGTATGCAACAAATGAATAGATACGTGCAGTTCACTTCCGCGTGCAAGGAAGTTGAAGTTACTGAAAAAAAACAAGATTTTGAATTGAACTCGCAAAAATTATAAAAAAATGGCACCACGTGGATTCGAACCCATGCACTCCAAAACTACGGTGAACTCTCCGGAGCGACGCGTCAGACCACTCGGCTACGATACCGCGCGGAGCAACACCTCGTGTTTTCTTTACGGACTACTTGCCTAGCCTTCACAGCGTTGCACCTGATGTATGAAACGGAGAGAGAGAGAGAGAGAAAACTTTATTTGCGCCTAACGCGGAGCATTCCAAATGGTCGGGCCCCTATTCCAGGGCTCCGCTGGCCCTAGCCATCATCTCTACCCGTTGGACCAGCCAGCGCTGATCAACAATGGCCGAGCTGGACAGCAGCGCCTCCCATTGTTCCTCTGTGTTGTTCATGTTGTGGTGTTCTTCATTGTGATGCGTACACTCCCACGTGATGTGAAACAGAGTTGGTGTGGCCCCACACCACGGACATATATCTTTGTATGCTGTGGGGTAGAATACATGCAGCCTGTGTAAGTTCGTGTATGTGTTTGTTTGGATTCTGCGTAATGCCACCGATTCCATTCCTGTAAGTTTCTTATGCGGTGCTGGATACACTTTTCTATTGTCCCTGTAATACTGAAGAATTGCACCAAAGTTAGGGTCTAGGGGCGTTGGATCCTCTATTGCAGTGTGCAAGGAAGCTCGGTAATCTGTGAAGCCTCGAGCCGCCTCATCCGCAAACTGGTTCCCGGTGACGCCCTCGTGCCCCGGCGCCCAGATAATGGTTTGGGTGTATTCAATTGGGAAGTCCTTGTGAGCTTTGGTTAGAATTTGGAAGGCCTTCATACATATTCTACCTTTTTCGTAATTTCTACATGCAGCCTTCGAGTCTGTGATTATTGTCATTGGGGTTTTTCGCTCCCTGCCCTCCTTGATTACCAGCGCAATCGCTATCTCTTCCGCTTCTGTGATAGAGGCTTGGGCTATGGAGGCACAACTTGTGACATTTCCTTTTCGGTCTGTGACCACGGCCACCATGTTCTTTGCATTTACCTGATATGGTGCAGCGTCAGTAAATCTCGCCGTATTCAGATATTTTGTCTGTTTATCTATGTAAGCGGCTCTTGCTTTACGTCTTCCAGCATGTAAAACTGGGTCCATGTTCTTCGGTAGGGGGCATATTTTGTACCAGGCTCTGACTGAGCACGACAATTCCTTAGCTCTTCCACGTGCCTGTACTTGTTCGCCGAGGCCGATCCTCTGAAGAAGTTTTCTGCCGGTTGTCGTCTGTAGCAGGCGGTTAATCTGGGTGGTTACTTGTGCCTCAGCCAACTCATCAAATGTATTGTGAAGTCCGAGCGCTAATAGCTTCGCAGTTGAAGTGCTTTGTGGTAGTCGCAGAGCTGCTTTATACACCATCCTTATTATTTTGTCTGCTTTTTCTTTCTCCTCTCTATTCATGTTGTGGTAGGGTAGCGAGTATGTTAATCTGCTGATGACTAAGCTCTTTACCAAACGAAGCACGTCTTGTTCTTTCAGTCCAGCACGATTGTTCGTTATTCGAACTATCATACGAACAATTTGTTGAACTGTTCGTTTAAGCATATTCAGTGTGTGCAGACATCGTTGATTGGACTGTAACCACATCCCTAAGATCCGAACAGTTGTTTTCTCTGGTATAATATTGCCGTCTAGCTTGACCTCAAGGCGGAGGCTCGGGTCTGTCCTTTGTTTTTTACTCTTGGAGAACCGAATGAGTTCCGATTTGTCTGCTGAGCACTGAAGCCCCCTTTCTTTAGTGTAATCTTCGATCGTTTTAGCTGCCAGTTGAAGCCGCTCTTCTTTTTCCGCCAAGCTACCCTTGGTTGTCCATACAGTGATGTCATCCGCATAGAAGGAGTGTCGGATGTCGGGAATACCTTCCAGTTTTTTGGCTAGACCAATCATGGCTATGTTGAAAAGCGTAGGCGAGATCACAGCGCCTTGTGGTGTGCCTTTGCTCGGTGGGTGGAAGACATTGGATTCGTGTTCTCCTAATCTGATAACAGCGGTTCTTTTAGTAAGGAAGTTCTGTACATATTTGTACGTCCTTTGACCGCAGTTTGTCGCTGCTAGCCCATCTAATATGGCCTTATGACTTACGTTGTCAAAAGCGCCTTTTATGTCAATGGCCATGACAATGTTTTCTCCTGCTTTTGGAACATTTGTTAGTACTTCCTCCTTTAAAAGCAGAAGGATGTCCTGTGTCGAAAGGTTCGAGCGGAAACCAAACATGGTGTTTGGCAACAAGTTATTTTGTTCAAGGTGCCGTTGAAGTCTGGCATTTATTAATCTCTCAAACACTTTGCCTAAGCACGAGGTAAGAGAGATTGGCCTGAGGTTTTCTATTGCCAATTTCTTTCCTGGTTTGGGTATCATACTGATTACAGCATGCTTCCATTGTTGTGGTATAGTGCCATTCACCCAGTGTTTGTTAATGAAGTTTAGAAGCGCTGTTATGGCTTCGTCATTCATGTTGCGAATCATGGCGTTGGTGATTTGGTCCGCCCCAGGCGCTGTGTTGCGTTTCATGCTGACGATTGCCGCTCTGACCTCGGCATGCGTGAAAGGTGCATCCAGTTCTGAGTTTGGGAGCCCAGTGTATTTAGCCTGGTAAGGGGCTGTGATGGCTCGGGCGCCGAAACACTTAATATAGATGTCTTGAAGCAGGTCATCTCTTGTGCCTGGATATGTGTGCAATAATCTTTCTAGAGATTTTTGTCCTTCGCGTTTAGTTTTCAGAGGGTCAATCATGGCTCTTAGGATATTCCATGTCTTTGCTGTTCCTAGGGTTCCATTTAGTGAATCGCAAAATTGTTCCCAGTTGGCTGTCGCGAGTTGATTAGCGTACTGTTCGGCTTGCTGCGTTATTTCTTCAATTTTCGCTTTGAGTTTCTTATTTCGCTTTTGCCTTTTCCATCTTTTAGTGACGTTTCTTCTTGCTTCCCACAGGTGGAGAAGGTGAGCGTCTACTTCAGGGGTATCATCTGTTCTGGCGACAGTTTTGGTGTACATTTGCTTTTCATTTCGAATTACTTTGCACCACTCGTCCAAGTCGTCTATGGCGGTCACGTGCGCTTTTAGCGCTTTTCTATATGCGTGCCAGTCTGTAATTTTGGCTGTGCCGATGTGTTTGCGGATTCGGCCGGTGCGGATTGTGGTGCTTAGTATGTAATGATCACTGCCCAGGTTTTCAAGGGTGTTGTACCAGTCCACGCTGTAGCAGTTTTGTACTATCGTCAAGTCCGGACTTGTGTCCATGGATATGCTGTTGCCTATCCTCGTTGGTATTGCAGGGTCAGTTAACAGAGTCATTTCCAGTTTCTCTATTTGTCTTGCGATATTCTTGCCTTTGGTGTCTTGCATCTTATATCCCCAGCTTGCATGCCTAGCATTAAAATCCCCAACTATGATTAATGGATTCCCTTTCGCCAGTTTTGCTGTCTCTTGAAAGAGCTTGTCGAACGTTGCTCTCTTTTGTCTTGGGGGACTATAGATATTAAGTATGAAGGCGCTCTTTCCATGGCTTCCTTTGTAGATTATTTCTGTTATGATATGCGGGATATCCGCCTCTTCAATGGGCTGATGACATATTGCTGTAATTGAGTTATCGACTAATGTAGCAACTTTCCATTCTGCGTCCCTGGTACTATAAGTTTCGTAGCCCCGTAATTTTGGTTGTGTTCCGGCTTCCTGGACTGCTATGACAGCAGGTGGCTTTTGTTGCGACGCCACCAGCTGCAACAGTTGCCCTCTTTTCCGCCAGAAACCACGGCAGTTCCACTGCCGCACTTTTCTGACCGCTGCGTTTGATGATTAGCCATTATGCGTCTCCTGGTTCATGGCCGTCAATCCGGGCCTGTTGTAAATTTTCTCAGCTTTTTCTCTGATGTTGATGCCTGTGGCATGCTTTCGCAAGGCTTTCGTGAATTCTACGTGTTGTGCCTGGATTTTCTTGTCCAGAATCTCGAGCTTTCTATCTACATTTATCATTACTTGCTCTATAACTGTCGGTATAACTTCCTTTATTGTTTCTTTCAGCATCGACGACGTAATCATTGAGTCACCTCCTGCATTCGGTTGCGTCTGCGATTTCTGGCCACTCTGGGTGGGTATAGAGTTTTGTTGCGGGTGCTGCGTTTGTTGCTTTTTTAGTTCCCTATTTTCGCGTTCTAGGTCACCTATTCTCACCCGCATTATCTCTAACTCACGTTCTAAGCGCGTGAGTTGTGGTGTTTGGTGTGAGTGTTGGGAGGATTTTGCTGCCCAGCTCACCTGGTTCTTCTCTTCCTTTTTCTGCGCCTTCTTGCCCTTGTGCTGTTGCTTTGCTTGGGCCTGCTTGTGGCCACCATTCCTGGAGTTGGAGCAGTCTCGAGAGCCGGACCTGGATCGGGATGTAGATCGAGATCTGGATCGGGAACTGGAACGGGCCCTGCTTGGCGGTGCAGAGTCCTCGCGGTCCGTGCTGAACCAGCGTCTCTTGAGTATGCCAGTGGTTTTTGGTGTGCTGTGTTGGTGCGACAGCAGCGACCGGCCCTTTTGAGGGACGCGTTTGAGTTTCTTGGTGCACTCCGATGCCGCCGTGGGATGGCGTCCGCCGCACAGGGCACATTCCGGATCGCAAGTGTGGTCCTCAGGTGGGTCTCTTAGGCGACAGTTACTGCACGCCTTTGTCATTGGTGTGGGACAAACATCCGTCCTATGTCCCTGGCTCTTGCAGAGTTTACAGTACTGCCGTGTGGGTTGATAAGGCACGCACGGCATTTCGCCACCGTAATAATACACGAAGCGCGGCAGTATTGGTCCATCAAACGTGATCACTGCAGTTTGTGACTGTCCGAGCATGCGGGCTTGAACAATTGTCACTCCTTGAGTGCGCACTCGGAGATGGCTCAGGAGTTCAGCTTCTGGCGTTTCGCGTTCTAATCCGTGTACCACTCCTTTCAGGTATCCAGCAGGAGTGGATATGTAGGTGTTCACGGGATAGTTGGTGCCATTGAGCTCCAGTGTCTTTATCTTCAAGATCCTTTCTGCTACATCTTCGTACGGAGTGCTTGCAATAATTATGTTTGATCCGTTGCGAAGGCGAAGCAGAAATTTGTGGCTGTTACAGGCCTCCGGGTCACCGCTCGCAAGTTCTATCGCTCGCGCAACCTGGTATGCTTTCAGTTCCTTCACAACTAACCCTGGTCTGGGCCGCAGGGATGAAACGGAGTATAGGGCTCAGAGGCAAAGCTATTTTCAACTAAGACTAACCGTTCGTGGCCGTGTGAAATAAAAAGAGATGTAGTATGCACGTTGCACGCAAAGTACCTGCATTCCCCGAATTAAGGCTAACCGCACCCCCGAGCACGCAAGCGAGTAACACTTCTGCTCACAGCAACAGAGTCCCTTTCGTAAGGCAAAAGCATAATCCAAAAATATGACGCACGCACCGGTGGGCCGCCTGCCCGAACTCTGCCGGCCGCGCTTTCATAATGCCCGATGGCGGCAGTGAACTCACGGAATCATTTTATGGGGCTTAACGATCGCGATGAGAGAGACATGGCCTTCTGCTCAGATATCCGCGCAGACCATTGTTGTTATATTTGTGATGTCGTGCCCACTTGCGTGGTAGTTCACGTGCGAGTCTACTGGGGAGAACTAGACCATAATATTCTGTAATGCAGCAGTACATCTGTATTGTAATAAGCTGCGGGCACTCGAGAATCTACTTGATTTTCTGTCAGAGTGTATTCACATGCTTACGCAACATGCTTTAGAATATTTCTCGTAAAACTTTGAACACAGTGTTGAGTGCTAGCGTAACCACCTGCTAGCTAAAAACAGAGTAGTGTGCTTTATACCAGACAATACGACATAAAATATTTCTACCTTTGCAAAGGATTTCTTACACGGTCTGGCCACAAGTTTGACGTTTTGTTATGTATCATTGCAGTTATTCAGTATTCTGCCTATCAGTTGCAGACCTACGATCACCAATAACTAGTGAATCAATCTGTGGCAACTGCTTAAACTCATGATTGAACGCATCCAATGTTAATGTGAATGTTAGTAAATAATTTTTGTAATTTGAGAGAGTTATTGCGGTGAGAGCCTTACTGATGCCACAAGTGCCCTTTTTTAAATGAAAAGCATTTCTTGGCGAACTTTGGCGACTTAGAGAGCATCTATCTATATCTATCTAGCCGCCTACGACTATTAGCCTTCATGGCAGTTTCAATAATGGTATCGATACCAAACTTTGTATGGCATAACATGACAGTATGAAGAGCATATCTGACTAGTCAAAAGATGAAAATCATGGCATGTCGTGAATGTCATGATTTACATTTTGTGGTCCTGCAGCTCTTGCGGTAGTTTCGTTCGCATGGAATGTTGCAAAGATGGTATGGTATGGCTTGATTGCATGGCGAACACAAGCGAGAGACCCTAACACGAAAATGAAGGCATGCGTATCATGTAACAACATGACTACATGCCACGCTCATCATGCGCTCGCGTCTGTTTCGCTAGCTTCACTTATGCCAAACTTCGTATTACGGGACGTGAATGAATGACGAAGGTATGATACTGGTGCAAAACATAATAACATGAGATGCGTGTCATGTACCAACAAGACTGCATGCTACGCTCATGATGCGCTCACAGCCGTTTCGCTAGCTTCAAATGTACCAAAATCGGTATTACGCGATGCGAACGGATGACATAAGTAAATGACACATCCAAACATATTAATCACGACATCCGTGTCATGTAACAACATGACTACATGCCACACTGATGGTGCGCTCCCGGCCATTTCGCAAGCTTTACATGCGGGAAATTTGGTATTACGTGACGCCAGTAGATGGTGAAGGTCTGTGACTGGTGCAAACATGATAATCATGAGATGCGTGTCATGTGAGAGCATGACACGTGCCACAGTCAAGGTGCCAATGCATTTCGATGTGACGCGGTGATGTTCTCACTGGCGTTCATTTCGTCGCGTCACGCCGGCTTTGCCACGCCAGGCGCCGGTCCTGCCATATACTCGCAGGCGCACGCCGCGCTGCGTGGCTTTGACGCATGCGCGTTCCAGCACGTCCGGCATCCCTCCGTCACGAAATGATGGAGACGCAGTATTGTCTGGGTAACGAATGGGCCTGAAATGCAGCATGTCGCATTTTGCGCTGGTCGCCATCGGGCTACGCCGACGGACGCTGGTCGCGCCTGGCGTCAGACTATTCACCTTTTCATAAACGTCTCCCTGGGCACCGCCATAGCCCTCCTTGGGCTGTGCGAATTGGCGCGTCCCCTCGAAAATGCACTGGAAACGCTGCACCCTTAGCCTTTGTACTTCCGCGCACAGCCCATAATGGCGGTGTTTTAGATGCGGAGCATCTAATACTCGAGGCTTGTAGTGCGACGCCATCCGCAAGCTTCCTCCTCCTTCTTCCACCATCTGTGCATCCCTTCCTCCTCTACACACCACGCGCGCTTCACTCCTCCACCATCTGTGCACCCTTCCTCCTCTACACACCGCGTGCGCTTCTCCTCTTCACGAACATTCGCTAGCTGTATAATGTAGCGCGCATGCGCCGTCACGCTTCGAGAACATCGGCAGCTGACGCGCGCGCATGCGCCGTCGCGCTTCGAGAACATCGGCAGCTGACGCGCGTGCATGCGCCGTTGCGCTTCTCCCCCTTCTCGAACATTCGACAGCTGACAGTGCATGCGCCGTCGCGCTGTATATATACTCAAGGTCGGCGCTCGCTCGCTCAGTTGCCGCTCGTCGGCTGGTTTGTACGGCGCGTCGACGTCCAAGGTCACGGTGAAATGAATTCCAACGAATCCACAAACACAATGATCGACGTCCCTTCGACCAGCGCCGCCCTTTCGCATACGTGTGTACGTGTTCACTCATTTAACACCCCCTCCTACAACCACGTTAACCAATTTAGCCATCGACCCAAGTAAGTCGCAATTTAACACCCCATTTCACAACCACGTTAACCAATTTAGCCATCGACCCAAGTAAGTCGCACTTTAACACCCCGTTAACCAATTATATGCTCCGCATCCTCCTCAGTGTTCCCCCGAGGGAAGCTGCGGGCAATTTTTTTTCCTTCCTGTGAAAAGGTGCATAGAGTGCTCCAGTTTTCTAACGTAGCATTGCTGTGCCCAGCGTTCGCGCGCGTCGACACTACATTGGAGTATATATGGCCCTTTATGATGCGCTCGCGGCCATTTTGCTGGCTCCACATATACGAAATTTGGTGTTACGTGACGTCGATGGTGACGATGTATACGACTGGTGCAAACATAATAATCCTGACCCGCATCTCATGTAAAAACATAACAACGTACCACGCTCATAGAGTGCTCGTGGCCATTTCGCCTGCTCCACGTATAATAAATTTGGTATCACGTGACGGGAATAGAAGACAAACGTAAACGACACATCTAAACATAATAATATGAAACGGAAGCCATGTACGGCATCATTGACTTGCACCTTGTAACGTTGTTCTGATTTTAAAGTGACATATCAACATTTCTTATTCTTGCTTCGCATATCATCGATTCCCACAGTTCGTGGGATCTGCCAACTTTTTTTTAAGAAACTTCACTTCAGTCTAACGCGTAACTATATGAAACGTGTGCACGCAGTGCTAATTGTTTGCGTTACAGCTACTCCATGACCCAGATTTTCAACTGCTTTGCCAAAACGAGCCTCTACTACATTGCCCTTCGTAGGCACATCTTCAGACGTCGACGACACTTCGTAAACGTACACTCTCTGATGCTATCCGCCCATTCCGAGGCTCCACAAATTTTTCTTTCTCTTGTCTCTCTGTACGTCTTAGTCCGTGACAAATGGCAGAAGATAGGCGGCTGGAACATTACGCCTGTATATCCTCTTCGCTTCGAAATATCCGTTCTTCGATTTAATTTTTTGCGCCTTACTTATCGACAGAAGACCAGTTCTGTCGGTTGCACAGGCTTTGTCATGGCTGAGGGAAAGTCGATACCGGATCAAAGTGTCGTTCGAGAAAAAAAAAAGTGAAAGGGTCTGGATCGAAAACGTTTTTTGTCGTAACCTAACTTTCTTTCTTTTCGTAGGGAAAGATAAATGGCGGGTGACTACGCAGAAAGTAGCGTTCCTCTCTCGCAATCGCACTGTCGCAATTTCTCGCTGATCCTTTTTTCCTTTAGTCATGCACCTTGGAATAAATTTCATTTTGCATACGCGCAACATTTTCACGCTGTTCCCTGGCAACCAGCTTGCTGAACTCAAAAAAGATTCAAGAATACGAGAAGAAACCTTCCATTTTTCGCTGCTTGAATTATTTTGTATTCCACGCGGTATTTTTTGTGTTTTCAGACTAAAAGCAACTCAGACTGACTGGTGAATGAAACCTACCAGGTTATATAATGCGAAAGATATTGATGAGCCCCGTTTTTTTGATACTATAGCCTTCTTCCGTGGTCTTTACCATGGTAACTAAGAATTTCTGTCTATATTCCTGCATCGAAGTCAACCTACTCGGTATCGCTTTCTGGTCGTAAAACGGTTTTATACACGCACAAAGAATAGAGCTCATTTTATTCATATTTTATATCATTTCATTGATCGATATTCTCAAGGTCACTAGCATTGTAGGGAGAAGTGAAGATGCAGAACAAGTAATAGCAAGTAGGAAACAACAAAAAGAAAAACAGACGCACGTTGTTAGGCTCGAAATACTCAGTATTAGTGTGGTGTACATTAAAAAGTTGGTCTTCAATGGTGATGGTGGTGGTTTTTATAATGATTGATTAACAAAAGAAAAATGTGAATTTCAAGAGAGGTTCCTGCAGACAAGGTAGAGTCCCAGTTCCCGGGCTTCAATGGTTGAAGACACAACCATGGTTCCCTTTATCAAGCCTAGGGGAGCCTGAAGACCTAAGCAACAGAGCAGGGTCGCCTCCCTGTCGTTCTACAAATGGTTCGGTTGAAGAGTAAGTGCTGAATTCTTTCCAGCGACTTGCATCATGTTGTAGGTGTCTAGCCCCTCCCCACAGTGCTGGCACTTTCATGCAACCATAGAGTCGAAATGGTCTACTATTGCGAGACGCAGCATGATATTGGTCTGGAACTGATTTCCTTTCTTCAACGCCTAAAGATGAAAGAGTACTGGCGATGTTTTCTCCTTTAACATTCTAGAATTTCTCCATGAAAGAGACGGTAACCCCCTCCGTCTGTCTTATTCAGGTTGACATAAGATGCTCGCCAATGAGCACTCAGGCAACCGTATTTACAGCTTCATTTCGTCCAATCTTTCTGGTCCCGAGCCTACATAGTACGTGTCGGGTGAAGGTCTACGTCCGTTATGCATTTGGGCATTGTTCATCAACGTTGTTTTGACACATTCTTCGCTAATCCGCAGAGATGTGTCTGAAATTTATGCGAGATGCAGCAAGGTCAATTGTGACCTCCTCAGCCTTTGCTGCACTGCGCGCCCTAAGGGTTTCTTTATTCATCTGTGTTTTCTTTTCGTGAATAGTTGCGACCGTGCACCACCGCTCAGAGTTCGCGGCAGCAAGGGGCACGTAGTAAGCACCTTCCTTCTTCCATACTATAGTGGTGATGCTTCTGGGAAGGTCGTTCCAATCCAGTGAACCATCGTTCACATGACGAGTTTCGCGAGGTGTTCCCTCATACAACACTTTTTTTAATACGCTGCCTTGTGACTTCTCGAAAGAAATCTAAGCGCCATGTGCATGGACGCTTCCCTAATTTTAACGAAACATATAGTAGTTCATGCCACGCACGAACCTCTTATATTTTTCATCATGCCTATAAAGAAATGAAAAACTTGTGAACCCCTGGGACCGCTGACCGATGATTCCTGAATACTACTACTACTTCTACTACTACTAAAACTACTATTACTACTACTACTGCTACTGCTGTGGCATCTACTACTACTACTACTACTACTACTACTACTACTATTTCTACTACTACTACTACCTATACATAATCATCATCATCATCATCTTGAGTGTTGCCTCCACAAACCAGGCTATGTTTATGACAGACCTGTAGTAGACAGGTACGAAAATTTTCACCATGCAGTGTTCTTACACCTGCACTGACATCACACAGCGCATGTGCTCCTAGCATTTAGTATAACTGCAAACAACTAAAGACCACCAAGAGAATGAGCACATATCTCGGCTTTGCCAACTTTAGATTAGATCCGATACCACAAAGCATTATTAATGAAGGCAACATGGAATTCCCAACTCAAAACAACGTACAATTTGTGACTAATAATCATTTGATATAATTGAACACCACTTTTCTACTCATTTACACGCGTGAGCGATCAATGTCACGGGTCATTTACGGTAAGACCGAAAAATACTACTGTTTCGCCTACTCATCATCAATCATTTCGTATATATGCCATGATTTTTTTAACACCACAGCTGATCGGGCAATGAGGAAGAGTGAAACAGAATAGAAAGAAGAATATAAGGAGAGAAAGAAGAAACAAATGGAGAGGACAGAGCAAACGGGGCATTCAAAGAAAAAAGACAGAGAAAGCTACAATAACAGAGAAAAATAGGAATGGAAATAAACAGAGAAAAAAAAGCATTTAAAACATAGAGACACGGGAAATGAAAAAAATAGATAACAAAAAAAAGATGATGAGAAACCAAGGCCACCCAGGTCGCACTTGTCTCATGCTTGTAACCACTAGTGCAATGTTTCGCGACTCGCTGCCCCTTTGTTGAGGCTGGAGCCTCGTTTTTGAAGACACGAGGAAGTCCATTTTTTTCCCATACGTAACGTGATGCTCTTGGCAGTTAGTGGTTAGCACTTACGTCTCCCTCCAAGCAACGTTGTCGGATGATGTCGTATCGAGTGTTGCGTGTGTCCTTTTATTTTTTTCTAGCTTGTCTTCTCTGATTGTGGAATGCTGGTCAATTGGTCCAATGCTAGCTCTAATAAACAAGCGCGCTCCTCGTAACTGAGTAGTCGCACCATGGTCCATTCAAGGTAGATAGACACTGTTCTATTACACCTAGCACCTTGAGAACATAACCTGCAGTTTACCACAAAAGTTTGCTGACCACGCAAGCACGTGCCAAACTGCCTGTCCGTGTAGTCTAGTTGTGCACCATCCATCGTGAACCACGGTGCTGAGCTGGAAATGGCTCTTCTTGTTATTCACTGGGCTTCTAATTTCTATTATCACGTAGCGCATTGTTAGTTTGCACTTATCTCACGAAGCGCGTATTCTCAATACGAACGTCCCTTTTATATTTTCATAGCCGGATCAACGCCATCACAGCATGCCTTGAACGGTGTTTTGTTGGATTGACACCAATTTGTGATAAAGATTGCGACTGATAACAGTTATGCTGATAATCTGCTCTCGAGATAGAAGCAAGTACACGCAGATGCCAAAACGTGGTCGCGTTAGAAAGTGAAAAGTCCGAGCTTTTTATACCAAATCCTTTCCGTTTGTACCCAGTCGCAAAACAGGCATGCCTTAAATTAGGGAGGGGTGCGTTTCGGCCGCTGTGGTGCTGCTTTTGGCCACGCTCTCGCGTTATCCGTAAACTTTTCTGGTAGAGTATACAATGGAGCTTTCGCAGGTGAATGACTGGGACGATATATCGCGTGACGAACTTTCATCGAAGCAAGAAAGCCCTTTGTGTCACGGTTTGCCGTCCCTCGCTGTATGACCGCGACAGACGATGGCGTCTCTTTTGCATAGACACTCTAATTCAGCCTTGATATCAAGTATACTTGACCAAAATCATCATCTGTGGCTGCAATATAACGTCACATCAACACGTTGGAGTTTTAATTACATACAATGTTTTGTTGGAGTAAAAATAAATCACTATTACTATAATGTAATAAGAGTTATATAATAAGAGGTTATATAAGAGGTTTACTGATAGGAGACCGTCTTTAACATAGTGATACTATAACTATGATCTGGTCAGCCGGCCGGCTTCTCTATCTATCTATCTATCTATCTATCTATCTATCTATCTATCTATCTATCTATCTATCTATCTATCTATCTATCTATCTATCTATCTATCTATCTATCTATCTATCTATCTATCTATCTATCTATCTATCTATTTATCTATCTATTTATCTGTTTATCAATCTATCTAAACGATATAGCAGGCGTTTTGTGAAGATACACGTTTTCGTAGCCTCATCTTCGATATAAAATGGCATAGCTGAGACTTCCGTCATGCAAAGTTTGTTCAAGCTTCTATGTTTGCAGGGAAGTTCTCGGCAGCGAAATGCGTAGGTGCGTAAAAGCCCATGGCTGCTTCTAACAAGACTGCCCTATGAACGCGTGCTCTGTACAAAGCTACGTGTGCTGTCTATGTAAATGAAGCAGCGTTGGTGGCCAATAGCAGCGACTCAAACCCATCATGCAAATGACGAGATTTGGGGCTTGCAGCTAACAAACGAAGATGCTCCCCATCCCACAACTTGAAGTATAGCGCCGTGTTATTGTCATGTTCCACGGTAGATAATCATGTACCCTTTTGAATTTATAATTAGCCATAGCTAGGCACACTGATGCTCACCTTCTGTCATTTATTCTCAAGACTAAACTGGAGCAACGCCGGTTTAGCGCATGAAAGCCGAAACGCTCAATTCAAGACGCACCATGAACACTTAAACGGTGCGGCACTGGATGCAAATGAATCTGCACTCAGTCGCCATCCCCCGTTGCTAATAAGATTAAATTCATGGTTCGACTGCTTTGACCGTGCAAAGCCGTGTGGGGCAGGTCTAGTAGAAGCGTTTGTGTAGAACACATTGAGGCTCCAGACTAAGTACTCAACTCAGAAAGCAAGTGCTTTCCCACCCGTCAAATCACACGCTCTGGTAGTACCTAAGGACCTCTTATAAGATCCTTACGCCCTGCTTAGCATATTCAAACTAGTTTCCTTCTGCTCCGCCATTTTCCACCTTGAATACCACTTAGCCAGTGGTGCACACTTACTTCCTACTGTCATACTTAGGCGCGAATCAGCGGAAGCTCGTTAATGAACGTTATTGCAAAGATAGGCATTAGAGCTGGGAACGACAACAATGTTTTTCACGCAAGAATGTAATAAAAAATAAAATATATTGAGTAGATGGACGTGTTTTGTCTGTTGGATACAAAGAGAGTAAACTATATCAATGAAAGTAACGAAAACTGCGATGGCTGCACGAAACACGCCACACAGTCACAGCGAAGGCTGGAAGAGCGGCCTTTCAAACCTTTTTAAACACTATTTGGGTAACTGCTGCAAGCACACCTTTAGGGTACCCACTACGCAAACTATCATCGCAATATTTGTGCAGGTGGTGTTTTTTTTTGTTCACCTGTTTCCCGTGGCGCATGCCCACTATGCCGTCTTTCGTCATTTTTTGGTAAAGCGTAATGCCCACGACACAGTTACAAAGAATTTCGCGAAGTTTTTTTTTTATTGGTGCTGTGGCTGACAACAACAAAAAATTATGCCTAGAGCTAATGTAGTGGGTTGTAGCATTCGACGCCCCATTCATGACGCAATTCACATTGTGCGATGCCAGGCTGTAACTTTGCTGTTGTAAACACTTTCTTACGCACAATAGTGCGATTTCTTCCTCGACACGAAGCCTGCCTATGGTCAGTTTGCCACGTAGGTCCAAACACTGGCGCAGCTCAGTGGTAGAACACTGGGCTAGCAGGCAGAGGACCCAGTTACAAATCTCTTTGTTTGCTTGGTGTTTTTATTTGTTTAGTTTTCCTTCGCATTTCGTGACAATGGGTGCGGACACCTGTGGTGGTGTCCGTACCCAATTTCATTTTTTAACACAGATATAGGCCAGGAAATACAGCTGTTAAGATTGTTTATTTCAGCTTTCTCTTCTCAACGCGACGTGTGCCTCGTCGTGTAAAAGCCGTCTAGACTTATGTTAGATAGAAGTGTGACAGTTTGGGCTAGTTGGTATGACATGACGATAGGTATAGCACGAAAACAGAACTTGTCTCTTTGTCGTCATTTTGTTCTCGCGCGAAAGCTACCATCGTTCTGTCTAGACCTCTTCCAATTTTCGGATAGCATAGACTCGGTGCTGTCTTCTAAGCAGTCTGCGTACACTGTCTACGTGCTGTCTAAGAATCGGAACACAGCCAGAGAGAAGGCATGGAGAGCGGCACGCTACCGTTCGTTGGCGGTTTTACTGCCCATTTAATGACCGCTTCTCCCAGCACCTGGTGGTTGGTATTGAACACGAAGTGCCTCCGAGATCTGCGTACCACTAGCAAATGAACGCTAGCCGTCTGCAACCAAATAGATGAACGAGTGGCACGTGCCAGAGCTGTCCAATGCGGTTGGCGGCGGAGCGAGCGGTCAGAGGTTGGAATACCACTGGTAAACTTCGAAAATTGTTCTTTCAGATAATTTCTTTTGTGAGTTTTATGTAGTTGCATATATAAATATCGGAGACATGATGTCAATGGAGAAGGTCCTTGTAACTGTTAACGCTATGAACCGATTCTCTCATCGCAAGGGCGAAAAATGAACGCAATAGGAGCGTGTCGGAATTCCGTGCGAAGAGTAGCAAGTAGCGGATTGTCACAATCATCGCTAGATGGTTTCTGCCCCACATTTCCTTAACCTCTTACAACGCTGCTATTACATCTACGAATACATTGCTGACTTGAAAAAATTGGCAGATCCCACGTACAATGGGAGGTGATGATATGTGAAGCACTAATGTGGAACGTTGATGTCACATAAAAGCACAGCAATGTTACGAGGCGCACGTAAATTGTGCTGTACGTGGCTTTTATGTCATGATTATCATGTTTGCACGGGTTATTTGCCTTCGTCGTCAATTCACGTCACGTAATACCAAATTTGGTATAAGTCAAGCTAGGGAACTGGCCGCGAGCGCATCATAAGCGTGGTATGTTGTCATATACATACTTCACTCGCATGACATGATTATCTTGTTACGGTCTCTCACTTATGTTCGTCAAGCAGCGATGTCCTACCATGCCAGTCTTGCCTTATGTCCTGTTTACGAAACCACTGCAAGAGCACCAGAACCATGAAATGTAAATCATATCATTCATGCTATCGGCCGCGAGGGCCTCCACTAGAGAGGCCAGCGCTGCTATCTTGCCTCGGCGTAGTAAATACGGCAGCTTCCGCGACACCGCTTGCGTCGTCTCACATGGCTGCACCGGTTGTTAGTCGCGAGTTTGCGATGCAAATTAGACACGAGAGTGCCACCGGGCCACCAATTTGTAGTTTCCTTGCCCGTATTACCAGGTCTTACCGCTTCTTTTAAGCACTGACCTTCAAAACAAAGGGAAACACGCACCGTGTCCACAGCAAAAGCGCAAGAAATGTGTTCTAGCAGACAACACAACCCAGTATCTTATGAGTGACGTCATCACGTAGGAGGCGTCACGGTAAATCCTTGAGGTCAATACATTTTGATTTTCATCTTCTGATACTAACTTATGCGCTTCATACGTGACGGTAGATATGGCGCGAGAACAAAGCGACGACAAAGGGACAAGGCGACGAGCACTCGTCGTCACCTTGCGGTGTGTTCAGCTTGTAATAAATGCAAGGCATTTCTTAGGAAACCATGCTGACTACGCGAGCACGTGCCAAACTGCCTGTCCGTGTAGTCCAGTTGTGCACCATCCATCGTCGACCACAGTGCTAAGCTAGAAATGGCTCTTCTTGTTATTCCATCCATCCATCCATCGATCCATCCATCCATCTGGATGGATGGATGGATGGATGGATGGACGGACGGATTGATGGATGGACGGATGGTTGGATAGATGGAGGGGTGGACGGACGGACGGACGGACGGATGTTTCCTAAGAAATACTTTGTATTTATTACAAGCTGAACACACCGCGAGGTGGCGACCTCACCCCAACAGCCGGGCCAGCCTCCCTGATAGATTCCGTTCATACCAATATTAGCTCGGCGACATGTGCATGATTCGCCTGACTAAAACACCGCGTTACGCGTCTACGCACGGCCCTATTACCATCGCAGCTGGCCTACTGATGAGATAAGAAGCGTGTCTTCTTTCCCTCCAGTCGGGCCGTGGTTTTAGGGGCGAAGTTCCTTAAGCAGTGCGTAATGCGTCCGCGATGTATGTAATACTATTCGTTGTAGTAGGACGTAGCCACCTCCACGACCGAACTAGAGGAGTGGCACGCGCGCACTTTTTTCAATTGAAGAGAAAATACACGTACGTTAATCATAAATAAAAAGATAGTTGTTTCTGATGAAATAACCTACAGAGACAAGTATCGGTGAGCTAATCTACAATAAATTTTGCCTTGAATTGGATCCTTACTAGAAAACTAGTAACAGAAGGGCACACTTTAAGCACCCTCTGAAAAGAACAGGTTGCCACGTTAAACTCGTTGGGCGTAACCTCTTTGGTTTTAGCAAGGTTTAGCGAGGATTTGGCCGCAGTGCCAGAGTGCGCGCGTGCCGCTTCTCTAGTCTGGCAGTGCCACCTCTTCTTTAGTCCTTGGAATGTCTGCTGGATGGCGGTACTTATATTTGATGCACATATGATGAAAAGATACGAGATGGCAGTACTGGAGTGTTCACTAGATAGACGGACAAAAGGACAGACGCATGGATGGACAGACAGACAGAAAGACAGATGCATGCACGGACGGACGCGTGAACGGACGCAGAGACGCACATAAGGACGTACGGACGCATGTATGGGCGTACAGTCGCACGAACAGTCGCACAGACGGACGAATGGACGAATGAACTTTTCACCCCACTCGTAATTATGTTCTCCGTGGATACGCTGTGATTTTTTTTTTTTTTTGCTTCAGCATACCCTAGGTGACAGCCTTAACCTAAGTTGTACGTTAAATCATTGAAGCTCTTCCGGCTGCCGTGCTGCTTTCTCTGATTGCACTCTCACCCTTAACCACTATAGACTGTATTCACGGGACGTCAGATTGGAAGGTGCGGTCGCGAGAATCGTGCCAGCTGGGCTAGTAACCACGTGGCCTCCATTTTTTAGGCCAATGGTTCGGACAGGTGCATTCATTCGACCATTGCCTGTCCACTGTCTACAAGTTACTGCAGGCACACTGCTATTGTTTTAATCTTGTCTGTCTGTGGAAGGTGCGAGACTTATCATTTGGGAAGCTGCAGCACACATGGGTGATGTGAGCTCGGCTCGCTTGAGCGTGTACGCCGAAAAATAGGAAAGCTATACGAAACAGCCATACACGGACAATGTGGCGCTGTGCAGTGTGCGCTGACCTATTCGTTTTTATGTGCGAGGAAGCTGCATCTGGCATTGTACTCATCCCGAATGCGTAACCTTGAGACACATAGGACTACCTGGTGCAGACAAGAAGTTTTGTGACGGACGAACGACTGGCAGCCAAAAATCTTTGAATGCTTGACTAGGGGGTTTCTCCACGAACCTTTACTGAAAATTCAAGGTTACTGCGTTGTTGTGCGCGCAAAGGTAAGGCAATTTGAACCTATATTTCATCTGTTGGCGCGAAAGTCGAGTTTACTCAATTATTTCATACTGCTGCTACGATCTACGAATCTAGTTGAAGCTTTCGGCTTAATTGCGCTTACGAACTTGCACGTAGAAAAAACATGATTGCATGGGGCACATTCAGTTTCGGTAGAGTGCACACCAGACTTAAATTTTCACTACATCGGCTGACCCACAGCTTTGATGATTCTATTGAAAAGTGTCCGGATCGTAAAATTAATCACTAGACTAGGATTGCAAGTCACCTGTGCTTCGAGGCAAGTGTACTGAGCCAGGTTACATTAGCGAGAACAGGCAAAAAGTGTGCCTCTTTTTCATGCTCTCGGATATTCCAACGTTGGTTTCTCTGCGGTGTAGTGCTTTTCGCTGTCGTCTCATCCAGTACATTGGAACTGACTGCATTTACTGTGCTATAACGGTTTCTTTATTTTCATGTTTCGTTCGCGTCTGAAACACTCAAAGCTGTCAGAATTCTAACTGAACGGAGTTTCCATTCGCAGGTGAACAACTCTCAGTCACTCATTCACAACCTTGCTAAAATCATTCTGGCGAAGACGGCTGAACAATTCAACACGACGCTTCGCCGCAGCTTCCAGTGTACGGCTACATTGACCGCGAATAACGTTTGGCCAGGAATAAACTTTAACTGTTTTGCGTTCTCAGGCTCGTCATCCTTCCATTTCGCGCGATGGCTGCACACATATACGGCATAATCTAACGCCATAACGGATGGTGGGTGCGAAAAACAGCTCTACTTGAGTATCAGGAGGAGGCACACACAGGTGACTTGATCCTAGACTTCGCAGCCAGAAGTAGTGCCTTCTCCGCACTACCCAAGTGCCGTGCAGATATGCCGAGGCGTCAGCTGCGAGAGCACGGGCTTGCCCCGAGGTGAATTCCACCTATAGCTATCCTGAACGTTTGCTTAATCATTGTTTATGGCCTTCAGTCATCAGCATAAGGAAGTGGTAGTACGACCAAGCGTCAACGTTGGGACATACACAATAAAAGGTAAAATAGCTGCGGTACATCAATAAAAATTGGCAGGCTCTCTTATAATATTCTACAGTAAACATTTATTCCATTTGTAAGTAAACGTTTTCGTGTTTGTTATACTGTTTCCTATGAAGAAGTAGTTGCCCATGCCTTGCATGTTTTTTTTTGAGGGGGGGGGGAACCCAACGAAAATCTAACACAATAAAAATATGCTATGTGAACGACATACTTCATTCATGTACAAGAAATTGTCAGCATGTACACCCGCACTTCTGTGGCCATCTTGAATTTAATTGAATCAGAACTGTAGGGGCGATAAGTTTTTGACCATGACACTGATTGAGTAGGTCTCCTCCATACAGAAAGTTTACGAGCAAAACTGAAACGTGAGGGCCCGGTGTTTATCGCTGGTGTTATTGCGAATATTCATTAAAGTATTTGTGTTTCTGACGAAGAGAACTACGTCACTAATGATGAAGGAAATGACACGCATTTTTCCTTCATTACTGTTGCTCTTGTTCGGCAATGCTACCAGATTTTTCCTACTATAGTGTATCAGTAGTTAGTACTGGGGGCTGCCTAACGTTTGTGGTACGTTGGCGTTAGGAGTCCTTACATACATAAGTTAGACGAATTTCTTTCAGGGACAGCTTTCTTCTCTCCTATAGTAGAGTACTAAATCATCTGAATTGTTAAACACTTTTTCTAAAGACACAAATTTCTGCTTCTCCTAGCCGTAGACAGCCACACTGTAAAACCCAGTCATATTAACGTTCAATTATTCAACTAGCATAAGGAATGTCTCGTTGTTGCTTCATTTACGGGCACCGCTGATAATCGTGGCCTTACTCTAGGGTTTTCGTGTTTGTCGTATGTTAAGCAGTAATAGACAGATTAGGATGATCAACTGAAAAGTGATAATAACGTCTATAACAATGTATCAAGGAATAGGCGAAATCGCACTTCATTCACTTGTTGTATAAAGAAAAGTAAGGGCATGTTCTTTCAGAATCAAACGAGAACACACAGTGCGCAGTCGCGCTCATTTCGCTCTTCATTTTCAAAAACCACTACATCACGAGAAATTTGCATACGTCTGAATACCTCCGCGCAACCACTGTTGCGATGCGTGAACGCATTTGGCACTAAGTTGTTTAGCGTGCATTCCACAAGTTTTGCTGATGTAGCTGATAAACTTCGTCGGGACAACGCTCGAAGCGAAATAATGAGCTTCTGCACTCGAAGGCATTTCTGTGGGTGAAACAAGTTGCTATGTGAATTGTTTTTTTTTTCTTCGACGAAGAGTTTTACGAAATAAGATTCTGCAAACAAGGCACCAAGAGGGCACAGGCACATTTTCGATGTGCCATGCACCTATTCAAGATGTGCCACGAAGCCCTTTGCATATTGGAAAATGCGTATAACATGCAAATGTGGCCTTCTTTTGTGTGGTGGGAAAGTTGTATGCACAATGACCCACGCCGCCAGCAAAGGCTTGAAGATGCAAAAATGGAGGGAATGGCAGAGAAGAAATAATAACAAAATATAACTCCATCCGGAACCCTAGTTGCGTAAATAGCATGTACGCTTCCTTCTCACGCGTCTCTGTATTCGGTCATTCCAGCGACACAGGCGGCGTCATGTAGCCGTGCTCCGAAGCTGTCACACGGTGACGAAACTGCGACGCAGTTTGGTATCTCAGTAGTCATGTGCTAATGAACGCGTCGTCACGCTCTGTGATGCTGACGCAAACGCTCACGACATCACCGTCTCGTCCACCATTTAGACTAGAGTTACTGTATATGCTACCTATACAGTAACTCTAATTTCGACCTTCCACTGCACTGCCTATAGTCGCGCGAACGATCGAATTTCCTTTTACCTGAAGAGCAGGTTCACTGGAAATTTATTAGTGAAGTTCTCCGTGTCTCTGCCCAGCAGGTCAAGGGCTCGCCCAGACATCGTCTCATGTCTTGCTGTCATGTCACACAGCCTCTAGTCTCACGTTGGCGTCACGCAAGTGCCCTGTTTGATGCACTTACGTCGCGAAGTCTGCAAGTTTGGAACGTCAACGCACCCTTGTCCGGGATCGCCAGCTTCGCCGAAATGGTCAATCGTCTCGCCTAGCCAGCCACGTTCGTAAACCAGCGATGGGACAGCGAAACGCCAGCGTTCCTAGTTAGACACAGATCTACGGAACAATGGCCCGGCCCGGTGGAGCAGTGGCTAGGGTGCTTGGCTGCCGACCTGAAGGTCGCGCCCTCGATCCCAGCTACGACGGTTGCGTTTTCATGGATGCGGAATGGTAGATGCCCGTGTACTGTGCGACGTTAGTGCACATTGAAGAACCCCAGGTGGTCGAAATTTCTGGAGCCCTCTACGAAGACTTCTGTCATAAATACATTGTGGTTCTGGGACGTAAAATTTCAGATACAGTATATAAAAAAATCTACTGAACGATGAGGTGTCTGCGAAAGGCAGAGCCTGCAGTTAGACACGCTGCACTTGAATCAGCACACAGTGATCACAAGAAAAAGCCGATGGCTGGATCGAAAAACATTACGATCGGTCAGAATGTACTCTAGTCAAGGGCCACTTCCACGCCGGAACAGAAAGACCAAGACTTTTTGACCGCAAAACAAATGAGATAAGTGCAAGAAATGAACAGGAAACTGTATGAAATGAAATATCACACGATCATGGAAAAGAACAGAGAAAAGATAGCAGATTTGCAGAAGTAGTATACAGAAAATGAAACAAAATATCCCCTAATCACACGAAAATAACCGAAAAGAGAGAAAAATCAATTCGGCAAATACCACTTACCTTGGGAATTGATGTTATATGAAGCATGCTTATGCAAAGACATTGTGTTTTTATTTCTTTAGTTAGTGAGACGTTATGAAGTGGCGCTCATTATATGTACAAATATACGCACACACATAGATTAAACAGCCGCTTATGTATTGTCAATTGTTTGCAATGGCGTAATGATACCAACAGCAACATAGATTTTGCATCACCATGAGCGGTGAGTTGAAAAGAAGCGCTCGTGTTGTGCTGGGGCTAGGATAATGGTAGCCCTCGACGTTGCTACACAAATCAACCTAAGCAGAATGAAAGTGGGAGTCTATAGTCCTTGGTAAGGTACTAATATCACTTTGTTACTCTTCACATACTGTACCAAACGAGGACATACACAGGTCGGCTCGGTGGTTGCCGAACGGCAAACGAACCCGCCCCTTTTGTATGTTGGCCTGTTGGCGTATTGGGAGCGAACGGGATCATTCGTATGGTTGCCGAATTTATATCAGATGATGCTCGGTGGTCTTGAGATCTGTTTTTTTTATCTTTGAACTCGACTCTCTTATGTACCTTCGCGTGCGTCAAAGCCCAGTAATAATCTGCGCAGCAAAGCAAATGCGACAGGCCGTGAACCCGGCTGCGACTGCATGTTTTCGTGAAGTAGCACTACTGGCAAATTGGCTGTCAGAGCGGACTATAGGCGTGTGGGGACAGGTGAGGTCTGGAGCAAAAAAGAGTGACGCTATGGTCTTGCGAGGGCTAGCGAACCGGAAGATTCTGCTCCAGTGCTGCAATCACGCTATGGGAAGAGCGTCGAGCGTGAGCTGGGTCTAACATTATGCGATGCTTCCCAGAAGTTGGACCATATATATGAAGTAAACCACTCTTGTACTCGGTATTCTTCATCGTGGTGCCGTGGAGGACAGCAAGTTCGGCCTAATATGGTTGCGCCTGCATCACACAATAATGACAGTGGGTGGCAGCCATAGCGGGGTTATTTTTTGCACTGGAATGCTTAGAAGCTATGTTAAGTTTACGGGGGCACTGGTATGTGGGGCACTGGTATGTTGCCCGTTAAGAAACCTCGGTTGCGAAAAAAGAGAACAATCTGCCAGATGTGAGGCGTCTTAACGCTGCGCATAGGCAGACTAATATGAAAAAAAAAACGATGAGGGGAACACTGCCCTTTTTTATAGTAAAGGCATCTGTTGGAAGTGATCAGAAACAGCGAGAAAGCGTTACGGTAAAACTTCGACCCCCCCCCCCCGCCCCCTTAGGGAGAACTTAGCACAAGCCGGTACTAAAGACTTTAAAAGCGCATGCTTGGTTACAAAAATGGATACGCTTTGCCTCGTAATAGTAAACAGTATTTGCCAAGCATACACTCGGAGGAGATATTTCATCATTATTTTCTCAATGTTACGGCAGGTCGTCGAATTTAGAACCAAAAACAAAATGGACAGGTCTAAAAAATAGGAACAAGAAAAGTGGCAAATGGACCCTTCTCTGAACGTGAAACAAAAAAACGAGAAATTTCGCACTGGCAGTTTCACTTTTTTTCCGTTCGGGATGCGCAGGCACAACTCAATTTATCTTCGTTCCTCAAGAGCAACTTAAGAAAGATAGCAGAGATTAATAGCGTACTCTTTCAAGCCCGGCAGCCAACATGGTATACACTCTTAGAAATGAGCTTCTATCTCCTGACGCTAAGCGTAGTTCTGATACTATGATAGGGTTTCTGGTGTGTGAGTCGTTTTTCATGTCTCAATACCCCGAGTTGCTGTTGCTCTTTTACATGAGCTTGTGTGCAACTTCATCGAGCTTTGCCCACGAGCAAAATAAGTTCTTAAAAAACCTTAGTATTGCATGTAAAACAGCTTTCTTGAAATACACGAATACACATGCAGAGGTTCACGTCAAAGAAAATTAGTGAAGCCTGCGGCACGCAAAAGAAGGTAGGGTATCAAGACACGGAAAAAATAGAATAAAACACAACGAAAATGCTTCTTTTTTCTGCTTCTGTTCTTGCATGCATGCCTTACTTTTTTTAAGGTCAATCCCGACCACCTTCTTCAATTTTCTTTTTTGCTAAAGAACCTGTTGAGCTGTATTCGTGGTTTGAGCACGGTCTCAGCTAGAGTTGGAACGTGGTCTCGATTAGAGCAAATAGCTTTATATATCTAGCTAGTTATTGCTGTTTTACAACTCCTTACCTTAAACTATGGTTCTTACTTAAGTTAAGAATACTCATGGTGCCTGAACATTTAGCCAAGAGAAGTCAAAGCAGGTGACCTGTATGACTTTCGTTTCTTGGTCCGCTTTTCTATCTTTTTTGGTGTAATCTTCCGAGACAGCGTACAAAGCGTCGTGTAGCGCTAAAGATAAATTGGGCATAACGGAGTCGCTATGTGTCTGTCAGGTGCAACTCCACGATGAAATTCGAGTGCTAATTTGTATTTCATGGCCTGACTTTGTGTTTCTCAAGCTGCTGAAGCGCATCCCAGTCACCACCTGAAAAGAATGCACGGTTGTGGTATGTTCGGTTAAGTACATCATGGGCCCCATCTGCCCAGAATGTTTCACTAAACGCAAGCAATAGATTTTAATTTTTATTTCAACTAATATTTGACCTCTACTATGAGTAAATTTATTTTTCAATGCCGTAACTACCCGACAACACTTTTAACCTAAACTAGATTGCATTTGTCAGAAGACTTCTGAATATTAAACGTGATAGCTCTCCAGCGGAAATCTATGAAAGGGAAACGGGGGTATAAATTGGTATTCGTGCTGCTAAATAGGGCTGTCAACATACATTTGTATGCAGCTTAAGAAGTCTGGATAGACCCGACCTAGGTGACTGAATCACGACAGCTGATCGCCTTGGCGGCTCCAGAAATATCCCTGCTGTTGTACTCGACAGTGTTCTCCGACGGCCGGCCACAACCTCATCTTGCAGGAGCTCAGCTCTTCCAACTGTGGGGAAAAATATACTGCTATATCCAGTCTTTCCTCACCGATCAGACTGCAACAATAGGCTTAAGAGACATTAGATCATCCGTTTTTCAAATTCCCAATAGAGGAACGCCTCAAGGGGCCATATTATCTCCTTTACTCTTTAATATTGAAATGACCCACCTTGCACGACAGCTGGAGTCTATACCAGACTTGGGATGCGCCCTGTATGCCGATGATATAATCCTTTGGGTGACCCGAGGCTCTCTCTACCACAAGGAAACTACTCTCTAAGAAGCAGCTCAGCCAGTGCATCTCTTTGCGGGGAGCTGTGGTATCAGTTGCTACCCGAAAAAACCAGAATTCATTCGGTTGCATGGTAGGAGTTACCGAAGTAAAGCACCATTTGCACTGAAATTAGGTGACCATTCCATACAAGATGTAGTACGTACACGTATCCTTGGTCTATGGGTACAGGAAAATAGGCACGTGCACAACAGCCTCAGAACTCTTCGCACTTCTTTTAAACACACTGCGCGCATGGTACCCATAGTGACGTATCACCGTAAACGCTTTGGAGAGGTAGACACGATTCGTATAATTCAAGCCTTCGTAATTAACAGAATAACGTATGGTCTTCTTACCAAGAGCTCAGTAAGACTGAAATTGAACAATTGGATACCCTCATTCGTACCACCTTTAAGGCTGCCCTCGGCCTACCAATGGGAACATCCACAGATTGGCTTCTTGCCTTGGGCATCTACAACACATTCGAAGAGCTTAGGGCCGTGGTCCTCATCTCGCAGCGAGAAAGAATTAGCCTCTCACCCACTGGTAAGGAAATATTATGTGGCTTAAGATATCCTGCATGGTCCCAATATAGTGACGAGGAACTGCTGCACCTTTTCGTTCGTATCCGTGCCCAAATTCATATCGCTCCTATACCAAAAAACATGCATCCATTGTACCACCAAACGCGTCGCAACGCCAGAGCCCGGCAGCTCACCAAACAGTCCGGAACGGACCCAGACACGCTCTATACGGACGCAGCCCACTGCGGTACCCATGGCTTTTCATTGGCCGCTGTTAGTTCGGTGTGCTGCCCAGGTTTATTCACCTGTGTTTCAGCTAAGACGAACTCAGCGGACACCGCGGAAGCCCTCGCGGTAGCACTCGCCATCAAAACCAAAGACGTTATGAGACAGCATCCTTACATCCTCACGGACTCTCAATTAGCCTGTCGATATTTCACTAACGTCCGTGTACCTGCGTGCGTCGCCCGCCGCCTATCTGCAACACTAGACCAGGAACACTGCATCAAATGGTGCCGCGGACATGTAGCGGAAACGGGTAACAATAGAGCAGACAGTTCAGCACGAACTATTACTGACGGAGCAACCGTCTCTCGTCCAGATAGCCGTTTGTTACTGCAGGCTCACCACACCCCTCGAGATATCTTAGAACACCAACGTCGGCAACGACTGCGGTGTTCCCACCGCAGTCGTTAAATTTAAATGCATACTTTAGGCATTATGCGGTAGTGTTTTCAATGCCCGTCTTAAAAAAAGATACTTTGGTTTCTGAGGCACCAGAGAAATTACTAGCGAGAGGGTCTTGTGCTAGGTCTCAATAAGAGACATATACAAGTAAAAATATTTCTCAGAACTGTCTTAACGGCGCTGACCTGAGAAATTGAGTTGGTACTTAACATGGAGATATTGAGTGTCATGTGCGTCAATTACTTGGCGAGTAGCTGAACCGGCGTACTTTACTTGAATAGCAGTGGTGGCATAGCCCACTGGGTACCTATTTTTCTAAGGCATTTCTAAATGAGTTACAATTTTAAGTGGGTGATTTCGCACGCATTGGATTGTATATTGACGGTAAGGCTGCTTTTGTGGCCTTTAAGAAAAAATGAGATAGATTAATATATTCTTATTACACATTCGTAAACAGCATGCAGGTATTATTAATTTGGCCAAATTTGTAAAGAAGGAGTGCACCTATTTATATTCAAGATTTGTGTGTCGTCTGGTCAGCTATGCAAGAGCCTTTAGCTGGTAGCACAGCATGCCGCTGCCCGCTATCATTCTCTAGGCTATATAGCACCAGTGTCATAACCCTGGAATAGTAGCATGAAAGCATCCCGAGAAAATACATGTTCTTAGCCACTACACTTTTTCATATTTTGGGAAAATTGGCTTCACGAATTTTTTATAAAAACGTGGTATGATTACATGGCCTCTTAATTTGTGTTCATCAGACACTATACGTAGCACCTAGCAGACACTGTCAAAATCAATGACATCATGGCGTTTTGTATGAGGATTGTAAAGTGTTGTCAACACCCACAATTTCTGTTTGCGCGTCTTCTAGCATGTCAAGCGTTCGTCTTCTTGTGGCTATGAGGGGATTTCGGAATTTCGAACGAGTATTCTATTGATATGAGATAAATTGTTTTTTCTCTTACAATTTCTTTTCAGCTTGTTGGTTCGCAAGGATCAATAAGCTGCGTAATTTAGGTCAGCCTACAGGTGAAATGAAGAAAAAATGGCAGCATATTCACGGAGTGAATGATGGAGAGTGGGGTGAAGCATTCGTCCGTCCATTCGTTCTTTCTTCTGTCCGTCCATGTGTCCGTCTATGTGACCGTCCATGCGTCCATCCTCCCGTCCGTGCGTGTGTCTGTTCGTGCGTCTGTCCATGCGTTCGTCCATGCATCCGCCCCTGCGTCCGTTCATGCGTCCATCCATGCATCTGTTTGTGTGTTCATTCGTCCATCGATTCAACACTCCAAGTACCACCATCTCGCTACTTTTCATCAGATATTCCCCATATAGAAGCACCGCCATCCAGCAGACATTCCAAGCACTAAATGAGAGCTGGCACACGCACACTTTCTTACGGCTTGCGCTTCGGGTCTACTTCCCATTTTTAACCACCTCGAGTTCATGGTATATACTAGCTAACTGTATTCATGGCACTGCGGCCCAACGCTCGCTAAACCTTTCTAAAACCGAAAAGGTTACACCGAGCGAGTATAACGTAGCAACTTTTTCCTGTCAGATAGTGCTCAATGTACATGCCAATGGCTGCTAATGGGAAATGAGAGACAGGAGAATTCGGCTTTTACTTTCTTACGGCTTGCGTTTCGTATCTACTTCCCACCTTTAACCACCTCGAGCTCATGGTATATACTAGTTAATTGTATTTATAGCACTGTGGCTCAACGCTCGCTAAACCTTTCTAAAACTAAGGAGGTTACACCCAGCGAGTATAACGTAGCAACCCTTTCTTGTCAGATGGTGCTCAGTGCACATGTCAATGGCTGCTAATGGGGATCGCAGCGTGCGCATTAACTAAAAGCCGAATGCTCCTGGCCACACTCCCCCTTAGCAGCCATTGGCATGTACATTGAGCACTATCTTTAATTGTTCAACAACGCACAGAAGAATCTCCGACCAGCACCACCTTGGAGGTCAAAATCTCATACTTGTTACACACTACAATGGTTACGAGGGACAAACGGGTGCCGCTCTAATGAGCTTGGCTCCTTAAAAATGCAAACAGCGTGGTGCGGCGTTTTAACGCGATAATAGAGAGTTTTAGTACTGCGGAATGGTGCTACGTACGCATCACGCAAGCGCCTTGCGTTACATGGCGTCGTTTGCCACTAATCGGCTTTTAGTATGCCGTAGTACCCGCGTACGTAACGAGCGAGAAGCGTGTTGCGCCATCTGGTAGATGAAAATAGCATCACGTGTTGTTGACAGCCAATGTGAGCCAATCCAAGTGTTATAACCAGATTATGGCCATTGTTTAAGCCACAGAGCCGGTCGGTGCTTGCCTTCGATGCAAAACGAAGTCTCGCGCTGTCGCGAACTTGTTCGAGAGCGGCGCGATCAGCTCATACGTACGCACGCACGCATCTCATGCGTGCGTACGTAGCGGCTGCGTACGTAATGCGATACGTGCGCGTTGCGGTCTGCGCATGCGCACTACGCAGAACGTGGCGCTCTTACGTACGCAACGCCACCATGTACGCAGGTTACGCAGTACTAAAGCTCTCTAGTGTTAAAGAGCTCGTGTCGCAGAAAACCCGCTGCCGGGTTTTCGTCAAAAGCGTCTGTGCGTCTGTGACCGAAAAATCAGGTTACCGAGATAGCCGTGTTAGGCCGCTACTTGTCCACGCGTGTGCACACGATCACACTGACAAAGCCGCGCATTCGAAGAAAATTAAGTTCTCAAGGTCACGAGACGCGGTAGTTTCTTTGCCCTGCCAGCCCTCTCTGCTTAGCTTCCAGCGCTTTCGTTGGGACGAGAGAAGGGATAATGCAATTGCAGCATTTGACAAACCTTTGTTACTCCACTCGTACTGGACGGATTCCTAAAATTTTTGCGGCGTTGAATTCGTGAGGCAATAAACACTTCTAGTGAAGTCATTCCATGGTTACTTGAAAAAGTGTTTCATGGTCCCTTTAACGCATCTTGTTTGACAAGTGTCACGACGAAAACGAGCCCATTCGGCAATAATAGAGCGCGCTGGTCCAATCTTCTGTGTGCGTGTTTTTGTGCGTGTGTGTGTATGCAACCAAACAGATGAATAAGTATGCACTTAGCGGTAGAAGGGCGCAATAGGGGCCGGATTTCGCTATCGCGTTCAACTCTTAAAGGTGAAGCTTAAGGGTCTCCCAATTTTTAATCGCACTCTGACCTTGGTGGCATTAAAAATTTTCTACAGAGATCCTTGACTGCGTAATGGGTATATCTATTAGATTTTTGTAACTATCTAAGCTACATCAATGCAAATTAGCTTAGTGGCACCTAAATGCCTCACCATTTGCGTTTCTCTCAACTACAATAGTACATTAGGCATGTGCATACCTTCCCGCACAAGATTAAATCGGGGAATGAGTACCATCTAAGCATGAATTCATTTTTGACCTGCGCGACGACACGCTCACACGATTTTCAGCCAACTTCCCATGTATCAACATGGCGGCAAAACTTTGGCCGCCAGAGACAACTGCTCTAGAGATTCGGGGTGCGTACAAGTTTCGAGGGGCGCCTAGATTTCCAAAGCCTTCGTTTGCAGACTGAGCTGTCATTCGAAAGTTCGTCTCACAGATTGTGGGTCGATGACGTCGACACGAAATTGGCGCCTTTGGCCTACAGGAAGGAACGGAAGGACGTGTCCGCGCCCAATAAATCGATAGATGTCTATTCCGTGCCACGGCTGCTCGTCTACGCTGAACAATAGCGGGCCCTTGGTGACAAGGTCTCTCTCTCCAGAGTGGCTTCGGCATTGTTTCCAGACACGCCTTTGTAGGATTTTACGCCTAGCTGGAGATGCCTGATGCAGCTCGCTTGTTCTGTATGGCTTCAGAAGCAAGGACGTTCATAACAAGCTTTGTGTGCAATAAAAGACAAGGCCCTGCTTGCAAAAAATTGGTCCTTTTTGTAGCTATTCGAGCTTTTATTATTTGGCTTTGATTTTTACCTTTAGACGAAAAATCTCAACAAATGCTATGCTTTAAACATGATAATGTGTAAGATTGTTAGAGACAGAAAGAAAGTGAATCTCACTTCACGAATCGTAAAAGTAAAGTGAGCCAAAGTTATTTCCGTGATCAATCGGCGCAACAGTTCTACCTCCGCAAGAAAAAAAAAGTGTGCCGCTTGCTCTAGCGTTGCAACGCTCCAACTATATATATTGGAGCGATCGTTCGGCCCAGCTAAGTTTTTAAAAGCGACTTCTTTGCGCACCGTCAGTCTTTTAACCATCTAATCTATCTATCTATCTATCTATCTATCTATCTATCTATCTATCTATCTATCTATCTATCTATCTATCTATCTATCTATCTATCTATCTATCTATCTATCTATCTATCTATCTATCTATCTATCTATCTATCTATCTATCTATCTATCTGTCTGTCTGTCTGTCTGTCTGTCTGTCTGTCTGTCTGTCTGTCTGTCTGTCTGTCTGTCTGTCTGTCTGTCAATTCATCCGCATACGTGTTGGTGCTCTCATTATCTCCTTCTTAACTTGGTTTAAAACAAAATTAGTATGGCAGGGTTTTTACCCTGGTTTGACGAATACAACTCACTGGTCACGACATAAATAATGTCAGAATCCCACCAAGTACGGCGTTATATAAAGTTCTCCATACTATACCATACCACACCACGTATGTCGTCCAAAAAAAAGTGGCACATACTCGGGGGTGGGTATGCGCCACAGGTATTGATCACAGGTGTCTGACAGTTTATATCTATTCAGGAACGACGAGAACACTTTGGTAATTTTGTCGTTTTATCGTTAAGAAATAGCGGACATTGGCAAAGTGTACTTGATGAATGCACAAAATTAATGTCATTGTCCCGATAGGAATTGAGTCCTGGCATTCAGCGCAAAAATTTAACATTCTACCACAAAGCCTTGGCATGTTTCAGAACTACCTTTCAAATGGACCCTATTGTTCGAGAAACGCCAATTTTGGTTGCAGTGCTGGCTTTCCAATTTTATAGACATTGCAATTTTACTTCCATAATACGGGCGTGATGTTGGTTTAAAGTCATTTGTGCTTAGGTGCCATCCGTGAAACTTGATTTATGCAGCAGTGTACAGGGCTACGATCCTGAGTGCTTTACATCAGCTTATTTCTTCTGGTGTCGCTAATATGTTCTTGGCATCAGTACGCAAATGTAAACAACCGGTGATTTAAAACATATGCAGCTGTTTAAAGTATGTATTTGCGTGCAATTGTACATTCCCACAAGTCGTAACGTTTCGCTCAATCAAAAAATTTAAAACACAGTCAGCTTGCATGCGCATCCTTCGCATAACAGTTCCCAAGGTACGCGTGTGATTTCCCGAATTTTTTCAGCAATTCCGAGCTTTTGCTTGAGGTGCAAACTTTGGATTCCAATGGAAAATAGCGAGCGCTGAGCCGGATTGCGAATGGAGCACGGAGATTCGAGTGGGATTGCTCTCGCCAAATCTACGATCGGAACGCGCGTGTCTATACGGGAGCTGTTGGTGAGCGGAAATCTAGCAAAGGAGCACGAGAGGGTGTGAGGGAGTGCAAAGCGTTTTCCGGACATCCATCGGTGATTGGATGAAAGACGGGCGCACAGAATACGTCACTTACTTCCGCGCAAATTCACTGATTTAGGCGGAGCCAAAATTCTTACTTTGTGGAGCAATCGGGGATCTGCGGTCGCTCTCAATTTGCCATTGGATTGTGATTGCTCTGATTAGAGCAGAAAAACTTGATCTGGATCTTCCATTGGAATTCAGCTTCAGTTTTTACATGCAAAGCATTTCTTAGCAAACTTCGGCGACTTCGAGCGTCTTCGAACTTCGGCGACTTCTAGCCGCCTACGACTTTTAGCTTTCCTAGCCGTTTCGATTATGGTATCAATATCAAACTTAGTGTGGCATAACATGACTGTATGTTGAGCATATATGACTAGTCAAAACATGAAAATCGTGATATATGTCATGAATATCATGATTTACATTTCATGGTCCTGTTGCTCTTGCGCTGGTTTAGTTCACATTACATGTTTCATAACTGGTATGGTATGGTATGATTGCATGGCCAACACAAGCAACAGACCCTAACAGGAAAATCATGACACGCGTGTCCTGTAGCAACATTACTACATGCCATGCTCATGATGCGCTCACGGCCGCTTCGCTAGCTTCACTTATACCAAATTTGGTATTACGGTATGTGACTGGATGTCGAAGGTATGATACTGGTGCAAACATGATAAGCATGAGATGCGTGTCATGTAACAACGTGACTACCTGCTACGCTCATGATGCACTCGCAGCCGTTTCACTAGCTTCAAATGTACCAATTCGGTATTACGTGACATCAATAGATGACGAAGCGATGCGACTGGTGCAAACATGATAATCATGAGATGTGTGTCATGTGAGAACATGACTATATGCCACAATATAGGCGTCAATACCTTTGACGTGACCCAGCGCGCATGCGCACCGGCGTTCGTTTCGTTGCGTCGCGTTGGCGTTGCCCCGCCAGGCGCCGGTTCTGCCATATACTCGCAGGCGCGAGCCGCGCTACGTTGCTTCGACGCATGCACGTTTCAGCGCGTCCGGCATCCCTTCGTCACGAAAAGAAGGATACGCGGTGCTGTTTAGGTAACGCATTGGCATATAGTAACGTTACCCTATGGCATCAGCGTGAAATGCAGCATGTCGCATTTCGCGCCGGTTGCCGTCATTCCGCGCTATAGTGATGCCGTGCCGACGGACGCTGGACGCGCATTGCGTCATACTGTAGAATGCTCACGTTTTGCAAACGTAGCGTCGCTCTCCCCAGCGTGTGCGCGCGCCAACCTTGCGTATATTGGGCCCTTCATAATGCGCTCACGGCCGTTTCGCTAGCTCCACATATACCAAATTTGGTGTTACGTGACGTCAATGGATGACGAAGTAGCTCCACATATACAAAATTTGGTATCTCGTCATATGAAAATATGACAAAGGTAAACCACATATCCAATCATGATAATCATGACACGAAGTCATGTACGGCATAATTTACCTCCATCTTGTAACTTTGAGCTGATTTTCAAGTGACATATAAAGCTTCCTTATTCGTGCTTCGCATATCATTGATTCCCACAGTACTTGTGATATGCCCATTCTCGTCACTTGTACTAGGTATGGCTAGGTTAGGCTAGACATGTCACGTGACTACCTTTTAGGCGATGTTATTTTAGTCACGTGACTAGCTGTTGCCTCATTTCTGGTGGTAACTTGGCTCGTTACCAGCTCTAGCAATGCAGCCGAAATTTAGTCCCGTTAAAAAAATGCTACGTGATTTTTAATCACGGGTGCTTGAAGTTGCGTGACGTTTAGTCGCGCGAGTTAAGGCCCTTTCGCATGACAGAAAAAGTAGCGATTTTCAGTGCGCGAATTCGCTCACAGTGAAGAAAAGGCTAGTTCGCTCACGCTGCAGCGGTCTGCGGCGAGCTTCCAACATGTTGGAAATTTTCGCTCTGGTCGCAACGGCGGGAGCGATTTTTGGTAGAGACCCGTCGAAATAGGGCCGGGCCGGCTATGCCATTGAAATAGCGTAGACGTAATGGCCGATGCTGTGCATTTTAAAATTATTTTACATTAAGAAGTGTTCTTAAACGTCGGAACGCACGGGTTCTTCGTTAGCGTTTATAGAATCTTAATGATATAATAATGCACAAATCATTACATTACCTTCGAAATATTCTGCGGTGTCTGCCAGAAAGAAGGGTGGCAAGAACTCGCCGCTTCAGTCGCAGAGCGAAAATCATGAACCGTTCGCGATCCATGTGAAACGAAACCGCCATTTGCGGCAGTTGCGAACAGAGCGAATGCAGCGAACGGAACGATTTTTTTCGCTGCAATCGCGGCATGTGAAACAGCCTTAATTACGTGATGTTCTATGGATCAAGCCACGTTACTATTCACGTGATGTTGCGTCATTTTTGGTAACTTGAAGGCTGCTACGTGATTTGAGTCACATGACTAGTTATTACGTGTTTTTGTAATGCTTTGTCACGTGACTACTTGTTAGTAGTGTGTGTTTTGAGCATAAAGTGACTAATTGGTACGTGATGTTACGTTATCTTTAGTCACGTAGCAGAAGCTCATCATAGTTTTTGTATCGCACGTGGTACAGTACGGCGCAGGTGATTGGAGGAGGGGGGGTGACGTAGAAATTGAAGAGGTCGAATCGAGTGCGTACCCGTTCGTAACGAAGATAATACGTCTTTGCACTACCCGGAGACACTTGATGTCTAGAGTTGCGCTCTTGAAAGACAATTACGTGTTTGTGAGTTCTTCCTCATCTTTGTGTACCTCTTGAGCTGCTCATCGAAGGTCAAAAACACCTGTGTCAAAGATTAAGGTCGCTCCAACTATTTTATCGTTGTTGTTATGAAGAAAAATAAGTACGTTCTCCCTCAACATTCACGAGCTTCGCCATATTCGAGTGTAATTTCCGGAAATAACGCAAATACGACCATCTCTCTCCTTTCTGCCAACATATTTCAAGACGAACCTGTGTTATGCGGGACAACGCAAAACCCATTACTGCGGGATAGAATACGCCTAAGAATGGAAAGGCTAGGAATAGACGAGAAAAGACGGGAAGAAGCGACTCGCACAGCAGTGATAACGGTGGGGAAAAAAGCCGTTGCCATAATCAATACGGCTTTCGCGGAGACGAGATTGAAAGTCCTGAAAGTGCCATTGTATGGTATAGAGGGTTCGCGATGGCACCTTGGGCTGCATTATCGCAGTCGAATGAGCGCTGCTATCGAAATGGCGTCCCTCAAAGTATATGTCGCCAGGAAATAAAGAGGATGCCGAAAATATCAGGGCAGCCATTTTGATTAGCGAAGCGAGAAAACGAATGCGGAGTGAAAACGAGGAATAAGGACTCCAAGGAAAGCGGGAAGGCGGGTTTCAATCTAGGCTTGCAGTGAGCCACCACACGCCACCGGACGTTTCGATGCCCGCGTATAATATCCGCCAGGGAGGGCTTCCTTCCCGGGATTAGGACATCCCTGAACGATTTGGCGGCGCACAGCTCTTTCTATCATATCATCTCAGCCTATCTATCCTTCGCGTTTCCGCCCGGAGCATGCTCGAGACATTTCGCTGCGCCGTAGTTTATGGCTTATCTAAGCGAGTCCCTTTTCCCGCGCACGACCGGGACAACTATCCCCTTCATCCGGTATTTCTATCCACCACAAGATGATGTTCATCACTTTTATCGTTGTTTGCGTATTTCGGACGCAATACTTTCCTTTTACAATCTCCCCTTCGCATCATTACGTTTCTTATTTAATACCTTCTCTCTTGCACATTGTTTTTAGCTTTTATATCAAACAATATAGACAGTTTTTTTACAATCGCATGTGAGTTAGCTTTCCACTAATTTTTTTACAGGCTCAGATGGATGGTTTCAGCATATCAAGCGAAAATCTGGAACACAATTGCCACTTTTGGTTTCCATTTGCCATAATTACCACTAAATAGCCTTTTGTTTTTGTTCATACCCTGGGGCCAATTCGCTAATATATAGATGGATAGCCCCATTTGGCTTTACATATAGGTGGATAGCCACGTGTTGCTTTAAACCGAACAAAATAAAGCAAGCTAGATGTAAAAAAAGCATGAAAACATTAAAGAAATAGTGGCATTTACACTACTCCTGGGAGCCATCACCAGAGAAACGCCTCGGGCAGCGGTCTGCACCACAGACAAAATTTATGCTGAACGCGGCGTATTGTCGGAGTTCGAGCATGGATAGATTTATCTCGCACCCTCGCTCTAGCGGCGCTTCTCCCTGCTGAGGTGGCTCGCCCGCATTTCCATCAGCGTCAGCTAAACTTCTAAAACAGTGCCGGCAGCACTTACTTAGAAGAAACAGGGTAAAAGTGATTTCGCTGAACGAAAAACATCAACCCATCCAGTCGGTCTAACTGGAAGAACATACAGAAGAGCTTGCCACTCAGCCAGTCTCATATTATTTGCAGATTTAGCCATGAACGCTACTCACACCACAGTGCCAGTAAAGCGTCGGCATCGCATCTCCGTGGCGTAAGTTCTTCGGATAAAAAAAAGCAGTGGTAAAGAAAATTTGGTGATACGAGCATAGGTCATCTGAAGGGAAAAGTGCGTGATCATGCGAAAGACAAATAAAGTATGAAGCCGGATATCTCGGAGCAAAGACGTGCTAGAGAATATATCCCAACCAAAACATCACAATACAACAGTATTTGTGATAATCGTGTCGTGGTTGGGACGCTAAACCTCAGATATTTATTCTATTATCTTTGTCGGGGGTCATTGGGTTTGGGCGTTGAGACATAGTGGTACTATGAAAAGGCAGTGTGCTAAATATTTTGAACGAAAAATGTAACAACGTGTGTAGGCAGCCCTATAGTATCGACACTGCAGATTCACGAAGTATAGTGTCGGGTAAACTTCTTCCCTGTTTATTTTAATCGAGTATAATCGCCACTACAAGGTCGCGCTTGTTGAGGCAATGCCATTGTTGATACCTGCAAAACCTTTCTATTTCCAGTGCAACCATACTTTAGGGCTATTGTGCCAGAACACCGTTCACCTTGTCTGAAAGATTTTTCACACCCATAGATTATAAGTAGATTTACCGCTGCCGATAATCCTCGCGCTGATTTCTACACCACGAAACCCAAGAAACAAAGGCATTGGGCTACTGACACACATGTCGCGGAATCAAATGCTGGCCGAGGAGGCAGCATTTTCGATGTAGGCAGAAATGCTTAGGGCCCTTGTGCTTAGAATCTGGTTCACGTTAAAGAAACTCAGGTGGTCAAAATTTCTTGAGCCCTTCGCTACAACGTATCTTATGTTATAGTGGTTTTGTGACGTTATTAACTCACAATTGTGAGTTCATAAACACCACTGCCTACATTTTTTTAAATATAAACATGCCAACTTGCCGGAGCCAGTAAAAAGTCAATTATTAAATTTTTATTTAACTGGGCTGCTTACAGTGATAATTAGCATCTAACTTTCTTTCCACCTCGTCGTTTGATTTACTTAAACAAGTGGTTCTCACGTGCCTTCGGGCTCCTAATTTTTTTATATGTAAAGCTTAACTTTGAACACCCGATATGTGACACGTATTTTTCATTAAACATTCACTTGTTAGACAGCACTTGTTCCGTGCACTGCCTTTTGTTTTCATGTTTTTTTTTCGCTGATTGTGATGAGTAAATATTTTACCAGTTTTACACAAACAGGTTTGCTAACCCAATATTTTGTACTTTCGGAGTGTCATTCCGGGAGCGCTAATGTGTAAGACTTACTCCACCTGGACTGACACAATGGCCGCCTACCACGACTTCCGCCTGATACTATCCTTAAATTTCATTCACACGAATTCATTTCACGATGTTAATATGTCGATATGCAACACAGTGACACATTGAGGCTTCCAGTGCCCACTCAGCACCGACGATATGACTGTAACATTAGAATTTTACTTAGCCGCTGTTCTTGCGTAGTGACCGGCCAGGCATTGAAACGTTCATTATTGACTCAGTTTAGTATGACTGGGCGGAAGTCGTAATATCTATGTTTGACTACGAGCAGAAAAAGCTCACAAGACCTGCTATGCGTTTGCCTAGGAGGTGAAAGCTATCGACTTCTTTTTTTTTTCGTTTTCAGTCAATCTATTGACCATCCTCCCTCTCACGGGCCTCCGAAAGGCATCTGCACCTCCATTAGTTTTGCAGAGCCTCCATTATCCGCACACTTTTTACCAAGTGACAATCTCATGTTCTAACTTCATCATTAAATATCTTACTACGAACGCCACAGAGATGTTATGATGACGTCATAATTATTCTGTCTGCTAGGTCCTTGTGGCATGATATCGTTTCTCCATCACGTGGTAATTTCTTGTATCACTCGTGTTGACGCCGACGGTCAGCTTTATATCTGATGAGTAATATATATCTTTCTCTTTTAAGCAACTGCGATATTGTCCAGAGAACGACTCAATTATCTGCACAGCCTCGACTACTTTAAGACTGCCTGATGGTCACATATTCGACACTTTCTTAATCACTCATGTGCTGCGTGAATCGCAGTTCATAGGGTGTAAGGTATCTATGATGCCGCAATGCTGGTGAATAACCTTCCGGACTATTTCAGGCACTAGTCCAATTTCTTGCTTCCAAACAGTGGATTAGAACATGTGACTGTTCTCAGCAGCGAGTAATAGGCGATACCATTTAACCGACTAAAAGTAACGGCTCATTGCACAGGGCTGCGAAATGAATGAAGTTTTCCTAACTCAATATTGAAAAACTGGAGACAAAGAGCGATAACAATAAACTCTCCTTTTTTAGCTGACAAAAAAAAACTGCCAGATCTGTGCACAACGCGCAGCACAGTCACGGGGAAAGCTGTCAGAGCCTTTTTAAACACTATTTGTGTGACTGCTGCCCGAGCATTTGCAGGGTTTGTTTGTTTGTTTCCCTGGACCGATGGCTCATACCCACTCAGGGGTATTGGCCAAGAAAGCGTAGTGCAGTTTCTCTGTGAGCATTTTAATTGTGCGTAATGAATTTGTGTTATAATAGGACTAATGTAAGTAAAACTACATAAAAAGAGAGCAAACGAGAAGAGAAAGAATGAAAAAGTCAAGTACCTAGCCACCCTTCGTTATTCTTCGAAGAAACGTGGTACCCACTACAGACTTACAAGGAATTTTTCGCGATTTTGTATGCTGTGGCTGACGACGACGATGAGTCCTCTTCGAAGCTTCAGTTTTTGAAGCTTCAGCGGTGGAGCATTCGACGAGCCAGTCGTTATTAAATTCACATTATTTGACTCCTAGTTGTTCTTTGATTGTTCTAAAATGTCCTATTAATCATACTAACGCGATTCCCTCTCCAATACCAGGCATACCTAGGGTTCGTTTGCGACGTAGTTGCAAGCACCGGCGTGGCTATGTGGTGCAAAAAACCCGGGCTTATTTACACATCAACTGCAGGTTGTCAAAAACAAAATTGAATGTCTTGAAGAAGATAAATATAAAGGCGCAATTATACGAGCAAGAGCTGAGAGATACCTCGTGGGTGAAGCCCCGACAAAGCGAGCCTTGTCAGATGAAAAGGCATATGCTCGAGCTCACGACATACTAGAGATAGAATGGAATGGTAAAATATTGAAAGAACATAAAGATATTATGAAAGCTTTTGAAAACTATTATCAGGACTTGTTTGCTTATCGCGAACCAAAGGAGCTGGGTTTTGTAGATGAGTTCTTGATTGAAATGCCGACACTTTATGCTGAGGACACAAACTTATTGGAAATGTCTATTAGTATAGGGGAAATTGAGAAGGCTATCGATGATCTCGGCATGGGCAAATCACCTGGTCCAGATGGCATTAATGCCGACTTTTACAAGGCGTTCGAGGAGGATATGGCCGCCGCATTGCATGAGGTTTTTTCAGAGTCTTTAGATCACGGAGCTCTGCCTCCGTCGTTTAATCGAGCACACACCGTGCTGATTCCTAAAGGGAAAGAGCAACATGTTTTACGCAAAGTGACAGGATACAGGCCAATCACGCTAACAAACGTAGATTATAAGGTGTTTATGAAAGTTCTGGCTAGAAGGTTGCAAGGAGTTATATACAAGTTGGTCGGGTCATATCAGACTTGTGGCATCAAGCGTAGGAGCTTTTTCACGAATATTCATGTTGCCAGGAGCATTTTGGAGTATTGTGACGCTGCGCTTCTAAAATTAGCTATGTTGCAAATTGATCTAGTCAAGGCTTTCGACATGGTTCCACACAATATACTAGCTGAGTACGTTAGTCTTGGTGCGATCATATGTAAAGGTATTAAATTGGCATATAAAAATTCAACCACAAATTTAATTGTAAATAGAGAACTCTCACAGCGCATACAAGTACTTTCCTCCGTGCGCCAGGGGTGTCCTTTAAGTCCTTTACTCTTCGCTCTATTTTTTGAACCATTGTGTCAGAAAGTGATTCACCATGCAGGGATTAATGGTTTCAGGTTGCAGTCATGTGAAGTGCGTGTTTTTGGCATACGCCGACGATATTGCCTTTTTTGCAGTTGATAGAGAGAGTGTCACTTCGTTATTAAAAATCACTCAAAGGTTTTGTGACACGAGATGAAGTTTAATGAACAAAGAAAAAAGCATCGGTTTATGGCATGGTAATTGGGACCTTACGCCCAGTTCTTTTGGAAATATTCAGTGGCTCACGACGCCTAGTCGTTACCTAGGGGTACCATTGGACAGGTATCAAGACAGTAAAGCATTTTGGCTTGAAAAGGCTGAAGAACTGCGCGCGACCGCCGAAGGATGGGGCAGTCGTGGCTTATCAATTTTCTCTCGGTCAGCTGTATGCAACGTGTTTCTGGCTGCAAAAATTATGTACCTTTTGCAAGTACTTAGTTGTAAGCGTAAAACCATTCACAAAGTCCACAGGATATTCGCCACGTTCATCTGGAGCTCTACGTGGGAGAGAACATCTAGAACGAACTTGTTTCGGCGAGTTAAGCAAGGAGGGCTGTCTCTGTGCCATCTGTTTCTTAACCAAGTAATATCACGTTTCCTGCTCATTAGAGACCAGAGAGACTCTTTTTTACGTTCTTTATTTCAAACAACGCTGTTACACCACATGCCTGACTTCTTTGTATCTTCAGACAGGCAAGAACGACACACCTTGTCACCGTTCTTGCGCGAAGTTGTGTTCTCATATCGTTTCTTAAGGGCGAGGTTTTCGATAGATTACCTAACTAATGTGAAAAGAAAGTGCCTTATGAAAGACCTAATACAGAATGTTTTTCCTGTGCCCCTGTACCGTTCAAGGTATGAAAAGTAATATTGGTCATGACGTACTAAACGAGTGAAAAACATGTGTGTACCACCCAATGTGAAAACCTTCTTTTTTAAACTTCATACGAGAACCTTGCCAGTAAAAACGTGGCTTGAAGAGAGAGGGATGTATGTACCATGGGGAAGCAGCTGTCTCCTGTGTAACAAACCTGAGACCATTGAACATGTGTTTATTGATTGTAAGAACGCTATTTTCTTTTGGGACATTTTACAGAGGACTTTAAAAAAAGATTCACCTCTTACTTCATATGGAATTCGTTTTTTGCCTTGTGATAGTTCTGTGCAAAATTTGGATGTTATATTTGTACTTGGTCTTCATTCGGTTTGGCGTAGTATGCTATCGTACCGACACTGTGATGTGAGAGTTCTATCCGTTAATGAGTGTTTCGTGGAAGCTGTTATAAAAGTGCGAGATGTGTATAAGACTACCGACTGTAATGAAGATGTAATATCTTTGTTTGACGCGTTTCACGCATGACACACGTGTGATAGTGATTGTCATATTAGCTTGACCTGTAGTCAACAAGGCAATAAAGAAAAAAAAGGCGTGGCTATGTGGTAGAACACTGGTCTGACACGCAAAAGACCCAGGTCCGAATCCCATGGTGTTCTTGGTGGTCTTGATTCACTTTGTTTTTTTTTTCACTTGGTAGTGATTACGGACACCATCGGCAGCCGTGGACAACGACGGTGTACGTGAGCCGTGTTGTGATCACATAACAGCTTTCGCTGTAATATATAATAGTTAATTGGCTGAACATTACGTAAGGGAAGCATGCTTTCGGATACGTCACTGAATACAAGATTCTATCTATTGCATTATTTCTCAGTACATTACGAAATGCCCATTGTTGTAGCGAATCTTATATCTCGAAAGCCGTATAATCTGATCTATTCAACTCAAACGACCGACTTCACAGTAAAGGCTTGCTGTAATGCAGATACATGAAACTGTGCAGTGAGAGAAGTCTTGTACGAGGGTATATAAACTTTGTTTATTAATAGTTTCTTTTTTTATTTTCAAGTGGCTCAGTGATTTCAAAAACGATTTTGAAAAGATAAACAAGCGATCAAGAACTGAAAGGAAAAGTTGTTTCTCTAGATTTCTTCAAGCTAGCTTATGCAAGCATAAATAGTTTTATTTTTACTCTTTCTCTAATTCTTTCCTTTACTGCCTTTCTCTTTAATTTCTCTTATCCATTGCAGAGCAGTAAACCTAACATATTTCTCCTGATTTATCTCCCTGTCTGTCAGTTTAGCTTTTTCTGTCTCTCTATCTGTATATATAAGTTAGGCATGTCGTATGACGACGTCAAATTATTCTAACAATGCTAAATGACAAAATGATTGAAAAAGAAACGAAATATTGAAATGATTATAACAATACTAACTGGTCATAATAATGATAAGTGTGGTAGTGATGATGAGAAAACAAATCTGGCTGTCGACTGACGGTACCAGATGCTCGCGTTAGACAATTGCATACACTGCACTGTAGAGTTTCCCATTAGAAGTAACATCCTGATGTCATACGAAGTGCATGATTTATTGATGTCTCATCAGTAGACGATACGGTGTGCTCTATTGATCATAGACTTGAAAAAAGATTCACCAAGAATGCTCTAGAGAGATATAGAAAATAAACATGAACACGCAGTTGTGTATGCTATTACGAGGCGAAACGCGGATTCCTACAGGCACTGACTCTATAGCAGAGTGCTCGGTAGAACTCCCCTGAACTTCGCAGCATAGCCTGCCAAACAACTCTCGTGCTGCGAAATATCTATCCTACCGCAGTGCAAAATCGATCAAGGACTTCACCCTGCGGTGACAGGAATTGCTTACACTTGCTTGGTCGATGTGCTTGAAAGCGGCAAATTCTTCACTGTCCGACGCGAAAGATGGTGGAGGGAGGGGGGGGGGAGTTCCATGTTCACTTTATATGCGCTGCCTTCAACCTCGTAATAACCTAGCACAGATCGAAAAAAAAATGTGGCGCAGGGCACTTCAACGCGTAGCGAGGCTGACACAGATTACCTGCGTAAATGTGAAATGCACAGATCAAGGAATAAAGTAGCTCTTTTCAACGCTTGCCTGTCTCAAATAAAGATGTATGAAAGATAAAAAGTGTTCTTTTGACGAACAATAACGCACCAAGCTAAAGTACACCTCAATTGCTACCCCGCGTTATAACTGACTGCAACATATGTGTGTGCGCGCTGTCTATTACTTGTCAGTGGGGTGAGAGCCAGCCACCTGTACTCGTGCCGCAATGTTGCAATAATATATTTTAACGCGACAGCGTTAAAGAGCTCGTTTCGCAGAAATCGCGGTGTAGGTGTCGGCGTCATTAGTTGTGAGTGAAAAACAAAAAAAAATCACAGCATATTCGCGGGGTAAATGATGACGAGTGGGCGAAGCCCCGGAGAGAATATTCGGTAAAACCGTGAATTTTTCGTGTGTAATTCGCCCAGTCGATCATGATCTAAAGACATCATGAGAAGCACAATTTATTCGTGTACATATAGAAATCAACTTTAATTTGTTCTTAGAGACGGTGGATGGCTTGCGATGTCCCTTCATCATGACGGCTTTATGGCCCGTGAAATGAAGGGTGAGTGGTTCCTGTAGAGGTTAGTGCCAAATTTGCAAACACTTGGTCAAAGCATGTTCCTTGGATCGTGGTTGGTTTTATATGGTCATACGATATACATTCATGAGACCATCTAAGCGTCCATCCTTCAGTCCACGCGTCTGTTCGTGAGTCAATTCATCCGTCTGTCCGTTCATTCATGCGTTCATCCGTCCGTACGCCCGCGCGTCCATCCATCTGTCAGTCAGTCTGTTAGTTTGTCCATTCATCCATCCGTCCATCTATGCGTCCATCTAGTGAACACTGCAAGTACCGCCATCTCCCCCATCTCGCATCCCCTGTAGCACATACCCGCTCTAGAGCGGGTATGTGCCATCTGTGGCTACGTACATCACCAACAACAAACCGCATGGGATTTACAGATCCACGCTCTAAGGAGCTTCGCCCCTAAAATGCAAATAAACTATAATTTAAAAACACCAGGCCAGCGCTGGGCGTGTAGCACAGTCACAGCAAAAGCTAGAAGAGCGGCCTTTCTGTGCCTTTTCTAAACACTCATTGGCTAACTGCTGAAAGCACACTTGTTCGAAATCTACTAGGGCATTAAAACGTCACAGCTTTGCCACACAAAGCAATGAACGCAGTAGCAACAAATGTGAAAGTCACACGCAAAATAGAAAGGAGATCGAAACATTGCCCGCGTTTCTCACACAAAAATGACGTACGAAACGTACTCACAGGTACATATGGACGAGAATAAGTGTCTCAGTTGTTACTTCGCTGTGTCTGAAAAGCACGCGCTTTTCGCAAACGGAGAGTGGAATGATTGCAGTGACCTTTGTGCCGCCGATACCTACAACAAAATCACTCCAAGTAAAGCCCGAGACCAGCCAAGGTGCACGATCAACCCTCCTTCCCACCGTGAGATAAGGGTGCGCGAGAAAGCTTCGATCCCCACCTCTAAGCGGGCAAAGTATGCATGGGAGATTAAAGCGCGTGCCACCACGCGATGTGGCGACGTGCGCTCATCACCCCATCTCTCAGGTAATGCTGAGAACAAAATCATTCCCCCCGGGATGCCCACCCGCAGGAGTAAGTGGTAGATAAAAATACCTTGCCGTTTCAACACTGAAAGACGTGCTTCTCGGTGATTCAGTGGTTAACGCCTCGCACCCACTATTCAGAGGACACAAGTTCAATTGCGCGTGCCAGTCTTTGTCTGTTTTTTTTTCTTTCCTAGATTATATATATATATATATATATATATATATATATGAATATATATATATATATATATATATATATATATATATATATATATATATATATTACTAAGCTTCTGCCCGACCACAAAATTTTTCGATGAATTCCACTTACTCCGAGACCTCGACAACTTCGCTCGAAGCTTAAGGTTGCGCGAATATTTCTTAGATAGGCCTTCTAACCACAAAACAATTCACCGTCGTAAATCAAATGATTGGACACCGAACAGTAATCGAGACAAGTGCTTGGACCTTTATATCACCGCAGTACAGAAAGATATAGTACACGAATACCACAGACAGAAAGGAAACCGAGAAAACTTGACCAAATCTGAAAAAATAAGCATGAAAAATTTGGCATCTAGGACAGACATAACAATAAAACCCGCTGACAAAGGAGGAGCAATTGTAGTCCTTAATACAACCAACTACCTACAAGAAGCATACCGCCAACTAGACGACTCAAGATTTTACGAACGCCTCCCAGGTGATCCGACAGACGAATACAAACGTATCGTATCAACAGAACTAAAGAAACTGTTGGACGCAGAAAAGATAACCAACACTGACCACAAACTGATGCAAGCGGCATACCCTCGTCCAGGTCGCTTCTACATCCTCCCAAAAATTCATAAACCCGGTAACCCAGGTCGACCAATCATATCAGGCATCGGTACAATAACTGAACCCATATCAGGGTACGTGGACAAACTAATAAGCCACATTCCATGCACCCTCGCGTCGTACATAAAAGACACCACACATTTTCTTCGAGACATTGCGGGTATCTGTGTGCCGAAAAACTCGTATTACCCTTGATGTCTCTTCATTATATACAAATATTCCTCACGATGACGGCATAGCTGCACTAAGAAACATGTACACAAACCATAGACAATCTAACACCCCAGATTTCTCTGCCATTGCAACATTGACGAGGATGGTCCTCGAATTAAATTCATTCGAGTTTAACCAAGAGTATTTTCGACAAATCAGCGGGACCGCTATGGGCACCAAAATGGCACCTAATTATGCCAACATATTTATGGGAAAGCTAGAATCTGAATTTCTTGCACAAAGTTCCTTGAAACCAATGTTATACAGAAGATACATAGACGACATCTTTCTTATTTGGACCCACAGCGAGGACGAACTTCTCAGCTTTATAGACACTTACAATGCTGTACACCCGAACATTCACTTCACACACACATACTCGCAAGTTACCGTAAATTTTCTTGATGTTACCATAACGATAGAAGAAGAGAAGCTCTCTACAACCCTATATCGCAAACCAACGGATCGACAACAATACCTTCATTACCAAAGCGATCACCCACGCCACTGTAAAAACAGTATTCCATACAGCCAGGCTCACCGGTTTAAGCGAATCTGCTCTAGAGACGCTGACTTTGACACGAGCTCACAGAGGCTAAAACTTATGCTCGAGCAACAAAAATACCCCCCACATGTAATTAATGACGCTGTTCAAAAAGCGAGAAAACTAAAGCGTGAAGACTTACTTTTGAAGCGACCACCACGAGAAGACCCACAACGAACAAACCTCTGCTTGACTTACAGCACAAACTTCCCCAATGTAAACAAAATCCTTAAACGACATTACAACATTCTGGAACAAAGTGAACGTCTGAAACGCGCATTCCCATCCGCTCCAGGCGTCGTTTACCGACGACCACGTAACCTCAAAGACACCCTTGTCCACTCCCAAATTAACACATCACCCCCCAATAATTCATGCCGCCCTTGCTTAAAGCCACGATGTCTTGTATGTAAGGCGATGCGAGAAACAGACAAAGCAACCAGCACGCAATCCAAGTTTTCGATTAACATACGAGGAAACCTAACATGCGATTCTTCTAATGTGGTGTACCTACTCGAATGCAACGTGTGTGGTATGCAGTACATCGGACAAACAGAAACACCATTTAGGATTCGCTTCAATAATCACAGAGCCCATGCGAAATCAGCCCCAAGTCTACCTCTATCAAAACATCTCAATCTTCCCGACCATGCATTCGACAAACTATCAGTAACGCTCTTAGAGACGGGATTTAAATCAAATCGAGAACGTGAACAACGAGAGTCATACCTTATCCACCGATTTAACACCCTCGATAGAGGAATAAATGAGAATCCTGGTACACTTGCAGCAATTAAAGCATTAGAAAACAATAACGGCAACGATGAAAATAGTAACTGAGTTCACGGCACTGCAGCTGCGAAGGGCACTGGACAACCTAAAACAATTCCAAGTGTAACTACTCTTCCTAAGTGCAGCTGTCGTCTGTTTTCTGTTTTATTTTACTACCCAATCAATTGTGCCATGCACGACATACCCAACAGCAACCATGTGCACAGCCGGGAGGCCCCCACGACACGCGTAATTTAGTAGCGGGCCAGGAATTCGCATTGCACGCGCTTGCACAGCCTACCGCAATACGGGGCACCCCTATTTTTACGACGAAATGTTGACAGGGCGCGGAGTAGTTAGAGGCTTAGAACTTCCTAAAATGCCCGCTGACCAGCCTCTGCCACAATACGCGGCCCCCGTCCTTCTACGACGAATTGTTTACGGGACCCCAAGCAGTTAAAGGCTTAGGACTTCCTGAAAAGCTCTTTTTTGCCCCACACCGAACCGTCAGTGCCAGGAGGGACCGTCTGATCGGGAGGAATGCGCTAGTGAACGGAAACATACACAGACCGCTGACATCAGAAAGGTGAAGGGGAGAGGGGGGAGAGAGATGGGGGGGAGTGGAGGGAAAAGTGGAAGGGGGGCACCCGAGGGGCGTTCACCGTATATTATTTTTATCTTTTTCTTTTTTTCTTTCCTTTTCTTTTCTTTTCTTTTCTTCTTTTTTTTTCTCCTCTTACCTTGCCCTCTGATTTGAGATTGTATAAAGCTGAGCACCGACAAACTGTATCTTTATTCCTGATGAAGGCCAGACTCTAGGCCAAAACGTCGAAATAAACCACGTTGTGACCGCTCACGGAGGATCTACTAGACTATATATATATATACATATATATATATATATAGGTACGTATACATATACGGTGGGTGACGGCGACGCCGACGTCCACACCGACGCTGACAGCGAAATCCGGCCGAGAGTGACCATATAATTGCTACTGCTATAATAAAAAAAATTTTGGTAGTAGGCCAGCATTTGCTGTGCTACTTTTTCTCATTCTTCTGATAAGCGTAGTATCCACCAAATACTTGCGAGGAAATTTGTGCCTATTGTTTATGCAGTGGCTGACGACGATGAGGAATAACACCTGAAGTAGGTATGAGCCACAGTTATTAATTGAACAAGAACAAGCTTTTGTAGTGGGTTGAAACATTGGACGACCCCCAGGTTACACTATCCGCATTGTGCGACGACTGCTTCTTCATTCGCTGTTTTAAAACCCTTTATAAGTCGTACCAACGCGATTGCTTTCCCGACATCAGGCCTCCCTAAGGCAAGTTTTCCAACAAGCCCCAAGCACAGGCGTGGCTGAGCGATATAATACTGCGATGGCACTCAGCGCACCTGGGTTAGAGCCCCATTGTGTCATTGGTACTAGGTCCTTTTTTTCAGCTTCGTGCTATTTATTTTTTATTTATTTATTATACCTCAAAAACCCCAGGGAGGGGTGTTACATGAGGGGTGGGCAGTACAGGGTTTCTTCAATGTGCGCTTTGAAAAGAATGGGGCTGGAGTGGCGCACGACGTGGGACGGAAGGTCATTCCAATCCTTCGCTGTCTGAACGAAGAATGACCGAAGGTGAGCAGTTGTACGGGCATGCGCAGGGTAAACTGGGTTGTTGTGGTTAGTGCGGGAAGATATGCGATGCGCGGGCATGATAACAGATGCGTGGGACAGTGAGTGAAAAAATTTATGAAAAAGAGCTAATCTAGCGACTTTGCGTCGCAGTTCAAGGCTGGGAAGATGGGCTTTAATCTTTAAGTTAGTAACGCTTGTGTGGCGCGAGTAATCGGAATATATAAACCTAGCTGCTCTATTTTGGACAGATTCTAATGTTTTGGATAGATTAGGTTGGTGGGGATCCCAGACGGCGCAAGCGTATTCAAGCTTCGGACGGACTAGTGTTTGATATGCTAAAAGTTTAACAGAAGGGGGAGGAAGTCGTAAATTTCTTCTTAGGTAACCAAGGACTTTGTTTGCTTCGTTAGAAATGTTTGTTATGTGGGAGGACCAAGTAAGATCTGGCGTAATGTTTATGCCTAAATATTTGTAGGAATTCACCAGGGATATTTCGCAACCAGAAAAAAAGTATGAAGTAGCCGGGTGAGATTTCCTGCGATGAAAAGAGATGACGGAGGTTTTCCTAATGTTCAAAGTCATGAGCCACTTTTTGCACCAGGTTTCTATAGTTATTAGATCATTTTGAAGGATCTGGGAGTCATTAGGGCAGTTAATAGGACGATAAATCACGCAATCGTCAGCGAATAGACGGATTTGGGACGATATATTGCTAGGTAGGTCGTTAACATAAATTAAAAATAGAAGGGGACCGAGCACCGTACCCTGAGGTACACCTGAAAGGACAGGACGCGTGTTAGATGATGTCTGGTTGGAGTAAACGAAGTGTTCCCGGTTTGACAAAAAATTTCGTATCCATTCTAGAACTGCTGGGTCAATGTTTAAGCGGGAAAGTTTTTAAAAAAGGCGTTTATGGGGTACTTTATCGAAAGCTTTTTCAAAATCTAGGAAAAGGGCATCTACAGGAACATTCTGATCTATACTTGAGCTGATGTCGTTAATAAAGAGCGCTAATTGTGTGTCACAGGAGAGGCCTTTCTGAAATCCGTGCTGACTGGGATGAAAAAAGTTTACAGAAATCAGGAATTTGACTGTTTGAGAATAAATTATGTGTTCCATTATTTTACAGCACACGCATGTTAGTGATATGGGCCGGTAGTTTGAAGGTGAGGATGACGGACCTTTTTTGGGTATCGGAATGACCTTGCCAACCTTCCAGTCCCGTGGCACCACTCCAGATGACAGTGATTGCTGGAAGATGTGCGACAATATGACAGCACAGAGATGTTTGGTATTTTTTAAAACTTTAGAATTTATACAATCAATACCAGCTGATGACGTCACTTTTAAGGAATCAATGACTTGTATGATACCATTTGGTTCAAAAATGACACTGGGCATAGCAGGGCAATCATGGGACGGCACACATGGAGATACATCGGGAACACATGAAAATGCATCATCAGGTTCATCAGTAAACACTGAGCAAAACGTGGAGTTTAGTGTTTCGGCGACCTTGAACTCCGGGATGGGAATATTATCTTTATCTAGTAAAGAAATGGGTTTAGCATGGGTTGGGTTGATAGTGTTCCAGAACTTTTTGGGGTTTGTGCGTAGCATGTCTGGTAGGGTTGACGAGAAGAACGTCCGCTTAGCGTCCGAGATCATGGATGCGTAAAGTTTTTCAGTCTCACGATATTTTTCCCAAGCGTTACTGGATTTTGATTTTTTGGCTGACCGAAATTGCCTTTTCTTTTTGTTGCTAAGTCGTTTCAAAGTATTATTGTACCATGGCGAAGTAGGCCGTTCTGTGATGGTAACTGTGGGGATGTACATGTTTATTAATTGCTGCATTTTGTTTTTGAAGAGCTCCCAGTTCTCGTCAACAGAGCGTTTGGAAAAATCCACGAGGAACCAATCGGAAAAGGAAGCTAGTTCATCATTCATTCCTTGATAATCTGCTTTGTTGTATAGGGTTATCGTCTTTTTTACTTTTTTTGGATTGGGCAAGTTGCACTGGAAAGTGGCATGAATGACGGCATGATCACTGAAGCTGCTCGGACTAGAAATGGACGAAACTTTATCTGGTTGGGTCGTGAGAAATAAATCCAGTAAGCTTGATGAATTAAAAGTCGTTCGCGTAGGAAAGCTAATCATTTGAGATAAGTTGAAAGTAAGGCAAGTATCTATGAAGTCACTTTCAGTGTTCGGTTTCGACATTACTAATGCTAGATTAGACCAAGTTATCGCCGGGAAGTTAAAATCACCAAGGAGGAGAATAGGGGCGTTATACGACGCTGACGTTAATAGTTGTAGAGCATCATGAAGCTCACCAACGAAAGAAGGATCGGAATCAGGGGGGCGATAGCAGATGCCAATGACAACGGGTGGAACGGCAGCTTTGCAGTGAATAAAGACTACTTCAAGACTCGAAGGAATGTCGACAGCGCAGCATTGTAAACTGTGGTGAGCGGCGATTAACACTCCACCACCCCGCTTGTTTTTGCGATCGCAACGGAAAATATCGAAGTTGTTGAACAGAGGAAGCAATTCAGAGTCCAAGATAGATGCATTAAGCCACGTTTCGGTTAGGAGAACTAAGTTACAGTCACTTGCTTGAATTAGGCTGTGCAAGGCATCGCGTTTGGGCAGTAGACTCCTAATATTAGTATAGATGAGCGAAATAAGGTTTACATTAGACTCGCTACGGACTTTAGCAGATAGCTACGGGGCACGTGGGACTACCGTTTGCGCAGTCGGATCAAGAATGTAGGTGACCTTATCGATGGTTAATTTTCGGTATGCAAGTTTATAGGGTCGGGACTGGGCTTTGCCAAACGCAATCAGCTGCTTGTGTATCAAGCGGGTGTTAGGCGAGTAATCTTGCGAAACGCTATACGTGGTATTTTTCAGCTTATTTGCGTTTGAAAGAATACGGTCTTTATCTTTGAAATGCTTGAACTTCACGATGATCGGTCTATTTTTGTTAGAATGGAAAGATCCCAGTCGATGTGCGCGGTCAATATCACGTGGATTGAGCGTTACTTTGAGCGTATTTTTGCAGAGATTTATGATTAGTTCCTCGGACTGGGCCCAGGTTTCGCGATCCGAATCAGTGTGTCCATAAAATATGAGATTGTTTCGCCGGGCGTGATCGTTTGAATCGTCAAGACTGCAGGTTAGTTGCAATATTTGTTCGGAATTTTTGACAGTAACTGAGCGAATGACCTCAAAGTCTGCCTGAAGTTTGCCTACGGCGGTACATTCTTTTTCTATTTTAGCAAGCCGTTGATTAATATCGTCAAACGTTTTAACATTCTGGGACAGTGTAGTTTGCATGGCTTTCATTTCTTTCATAAGGTTGTCTTGGTTTAATCTAATTTCATCGAGTGCTGCCAAGATATCACCAGGAATTTCGCTGGAAGCGGAACGTGTAGTAGGACCTGGATTTTCTTCTATATCGCCGGAAAGAAGTAGCAAATTTAGAAAACAGTAGCAGTATTGACACAAGGCAGCAATACAGTACCGTGGGCTCGGCAACACTATCAATGCGTAGTACCGTGTTGGTTTGACGAATATGGAGTAACGGTTAGTTACCTGCACAAAAAACAGGCGTCGCAGGTAAGCATCCGCCATCCTTGACGTGTTGCCGAGCCCACTGGTGGGACCATGGGTGATGTTCGGGCTTTTATCTTGGCGGGAAATTGGCAGCGTCGAATCGGTGACGTGGTTGGCACGTGACATCCGGGAGGGGGCGAAGCGGGGCAGATCAGGTGGCGGTTTGGCGGTGCATTGCGCATCATCCGTGTGAATTTCCGTGAAGGGCGGCAGCGGCAAGTCGGTTGGGCGTAGCGGCCGAGGGTGCAGCCGGACCAGGCCTCCGTCGGTACCGTGAGGCTCCGTGCTAGAGGCTGGTGCGAAACACAACCAGGCGACCATCTGCACAAAAAACAGGCGTCGCAGGTAAGCATCCGCCATCCTTGACGTGTTGCCGAGCCCACTGGTGGGACCATGGGTGATGTTCGGGCTTTTATCTTGGCGGGGAATTGGCAGCGTCGAATCGGTGACGTGGTTGGCACGTGACATCCGGGAGGGGGCGAAGCGGGGCAGATCAGGTGGCGGTTTGGCGGTGCATTGCGCATCATCCGTGTGAATTTCCGTGAAGGGCGGCAGCGGCAAGTCGGTTGGGCGTAGCGGCCGAGGGTGCAGCCGGACCAGGCCTCCGTCGGTACCGTGAGGCTCCGTGCTAGAGGCTGGTGCGAAACACAACCACGCGACCATCTGCACAAAAAACAGGCGTCGCAGGTAAGCATCCGCCATCCTTGACGTGTTGCCGAGCCCACGGTCAATATCTATGTTGTTGCAGACAGCGATGGTGGTGGCGAACAACTACGGCACCGCGCGTGACCCGAGTTTTGATCTCACAACTGCCGCTGTAAAAAATTGCGGGTCTCTGTAGGGTTTAACTCGGGTCGCTTACGTGGCAAGCGGGTACTCTACCGCACAGTCCCACCTCTGCTTGTGAATACCGCGAATATAGCTTTATCTGCTTCAAGGTGCAGTGAAAGTAACTTTCATGCTTCACCGAACACACACGTCCTGTGTGTGCGGTAAAGCTTCACAATACATGCTTCACAATACCGCATGAAATATTGCCGTAATAATGTGTGGTACAAGCGTACACAACCATCGTGTGGTAAAAATTGAGGTTATTATAATGACTTCACCGTTTGAAACAAGTCACCCACTACAAAAGGCACACGCAAAGGGCCACGTAGTGGTGCCCGGCAAGTTCGAAAAGGTTTCATACACTTATAGTGCCAAGAAATATTACGGCCAGTATAATTCTAGACACTGTAATACACTCGATTTTATTCAAATGATACGTTTGTTGGTACCTAGAAAACTTTTGTTCTAAAGTAAATCACTTGACTTACGAAGAACTAAGAGCTGCATGATTTAGCTGCTTAAGACAGCTCTGTAGACACATGGATGACAGCGTTTCTTGCTTGTCATTTCTGTATTGTATGGGAGTCACTGCAGAACTTGTCGACCCACTAGCGCATTGCCATCTCACCACGCGAGCTTCAATAACAAGCTTTGGCATGATGGTGAAAATACCAGTTTGCTGTTTCACCTTGTTCACAAAAAAACATTTTGCAATACCGAATCACCAGTGTACAGCACCACCAACACCAGTACTCAATACTTTGTGAAACAGAAAGCAGATAAATGTGCTGTTACTTTTCTTGTTTTTTTTATCTGCCGCTGTAAACCGTCTGTGACGTCGCCAAAGAGTTGCAGACCAAAACAGCTCACTCCTCTTCACCCACGGTATTTCCGTCGCACGAGGTATTGTCATTGTCGCCACTGGACTTATGGACATGCTACTGACAAATTTCAGTGTTCAGCGCCGGCATCTTTCAAAAGGCGCGGCCGTCGCTTACTTCGACGATGTCGTAGATGCGGGAGGCTGGCTGTCGGTAGTCGACGAAGCACAAAAACTTGATTTAGCACTAGTTCTGGACGTTAGCTCTACTTTGCCAAAGAACGAGTGTTGGAGCCCCCTTGAGCTACTGGCTGATTTCCAAAACTGATTTTCTACAGCACCAAGACTTCGCGACAGGCCTCTAACCAAGCATCGTATAACCATTGTGGACACGGCGACACCTATTCACCGGAACCCTTATCGTGTGTCTCAGTGATACAACGGCAGGTAGACAAAATGCTTGAAAATTTCATCAAAAAGCCATCAAAGAGCACCTGGGCCTCGAGCAAGGGCAATCCTCGAGAGGGAGCAATGAAGTGTAAATAACCAAGGAACGCGCGTTATTTTACATTACGTGACTCGAGAAGCTTGTCACACAAAGCCTTAAGCTTACAGAGTCAACGGAGCGGTGAATCCACGTCCGCCAAGTTAATTTGCATACAGCTGCATTCGCAACAAGATGCTGCTGAACAACTGAAAGCGAGGCTTCTGAAGATGTTCGAGGTTCTCAGGCGTGCGGCGTTAATTAAATAGTTTAAAGAAGAGCTTAACAGTTTTTTCCGAAATCTGCGAGTTTCTTCGTGACAGCTAGGCAACCTCTGACGAAATACGGAAACAGCGGAAATTCTTGAGTGAAACTTTGTTGAAAATATTTCAGTTTCTCAATGGAGCTGTGGCGTAGTAGATTCAAAAGACCCATACGTTTAGGCACCTGCGGATGCTTTCTGACTAAGCCGATGAAGGTATTCGTCTGGCAGATTGCGCATTAAGCTGCTGGTTCGTGATGAATAAAGAACCCCAGGTGGACGAAATTTCCGGAGCCCTCCACTACGGCGTCTCTCATAAACACAGCGTGGTTTTGGGACGTTAAACCCCACAAATCAATCAATGGTTCGTGATGAATCATTTCATCTATTTTAAAAATATGGGCATACAAATCTTAGCTCGAGACGTACAATCTACACTGAGAGGAGGAGGAGGAAGGATAAAAAAAAAGGAAAATAACTTTATTTGGTGCAGTATGCGGAACGCGATTGGGTCACGCACCCGCCTCAGTTCCACGTAGGAACCGGCAACCTCGCGGGCCCGCTGGACAGCCGTGAGCTGAGGAGGAAACTGAGAAAAGGCAGGATGGTTAAAGAGGTGTTTTTGGTAGGGGCCTGTGGAATTATAAAAAAGAGAGAAAAAAGAGAATGAAAAAAGCACGGAATGCGTGCGACTTACATTTCTCCCACAACGTACCTCTGAGGGAAAGATATGTTAAGAGAAGCGATGTTCCCCGTATATACTGTATGCTAGTCGAGTTTCTTGAATCAGAGGAAGACAGAGCAAAAACTCAATATGAAAGAGTACGGTGCAGTGAAAGATATAGGTACATGCATATTTATATATAGAAAGAATGAGAACAAGAAAAAATGCGAACGAAGCCAATGACGTGTGAACTTGTGTACTAAGGAGCGGTATTGCCGATGCCTATCATATGTGCAAATATACTTTGTTTAACTTGAACAAGTATGTTGCATACTACTGAAACGGTGCCACAAGGTAAGACGGATGCACACGAAGAAAGAAAAACACGAAACACATTCGCGAGCATTCGTGCTATATCGGGGTGCCATTTCAGAAGTAATAATTTATACCAACTTGACTAGTTGTCGGCCATTCTAAGATCATAATACAGTCTTGTGGGTGGTGTGCAAAATTATGTAGAAGACGAGGAGTGGTGATATCATCATTAGGGAAGACCAACATTCGGAATAGTTTGCACACGGAAACAACAACAACAAAGAAGAGGTCGACGAGGGGGTTTCACCAAGGAGACGTTCTTTTCTCGAACTTTTGGTGCCGTGAAACCTGGGAGGAAGGACAATTGGAGGGGAGACGGAGCCACCTTCAGTCGCAACCTCGAGGACTTTTGTGAAGCTGATGTACGAAGCACAACCATTCCCGAGAACCAGATCAAGAAGCATGACACCTCGGCATTGCTTGGGACTTAGTGCTGCCAAGCGTTTAAGACGGACACCACGTTGACTGCGACTTCACTTAGTGACGTGACCGGCCAGTTATTTCTCACGTTTCCGACATTGGACTGGATAACGGAGGCCCTGTTCGCAAGGCAGAATGAAGTGCGCAAGGCCGTCACATAAGCCATCGCCAACATTCAATCAATCAATCAATCAATCAATCAATCAATGAAGCTTTATTTTCATAAATAGATATATGCAATTACAGGGATTATTTGGACCGATAGCCTAAAGTGGCTAGTGGACGGTCCAATACAATGTGCAACATAAAAAAGTGTACAGGTCAGCTCTGAGGTAACAACAACAACACAGTAATACATTTTTTCTTGCAGATATGCATACTTATTAGCTTGCAGCTAGTTTCTATACATAGGCACTTATTAAAAAAATACAATGAAAATCGAATCACACACACATGCTTACATGTCTTGACTCCACAGAAAAAATGATTTACATGCCATGCTGAAATTACGTGCCGTTTTAATCTCTAGGGGGACCGTGTTCCATATTTTTGTTCCACTAAACTGTATCAGTCTTTCTCCGTAAACATTAAAACATTTGGGCAGATTGAAATTACCATTCGAAGCATGTCGCGTATTGCGTTTAGGAATTGAAAAAAGATCAGCAGGCAAAGGTGAATTTCTATTAATTATGTTATTTACTGAAACAGCAATTTTGTAGTCACGCAACATCGGAACCGAGAGAATGCGTTGTGATTGGAAAATATTACTTACTGATTCACCTTGGCTTATGATTTTCAGTGTACGCTTTTGAAGTCGTTCAAGAGTTTTTAGATAACTGTTGTACGTCAAACCCCACGATTCCAGACAGTAACCTATGTGACAATGACACAATGAAAAGTAGAGTGTGCGGAGTATAGCTTGTGGAAAATATTGGCGAGCTTTTATTAGAGAATAGCAGCCATAGGCTAGCTTTGCGCACACACTTTGTACTTGCTCATGCCAGTGTAAGTGTTCATCAAAAGTGACGCCTAAATATTTAAAACAAGGAACTTGTTGAATAGGAGTGTTGTTTATTGTTAGGTTAAGAGATTCAGCGTCAATATGTTTCCTACGAGAGTGAAACACCATATACTTTGTTTTAGTACAGTTAACAGTCAGCTGATTTCTGGCAAACCATTCCGAAATGTTCGATAAATCGGTCATCGCGTCATTTTGTAAATCTGCTAAGGAGTGTCCTGTGAAAACTAAAACAGTGTCGTCCGCGTACATCAGTGCCCTTGACCTTTGTAGGGATCGCGGGACATCATTAATATAAAGAGAGAACAATATAGGGCCCAAAACTGAACCCTGTGGCACCCCGCATTTAATATAACCGTAGGATGATTTGATGTCACCAATGACTACCTTTTGTTTGCGTGCCGATAGATAACTAGAAAAAAAATCAAGCGAGTTACCTTTTATCCCATAAGAATGCATTTTTTCCAGTAAAATGGAATGACTAATAGCATCAAATGCCTTTCGTATGTCTTTCGTAGCTTCTTAAAGAAATCGACAAGTAAGTAGAAGACGCCGTTAATATCGATCATTTGGAAGCAGAGATGGATGGAGCGGAGCTTTGTGAACACCAGATCATTCGAGCCAAGGTCAGAGTAGAATATAAGATTGCGGGCGTATCGAATGCTCGACAATCTCGCTTGAAGGCCATGAGATAAAGGATTTGGACATAAGTACAAGCTAACGTGCACTCTTCATTTGTGGCATTACCAGATGGCACCACCATCTAGCCTATGCTACTTCAGCAATACTCTTGTTCTACGGAAGCTAGGCGACTCAGACTCACGGCGAATTGCTGAACGTGCTAAAAGCCGGAAAGTCGCCGATTTCAGCACCGTAACGAGCATTCAAGCACGTACAAAACAACCGCTACTTCTAAATAACTGGCCCACGCCTTTAAAACTTCCATCAGTGTACACTATCAATCAAGCACACGACGTGAAATTTACAGCAACTCAAGTGCACATGCTGGAAGAGGCTTGTATGAAGGAAAAACAGAAGGCATCTGGAAATCCAAAGGATGACACACCAGAGCTTGAGGATGATTGCACGCCGAAGACGCCAGATTTTACTGTATTTCCGTCCTCACGTCTGTGCAACCAAATACCTGCCGAAAGTAAATCGCGGGCTTTTCACTAAGGGACGAAAAATTTATGTCAACGAGAAAACGGAAGCCTACTTCCAGTACTCTTCAAAACTACGGCACTTCGGGTAAGCCACCGAAGTCAAGATTAGATAGACTGTGGTTGGCATGGCATATGTTTGCGAAGATGCGAAAAGGCAAGACAACGTCGACACCCCGAATAAGACAGCCCAGACCAAAGCAGAGTGAAGACCTGATGCTCTCAAGGCAAGGGCAGCCAAGAGAAAGAAATCAAGAAAAGTCCTGAGGAACAGCTACACCAGAAACTTGTGGAAGAGTCTGCATAATGGACCTTCCTGCCGAAAGAAACCGATCGTAGAAAGCAGTTTACCGAAAGTGACGCGTCCACTGGCAAGAGCGTGGAACAAACGCCGTAAACATCGCTGCGAGGCCAAGCGCAGAAATAAATCCAGATGATTCAGTACAAGGATTGACATGGAACTCGTATTGATGAGAAGTGTGTACTCTGAACCCGTGTGTGATTTTAGTGTTCTCCGTCGTCATTCGCCACTATGGGGCGCAGAGGATGTTGAAAATTATCTAGAAGACGAGAAGTGGTGGTATCATCAGTAGGGAAGACCAGCATTCGGAATAAAGAAGAGGTCGACAAGGGGGTTTCGCCATGGCGACGGTGGCTCGTCCTTTTCTCTACGGGTAGCATTGCTTTCGGAAGAGTGTCGACCATAACTTCCCGTTGCATCGATAGGTATTTGAATGGTGTGCCGAGCAGTGCACACGTCACTTCACTCTAACCATTGTGTTGGCTTTTGGGAGAGGTGACCAATAGTTGAATTCTTCATCAATTACAAGTTAAAAGTCATGGTTCATTGTTCTGAGGCAGCAACCGAGTGGGTGCCGATAGTTTTACTTCGAGTTTCAAGAGTTATTTTATATATCACAATTGTGACAGTAAAAGGTTTTACATGTGCTCTCAAATAGTACATCAAACTTCCAGATAGATTTGTTCGACTTGAAAGGGTAAATTTTGACTAGATAGTACTAGAATTGAGCACTGGTTACCAAAAACAACGTCGGCATTGCGGTATTCTCAACAGTTTCACCACTAGTTCTAATATGGTGAAAGTAATATAAAGTGTCCCTGAGGGCTCCGTTTTAGGTCTGCTGAAGTTGTTAGTTTGTAATATTGAGCAATTAAATATGACATTCCTGACAGGGTGTCCTCTCTGGTATATTTACTGGCTGACGACTTCGTCAGATACACAAAATAAAAAAACGAAAGCGATCACACTGAGAAAACACGTTGTGGTGGTAGCACGTAATAGAAACTTTGATTGATTGATATGTGGGGTTTAACGTCCCAAAACCACCATATGATTATGAGAGACGCCGTAGTGGAGGGCTCTAGAAATTTCGACCACCTGGGGTTCTTTAACGTGCACCCAAATCCGAGCTCACGGGCCTACAACATTGCCGCCTCCATCGGAAATGCAGCCGCCGCAGCCGGGATTAGAACCCGCGACCTGCGGGTCAGTAGCCGAGTACCTTAGCCACTAGACCACCGCGGCGGGGTCGTAATAAAAACTCACATAAAATGCTGTAACCGTTCACATGATGAGGGCAACAAAGAGAAAAACATTAACGGGTGGCGCCCGTCCTATTATGTTATTTTCTCTCTTGTCCTCATCAAATCAACTGCTACAATTATTTGGGATCACATTGAAAACAGGCTGATCTTTCCTGAACTGTGTAATGGTAAGGAAAATATAACTAAACGTTGCAAAAACATTGCGCAGGGGCCTTTAATGTCAAAAAAAACGACAGATACCACGCATTGTAAAAATAAATGTCATGCAAAACAGCCAGCAAGAAGACCATCATGCTGTACATAAAATTCGTGCCAGTATTTGCATATAACGACCTGTAATTTATGGTCGTTATACAGTCAAGGTGCGCAATATCAATTTTAACGTACATCAAGCTAGCAAGCGGCCGTGAGCATCCCATGATCTTCGCATGCAAGTCGTGCTCTACTTGACATTATAGTCATGACTGTCAAATTATCTCTTGTAATTTAAGTTCGTTAATCAGTCGCGTCACGCAAAACCCATTCCGGTGTGTATCAAGCTCGCAAAACTGCCGCAAACGTACTTTGGGCAGCATACATATCATGCTGCCAATGACATGATTATCATGATCGTAATATCACCACTTGATATTTATGTTCGTTACGTAGAGATGTCTCGTCATACCAATTTTCCTATATACTTAATGAATAGAGAGGGTGCAATAGCACCAAGACCACAACATGTAAACGATGTCTTATGAAAACAAAGTGAATAATTTTCTGATATGACTAGTACTTTGTGTTCCTCATACAGCATTACGCCATACCTATTTTGATAGACGTGTCTCTAGCGATACGGTCAGGAGAGCAAAAAGTCGTCTGCGCTCATATAGAGAATAGAAGAATCAAATAGGCAATTTTAGAAAAGATTGCAGGAATCTATTCGCTAAAAGCTGATTTCAAACATATTGACTGGTCCGATGGTCTGTAATAAAGCTTATTGTGGAAGTTGTAAGAAACAAATAATTGCATCATTGGTAGAAACTTAAAAATAAGTTATATGTTCAAACAAATGTAGAAAAAAAGAAAAAGTATTTCATAAATGACGTAAACAAAAAGTTTATGCCCAAGAAAACAGGGAATTATACACAATTGGCTCTCACAAGTGAACAACAAAAACAATAATTGTGAAATATAGGAATTAAGTTCAATCGTCACATATTTACTAAGTGCATTGGAGTTGCTTCGCTGAAAAGCATTTGACTACTTTATTGATTTAAAATATGTAGCAAGTTAAGCTGTAATGAGTGTAGGCTATACTTATTTCTAAATCTAGGACCATACCACATGTCACTATTTCTGGTATTGGCGGAAGTGACCCTAGGTGTCAATTATACAGCAGACGGAAGAAATCTTTGAAGTTCTTTTAGATTTTTTAGGAGCAGGCGAGAAGAGTTGAGATACTGCATTTTAATGACTTTTTGATTTAGGGAAGCTCCTCATGCTGTCTCCATTAAGCCCACAGCATCAATGTTCTGAATCATCTCTTTCTTTACTGAAAATATTTTCTTAATGTTCTGTTTTTCTAGTAGTCGCCTCAGACGAAGCTACAAAAACCTAAATAAAAAGATAGATAGTAGAGATACGCTGATTGCTGAACTTTGCTGAAAAATGCGTTGAATTTAAAGAATAAATCACCACCTAAGCCCATCGTACAGCTGGTTAACTAGCGAAACGAAAACTTGTGGCCACAGGAGGGCTCAGAGGTTAAAGCTGAAGCCAATGTTTCGCTTGAGCAACTACCACCGTGAGTGGGCGTTGGTCCTGGCGAACGCGATCTGGCCATTGCCATGTTGACGCTGTTATGCCCACAATGTCACTTCTTCAGCTCGCTGTTGTCACTTCAATTAGGTTCAGAAAGCTGCCGGATTCTCGTTGCGCAGTTGTTGCTTGTGCTTTGCCACCTGGGCCTGTTCTTGAGCCCGGATGACTGCAGCAGCCCAGCGCACTTGAACTATCTCACAGATCAGCTGTTGGCGCTGTTCATGGAATATTATCTGATGTTCGGCCTTTCGTATGGTCCGTGCCCTCTTTACATTGAAGTTTTCAGTTCGCTGCGTGCGAGTTCAGTGACATGAACGTGAAGGAATGAATGACGTCACAAACGGCGAGGCTAATAGCGCACGCTTGGTTGGGGAGTACAGAGAAACTTAACAGACGGCGCATCCAATGAAAATCGTTTTCAAAACTCGGGGTGAATGTTTTGTTTTCGACTAGCCATACGCTGATTTTGCTGTAAAAAGAAAAAAAACATGAAACACATTACTCTGTGAATGGGACTTTCAATGACCATAAATTAATGTACCATTAAACCTTCACGAGCGACCATTCTTGAAACGCGCATATGCATGCCATAGTTGAAAAAAAAGCCGCCTTAGTGCAAACTTTTATTAAACGAAATCTGAAATCCTCACCGGCTGCCCTAAACAGAAATAGTGCTTATATTTTGTTTGTCTCGCTCATTTTAAATAATGCACGTTATCCTCGGCACCCACAGAAAAAGGCCTCCACTGACGTAATCAATAAAGTGCTCAAAACATAGAAGAGTGAAACTTTGGGCTAGTTGGTATTGCATGATGAAGAACGTACAGCGCGAACACAAGACGGGAATACTAAAGAAGGGACACAGACAAGCGCTGACTAGCAACTGAATTTTTATTAACACAGAAGCGGAAAATATATACGGAAAAAACAACAGAAACAAGAAAACTGAAAAAATTTACAGCATGACAAAGATTCTTCCATGTTATTGTTACATGCGCTCTTCTAGAAAAGATAATTCTTTGGCCGATAACCCGATGGAAGCCATGCTGATGCATCGCGACCCTTCTTTTGCGATATGAGCGGCTTCAATGATTTCACGAGTACGCATGTCCTGATGTCTGCCGATGATTGTTGTTTCTTCAAACAGGGGTGTGCAACCACAGGAACTGCAATGAATGGCCAAAAAACCTTCTTTGGCGTTGCGCACATTATTTTTGTGCTCTCGGAGGCGGTCATTTAGACACCTTCCAGTTTGGCCTATATAGCAACACCCGCATGAAAGTGGAATGCGATAAATGACATTATGTGAACAATCTAGAAATTTCTTACGATGCTTGGTAGTGCACTGGCGTTTCCTTTTTTTGACAGGACAGGTGACACGTGAAAGATATGACAATTTGTGAGGTGCTGAAAAAACCACTCGAACGCCGCACTGTTGCCCTATTTTCCTGAGACGATGTGAAATATTATGCATGTATGGTATGACCGAAATCTTCTTGCCTCGACCGGTTTCCATGCTTGCCTGCTGAACATTTTCCTGGCAGCTTTTCTTCTTTTTTCTGTAAATTACTTCCGCTACCGATGTGAGCAGCTTATGTGGATAACCTGCTGCTTCGAGCCGACGAATCTGCGCCAAGAAACTTCTAGTGACAACGTGGTGACATGATTTATCTAATGCGTTGGAAAGACATGTTTGAACAATGCTTCGCTTGACTAACTTAGTGTGTGACGATGTGTACGGCAACAACGGTTTTTGTGCTCGTGGTTCGTACATCCAACATGAATGTTGATTGGCAAATGTTAGTCTGAGATCTAAAAAACGAATGCTGTTGTCTTCTGGCATTTCATGTGTGATACACAGAGGCGACAGGCACTCTTTAAATAATGATATGAGGTGACTTGTTGCAACTTGAAAGTTATCTGCATTGCGCTTAAGAATCACAAGATAATCATCTACAAAACGGAAGGTTTTCAGAACACTGCTACCATTGAGCCGTGCGTTAAGAGCTCTGTCTAACTTTGCTAGATAGAGGTCACTCAACAGTGGGGCAATGCATGAGCCTATAGACACACCATTCTTTTGAAGAAAAATTTCATTGTTCCATTCAACATAGGTAGATTTAGGGTAAAACGAGACAAGGTCAAGGAAAGCACCGCCACTAATACAAGTCGTGTTCTGGAATGCTACGGATCCAAATTCATCGATGCATTCTTCGATACATGAAATTAGTTCTTTGGATGGCAGAGAATAATACAAGTCTTTCACATCGATTGAAAAGGCGGTGAGCTGTTCGTTCGGGTTTTGGTTGATGAAGCTTATGACCTCTTGCGAATTACGGATGAGGAAAAGATCATCAATTTTGAGCAGCTTCAAATTTTGTTGAATGAAACTCGCTAGTGCTTTCTGCCACGTTCCTTTTTCTGAAATTATTACGCGAAAAGGTGAGTCTTCTTTGTGGGTTTTGCATGAAAAAAACATATCTAGGGCTAAATTCTGACATTTACCTATCGTTAGTGCCAGCTTTTTTAGATCTAGTTGCGAGCAAAGTAAGATGGCTTTTTCCTTAACTTTTGCTAGGGATACATCAGGGCACCGTTTAAACACAGAGAGAACAGCGTCATGCGCTTTTTGAAGGTACACATCATTTGGTAGTACAGCAAAACCTCCCTCTTTATCTGCTGGTACGACACACAGTTCATTCCGGAGCAAGAACGTGGAGACTTTCTTTAGAGGCAAGTTGTGGCTTGTGGGCTTACCATGCATCAGAACGTCAACGCCCTCGGAAACGCACCTGTCGCACTCATTCGTCGGTGCGAGGCTTGAGACCTGTCGAACCACAGATAGCAGCTCCGCGGGAGTCTTTCTCCGTTCCACTGCAAACTTTGGGCCCAGCCCCAGGGTGCGGCGCACTTGTTCTGAAAGCTGGACGTCATCAGCGACGTGGACGACGCCTTCCTGACGCGGTCTAGTTGGCTGCACAATCCGTAGTTGCCTCAGAGCACATTGCCACATATGTTCGACAGTGGAGTCTATAAGATTGTTATATTCTCGCCACCTTTTTCTCCTGCCAGCTGGTAGCCTTTCGTTGTGGTGAAGTTGTAGATTCAGGGTGTCCCGGTGGAGTCGTGCTTGCCTTTGCCATTCGGACCTTAGGATTTTGCACATCCTAACGCCATGGTGGTCCGAAGGGCTGAAGCCACCAAACAAGCTTTTTACTTCCGGAGGGAGCTGTTTTTTTCGAATGCAGAATGATAAGATGCGGGCGCGGCACAGGGCGACGGAGATGAGGGTAATGAGCAAAGAGGAATGCACAGCAGTAGGAGTCAAGAAGCCCGAGGAACTAGAAATATAACTTAGAAGAGTGAAACTTTGGGCTAGTTGGTATTGCATGATGAAGAACGTACAGCGCGAACACAAGACGGGAATACTAAAGAAGGGACACAGACAAGCGCTGACTAGCAACTGAATTTTTATTAACACAGAAGCGGAAAATATATACGGAAAAAACAACAGAAACAAGAAAACTGAAAAAATTTACAGCATGACAAAGATTCTTCCATGTTATTGTTACATGCGCTCTTCTAGAAAAGATAATTCTTTGGCCGATAACCCGATGGAAGCCATGCTGATGCATCGCGACCCTTCTTTTGCGATATGAGCGGCTTCAATGATTTCACGAGTACGCATGTCCTGATGTCTGCCGATGATTGTTGTTTCTTCAAACAGGGGTGTGCAACCACAGGAACTGCAATGAATGGCCAAAAAACCTTCTTTGGCGTTGCGCACATTATTTTTGTGCTCTCGGAGGCGGTCATTTAGACACCTTCCAGTTTGGCCTATATAGCAACACCCGCATGAAAGTGGAATGCGATAAATGACATTATGTGAACAATCTAGAAATTTCTTACGATGCTTGGTAGTGCACTGGCGTTTCCTTTTTTTGACAGGACAGGTGACACGTGAAAGATATGACAATTTGTGAGGTGCTGAAAAAACCACTCGAACGCCGCACTGTTGCCCTATTTTCCTGAGACGATGTGAAATATTATGCATGTATGGTATGACCGAAATCTTCTTGCCTCGACCGGTTTCCATGCTTGCCTGCTGAACATTTTCCTGGCAGCTTTTCTTCTTTTTTCTGTAAATTACTTCCGCTACCGATGTGAGCAGCTTATGTGGATAACCTGCTGCTTCGAGCCGACGAATCTGCGCCACAAAGTTGAGTCAGATAGTGCTCAATGTACATGCCAATGTCTGCTAATGCGGAATGAGAGACAGGAGCATTCGGCTTTTAGTTAGCGCGCTCGCCACGAACTCTTTATTGTTGAACAAAGCACAGTAGAAATCTCCCACAGGCACCACCTTGCAGGTCAAAATCTAACACTGGTTACACACTGCGACTACGACTACGACTACGAGGGACGAACGGGTGCCGCTTTAAGGAGCTTCGCCCCTAAAACTTGAGGCACTTATGGAGTAGTGGCGCCAACCCTGAAGCAAGTGTGATGCTTGGCGGCCTTCTTTGTCTTTATATATTTTTATTTTTAATAATTCCTGGCTTTCTTTCCTGTTTTTTATCTGTATTTTGTCAATGTTTCTTTCTATTCTTTTCTTTATATCTGTATTTCTTGTTCTCGTAAATGTTTTGTGTTCCCCTTCTTTCTACCTCTCTGTTTGGTGTTTCCTCTCATTGCTGTTTTTTTTCTCAAAGCTTTTTGTGTTTTTGTCTTTCATTTTTCCCCCTCTCTTCGCTTACTTTCTCTCTAATTTGCTATTTTTTATTTCTTTCATTCTCTTTCTCTTTGTGGCTGTCTGGGCTCGTCGTCTCCCACACATGTGCAAGTTTACTGCAATCTGCGACTGACAAATTGGCACAGCCGACTAGCGTCTGCCGGGCACCGAGCAGAAGATGAAGGAGATGACGAGGAGAGTGCGCGGCGGCCGAGTTATTGCTCTGCACGTACAAGGCCTAGCTGTGTCAGGTCGTAGCAATGTGACGGGCAGTGACTTACGTCATAGCTAGAGGTAAACGTTCACGCAACCGCCTAGACACCAAACCTCGGGCTTGAGCAGCTTCACGTTTAAAATAAATTGGTTTCTGGCGAACAATTTTCTTAATAATGGCGCCACTGCATTCCACAGACTCCTCAAGGTAGCAGTCGGGTTCAGCCTCCTAATACGTCCTCTTACATTGTGTAGAAACGTCTTTTTCAGGACTGAGAGAAGATAAAAGTCGAGAATGTTCGGAATGTTCCTTTTCTGCTCAGAATTGATTTTGTTGAATTCAGTGGACCAGTCACCGAGCAAAGGGTCTGTGGAATGCCGTGGTGTATGCAAAAAATTAAATCTTGAATTCTCTTTACACGGGTAAAAAGCAGGCAAGAAATCACTATTGTACGATGGCCACGATTGCTCGAGGCGGAGTGCTCCCGACTGCTTAGCCACTTTTTTATGTTATCTCCTTTGAAATAGCAAAAAAAAGTAAGCACACTTTGAATACCATAATAGAACACCAAACAAGCCTTTTCGCCTTTTCTGCAACCCATACCAACCTTTATTTCTTCTCAGAGCATAGCTTCTTGGCAAAGTTGGATGTCTTTTTACCTTGGCATTGTGTTTGCTTCCACCGTAACCACCCTACACTGGAAATGAGAAATGTACACTAGTGCTCCCTGAAATCGATGGGGGCTAACACGGATAATACATTCCAGACCTCAATGCCCTGACATTTGTCACACGCTAACGTGTAATATAAGATAGAGGGCCTCTGAATCTTCGGAAAACGGGCAGAAGTAAGAATAAGAACTAAAAAAGAATAAAACAACAGAAATTGTGCTTTAGGAAAGATTGAGTGAGAAATCAATAAGTAGCGGCAGAACAAGCAACAGATGGAATTTTTCAGCGCCACCCATATGCCCTTTTTTTGGTTTCCTTGCAAAAAAAAAGGCGGTGTTTCTTTTGTCGGGCCTCCCATTGCTCTGGAAGTCACGAATTATATGCCTCGTATATTGCAACAGTTCTGATTCTCCTCAATTCGTATATACAAACCGATTTCTTGTGCTAAAAAGCAATCATGAATGTATACAGGAAGGCAGTAACCAGATATGTCTTCTTGTTCCAATTCTATCGAGTACAGGTCCTGCTTGTCAGGCTTGGCAACCTGATTGTACAAGACATTTTGTTACATTGGCCAGGAGGCTTTGAGTTCGGGTACGTTCAGGCACATTTGCTGCAAAGAAAGCAAGGCAGGGGATTGTAAGTTGACAACGACAAAAGGGCGCTTGCTTCTCACGCTGCAGGAACCGGGTGGAAGAACTGGAGCAGCTTGAACATACCAATATTCATAAGATACCACTGTTTGCCTAACCATGAGTAATCTGCCAATGCCGACATCCAATTTTAACATGCCCACTTTACACGTCTTCGACTCCATATGTGTATCTTTTTGAAGCAGACGCGGTAAGATTTTTTAGATGATTTTACTCGATCAGTGCCACCAAATTTGTCTGTCTGAACTCATGTATTCAGTGATTGCTTTAACTGTCAGAGTGCGGCAACTGTAAACAAGTCATGCATTTTTACCAATATTCCTTGCCCAAATTTTATTTACTTTCTTTCACTGGTGAAGTGTCAGTAAGTTTAAAGGGGCTTTCTTTTCAGACCCTTCAAGCATTTTGGACTCAGTAAAACTTCGCAGGTGTTGTTAAAAGTTAGCCCAGCGCCGCAAGCAGACACAATTTTAGTTTCAGCGGCTCGAAACAGTTTTGTTTGACGAAACGCTGACTGTCGCCTGCTCTCTTTTTACGAGAACGCTTCTGCGATCAATGTCACCACACAGCGTGCATTCCGGCGGGCGAGTTGGGATAGCCGTGTGCGGTTGTGGTGACGGGGAGACACCCTTTAATCAAGGCCAAGTACTCGCACTGGTCAAAAGCAACGCTTGCACAACCGTCCAACCCACAGACCTCAAACGTTGCGCTGACGCAGAGCAGGCGGATGCCGTCGCCAGCCGCGGACGGCCACCGCTTCCAAACACGCACTGTGAAAGCTCCTCTCCTCTCGTTTCCTCTCGTTTCCACAACTCTCGTTTCCCCATCTGACCCCTTTCTGTCTTTCCCCTGCGTCCCTCTCTCCCCCCTCTCTCTCTCTCTTTCTCCATGTGTGTGTGTGTGTGTGTGTGTGTGTGTGTGTGTGTGTGTGTGTGTCATGAGCGTAACGCCCTACCCGATAGGTTGAGGTGTCGGAGCCGCCTGCAGCTAACGACCGCGCTAAATCTCTCTTTTTCCGCCTATCCACATTGTTCCCTCCCTTGGGCAGCGCTTCTCACTTTTCACCACGCGCTGGGCGCATAGTAACCATACTCCGATGTGTTTTGGGTCTTTCGGCTGACATGCGATCTGCCTTTCGCTGTGTCGCCAGCCGATGTACCACGCGTCGATTCAGCAATTTCTCTATTTCCCTGTAGTTTGGTATAGGACTACTGTCGAAGGTTACGTATACCTGTAACATAGATAAGAGAGAAAAAGAGCGCCAAAGGCTTAGCAAACCCCAATTAAATTTCGCGGAGACCGAATATTCCGGTGACATGGCGCGTTGTTAATTAAGCTCTCACGACCATAGGGTATAGATTAAGTACGAAGAGTGTACGCACATGCGCCACGGACGAAATTAGTTACACGTGGATTAACTGAGAATGTTCACTGTCATTTGGGTTCTTTTTTATATCAATACCTTTAAAACGTAGTAGTTTTTTTTTTCACCTAGGTGAGGTAATCAACTAGAGTATACACTTAGAAATGTAATTTTTTCCACTCTATAAAAATAAAAAAATGGGTCCTCCACATTTCAAAAGATCTCAGTAAAGCGTCTGTACGAGTATCTCCCATTAGCGTAAAAAATTACTAATCATCCGGGAGAAGCTTCAAACATTGTTGAACTGAACAACAGGGGATAAAAAAAAAGCATAGATAATTGTATGTTATCACTAATTTATTACGCTCTAACAGATCGGTGTAAACGTTTCAAAACAAACTCTTGAATGTATGAGCTTTTGAATCTGTTCAAAATGGGGGTAAACAGTGCAAACCTTCCGTCTCTACATTTCAAATTGAAGGTAAAACCGATGTGCTCAAAATAACATGACCGGGATACCGAATGAACATGATCAAGCGCCTGTCCCTGGTCATTTTTTTCTCTTTCTTTTTTGCGCACATCAGTTTTACTTTGAAGTATTACCCGATTCTCCCAGCTACAAGTTTTTCTGTATCAAATTTTAAATGGTTCTTATCCTTGTGATCTCATATTTGTTTTTATTCCTAATCGTAATATTCATTACACAGTGGCCCGTCGTACACCCTGTACTCTTTCAATTTGAATAAAAAAACAATAGAAGGCGCGTGTTTCTTCCAATTCCTTTTAATACGATTGGGGGAAAGAGTTCCTTTCGCAGAAATTTCGGTCTAGGTGTCGGCTTTGGCGTCGTTAGAGAGTGAAAAATCTGCGATTTCCATGAGCGCCAATGTGAGATAGATGCAGATTAATAAGATTCAAATGCTCTGTTCGAGTGTGAATCGCACCCAACACTTCTGTGGGGCAAACAGCTGTTCTGTCACATAGACACGCCAAGCCTTTCTGACAAAAAAATACAATTGTCAGGTAGTGCGAGAAGTTTCTCTTGTGTTCGTACTATTGCGTTCCAAAAGCGTAGCATTGCATCAGGCGTCAAACATGTGAATCGTTCAACTAGTTGTTGGATTAAAGACACACTAATTACAGATCACGCATCCCTATTAAAACATTGCTATCAACGATAATATCAAGAAAGTGCACAACTACGCAAGTGAGCGTGCTGCTTCACAGGCACGTGAGGGGTACTTCGTCGTTTCTCAAATGGAAGAACTGGGCACTTCGCAAATATACTTGCCCCAAGAATTCTAAGATATTTTGAGGCTCAATGCTACGCACACGGACTCACCTTTCTATACGGTAAGGCTGACGTGTTTACTAAAAAGCGACGCCAGCTTAGCCATTCAGGTTAGCCATTTACAGTGGGACCCAGTCATACTATCACGTTTTACTACTTTAAGGGGGACCCAAGCGTCCTGTGAAATTTATTCTTTTTAATTGGTGTGTGACCCAACGTGGCACGCCAGCTTACCTCCGTATGTTGTTCTGTTTATTTTTCGAATACGTCAACAGTGACCGAGAACTGCCATCCTCGGTGCGCATATGTCACTGGTGACCTAGTTTTGTGTTTTGGTTTCTCGTGCTCCAGTGGGTTTACCTTGCGGGCGTGTCGCGCAATGTAAATGAGCCATGTGCTAGTGAGAATGGTTGCCGAGAGCCCCAAAACATGCTGTGCCTCAGAGTCTGTGATATTAAAAAAAATAGCTTGAGTCTTTTTTTTTTATTTGCGAAGTTCAAGTACTGCTAGCCCATTGTCACTAGCTGACTCTAAAGCTCTAAAACTTCAACCTCAGCCTTGCGTACATCGACGGGAAGCCTCGCTTATCTATCACCTTTGGTTAAGAATTCCTTTCATGAAAGCATATGCCTTTGTAATTGGAATGACTGAAAGTGCGGCATTCGATGTTTCTGGCACCGATGAAAATATAGAACATATGTTGTGCCACTGTCCTCGATTTTCCTCGGAGACATTTAGGTGACTGGATGATCGAACCCTTTCTGGGCAGGTGCTATTCCAGCACCGTTTACATCTCTCGACAGCCCACAAAGCACCGACAGCCTGCTTGTGTTTTTTTTTTTTTTAAGGATGATGAGTTTGTGTGAACGCATCTGACTTGCGATGTAATTCTACACGATGCATTGAATTCACTGTCTCTCTCTTCCTTTATTCTATTCCTCTCTTCTCTCTTGCTCCTCTTTCTTGTCCCTTTTCCTAATCTATCATTGTAGGGTAGCGAACCAGTTGTCGTTCTGGTTAACCTCCCTGCATTCTCATTTTATCTGCTTCCTTCCTAAAACGCATCCCGGCTGTGGCGGCTGCATTTCCGATGGAGGCGGAAATGTTGTAGGCCCGTGTACTCACATTTGGGTGCACGTTAAAGAACCCCAGGTGGTCAAAATTTCCGGAGCCCTCCACTACGGCGTCTCTCATAATCATATGGTGGTTTTGGGACGTTAAACCCCACAAATCAATCAAATCAATCAATCCTTCCTAAAACGCAAACTTTGATGTCAGGCACTTCGTTGCGGGAATCGCGGTTAGTAACACTGCTCAGGCCACTCCTTGCCCGTTTGACTTCTTGGTGTTAGCCCAGGTAATATAAGCAGGGCCTGCATCTATCGGTTTTCTTTGTATATAATTTGTCCGTATGGCAAAAAGTAGTACTACCTCGACTTAATGTGTACATTCCTGTTCTGTGGGAAAGCTGTACACCTAGAACGGTTATAGCAAGACTGAAATGTAAGTCAGTGTTGTTCCGTACATCTTGCTTTCCTTTTTTTCTGTCTTTCAATTTACACTGGTGTGAAGAAACGACCACGCATAGGTTGTCGCCAATTTCGGCAACAATTTAAGCGGGTTGCGCACAACATACGTTGCACAAAAAGTGAAGTGTCATCTCTTCCTTACACGCAACAATAATGTAGGACAAAAACAAGATAAGAAAATATTATTCATGACCTAAGCGTCTGGTAACAACACATGGTAGTCGCTATCCATGTATCATAAAGTGTTGATCTTTGGATTTCTTCACGCTGCCAAATCTGATCCCTGAGGCCACGAATGAAAACGCGGGAGGTGTAAATCTTTTCCACCAGCTACCGCGGCGATCCGAGCGACTCACGAGAAAACCATCACTTCTCAGGGAAGTGATTTATTCAATTTTTTTGGTTAATTTTTTCTAAAGTAATGTTACACTCCTGTATTCTATGCGTTCATTACATAATCCATAGATTCAACTAAAACATTCATAGAAATTCAACTCTTTAGACAAACTTTACAGAATATTGAAAAAACAAAACATCAATGTTTGACCGGAAGTTTTTAAGAAAACAAGAGCGTCACTCACTGTTCGTACCATGGAAGAGTTCCGGTGCTGCATGACAGACTGAAAAACATTTATTCATAGATAGACAGGAAGGTTGGGAGCGCTCTGTAAGGGGCTGCCCCGTACAAGCACTAGGGGGCCTCGCCCTTACGGAAGCCCACGTCAAACACAGTGGCCCGGGCCCACTCCACCAAGGCTCGTTGGGCCGTCAGGTCAGAGCAGCCGAAACAACACTGCTTCCCGCTCCTGCCGCGAACGGTTGGCTAAAGGGATTAGGTTCTGTGTTTTTTAGCACGGCTTCACCATGTAGAAAAAATGCATTTCCTCTGCGGAGGCTGCATTTCCGATGGAGGCGGAAATGTTGTAGGCCCGTGTGCTCATATTTGGGTGCACGGTAAAGAACCCCAGGTGGTCAAAATTTACAGAGCCCTATACTACGGCGTCTTTCATATTCATGTGGTGGTTTCGTGACGTTAAACTGTACATATCAATCAATCAATCATGCAAGTGGGGTTCAAGTGTTTCATCATGGTCATGGTCATGAAAAGAAAAGTCTTGCAGCGAAACCCAGGGCAGTTTCGATAAGGAAAGCTTGTCGCATTAGCTCTTAGCACCCTTTCCAGTTTGTGTATTTACATCGTGAGTCGCAATTACCGTTTTGATTATGCAGCCGTGAGATGTGCTGTAACGGCTACATTTTTTGCTTGGAAACGAATTCCCAATTTATTCCTCACTTCGTCAAGAAGAAGGAAGCCATTGTTCAGGCTGTGTAGCGTTTGAATAAAGCCGTTAAGCCCGTGACCTTATCTTTCACGGCACACGCCGAGTGTAATACCCGCACGAGTAAGGAAGTCTTACCCCTTTCAATGTTTATCAACTTTTAAACTTCCCGAGTGCTTGTATTCTCACTCTTTTATGCCCACTTCTTTAGTCCTTTCTTTACCACGTAAATCTTCTGTAGTTTACATTTTGCTTATGAGGCCTTGCTCGACATTTCAACATTATATCCTAGATTTGTTTGCAACCAAGAGGAACGAGTGGGCTGGACTTTGTTTTAACGGACATATAGAGCTATGTTATCTGGTTTTAACGCAAGTTATACATACATATACTGCACCACATGCATTTGCATAATAACGCCATCACCGCGGACTTGGGCAGCAAAATGGCACATTCAGCTGCATTTTCGGGAAAGCTCCGACACGTATCACGCAGTCTTCACACCTGCAGCACCGCGACGGGCATCACAACGACTTGCATCGTCACGGCCACGCCTTACACTGGACCGCCAGCACGACTATTCCGCTGATGACGTTCTCACACTTCGTTTTTTTTTTGTGGTCTTCGTTAGCTCCAAACACGTTGCCACCTTGGAACTTCACCCCCTTTTTTTTATTTTCGTGAGGCATGTGTACGGTCCACGAAAGCAGAGCCGCAATATGCCTAGGATAGAACAGCGCAAGATTCGGGTCTTACGCATGCCCATTCACCGTCGATCCGAGCTCCTCGGACATTGCTAAATGTCCCGGGTGTTGCATAATGCCCAGCGTACACCACATTAGCTGCTGGAAAGTCTCGTTTGTTCCCCGAAATGCACTCTTTTTTGTAGCTCCTACAGAGAAAAACATACACGGCAGACACGTTGAACGAGGAAACTATACAGGCATCCCTTGTGCCTTGTTAGTTGAAATGACTAGTCGAGCGGCAGTTAGGGAGCATAGATAGTTTAGAAGACGAGCATGCAGTAATTACATCGGATCTCAACTCTCCGTAACAAGTGCAAAACATCAACCCCGTTAGGATAAGAAAAACAATATCAGCATGTTCAGTATTTCTTAACGTAAGATGAAGGTAACGCAGTGTAATAGTAACATATACATGAGTGCGATAGTGAAAAATGATTTCAACGAAAGATCATTTCGAAATTGAGGGTTGGGCTATGAAAAGAAATGCGAAATTGCTAATGAAAATATTACTCTAGCATTATGTGGACATTGATTGTTAAGCAAAGTTCACCTATAAATTATTGCTGAAGAGCCGAGGCTCTCAGAAGCTCCTTGACGTCAAGTAAAAATGAAAAAGGTCGCAACTCGCAGAATTCTTAATTGCTTTGGGTTTTATGGCTCAGAAATTACGAAGCATTTGGCGTGGAAAGTTAAAGTTGTGTCGTGTTTACGCGTCCGGGCGTAAGCTTTAAAATTGAGATGATGCATGTGTGTTAAGTGTAGGAATAGTAGAGGGCGAGTGGCAATATGCTGTTGGAGTTCCCCACATTTTTTCCCTGCCATTTTCCTGAATGACTAACGACGACTGCGGAAATTACGCCCCTGGTGACTCCTGCTATCCTGAAAATGCGTTACTTCCGCAAGCGCAAGTTCAAAGAGTTAGGGAAGTTATTAGCACTTCGGTTACACGCTGCATACGTTTACGGCCTTGAGCGCACTTTTTATTTCACGGGTCCAAATGTCGTTCGGCAAATATCAGCGCAGTGGCTCGGTCTTTCGCGTATTTCATCAATTTCCTTCTTGGTGCGTATACACAGCCGTTGCTCTCGGGATCAATCTTTACAGATGTCTTTGCAAAGATCTACAAAACCTGGTTTTGCGTGAATACCATGCCAAAAGAGCGATGCTTGTCTCTACAGTTGTGTGGGTTGTCTGCTAGTTTCAGAGTCGTCATAATGTTTTGAAGGAGAAAATTATAAAAGCGTAACAGGTAAATGGGGCTGATATCTAGATTTACTCAAGCTTAATTATCTAAACTGCATAAACATCCATCTGTATATCTGGCCTTGTAGCGTATGCTGAACGATTGTAGGTACTGTATCGTGAAAATTACGAGATAAAACACGCGAGCGCGTGGTGAATAGCCTCAAAACCAAGATAACGGGATTCGAGGATGGCGCTGCCGAAACCGGATGGGAAAGAAGGAGCACTGTTCTACTGTATGTTGGCACTCCCGGTTCACTAGCAATGCGAGCAAACGGCAGATGATCGCGTGCAATCTCGCGATAGCAACGATAACACGAATAAAAATGCACGAAGAACAATGTAAGCGAAATACAAGCATAAAAAGGCGCAGCCAACACCACCTAAATGTAACCAGGCGTGGCACCATGGCAGCCTACGTCACAGCCAATAGCAGCTACATAGCCTAATGGATTATTGGGTGTGCTTGTGAGCGTTATGTGGGTTCATGTCAGTGCTGGCACCCATTAACGCGCTATAAGCTGCCCGCTTGCAGCAATTATACCAAGGTGAGAGTGTTAACAGATACCAGCAAGGTGTCGCCCTTCCCACTTTGTTTCCGAGAACGGCCGCTGCGAATCAGCCGAAGTAGGTTGAGAGGCTTTTCGCACCGCGCTCGCGTGTTCGAACTCACATTATTCACAATAGTACACTTTTAATGTTGGTTTCGAATTATATCTCAAACTTACATCAGTTTAGATTGTTCGCCAACGTAAACTCTCGGTAACACATACAAAAAAAAAGGCCTTGGTGGAGCGTTATTTGAAACCGAGCCCCTACGCTCCGAAGGTGACTTGTGCACATCCTTGCCTAGTGTACACTCCCACGCTTGCAGGAAGTCGATGCATCTGTACCATATGAATGCGCTTTTCCCTCAGTGCAAAACAGACGCGAAGAGGAAAATTTTCCTTTGAAGATTTTGTGGACTTTCGTGGTGCTGGAATAAAATCCCTCTGTACGATAACACGTGAAAATTACAATCCTCATGTTACATATAGGGAATATTTGAATTGATGAAAAGTTTGTGCGTTTCGGCATGGCGCACCTAATAAAAACCCACTCATGCAAAAAAGAATGCACCGTGACGATGCCGTTAGAGCAAATAAGTTCGCACCTTCGCTGAAAATTCTGTGCCTCCTGGATTCCAAAGCAAGTCCTCTATCAGAAAAGAAGAGCATCGAACCTTGGCTCATGGTTTCACGCCGGAAAATTATTATACAGCTGCTTGATTACGGCCGGATTTCACGAGTTCTCTTTTCCTTTCGTTTCCCTGGTTGTGCAAGATCGATGTCATGTACTGAACTCCTTTTCTAGTCATCACCGAATGTAACGGCTCGAAAATATTTTAACACCAAGAAAAAATGAAGTTCATTAAGGTCCAGGACCTGACCTCTCAAATCCTGGCTGTTTAGAGGGCCCGCATGAGGGCTGCCAGGTTTAATCTGATAATTCCCGAGTGGGTCTAGCCAGGTGACGTTGAACTTACTCGCATCTATTGCGAACCAGACCAAGTTGGTTCGGTAATACACTCCTAGCTTGGTGGAGCATTTTATGTCCTGAATTCGTGGTAACGCTTCAAGGCATCATAAATGCTATGTGCCACCGAAATAGACCAAATGACACCGACGTAGGGTAAACTCTACTACTCAAACATCAAAGCACACAGAGCCCACACAATCACGCTTAGACTCCCAAAAACAGATTCGTATCCTAATTTTGCTTTCGTTCACAAACTTCTTCCTGGTACTTACACTTGAAGCTCGTACCCCGTTACGGGGAGGTTGCTCAAGGAGCAAGAGGTAGGGCGATGCCCCTCCTTGCTGGGCAGTGGTTATTTCAACCTTTCCAAGTGATTCTATGACATCGAAAGAACTCAAAAATAGGAGAAGCTTTGGGCCGTCCAGAGAGCCCATGATGTGGAGGGGGGGGGGGGGGGAGAAAGCTTATAGTGCCTGGACCAACGTGGGAGGACCCCACTGCGTAGTAGTCGAGTCTCTCAGGACTTTAACTCTTTGTCGATTCATGGATTTTTTTCCGTCATAGAGCAGGCAATGCATTTGCAAAATATCTGAATAGAAACAGCGTGAAGCAATTTTCACTGAAGTACAACCATGAATTTATTAGAAAAAGGTAGGACGTGTGCGTTCCATTAGCCCATGATGTGTCTTTGAAGAGAGTGAGACAAACTTGTCCCGTCGCCCCTTCAACGCAGCAAGCCGTAAACCTACCACCGAATTTCTCCAACGAAAAAGCTCGAATAAAGTGGTGAAAGGGTACGTCAGAAACTGAGTGAAAAAAAAAAGGTCTGTTGCAACTCATTTTTATGTGTCCACAACGTGACGTGCACCTTTCGTGCAGTGGCAGTGGCTTTCTCTGAGCACTTCACATAAACAAACTATTCAGGCTTCTTTTTGTCTCCTCTGTCACCGTTGATAAGAACGAGAACCTCATTTTACCTAAATTTTCCACCTATGGATAAATCTGCGACTAACAATCAAAGCAGGCCACATCATAGTGGTGTCACTGAATGCAGTGGATTCTGTGAAAATATTCATGCACTCCTGCCAAGTATGAGGTAATAATGTTTTTCTTAGATCTTGTTTATTCGTGTTTTTTTTTCACTTCCTCATTCAGTAGAGCTTCAGCCTGATCTTTATTATCTTCTGGTCCTCAATTTAAGGCAAAACGACTAAAGCATAGCTTTCGCTTTGATTTGCACTGGTACCGTAGCGGATAAGTAGGGTAGCAAGAAACTTCAGGGCGTGCTTTGGCATAAGGCATTTTCTTGTGATGTAATATTGCTAATCAAATTATTGAAAGCATTTATGCATAGCTGTTGGGCAGATGCGTTTAGCAAACAATTTCTTTGTTTTTCGTTGAAGTCCGCACCGACATAGTAGCTGGCCGAAACACTACTTTGACTTTCAAACATGAATATAGTTCTGTACTGGAACTACATCTCTCGAATCCAGAAATGGAGAACCATTAAATAATCTTGGACTTCCACTATCCTGCACGCACTAAAACAACAACAGTTTAAAAAATTTTAAGGAATAGAACAAACCTAAAGTTGACGTATCTCCGATAGAAAGCATCGAAGACATGTGAAGTGTTTTTTTTTTCTTCGTTTTCTAATTGTTTTTGATCCATGGACGCCGAAGATCAGCATAAACGTGTATAGGCCACAATAATAGGGCAAAGTCTACTACAAACAACTTCCACTATAAACGAAGGCAACATTTAGCACAACGAATACCATGGCATGGTGTGGTAACGTGTGGTGTGGGTGCTGTGGTGTGCGGTGCTTGCTGTGGTGTGGTGTGCCGAGGTATGGTTTGGTATGGTAAAGAGGTGGGGGCTAAGATGCCCTAAAACTGTACTACCATCTCAAGACAAAGAGTTTTAATTGAAGAGAAGTGAAAAAACACACCATGAAGAATTTGCGAAACAGCAATGCGTTATCCTGACGATGGGAATGGCTCTAGTTTCACTGTTATATTGGTGTTAACTTCAGGTTGAATTTTTTTACACAAAAGTTTTAATATAACATATGCAACCAATTCAGCGCCTTCAGTTCATATTTTGTTGACTAGGGCGCCCAGCAGCTGCCGACCGGTTTGGTTTATGCAAGGACCCTTAATGAGAGACGGCATAATATTTCTCACCTGGCAACCAGCTTTCACGTATCTAAAGAAAGAAAGGGGCATTACGTATCACGTTTTCTTTGAATTATGAGAGTAGCTCTTGCAGCGGCAGCAAGGGTATCATGGTATGAGATTCCGTTCTACTCGCTGTATGCTGCGATGCATGAGCAAATGGCGTTGGCCACGAAGCACGTCAGCTAGTTCCCGGAGCCGGAGAGCAATTGCCATTTCGCATGGCTGAAAGCCCGCATCTTGGCCCGGAAGTGCAGCACGCTACATTCTGGTTCAGCAAAAAGGCTCCAGCGCTGTAAAAACCGGCGTGTTTTTTTTTTCAAGGCCGAAATTCAACAAGTTGTTCTCGCAGAACAAGGGTTTTAAACAGCTGGCTGAAGCGTTTCAACTGAAATTTGGGATTCCTCGTGCAGAAAAAGACTGCACAAATTTAGTGGCAAATCTAATCACAAGTGGGATGAATGCTTTCCAATGGTGGTGCGCGCCGGGTCAAGTGTGGACTCCGCTGAACATCGTTGCACAGATTGCTGCAATCTAAACGGCTGCCACTCAATGCGCAGCTGCTGTATATCCGTCTACTTACTTCCCGCAGGAAAGTACCGTACGGTCGTGTGGGTGTATTCGGGAGGCATGCATAAATACACATCCGTGTGCGTGCGTGCGCGTGTGTGCGCGTCAGTGCGTGCCCACGCGCTTCCGTGGATGACAAAACGCAAAAGCCGGGTTTTTACGTGTTTATATGCCTTTGGTACGAGATAAATGTTTTTCTCAGTTTACTTAGCCATCCAGACAAAATTTAATTTTTACCTTCAAGACGAGGCTAGTAGAAACTGCACTCTAACTTCTCGGTGACATAAGTGAATAGATGTTTATCAGGCGGAGACGTTCAAAGCGCCAATGATTAAAAATGTTTTGTTGGAAGTCACAGATGTTCATCATTGAAAATGGCAAAACTCGGGTTCTCCGCTCTCGTGTCCTTCTTGTCTCTTTGTCGTCGTTCTGTTCTTGCGCTATAACTATTGTCATGTCACGCCAACTAGCCCAAATTGTCACACTTCGTGACTGAAGCTCTGAAAACGTTAGAGTTTTCGTGGTAACTCTACCTTCATGAAGCTAAAGAGATAGATAGATAGATAGAAAGATAGATAGATATATAGATAGATAGATAGATAGATAATAGATAGATAGATAATAGATAGATAGATAATAGATAGATAGATAATAGATAGATAGATAATAGATAGATAGATGGATAGATAGATGGATAGATAGATGGATAGATAGATAGATAGATTGATCGATTGATTGATTGATTGATTGATAGACAGATAGATAGATTGATTGATAGACAGATAGATAGATAGATATATAGATAGATAGATAGATAGATAGATAGATAGATAGATAGATAGATAGATAGATAGATAGATAGATAGATGGATGGATGGATGGATGGATGGATGGATGGATGGATGGATGGATGGATGGATGGATGGATGGATGGATGGATGGATGGATGGATGTGGTGGTTAGAACAAGAAGAGGAAGGCATAGAAAATATTTAGAAGGTGGTGTCTGGTATGTTGTCCATCCATCCACCCATGGATAGATGGATGGACGGATGAACGGACGGATGGACGCATGACTGGATGGATCAATGAATGGTTGGATGGACGTACGGATGGATGGCCCGACGAATGAATGAATGAATGAATGAATGAATGGATGGATGGATGGATGGATGGATGGGTGGATGGATGGATGGGTGGATGGGTGGGTGGATGGATGGGTGGATGGATGGATGGATGGATGGATGGATGGATGGATGGATGGATGGATGGATGGATGGATGGATGGATGGATGGATGGATGGATGGATGGATGGATGGATGGATGGATGGATGGATGGATGGATGGATGGATGGATGGATGGATGGATGGATGGATGGATGGATGGATGGATGGATGGATGGATCGATTAATGAATGGATGGATGATAGTATGTATTTATAGATCGATCACTGTGTCGGGTAGAACAAGAAGAGGAAGGCATGGGGGATAGTCACAAGTAGTATCCGGCATTCATTACTGCACTGGCCTTTGGGAATAAGGAGTTGAAAGAGAGAAAGGTGCCTACAATATATGCATGATATGCACAACTTGTAACCAGTTACCCACCACGGAATTCTAGTGGTTATGGAGCTGAACTGCTGACTGAAGGTTGTAGTATTAAAACCCGGCCGCGCGGCCACATTTTCATTGACAGCAAAAATTCGTGCACTTTCATCAAGGGGCACGTTAAAAAATCCCAGATATTTGAAATTTCTGGAGTCTTTACTACGGCTTGCTTTCATGATGTCGTGTTCTTGGGACACTAAACTCCATAAACTGCCATTAACATGCAGCCACTCGCAGGCGATAATTAGTGTTAGGTCAAGTTTTTATATGATCTACGCATTCAAATAATCGATGGATGGGTCCGTGAGTGTTGATGCGGATGACGCAATGACTCCCTTCGTAAAAACAGCTGCCTTCAATGCATTCAAAATCTTCATGCAACGAAGCCATTGTAGTTCCATAAAGTTAATATCCCGTGGTGAATGCCACATGATGTAGCCTAGTAGGCCAAAAAATGCAACGGTGGGATCAGATTTCTAAGTATGAGTTTGTTAGACTGACTGTGATTCGGAAATTTTCGTTGCATGACAATGGTTGTCGGAGAATATAGATAGATGTCACACTCTCCGAGTGCTTGTTATATCCTAATATAGTTAGAGCATCGTTGGCACTGAAAAATCAATTCTCAAAAATCATAATTATATGATTCTACAAGGCAACACAAATGCTAGACTGATGACAGCTTTCTTTTTATGCCCCAACAAGAATTAATCAAATAAATAGCGGGACCACGTAATACTCTTACCATGACGTGTACTACTAAAACACGCTAGAATTTATGCCATATTCTTTCTTGTCAGCTGCAGATCTTGAGATGGGTGAAGCAGTCCTATGAGGGAGCATTTGTAAACAGCGGTTTCCTCTCACAAGACCTCAGGATAGGCGCACTCTCAGAATAGGCGCACTCATTTTGGAAAATGTTGAAGTCCTGATTATTGAAGTATGCCATAAATAATACAGAAACAGGTGCATAAACTTGAGAAAAGCTCTGGCACGTGGGCTCCTGAAGTGTTTCTAAATAACTGACTGATTGAAAGTATTCACTACACAAACTTGCAAAAGCGTGTTTTCCTTTCTTTGTTCGGGGAGACGAAAGTAGTTGGAACCGTCTTCAACTTTAAACTGCATCGGCATACTCTGGAAGCAGCTTCTTGCTGTTTTAAGAGTTGGTACTATCTGAGAACTGGTGTACCTAGAGTAGCGAAACTTTCTTTCTTTTGAAAACGCTTTTGAAATTTATGTGTTAATTTCAAGGTTGAAAGCTACGCGAATTAATAATCGCGTGCCAGGGGGAAAACATAACGCCTCCTAACTCTCGATAGTTTTTACTGTGATCAAATAAAATATGTTTAGCGGTATTCTTCATCGTAAATAATACAAGGCGGCGTTGAATGCCTGTGCGTGACTTATTGTCGCTGGCATAAGCACATGCATATGTCAGTTGTGTTAACCTATTGTCTTTGCTCGCACTCTGAACATGTTTTTAGGCAACCAAGATATTTTTTCTTAATTTTGTGCAGCAGAGGTAGCGCTAAATTATAAAAACTTTGAGTCGGGGTACACTGGAAGATATTCGCTCCCAATATGAGTATTTCTACCTACGGACTGCATAGTATTGTTACACACGATCGCTTTACTCAAGGCACTTTGGTAAGGTACCCACAAAAATAAATGAGTTTACTTTTGTAAAGTGCTCTAAAAATTAGTGTATGTTAAAAGATGACTCGTTTAAATATGACGTTTTTTGAGACGTCAGCGAAGCAGTCTTTACTGTATTTCACAGATAGAACACATCGATGACGACGAGGGCGCGTGTACGCACGCTGTGATGAAAGCGTTCCACTGAGCAGAACGTTTCAGCTTCCTACACGGCCTCCTAGAGCTACAGGATAAATATTAGCGAGGAAACGGGGACTCCGCGACCACGTTTTTATGACAGCTAGCTGGCATCCGCAACCTGACGCAGCATATGTGTGAGGGTTTGGGGAGAGGAGAAACGCAAGAAAGGGGGAGGGTTTTCTGCGGAGGCAGGCGTAGCTCAGGTGACAGTATGAACGTTGGTATTGTTACGGGAAAGAAAAGACGCCGGGCCGGCGAGGCTGACGAAAATATGTATTTCAAACCAGCAGCAGTTGCGTGACTGCTCAACCAGCACCGAGCGGAGACCGCACGTCTTCCTTATCGTCAGGCACACACGCGCATCATCTCAGCAACTGTGAACATCCATGTAGTAGTATAGAGACGGAAAGTGATGCTGCTCGATAAAACCACCACCATCCTCAGGCGCCTCCTCAACCTCCTCCCGCTTGTCTCCCTCATATCTCGCTCTAGCGAGCTCATTTCTGCCCCTGAACCTTTTGCCTCACTGTGTGACGAAAGCAGAAATCCAAGACTCTACGTCTGCTGGAAAATCTAGGGGCGAAACACCCCAGGCAATGCCTTCTACGCACGATTTAGCTGCAACTCATTGGAAGCCATTGATCAAATAAACTTTCACTCATCCATTTACAACATACTATTCGCGTTTACAGGTGGGTGTACCAATAACGACTGTGGAATCTCATGAAGATATGAATGAGCTTGATAAGAATAAATGCTGTAATTCATTAAAGTAAACTTTGTGTCCGTACTGATTTCAGCCACCTCTTCTGATAACAATAGTATCGCAAAAAATAACCTCACAGCTTGCTCTGGCCAAGGCTTCCGGATGTCGTAATGAGCTTTTTTCCTCCGCTACAGCGTGGAAGGATTCCGAGAAATAAGAGAGATTGAGTGATTAGGTAACATGTTTATTAATCGATACACAATTATCACATGCAGTGTGTTCGTGTGAAGTAAAAATAAGGAGAAAGGTCACAAGTCGTTCACCTTCAGGGTCACTTGGATGGTTAAAAAAAGCGTTTAAGAAGTAAACACAAATAGTGCCCCGATTTCAGGATCGATTTGACGTGTAAATACGCATAGCATGAACTACTTGCTTTAGGAAACAGACCCTTAACGCACTTCCGATATCACTAAACTATATGCACTCACGTATACTTCACATTACTCTTAACCAATATAAGCTGTGCATCAAGATAATACTTGCGTGAAGCCAGCAAATAGCTTTACTTTTCTTTCAATTGCAACATGGGTTTTAGTTAGGTAATGTTGTCCGCACCAATTAAGAAGATTTTTTTCTGCTTTACGTTCTCTTTACCCGCCATGAATTTTTGCATTGCTATTAAACTTTGGAAAAGGAAAGGTGGAAGAAAAGGGAGCCCAGAGAAGGAAAGAATGATAAGAAATGCTATAATAACGATGGATGATGGCCGCTTGAATTAGGTGATATCAATTTTTCTCTGGTTGTGCAGAAAGCGCACACGATTTCTCCCGGCAACTTCACTTTTTTCACTACAGTAGAGTTTATTAAAAGTATGAAGTGCAGATGATATAAAACATCTCATGCTAAAGCTGTTTCGACAAAATGACGTGGAAGAGGCCACCACTCTTTTACAGAAATTCGGGTTAATTTCTGCATAGGCGCTCGAATGTTGAAAATAATCAAACCAAAATGGCAGCCAACTACAAACTTCAAGGCTCGAATACTGTTGCTACGACATTGCGGAAAGCACGCTTATTTCACAAGGATTAAATTATGGGCAATATTACCTCCCACACGCCGTCACAGAATCCAATGAACGACTGTTCAGAGTTGTTGCAGAATAGGAAATTGATGCATTCGTCGCTGCCATTTGCACTACTTTAGCAGACTTTGACAAGTTTCTTATGTAAGTCAGCACCTTCGCTTTCGCCATACGGCACACCAATGCCACATATTTGAATGACCACGCAAACATCTATCGAGTCAACTCAACGTAAGCCGTGCCTCAAAAAACTTTACAACCACTGCTTTTTCCATCACACTGTTCACTCTCACTTTGCAATATCTACACACTAAACAGTATTCTCCTTTCCGATGCAAGAAAACGTTGAATTCGAGTGGTCTCATGCAATTTTTTTTCTTGCATGAGACCACTGTTATGATCCACGAACAACTTTCTGCATCTTTAGGGATTTGGCACTGCATTTGCAATCGCAGCCACTGCAAGCTCTCTACCTCATAGTTTCTCAGTGCGCACATAAGTGGTGCACCTTTCACAAAACTGTGACGATGACTTCCACACATGACATCACGCTAAATGATTTCATAAAGGCGTTATCATGACGTCACGACTATTGGCCATCGTTGACGGCTTATGGCGTCGTGGGGTAACGTCCTGACATTTGTGGTCATTCTTTGCATCGCTTGTGTAAGCGATGACATCGATGGTCTATCTTTGGGTTTTGCGATTCATGTCCTATTATTCCCACCACTGCCCATAGTGTTTCCGAAGTGTCCACGGCGTGGTTAATATTTTCGCTGGTGTTGAGACTCTGAAGGAAAGTGGCGCTTGACCTTACTGATTCTTCAACTTCTTCAAATGTATATAATACGCACTTGTGCGAAAACCAGTGTTGTCAACGTATTTTCATGAAGCACAACAATAGATACGCGTCAACTGAAAGCCCCACCAAACACCAATTCACTGACAAAGTTGTAAAAAGGGCTTACTTACAGAAAGAGCCTTGGTGTGGTGCTGCCCGCTCTACAGGGGCAAGACATGTGCGCATGTGTATGTTGCCTTTTGGTGACATCACAATTGAAACTTGTATGACGTACTGTTCTACATAAGAACTTGGGCAAACTTCACGATATTTTAACTGCAAGGCTGTTCAAGCGGACCGTAAAAGCTTCGGTATATACAAATATTGCAAAAAACTATAAACATAAATGGATACTTGCCACAGAAATTGGAAAAATTCAACTACTCACCACTATTCCAATAAAAAAAAAAAGAAGGCATAAGTTAGAAGAAGAAATGACCCGAAAAGACGGCGGTGAGCCAAAGATCCCAAATAAGCAGAACGATAGGTTGCAAGGGAAGCGGAGGACGTATGCGAGAATACTCTACAGTCATGCACATTTTACGCGAACTACGACGATGTGCCTGCAGATCTGCCAGAATTTCAGCACTCATTTTATCATTATAGTAGTAGACTATGTATAACTCGAGAAATGGAGGTCGCAAACACTAGACTGCTTTGTCAGATTTCACAACTAAATTTATATTTGCAGAAAGGTGGTTCGGTAGCTTCTCCTCATTGTTCTTTTTGTAGAATGGATGAGTCAACCGAGCACTACCTTATTTCCTGTAATAGATGATCATTCTCGTGCAACAATACTTTACGTGCCGTTTTTCATCTTCGTTGAATATAGCTCAATGTGCAAAGTGAACTTTCTTTTTGGGCTTTATATTTGGGCCCCATAGATGCGAAGTTCGCTAATGCACTGCTGGAGTTCGTTAAGAGTTAAAGGAGATTGAAGCTTCTATTTTTTACTTTTTCAAATTCTTTTTAATGAAAATTTCCCGCTTCATCGCTTGTTTTCTGGTGTATATTACTGTTACACTAATGAATTCTCCTTGTTTCAGCTTTTTTCGTTCCTTTAAATGTACCAGCTTATCCTTTAAAAAAGAACGCTATTAGAAAAAAACTATCTAATTCTCGGCCAAATTCGCCAGCATGGGTGTATGCAGAGATTCAAGAATATATTCTACTCTATTCTGCCGGAGGAGCGAATACTCGAAGTAAAATTCAGGTTTTTTGCGATGTTGAAGGAACCAACTCTCACCACTCGGCACCTGAGACGCACCACCCGAGGTCGTATAGCAAAGTGGGAGACGAAACGTGCTGCCGCTATTCCAATAGCGGCGATTGACAATTTCTGGTCACTCGAAGATGAAGCAGAAACGCTGGAGACGTTCTAGTAGGCTGAGACGAACTTCTATTAACAAGCTGTACAGAATTTACAGAAGAGCAGACATCGAAATTACGAAATAAATAAAAAGAAACACATTGAAAATGAACTGTCTTCTGTAGGGCGACCCTACGAGATTCGGCAGATCCAATGGTGAGTCACACCTTAAGCTCCGTTCAAAACACTTGGCTGAAGCTCCGGGGCCTTTTCTTATTCCCTCGTCGCTCTGTACTTGCACAACTCTCGGCGAATCGTCACCTGCTTGTTCACTGGTAGGACAGCACATTTCGTAGATAAAAAAAAACCCCCACCATGAAGACGCCACCTTCGTGCGCGTTGGGGCTCATGTCCTCTTCCCAAATAACACAACAACCAAAATGTAAATAACACAAAACTAGAAAAAAGTCATAGCGGCATGGGGAAGATCTGCGGCGCACAATTATCTAGACAGAGCTACACGTACTGGGTATCGCGGCCATAGGACGACTTCCCTGTACGACGTCAACTTCTTGACGATGGAGCAATAATCCGTTTGTCCCCTGTGCGCTGCAAGAAGAACCGCTCGCTGACTGCCCGTGGTTCCACTTACGAGCTCACTTGAGCGGGAGCAGTCGAAGACATGCCAGTGTGACAATACATGTCAAATCGTCAACTTGGCGCCCGTCATCAGCCACGATCTCACGTGTCGCCAACCCACCAGCTTTCGAGAGCTACCAGAGCTAAACCGGGCCGGGACAAAAGGCTGTCCGTGATCTTGTTTTCGTGGCGCTAGCAGCGTGTGTGAACACCACTTCCGGCTGGGCTTCAACGAAACCAGATTGAGGAGTCGCCACGCCGCTCTGGGTCTTGAAAGAGGCCCATTGATGCACCTACTGCCAGGGCCGTGAGTAAGTTAGGGCGTCGTCACAATCACGTCTCTAATCCATGTTGCCCACGTAGAGGTCAGTTTCTTTCTCTTGAGTGAACAGGAACTCGTAATGCTCGACTGTCTTCAGCGCTTAATAATTACGCGGGGTACCACGCTGGCGCCCAACTGTCTGCATCCACGGCAAATCTGGTTGGACACGCTTCTACCGAGTGCAACTAAAGCAATGCTGCCTGTCAATGGCTGACATGCCTCGCCAAGCTAATGACCCAAAGTAAATAAAAGCAAACTAACTCCCACGCAACGAATTCTAACCGCGGTTCTACATTTGGTTAGAGTGCAAGTTTTTTTTTCCTTGAATTTCGACGTCTAAGCCATGTCTGTGACTGTGTATGCCTTAACTCGAACCTGTCTGCTCTCATAGGAACCCCAGAAATAACGAGTATAAACTTTTGTTGGAATCTATTTACTGCGTAAATGGTGGCGATAGCACAACATTAAATGTTTATCTAACAGCAGTATGAAATAGATTCAACAGCACAAGACAAGGGTGGCTCAATAACGGTACTTTCGCCAGTACACGTAAGACGCTGAACATGAAGAAAATAAAACAAGGTAACTGCAAAAAATTCTGTTTGTTACTCTGCTGTGGTGAATAACCGGTAAGTTAGTATGCTAAGAAATATTTTTCTTTCTACAAGCTGATTATAGTAAGCAGACAAGATCGCTTAATCAAAAATCGATTAAAGTTTTGCTAGATCTCGCTTATCTAATGAAGCGCTTCGCACTTCATGAGTGGTTGAGAAGCTGGCGCTGCCTAATCAAAAAAAGAACTCTTTTTGTTAGTAGAGATTTGTTCACAAGAAGGGGTGGCACTGTTTCGCGCATATTGGAAGTACGAGTAGAATTTAAGATCTGTTGATTATAAACTCTTTGATTGCCAATACGCGATATCACACTGTTTAAAATACATTACCACTTTTGTTGCTGGTATTACCCCGCATTGCATGAAAAAAGAAGGTTAAAAAGTAACTAGTTTTAAACATGCCTGGTTAGGAATAACTTTTTTCGGTTGCCTCATTATTTATTTTATTTTATTCATACTGTCAGCACATAAGCTAAGACAGGAGTGGGGGTTAAATAACTCTCATGTGCAAACGTAGTACAAGCTAAAACAATTTTAACATGGAACACTCTAGAATTAACAACATATCAGAATAAGAAAACAAACACGAAATCATATCAAAAATATCCCGTGCAGCTCACCGATATATCTAAAATAACTGGTTCGAATACATTTCGTATAAGTCAGAAAAGGAAAGGAAAAAATACTATTTGAAGTGACATAGTACATTGAACATGTTGAGCAAACGGGTAACCAACAAGGCAATTGAAGGGCGAACAAATGCTAAAGCAATACAAGTCGTTCACAAATACTCTAACAAAGCCTAATCAAAACTTTGTAGATCGAAACATTCGGCTATGTTTTGAGGTAACTGATTCCAGTCATCAATGCTCCGATTAAAAAAAAAGAATACTTGAATTAATCTGTTCTGTGGTATTGGTGTAATATGCTTTGAATGTTTTGTCTTGAATGAGGTAGTTTTCTCTAGTACGATGTGTTCACCTAGGTTAACCCTGAAATCTCGGTTCTGTATGTGAAAAAAGAATATCACTTGATCAAGTTGCATTTTTCTTTTCACCGTCATTATTACGGTTTTTTTCCCTAAGCTCGCAGATAGAATGAGTTCTTGAATACCCGTTTTAAATGAACCGCAAGGCTCTATTTTGTATACGCTCACACTTTAACGTACTTGTTTTAGTGTGAGGTTCCCATATATGACTAGCATAAGTCAGTACTGGTGGAAGTGTCATTTTGTATGCAATTGCTTTAGCCTCGGGAGTAGCATTGTGCAGTTTTCGTCGTAGCGACCAAAGTTTGCGCATGGCTCTATTACAAATATCATCGACATGCACTGACCAGTTCATGTCGTGTGCAAGGCAAATACCCAGGTATTTAACATCTTTACTTCAGTTAGCAGTGTGTCTTTGAAGCTATACGAAAAGATAGCGGGCTGTTTTTTACGTGTCATGCGTATGAAAAGGGTTTTGGATGCATTCAGTTCCATTTGCCACCCATCGCACCAAGCAATAATTTTTATAGGTGGTTATTAAGTAGGATTTGGTCGTTAGAGGAGCAAATCATTACATACGCGATTGTATCACCTGCATAATGTTTTGTAGCTACTCGCTGTGAACAATAGTCACCCATATCACTAACGTAAATAGAAAAAAGTAAAAGGCCTACAACGGACCATTACGGCACACATCTCGCGATAAGGAAAAAAAATTACAGCATATTCCCGAAGTGAATGATGGTGAGGGGGGCGACGCGTTCGTCAGTGCACCAGTTCTTCCACCCGTTCGTTCGTTCTTGCTTCAGTCCGTCCGTTCATGCGTGAGTCCGTCCATGCGCTCGTCCGTTCACGCGTCCATTCGTTCGTACGTGCGCCCGTTTAGGCTTTTGTCCATCCGTTCATCCCTCCGTCCATCCAGCCGTCTGTTTCTGTCTGTCTTTCTGTCTGTTCATCCGTCCATACGTCCTTCCGTGCGTACGTCTGTCTGTTCATCCGTCCATCCATCTTGTGAACACTACAAATACAGTCATCTCGCATCTTTTCTTCATATATCCATCATATAAAAGTACCGTCATCTAGTGGAGGAGGAGGAGGATTGAAATAGGAAGGGCAGGGAGGTTAGCCATCTAGCGGACAATCTAAAGAATAAACGAGAAGTGGATTCTACTACAAACACGGGAAGCACAGCCCACGGCTTATGAAGCTTCGCCCTAAAAGACTACACTGGGTGGACACTAAATATTCAGAGGATATTTATGGAGTGCATGATGATGAGTGGGGTGAAGTGTCCATCCCCCCATCCATTGCTGCGTCCGTTCATCCGCACGTCCATCCGTCTGTACGTCTGTCAGTCTGTCCATCCATCCGTGCGTCCATGCGTCCGTCCTTGCGTCCATAAGTGCGTTTGTCCATGCGTCCGTCCGGCCATTCATCTGTATGTTCATTCATCCATGCGTCCATCCATTCGTCCATCCGTGCGTCCGTCTGTGCATCCTTCCATCCGTCTGTGCATCTGTCTATCTGTTCATCCATCCGTCCATCTAGTCAACACTCCAAGTGCTGCCCTCTCGCACCTTTTCATCATGTACTGATCATATAAAACTACAACCATCCTGCGGACATTCCAAGAACTAAATAAGAAGTGGCATGGCCGGGCTAGAGGAGCAGCACGCGCGCAATTTCTTACGGCCTGGGCTTCGTGTCTAGTTCCCAACTTTCACTGCCGCTAGTTCATGACACAGCGGCCCGACCCACGCTAAACCTGGCTGAATCCAAGGAGGTTACGCCAAGCGAGTTAAACGTGGTGACTTTTTTTGGTCAGATAGTTCTCAATGCCCGTCCTTCGTTGCTAGTTTTTTTTAGTAAGCATCAAATAAATGGATATTTTATTGGAGATTAGCTAGGTCATTGATACACATTTCTGTATGCTATTTCATCAGAAACAACAAACTTTTTTTATGATTAACGTGTGTGGGTTTCCTCTTCAATTGAAAAGGGTGCGTGCTTGCTGCTCCTCTAATCGGTCCATGGAGGTGGCTACCTACTACTACGATGACGACAACTACTACTACTACTGCTAATACTGCTACTACTACTACTAGTGGTGAGATATAGTGCTAGTTGGCTGAGTTCAGAAAAAGTGGGCAACAATTTACACCACTAGGTACTCTACTATGGGAGAGCACGAAGCCGTCCCATGGGCCTGTTTAGAAAAATTTATTGTCATAGATGTTAATAACATTCCAACAGAACATTTTCTTCTTAGACATAAAATAACGATGACGTTAAAACACACTTCGTTTACATGAACACGGATATGGGATGATGCGGAAAGAACATGTTCATCTGATGGTTCACACAAACAAAGCCACACCAAAATGTCTCACAAAAGAACAGATTTCAAGATAAACAAGGGGCACAAAAACAGGAATATATACATTTCACATTTTACAAGTTGGCATGTCAATTCTGCCGGTGCATCGACACATCAGCCAACAATACCAGCTCGGTCGAAAGACAAGTTTCACTTGTCCGTCACAGACCGGCACAAAATGGCAAGACCAGTGTCGAAGGAGTTGCTCTTCACTGAGGAAGAAGAGTTCCTCCTACAAAACAGACAGCAGCTTCGAGTACAGACAGCAGACAGCAGCTTCGGCAGAAAGAACCGGCAACAATTAGAAGACAAGTGAAGCAGCCTCGAGATCAACGCCCATAAGAAATGAAGCAGTTTACTCTGAGGCAGCGAAATCCAGCATCTACGGTTTTCCAAATAAACACGAGCAATGACACAATGTCTCAGAAAATGCTGATTTGTTTCCCGAAGGGAGCAGTTTGGACATGCTGCTCACTGGATCATTCTCCACCTTTCGAGGCAGTCGAGAGTGGGAACCACACTCTATTACAAGCGCCACATGAAGTCCCACAGGTGTTCAGGCAGAAAGAAGCCGTTAACGTGCTCAAAGACACCGGACTAGAGCGAGCACGGCGGGCTGGCGGGACCAACGGAAGCAACAAAGCAGCACTTGTCTCTACTGTATGCTTGTTCAATACATCTATGCTAAGACAGGTTGACTGGACATTGTGAAAAATGCAACAATTGTTGCATAAAACGAAGCAAGTATCATTGACTGTGGCCGCTTGTTAAGGTGCACACTAGGCATCAAATGCCGAAGGAGAGTACCCAAAAAGTAATATGCAAGAATTCGTGCGGGAGATTGCTCCCCTTGCACTAGGCGTAAAATGAAGCGCAGTGCAAGCAGCCGACAGCGCACGGATAGATGGCACAGCTTTTCCGAAAACGCAGCTGTCCCAGTGCAGCAGTCAGTGCCACCTGACCCAAAAAAATGGCAGCCCTCGGAGCCAATGATGAAGAGTGGGGCGAAGCATTCGTCCATTCATTCGTTCTTGCTTCCGTCCGTCCATGCTCCGTCTGTGTGACCGTCCATGCGTCCATCCGCCCGTCCGAGCACACGTCTGTTCGTGCGTCCATCCATGCATCCACCCCTGCGCCCGTTCATGCGTCCATCCATGCATCTGTATGTGTGTCCATTCGTCCATCTATTCAACACTCTAAGTACCACCATCTCGTATCTTTTCATCATATATTTCTCATATAGAAGCACCGCCATCCAGCGGACATTCCAAGGACTAAATGAGAGGTGGCACACGCACACTTTCTTACGGCTTGCGCGTCGTGTCTACTTACCACCTTTAACCATCTCGAGTTCATGTTATATACTAGTTCACTGTAATAATGGCACTGCGGCTCAACGCTCGCTAAACCTTTCTAAAGCTAAGGAGGTTACACCCATCGAGTATAACGTAGCAACCCTTTCTAGTCAGGTAGTGCTCAATGTACATGCCAATGGCTGCTAAGGGGGATGCAGTGTGCGCGTTAACTAAAAGCCGAATGCTTCTGTCTCTAATTCCCCATTAACAGTCATTGGCATGTACATTAAGCATTATTATTTATTGTTGAACAACGCACTGAAGAAATCTCTCACCGACACCAGCTTGGAGGTGAAAATGGTATACTTGTTACATACTACAATGGCTACGATTGACGAACTGGTGCCGCTAAAGAAGCTTCACCCCGAAAAAGAGAACACAAAGCTGATTGCAGTGAGCGCACGATACATAAAGATGGTCACACGAGGTGAGGAAGGTACCAAATGCGACCGCAAAATACAGCCTGTGCAAGGTACCTCCGCTCAAGAAGCGGAAATTCTAAATCCCATGCGTACTGAATTTTCAGTTTTACTTCTTCGAGAGCGTTTAACCAAACGAATTCGAAAATGTCGTAGTGGTTGTACAAAATACCTAAAATACGAAGGGACGTGGCCAGCTGAATACGACAAAAAGCGCTATGCCTAGAGTTTGGAGAAACAATGAATAAATACCGGAATTCGGAGACATTGAACGCTGCACCTGAAATATCGTCATACTAGAAAAATACACGTGGACTGCATGAAAGGCTATTTTCAACTGAAAGGTACAAGGTTATGTCGTCAGCGAAACTGTGACTTTCACGACACGGCTACGAGAAAGCGCAAGACCCCGGACCCGTGAATCCTTGTCAAGGGCAGGCAAATATGGCTCAAGGCTGAGAACAAACAGCACAAGAGACAATGGACATCCCTGACGGAACCCACCTGTAATGGAAAAGGCAGCACTTTCCCATCCATACAGAACTATTGTGATTTCTAGACCAGTGTAGGTATTTCTAGTTATTTGCACAAATTAATGAGGAAAACCAAAAGCTGTGAGTACATCTAAGATATACGTGCGCACTAGTCGGTCAAATGCTTTTTCCTGGTCCAATGACACAAGGAGACCACGCGCAGACCGCGACATAGTATAGGCTATGATATCTCGGGTGGTAAAAGACAAGCTGTGTATTTCTCGTCCAGGCACTGGTGAAGCCCGATGATGACCCACCAGGGCGTTCATCAGGTCACTCAAACTTTAAACGATCACCATCGCAAATTTTGTATAGTCAACCTTGAAGATCGTGATAGATCACCATTCTTCAGGATTAACCAAGGAAGATCACTTTTTGGGATAAGCACAAGGCGTCCATCTCGAAAACTGGATGGAAAGTCACCATCCTCGTAACATCGCCGGATAACCGCGGTAAAGGTAATGCCAATCTCATTCCAAAACGTCAAGTAAAACTCAACAGGAAAACCACCTGGCCCAGGGGCCGTACCACTTTTCATAGATTTCAGTGCCGCCTTTACCTCTTCAGTCAATGGAGGGATGTGCAGGCAATCCTCAGCTTCCTGAGGAATACAGGACAAACTTCTAAGCATTGGCGATGTTTCATCACAGTTTGTCCGCATGACCGAATCTGACATGGCTTTAAAATGCGCCAAGAAAACAGATCTATCACGCGTAGGACGCGGCTGCCCAAGTGGTATTTGTGCTGCCATGGAGACGAATGGCTGTGATTGCCGAAAAAAATAATGGCAGCATATCCATGGAGTGAATGATGGATAGTGAGGCGAAGCATTCGTCCGTCCATTCATTCTTGCTTCCGTCCATCCATGCGTGCGTCTGTTCACGCGTCCGCACATTCATCTGTGCGTCCGCCCTGCTTTCGTCCATGCATCTGCTCCTGCGTCCATCCGTGCGTCCGTCCATGCATCTGTTTCTGTGTCCGTTCGTCCACCTAGTCAACACTCCAAGTACCACCATCTCGCATCTTTTCATCATATATTCCTCATATAGAACCACCGCCATCCAGCGGACATTCCAAGGACTGAACGAGAGGAGGCACACGCACCCTTCCTCACGGCTTGCGCTTCGTGTCTACTTCCCACCTTTAACCACCACGAGTTCATGGTATACTAGTTCACTGTATTCATGGCACTGCGGCCCCAATGCTCACTAAACCTTTCTAAAACCTAGGAGGTTACGCCCAGCAAGTATAACGTAGCAACCCTTTCTTGTCTTGTGTGCGTTCTTGAACAATTAAAAATTCGCAGCGTGCGCTTTAACTAAAAGCCGAATTTTCCTGTCTATCATTCCACCTTAGCAGCCATTGGCATGTACACTGAGAGCTATCTTTTATTGTTCAACAACGCACAGAAGAAAACTCTCACCAGCCCCACCTCAAAGGTCAAAATGTTATACTTGTTACACACTACTACAACGGCTACGAGGGACGAACAGGTGCCGCTATAAGAAGCTTCGCCCCTAAAAACGAATGTCTTGCGTAGCGCAGCGCCTCAGAATGTGCACATGGGTTGTGTCTACAGCGCCACGCTGCTGCCGCCAGAGCGAAGCAGCAGCTAAGCGCTGAAAGCGCTCACGCAGTTCACGCTGCCAAGCTCGCATTCGAAGATAGCGCGTTTTGCTGCGCAAATCAATGCGTAACTTCATCAGCAAGCTCTGCAGAAACACGTCCACGAAGCGAACGCCTTTCTACTGAGCAGTGCAGGCGCCACTGCGTTTTAAGCGCATCCTAATTTTCAGGACCAGACGCCGTGAACCACACACGTATTGCGCGTAGCAAATCGGATCTTGAGTACGCGTCCTACCGGACGCAAACATTAAGACGTCATGGCTTTTTAAAAAAAATGGAACTTCGAGCTTCAAGACAATATGCCGATGATCTGATACGTGCACATGAGAAAGTGGAAAGGACGGAACACTAAAATTCTGCAGATCCCATGCACCTGGGAATCATTGTTATGCGAAGCATGCAGACGGAAGGTGACCGTGCTGCAATCTTTTTATTGAGCGACACGTCATGAAATGACCCTAAATATATGCACAAATGTTGCACGCACATGTATAGGTTGAAGAGTTGCAGATGTTTACAAAACCAGTTGTTTGCATTTGCGCAACGACGCCCACTGGAACATGCGTATTAGAAACACCAGAAGCTGATATGAAGCACTGGTTCTCGCGAGAATGGTGGCCCTGAACACTGCTACATAAATCAACTTCAGCGCATATGGCAACTTACCCCCAATTGACATTAACCCGACGTGACGGCTGTATCAAAGGATTACATAAATGTTTATAAAATTGAGTAGGAAGCACTGCAACCCCTATTGACGTTTCACGAAGATCGGCGTCTATTTGAAAAGTAGTTCAGAGACCTGGCGTAGCTCTGTGGTAAAATGCTCCATTGCCACGCGTCAGTGCCCTGACATTTATTCTTTGCATTCGTCGGATCGACGCTACCAATGTCGGGTATTTCTTGAAGCTCGTGCGTTGAAGTTGCCCACGAGTGTTCTTGTCGTCCTGTGTAAATACTAAGTGTTAATTACCTGTGGCACATACCCGCATACCAGCGACACATACCCACCCCTGGGTATGTGCCACTGTCTGGCGGGAAGTATTTGACGACGTACGCACCGGGATGGTGATATTATTCTTCGCGCATCATATTCGTGAAACCATGGTATACCCTTCAATGCTAAATTTGGTTGACGTCACAATAACTGGGTGACCACGTGAGCGCCCAAACGTAAGCGGCTAGATAGATAGATAGATAGATAGATAGATAGATAGATAGATAGATAGATAGATAGATAGATAGATAGATAGATAGATAGATAGATAGATAGATAGATAGATAGATAGATAGATAGATAGATAGATAGATAGATAGATAGATAGATAGATAGATAGATAGATAGATAGATAGATAGATAGATACGCTCAATGTCGCCGAAGTTCGCTAAAAAATTCTGCTGACCCGCTGCGGCGGCTGCATTTCCGATGGAGGCAAAAATGGTGTAGGCCCGTGTTCTCAGATTTGGGTGCACGTTAAAGAACTCCAGGTGGTCGAAATTTCCAAAGCCCTCCAGTACGGTGTCTTTCATAATCTTATGGTGGTTTCGGGACGTTAAACCCCACATATCAATTGATCAATCAATCAATCAATTTGCTAAGAAATTCTTCGCATTAAAAAATTGGAGACAAACGCCTTCAAGGCACGTGGGATATAAGTCCGGTCGAGCCTGCTGGAGGATCGTTCGCGTCGCCCTGTCCAAACAAAAGTATTTCTGTGCACTACATTGTACGCGTTCCGTTATAAAAAGTGGTGGCCAAGGCGTCACAGCTCGCATGAACTTCAAGCAAACCGGCCCCAGCCAGGACCCTATACATCAATTCGTGTATTTAGAATGCAGTTGAAGTCGCCAATTAGGATTGCATTACGACCGTCAAGAAAAACACATCTAGGTATCTAAAAAAAAAACTCCCAAGCATTTCTCCGAGGGTGAACATGGTTAAGTGTGAATACACGGGGTGATGCTATGAGGGGTATTTATTAATTCGCACTATTATATTTATTAATCACACCATGGGGCCTTTATGGTGTAATGGTTCCTGGGAATCGCAGTTTGATCACACGGGGGAGTTTACGTTAACTCACTGGCGAATGCCAACGGATTTTAACTTTACTACCCCTCACGACCCGCTCTCGACGGGAGACTGAGAGAGAAGGCGGGCGCGCGAGATAGATGGGTGAGCGCGCAGCTCCAGCGAGCGAGGAGAGCGGAGGAGCGACACCGATATCAGCGTCGCGTCCGTGGCTTATTCGGTAGAGCGTCGCGCTGCGGCCCCCCAAGTCCTCTTTCTTATAAAGATAGAGAGAAGACTGCGGACGCCGCCGACGGCGGTGGATGGTTTGGGGTCGCTTATAAAGTGTATTCGCACTTAAAAATTGGCAGCATATCCACGGAGTGAATGATGGAGAGTGGGAGAGTGGGGCGAAGCATTCGTCCGTCCATTCGTTCTTGCTTCTGTCCGTCTGTGCGACCGTCCATGCGTCCATCCGCCCGTCCGTGCGTGCGTCCGTTCAAGCGTTCGTCCATTCATCCACCCCTGCGTCCGTTCATGCGTCCATTCATGCATATGTCTGTGTGTCCGTTCCTCCATCTATTCAACACTCCGAGTACCACCATCTCGCATCTTTTCATCATATATTCCCCATATAGAAACACCGCCATCCAGCGGACATTCCAAGGACTAAACGAGAGGTGGCACACGCACACTTTCTAACAGCTCGCGCTTCGGGTCTACTTCCCACCTTTAACCACCTCGAGTTCATGGTATATACTATTTCACTGTATTCATGGCACTGCGGCCCAACACTCGCTAAACCTTTCTAAAACCAAGGAGGTTACGCCCAGCGAGTATAACGTAGCAACCTTTTCCTGGCAGATAGAGCTCAATGTACATGTCAATGGCTGCATGGGAAATAAGAGAATTTGGCTTTTACTTTCTTATGGCTTGCACTTCGTAACTACTTCCCACCTTTAACTACCTCGAGTTCATTTATGGTATATACTAGTTCATTGTATTCATGGCACTGCGGCTCAACGCTCGCTAAACCTTTCTAAAACTAAGGTGGTTACACCCAGCGGGTATAACGTAGCAAGCCTTTCCCTTCAGATAGTGCTCAATTTACATGCAACGGCTGCTAATGGGGATCGCAGCGTGCACGTTAACTAAAAGCCGAATGCTCCTGTTTCTCATACCCCATTATCAGCTATTGGCATGTACATTGAGCACTATTTTTTGTTGTTCAACAACGCACAGAAGGAATCTCTAACCGGCACCACCTTGGAGGTCAAAATGTTTGCAGGTCAAAGCGTAAGACCGGTTACTTACTACGACGGGACGCGAGACGAACGGGTGCCGCTATAAGGAGCTTCCCCCGTAAAGAGTCATTAGACTGTCCAGCTTGTGATGGCCCATGCACACACGGTATCTTTATACTGAAAGAAAAGTAGCTGCAGTCTAAAACGAAAACCCATCCCACAGCATCGTGAAAAGCATAATAATCCTGCAATAAAGCTCGATTAATTATTATAATAACTATACCGGTAAAATAAGATGTAGCGAAAGAGAAATAACAATCTAGGTTGAACCTTTGTTCTAAACGAAGCACGTCAGATAGCGAGAAAAAACTTGTTTCCTGCAGGCCCAAAGCATGTGTTTAGAAGAAAATATTAACAATTTAGAGTATGAAGTAATCTACTATGGGAAAGCGTAAAGCCGTCCCTAGCGGTATAATATGTCTTAAAGAAGCATTGTTCATTTGTCTTCCCTGCACGCTCAAAACATCACTTAGAACACAGCAATAAAAAGATTTTAAGGTCACGCCAAGTCGTGATGTCCTCACCGGTAGCTAGACAGAACCCAGGTAAGTGCACCAGTCTGTGTATAGCTTAAAGAAAGTGCTTGATTTTTTTTGTAGGTAGGGTGGTCTTGGTGGGGGTACAAACTGGCGTCTGGTGGTCATTACTGTTATTGCGGATACTTAATCTTCAAGGAGTAAAGCTTGTGCGATTTCATTAAATCATTTTATAGTGTGCGTTTGTTCTGACAGCCCTGGTGTTTCGTCCCAAGTTCCAAGGAATTTACACTATCTTCTTTTTCTCTCTATGATACGATTACTCGCTGTGCTCCATTAATATGCCAGGCTTTGCTACGCGCGGTCTACCTGCCATAAAAATTGGGGGACCCTTAATCCTGGCTTTGAAGGCCAAACCTAATAAGCGCGAAAATGCACGCGACAGCGACGAGCGACGCCTTGAGCGACGAAACAGGGCGTTCGCACGACGTGTCGCGTGCTAGTTTTCGTGCGATCGCTCGGTTCTCCAGATTTGGAAACCGTCCCTCATTGCCCAGAAGTGCTGGGCTCAAGCAGCCAATAGCGAAATACCGGAAAAGACAAAGACTACATAAGTGCACGTGACCCTGCCCGAGTCACGTATGCGCAACAAAAAATAACGCAATGTTTATTACGCATGTGCATATAAAAAAGTGCTGCAAGGCAATAATAAACACTTTCCGTTTCATTACACAACAATATATCTTATTTTTAAATTGCATACCGCTCGCTATGCGGTTTTCTTGGTGCGAGTAGACGGCCTCATGCCAGCAACAGTGGAATTCACTCGCCGAAGCCGTCGCGTGAATGAGGTTTGCCTGCTCTAGCGACTGATCGCGCGAAGCCGATCTACGTCACGTCGCTCGTCGCTGTCGCGTGCATTTTCGCGCTTATGAGGTTTGGCCCTTAAGAGTAGAACGCGATAGCGAAATCCGATCCCTAGAGCACCATTCAACCGCTAAGTGCATATTTATCAATACATTTTGTTACATACAAACACACGCACGCACGCACGCACACATTAGATTGTACCAGCGTGTGCACGCAAACGGTGCTTACAGATTTTTAATGTAAAGCAGGAGTCGCATGGCCTCCAAGATACACGCCGTGCGCTCGCCATCTCAGAGGTCATAAAGAGTCTCACAAGGCCTCGCATATAGAAGCACATTATCTAGCGTTTGCTGTTTGCTTGATCAACGCCTCTGGAAAAGCATATGTTTTCCGCTAGATGGACATAGTTGTTCATTTCTAGAGCTGTTTGAAAGTTTCCGTGTGTTTTTAGCGGCGATGGCTGTACTATACCGGCCTTTTTCGACGTAGTTTGTGGCCTCCCAAGTGCGCCTATAAATTGTCGGATGGGCTCGTTTTCGTCATGACTCCTGTCGGACAAAATGCGTTAGAAGGGCCCTGAAAGACTTTTTCAAGTAACCATGACATGAGTTCAATAAAAGAGCCTTTTGCCTCACGAATTTAACACCGCAAAAATTTTAGGAATCCATTCAGTGCGAGTGGAGTTACAAAGGTTTACGAGAGGAGATACAAATGCAATTGCATTATCTCTTTTCTCGTCCCAACGAAAGTGCTGGAAGCTAAGCAGAGAGGGGTGGCAGGGGGCGAAAAAACTACCACACCTCATGACCTCGGGCACTTTTTTTTCTTCGAATGCGCGGCAAATTCAGTGTGATAACGCGCGCGCACGCGGACAAGTAGCGGCCTCCCGTGGCGATCTTTGTAACTTGCTTTCTTGCCCACGGACGATTTTTCGCTCACACCCAAAAAGTCCCTGAAAAAATTGGCATATTCCACGTACAGTGGGAATTGATGATACGCGAAGCACGAATGAGAAATGTTCATGCGTACGTCACTTTAAAATCAGAAAAACGTTACGAGGTGGAGGTAAATGATGCTGTAAATTACTTCCGTGTCATGATTATCATGTTTAATGTGTAGTTTACCTTCGTCATCTTTCACACCGCGTGATACCAAATTTAGTATATGTGGAGCTAGCGAAACAGCCACGAGTACGCTATGAGCGTGGTACATTGTCATGTTCTTACATGACACGCGTGTCAGGATTATCATGTTTGCACCAGTCATATATTTCATCATCCATTGACGTTACGCAACACCATGAAATTGATTGATATGTGGGGTTTAACGTCCCAAAACGAGCATATGATTATGAGAGACGCTGGTGTGGCGAACTCAGGAAATTTCGACCACCTGGCGTCAAGTAACACCAAATTTGGTATATGTGCAGCTAGCAAAACGTCCACCAGCGCATCAGGAAGGGCCCAATATCAGGAAGGGCCCAAACGCGAGCACTCTATGGTTTGACGCCAAGCGCGACCAGCGTCCGTCAGCACGGCCTGACGGACACCAGCGTGAACTGTGATCTGCTGCAATTTGCGCGAATGCGTTACCCAGGCAACACTACGTCTCCCTCTTTTTGTGATGGAGGGACGCCGGACGCGCTGAAACTGCATGCGTGAAAGCAACGCAGTGCGCACCTGCGAGTATGTGGCAGCATCGGCGCCTGGCATGGCAATGCCGGCGCAACGAGGCAAATTTTTTTGTACAAAGTGTGACCAAGAAAATTCAATTCAAATTTGAATTCATATGAACGCCGGCGAGCACGCTCACCGCGTCACGTGGGAATGTATGGCGCCTTGGCTGTGGCATGTCATGTGTTGTCACATGACACGCTTCTCATGAATATCATGTTTACATCAGTCACATACCTTCGTCATCCATTGGCGTCACGTAGTACCAAATTTGGCATATGCGAAGGTAGTGAAACGGCCGCGAGCGCATCATGAGTGTGGCATTACGCATGTTGTTACATGACACGCATGTCGTGATTATGTTTGGATGTGTCATTTACCTATGCCGTCCGTTCGCGTTGCATAATACCAAGTTAGGTACATGTGAAGTAGCGAAACGACCGCGAGCGCATCATGAGCGCAGCATGTATTCATGTTGTTGCATGACACGCATCTCATGTTTATCATGTTTACACCAATATCAAAGCTTCGTCATCCATTCACGTCCCGTAATACCAAATTTGGTATAGGTGAAGCTAGCAAATATCCCGCGAGCCATCATGAGTGTGGCATGTAGTCATGTTGTTACATGACAGGCATGTCAATATTTTCATGTCAAGGTCTGTCGCCTGTGTTTGCCATGCAATCATGCCTCACCATACCAGTTTTGCAACACGCCATGTGAAAGAAACCACCGCAAGAGCTGCAGGACCTTGAAACGTAAATCATGAGATACGTCATAATTTTCATGTCATGTTATGCCATACTAAGTTTGGTATCGATACCAGTATCGAAACGGCCAGGAGAGCTAAAAGCCGTAGGTGACCAGACAGACAGGCAGACAGGCAGGCAGACAGACAGGCAGGCAGACAGACAGACAGACAGACAGACAGACAGACAGACAGACAGACAGACAGACCGACAGACGGACGGACGGACGGACGGAAGGATGGACGGACGGACAGACGGATAGACCGACGGACGGACGTATAAACGGATAGACAGACGGACGGATGGATAGACGGATAGACAGACGGACAGACGGATAGACAGACGGACAGACGGACAGACGGACAGACAGATAGACAGACGGACAGACGGATAGATAGACGGATAGATAGACGGATAGACAGACGGACAGACGGTTAGATAGACGGATAGACAGACGGACAGACGGATAGATAGATGGATATACAGATGGATGGACGGACAGACAGATAGACAGACAGATAGACAGACGGATAGACAGACAGACAGACAGACAGACAGACAGACAGATAGATAGATAGATAGATAGATAGATAGATAGATAGATAGATAGATAGATAGATAGATAGATAGATAGATAGATAGATAGATAGATAGATAGATAGATAGATAGATACGCTCAATGTCGCTGAAGTTCGCTAATAAATGCTTTGCCTTTAATAACAATCAAGACTGAACTTTCGTTTAGAAGCAAGCACGTCGGATAGCGAGAAGAAATGTGCTTCCCGCAGGAACAAAACATCGAAATTCGCAGCACGGGCAACACTAATCACTTCGGCCTGCTTCGCCGGACTGCGAAAGCCTTGAGCATTCAATGAAATAATATTCAGTGTAGTAGCCACAATGAAAGGTGAAGACTAACCTGGATGGATAGTTTTTGACGGTATATTGGAAAGTGTCCAGGAGACAGTTTCTCAACCAAATCACAACGCACTGTTCGACCCTCTGAAAGAGGGTCGAGGTTTTTGGACCATTGGGGTCACCGCGGCCATCCCTGCGTTCATTGCACCAAGAGCTGGAGGTGTGCCCTCACTTGGTTTCACATTGAGCTCCCATTTTGATGTCGAATTCGCCAAGGCTAGACAGTCTGATGCTACCACCCAGTCCCAGGCTGAAGCTGTCTTACGAAGACGTGTCCTGTGGAGGTAGGTACTGAGCCACTGGCAAGCTTGGATTCACGTCTTTGATGCTGGCAACACTTTCCACGTCTCGGCAGGCCTGTGTAGGCACTTTTTGTGTGGGAATTTTTGAGCGTGTATGACGTGGCATCGAAGTGGTCGAAGCGGTAGCAATAGAAGATGCTGTGGCATTTTCCACACTGTTTTTCGGTATAACGTGTGGGGTAGGATCAACTCCAACAGCAGCAGCAGCCTGAGAACTGGGCTCATTTGTGCATTGAGTATTAAGTGACTTCATAAAAGGAACACCGACGCCGTTTTCAGGGTAGTACCAGTGCGTCTTTCGAAGCCCTCGGTTCCTGCTCCAGCGGGAAGGCCGACGCGCATAGCGTCGCATTGACAATAGAACTCTCACTGTGCGCTTCGTTCGAAGGAACTTTAAGAGGTGAGGCCAGCACAGCGTCAAATGACGTCTTTCATGTCCCCCGAGTCGGTAGTTGGTTCCGTTGCTGGTGTCAGTGGTGGAAAGGCACCAGCGACAGCGTCTGAGTAAGAGCGGCGAACAGGGCAAACAGCAGTTGGGTGGCCGTCCTCGCACCGGCTTGACCGTGCAGACCGCAGCGACCACAATACGGTGTTGTGCACTGGGCTCTTAAATGGTCCCGTGAGCTGCATCTTTGACATACACGCTGGAGACCACGGTAGTAGAACGTGGCACGGTGACCGGAGATGCGCAGGTAGTTCGGCACAGGATTGGGGGCGTTCGTCTCCATTCGAACAAACCGCGTTCTAGTGAGTACGCCGCGTCGCCAACTCATCAAACCACTGGTGACATCGAGCACCTTCCCATTTGGGGTTAACACTTGGACGAGAGCTCGTTTGAGACGAACGATGGCAGGAACAGGCAGGCGACGTTGGTTACTTGTGGGCCAATGGGGACGACTTGAACACGCTCGCCGCCAATCGCCAGGCAGCCAGCATTGACGATTACAGACATGGAGGCCATGCTCTTCACGATGACTTGAAAGTTTGGAGCTCTCTGATGCAGTACGCAGTATACCTCTGAAAGGCCGATTATTCAGGCCATCGCATCAATGACAGTCTCGGGCACTAGCCCCTGAAGGGACGACAACGTCGAAGACAAGTGCCTTCGAAGGCTTCCAAGACGCGACGGGCACCATGACTCCTACTTCTGGAAACCCCTGACGTAGAACGCATAGGGACGTCCCCAGGTAGTCAACAGACTGCTCGCGAAGCTCTCTTGCTAAAACTAAGAAGGTTGCGCACGGCCTAAGATTTAAAAAACTACACTAGAGCTTTGCTAAATACAATGTTAGGGAGAATAAATGAAACATTGTATTTGTCCACGAAACACACATAGAACGGGTAATGTATTGTTCTTATCGTTTAATGTCTTCTTCCTAACTTTGTATGTAGCCGTTTCCGGTGAAGGCGGAATTGTTGTAAGCCCGTGTGTTCAGATTTGGGCGGATGTTAAAGAACCCCAGGTGGTCGAAATTTCCGGAGTCTCCACTATGGCATCTCTCTGAATCTTATGGTGGTTTTGGGACGTTAAACCACACATATCAATCAACTTTGTATTTAGCTTTTAGACAATGGCTTCTTTTTTCGTCATAAGCTAAGGACAACAAGCGAGATTGCATGCTTCACATTATTATAGGTTGTTTGGGGGGTGTATTCTAACGGAAGTTGTTAAAAAGAAATCATTCTGTCTGCTCATAAATTTGGTATTATGAAGTTGCTTGAAGAAACTTTCAAAGTTTTTTTTTTAAGCTGGCACTACTTTCACTAGAGATAGTGCAAATATAGTTATCACATTTTAGCAGCAAACGACGTTATATCGTGATGGCACTTATTTCAAAGAAACTGGTGTAACCTAAGACAACTTGAACACCAAACCTCATTAGGGAAAAAAAACTCGAGTCAGCTATATTTCGGGACTACTGCCAAAACAATTCAGTTAATGTCCCTCCTTCATCAGGCTATATCGTACTTCTTTTTTTACATTTCTTATGGCTTTTCTTTGTTAGCGATTAGCTTGCTTTCTCTCCTCTTGCGCGAGCAAAGCGTATTACGCAATGAATACACGCCTGTTCCCACGTAAACTCTCACTGATGCTAACTTAGGGCGACTTTTTCCTGAGGAACACGCTTGGTCATTATGGAAGTGAAAATCCACAAAGACCCGACTGCATCGTTTATACTCCACAGGAACAATCACTGACCTACTTATTGAAAAACAGCTGGACTCCTCCGCTGAGCCCAACTCAATCCCCTCTTCGGGCCCCGCTCGGTGATTCGTCCATCAGCCTTCATCCTCGCCACTCTCAGCACGGCACAGATTTTCGAGTAGCCTTACTTCACGGAGCCATAATCTCATTACGCTACAATTCCACGTCAACATCACGGCGTCATTTACGAGTATGCCTCGGCTAAGGACAACTCTGTTCGAAAGTTTCTGGAATGCCGCTCGTCTAAGTTCGACCCAAACGCATCGTTACCGTGACGCGACCTCGCTGTCGATGCTGGCCACGTCGGGAGGGCACTCAGGCACTCGTCCATCTCAATCCATCAGAGCCGTCATCAACAAGCAGCACCGACTGAGGATGGCACGAGAGAACACACTTGTGCAAGACGTACCGCAAAGAAAAATTTAAAAAATAAAAGAAAGTATCTTCATACAAGAAACCTACAACATTACCCACATGTTGACCGATGTATTACAATTTATATGGCTGCTTTCTAAAACAAGTTTCAAAACAAGACTGGCCCCGCCCTTGTCATAGTACTCTGCCGCTGGTTTTTACAGACAGCTCTAGTTGCTTATGAAAGTAGAAGCTTTGGCTAGATTGTTTTGAGTTTATGTCCGCTTGTACGACAGTACAAAAACGCAGCATTAGGCGGCAGAGTACAAGAAGAGTGATATCTTTTTTTACATTGTACTTTATCCTTATGTTGGCACTCAGTGCTATTAGCAGTCATAAATTATTTTTCGTGTTTTGTTCTTTAATGTCACTGAGCTGCAAGTACTCGTGAATGTGCCCTTGAGAAGTGGTATATGTAAACTTATTAAAACGCAGGACGCCTTGCGCCTGCTGGCGATCTTTTCGTGGCAAAGAAGCAGTATTGCGATGAAAGCATTCCCCATCCTCATACTGGGGTTGTGCAAATGAAATATGAAAGGAGGACCAGCTTTAAGATTGCGTAGGATATTGCGCTTGATATTCGGATATATATAAGGCCTACTTCTGGTAGCAAAGCTTTCATTGCCTTTGTAGTGGTTGCCTGCGGCGGCAAAATGAAGTAAAAGCGGCTTTACCTCTTCTTTTAAAAAGCTTCTGCATGGTTATTGCCGAGTCTACAGGACAGAAAATAAAACAAGTAATAACGAACAAACAAAACATAAGAACAAACAATCAATCAAGCGAAAACACAAAATGAATCCCTGCAAGTTGTGTCCACGTTTTTACAGAACCCAAGTGTTACAACGGAATCGATTGCTCTGAAACGACGAAGATTGTTCGTCTTTCACCAAACCGGAGTAGAGGGTGGGCGAAGCTGCAGCCAGACGGCAGCACCAATAAAACAACATTGTATATGCCACTCATTTGCATGTTCGAGTGGGCAATGTACAGGATATTCGCATTTACCCGAGTGATGCCCCGGAACTTCACCCACTCATCGCCATTAGCATCATGTATATGCTGTGTTTTTCTAGTGCTTTTAGGGGCGAACCTCCTTATGGCGTGGCTTGGGCGTCTCTCGTATGTAACCACCAGTGACACATACCCGAAATAGGCATAACACTTGACCTCCAAGGTGGTGCCAGTGAGAGATTTCTTCTGTGCGTTGTTTAACAATAAAAAATAGTGCTCAATGTACATGCCAATGGCTGCTAATGGGGAATGAGAGACATGAGCGTTTGGCTTTTAGTCAATGCGCACACTGCGATCCCCATTAGCAGCCATTGGCATGTACATTGAGCACTATCGGACAAGAAAGGGATGCTACATTATACTCGCTGGGTGTAACCTCCTTAGCTTTAGAAAGGTTTAGCGAGCGTTGAGCCGCAGTGCCATGAATACAATGAACTTGTATATACCATGAATGAACTCAAAGTGGTTAAAAATGAGAAGTAGATACGAAGCGCAAGCCGTAAGAAAGTAAAAGCCGAATTCTCCTGTCTCTCATTTCTCATTAGCAGCCATTGGCATGTAAATTGAGCCCTATCTGAGCGGGAAAGGTTGCTACGTTATACTCGCTGGGCGTAACCTCCTTGGTTTTCGAAAAGTTTAGCGAGCGTTTGGTCGCAGTGCCATGAATACAGTGAACTAGAATATACCATGAACTCGAGGTGGTTGAAGGAGGGAAGTGGACCCAAAGCGCAGGCCGTAAGAAAGTGTGCGTGTGCCACCTCTCGTTTAGTCCTTGGAATGTCCGCTGGATGGCGGTGCTTCTATATGGGGAATATATGATAAAAAGATGCGAGATGGTGGGACTTGGAGTGTTGAATAGATGAACGAACGGACACACAAACAGATGCATGAATGGACGCATGAACGGACGCAGGGGCAGATGCATGAAAGAACGCAGGGACGGGCGCACAAACAGACGCATGGACGGTCACACAGACGGACGCATGGACGGACGAATGCTTCGCCCCACTCTCCATCATTCACTCCGTGGATATGCTGCCATTTTTTGTATGTATGAATACGTGATTCTCACGGGAACAAGCACATGGTATCACTAAATACGTGAATACTGCTGGAACAAAACCTTAACGCGGTATTTAAGCCTCAACAGGTTTGTTTGATAGGATACGAGACAATACTGAGTGCATTGTTGTTTGATCTTCATAGAACAACAATAAGATGTCATGCTCGTTCCTGTATGCTTAGAAAAAAATTGGCAGCGTATATCCGTGTTTTTCTCGCGAAAATCGTCGAAAGACGATACTCGTCTGCCTAAACACAGAAAATAACACGTTTATCTGACGTTCTCCGTAAGATCGGTGAGTAGAATCCTTGATGTGGGATCCCATTGGCGCGGGCCACTGCCAGTAGGCGCTGCATGAGGTATGGACGCCATCTGGTAATAGTTACAAGAAACTCAAGTTTTTTCTATACTACACAGCCACTGACAGGTGGCCGCATCGGGTTTTAGTGAAGCATAGGAAACAACCGCTGTTCGTTTATGGAGTCGCATTGTAAGCGCAGCCTGATAAGCACTGCTGTCTTTAAAAATAGGTATCTGTGCATTTCAGGAATAAACACTCCCTGATACTTCCTTGATAATGTTTACCTCAAGTATGCGTAATACTTGTTTTTTGATTGGCAATGTTCACAAGTATGACATCAAGATGACTGGGCGTTGAGAATGTGCTTAAATTTTCACCGGCTGGCTGAATCATTCAGCCCACAGGCCAACGGAAAGCGGGACAGATAAAACCTTTGCGTTGAGGTATTCCAAGAAAGGCTACCTTCTTTAAAATGATTGAAGATTTAGTGTGCCTAGAGTACCGTATTGGATGAGAACGGAAAGCCGTCCCGTTGGCTTCAAACTTACAGAAATTGTTTATAAAAAGTGTTCAACAATTTAGAATATCTGATACCCTCCTATTGGATGGCATATAGCAGTCCCAGTGCTTCTGAAATAAGGTTGTGTTAGTTAAAAAGTTTTATGATTTAGAGAACGTAGTTATTTACTATGGGAGATCAGAAAGCCGTCCCTAGATACGAAAACTCTATGTAGATGATCGCGAAGAATTGGTGACGTACATTGCGTACTGCTATAATTCACTGCACCTACTGCTATTGCAGCCGCATGATTATTGACAACCAAAAATGTGAAACCAGGCTGACCCCATCTGTACCTTCGGTCAAGTGTGTTAGTGTCACCGCTCCCCTCTTGTTTTTTAAATACCTCTGAAAATAAGTTACTCAAGGGCCGAGAAAACACATATTGTTTTTATCAGGCCTCTTAACTAAAGAGGTGGTTATCAGGCCTCTTAACTAAAGAGTGAAGGCATCTACGCGAAAGGGATCATAGGGTGATGCGAAGCATCGCGGTTGTGCAGCGCAAGCAGTCGGTTGTTTCAATCAGGATACTTTCAGCAGACTCTGCCTGCGTTGGTTTTGCGGGACGCCGCAGGGTAATAGAGAATTTTAGTACTGCATACGCTGCGTACGTGGCGGCGTTGCGTGCGTAAGGACGCCACGTTCTGCGTAGTGCGCATGCGCAGACCGCCACACGCACGTATCGCATTACGTACGCAGCCGCTACGTACGCACGCATGAGATGCGTGCGTGCGTACGTATGAGGTGATCGCGCCGCTCTCGAACAAGTTCGCGACAGCGCGAGACTTCGTTATGCAAAATGGCGGCATTTAAGGCAAGCACCGACCGGCTCTGTGGCTTAAAATATGGCCATAATCTGGCTATAACACTTGGGTTGGCTCACATTGACTGCCAACAACAGCTGCTTCTATTTTGATCTACCAGATGGCTCAACACGCTTCACGCTCGTTACGTACGCGGGTACTACGGCGTACTAAAAGCCGATTAGTGGCAAACGACGCCACGTAACGCAAGGCGCTTGCGTGATGCGTACGTAGCACCATTTCACAGTACTAAAACTATCTAATGTCTAGAGGAGAAGGGCGAGCCAGCGTTGGTTAGCAGTTGCTCCTTGCGTCGGCGTTGGGAGGCAAGAGAGGGAGGCGTAGGAGAGGATAAATAGAAGACGCCCGTGCGCAATCAGTGAGCTAGTGCAAGTAGGTGTTAAGAGATAAGTGGAGGGAGTAATGCGCAGCCATTAGAGCGAGAGGAGGAGGAGAGTCGCGCATGCGTAGTGTGAGTGCGGACTATGATCACCTCACACAAAGAGTTTTCTAAAATTAGCTAGAGGGAACACTGGCACTGCGTTCGTTCCACGACCATGGGAATGATGGGTAGTACACACATTCGCCTAGTCTTCGTACTTGCGGGCAGCGAATTGTACTTGTGACTTCATTTATTGCTGAGTTTTTGTTTTGTTCCGAAGAAAATAACGAAGCCTCTTGAACATTGTCACCAGATTTGAAATGATAAGCCTAAAAGATTAAGGTGGTGAAGCGCAACCGCTGAACATTTGCTCATTTTTTTTTTCGTGAGAAAACAGCTTCAAGCCACAAGAGCGAGAAGTACCAAGATTAGACAAATCCGTGAACTAGCGATCTTTCCAATGCTCGCTGAAGAACCATGTGGTGCAGCTTCCATAGGCACTAGCGTCAGAGTTCCCTCTAGTATACGTTTAGGACACTCTATGACCTCACATACCCATGAGCAAGAGATGCTTCGCATCTATGGTGTATTGGTATGGGGCAGTGTGCCGTCTTCACAGCTAATCAATAAGACAGTGATGGTCGCTCTTGCGATGACGCCACCAGCAGTGCGCCACCATCAAATGATGTGCCCAGCACGCGCAATTCAAATTTTTGTTGCCGATCTTTGTGCAGTTTTTCATTAAGTTAGTCACATAATGCGATTGAAAGTATCTGAAATATTGAAAGACAATCAAGAAATATTAATTAAGCATTGAGAGAAATAATGCTGCTCCAGTGTAGTCCAGCTCGCACAATAGTTTGATTCGTATGAGGGGTTCAACGTCCCAAAACCACTATATGATTATGAGAGGTGCCGTAGTGGAGGGCTCCGGAAATTTTGACCTCCTGAGGTTATTTAACGTGCACTCAAATCTGAACACACGGGCCTACAGCATTTCCGCCTCCATTGTAAATGCAGCCGGCGCAGCCCCAGATTCGTTTCCACGACCTGTGGGTCAGCAACCGAGTACCTTAGCCACTAGACCACCGCGGTGGAGCAGCTCGCACGATTTCCTCGCAGATCAGGGACCTAGATTGTCTGTTAGCTTCTTACTATTTTTAGTTGCAGGAGAAATAAAAAAACACTTTGCAATTCATTTGATCCATATGTACCCGGGCCTACTAGCTATCACGCTAACTTGCCCCGTCATTGGCGTCAAGTGGCTAAGGTACTGGGCTGCTGACCCGCAGGTCGCGGTATCGAATCCCGGCTGCGGCGGCCGCGTTTTCGATGGAGGCGGAAATGTTGTAGACCCGTGTGCTCAGATTTGGGTGTACGTTGAAAAAGCCCAGGTGGTCAAAATTTCCAAAGGTCTCCACTACGGCGTCTCTCATAATCACATGGTGGTTTTGGGGTGTTAAACCCCACATATCAATGAAATCATCTATCACGCTAACTTGAAGTCGTGTGATGAAACAAATTACTAGGCCCCAAAAGATAACGTTATGAGCGGGTTAGCTCCACGACCACCACTTAGCTGCATAAGCCTATAAAATAAGCAATCGCACCGTTGAAAAACTAACGCTCTAAGACGTACTGCTTTACTTCCTAATACATTTTCTAATCATTTTATACATTCTACGACCAGCGCGGCAACTACAAGAACAAGCTCGGAGACCTTGCATCTAAGCTGCTTATAAGCGACTTCTTATGGCACCAACAGGTGGCGACACCATAGTATGGTGTGCTCGGGCAGCGCTGGCCGTTATCGCATACCACGTCTGGGGTGCCAGACGGCACACTGCCCTTTCTAGCACACCATACTACATCTAAAAAATTTGCTTGAGGGGAAATTATCATAGAGTTGTTTAAATATTTTTAAGGTACTCTATAGAAATCATTACCCAGGAGTGAAGCCGTTACACAGTAAGATAGCGGCTTCCAGCATTTTCCTCGCATGTCCAATGACTTAACCAAGGCAACATTTTTGAGTTAAAAAGTGCTGAAAGTGCGTATTTGTGTTATTATAACTCTTTAGTGAGCCTTGCATCAAAAGTAAATTTTGCTGGACATTAGGTCGCTGATACTTGTCTTTATGTTTTATTCTTCGGGAACAACTATGTTTTAATTTATAATTAACGTAGCCTTTAGAATAACAGATCAAATCTAATTTATAGTTAAGTGAACTACACCAAAGAAGGGGATGTTTCCGCGGTCTTTAATTTGCAAAAGCTTACATCAGTATTGCTGGCCGGACATAGCGAGAGTTTCCACTCCAGCAATTTATAGGATCAAGCTCCTTAACGTGGGGGTCGTGCGTATCTTGTATGTAGTAGCCACCTTTTGTTTTAGTTCTTGGAATGTCTGCTGATTGACAGTACTTGTATATGATGAATTTTTGATGAAAAGATGTGAGATGACGGTACTTGGAATGTTCACTATGTGAATGGATGGACGAATAGACATGCAGACAGACAGACAGACAGACAGACGGACATACATACATACATACATACATACATACATACATACATACATACATACATACATACATACATACATACATACATACATACATACATACATACATACATACATACATACATACATACATACATACATACATACATACATACATACATACATACATACATACATACATACATACATACATACATACATACATACATACATACATACATACATACATACATACATACATACAAACATACAAACATACAACACTACACACATGCATACATAAAAACAAAAGACTTGAAACGACCGAGTGGACGGAGACTTCTTGATTTGGAAGCCACTCTTGACAAGCTCACACTTTTCATGGTGAATTCGTTGCACAATTTTCATTTAGTTCAAGCACGAGTCGCCCTTTCTATCTCGTCCACTTCAGTTCGCACCATGATTTCTTCACTGCGAAGACTCCATAAATGAGAGGAAAGCGTGGGCTCCGTTTGTGTAGAGTAACAAGCTCTAGATATTGCATAAAGGTAGCACTGGGGCTGTAGTGCACGACTGGGTAGTCACCTATATTCGTTGTCATTGGAGTCTACTTGCGAGAACTTTTAATATTCTGTTCACAATAACAAATCAATTGCGTGGTCATCTGTGTCTGACTTGTCAGAATAAGGCGAGCCAAGCGTTGCGTCCAACGGCACGGACATCCCGATATGATTTATTAACTGAACGACTGTTGCTATAGTATCAGCCTCAGGGCGTGCAGGTATAGACTACATATACTGATATGTATTGGAAGCTGTTCCTGGGAACATAAAAAGAAAAAGAAGATGAAAAATACTCACGTGTCGGCATGTGGCTCGTTGGTTACAGAAAAGTGGGTAACAAAGTCAAGGCAGTTCGAAGGCTACCTGAGAATCTCAAATGCGAACTCCGGAAAATGTAGTCGTATCTGTGTCCATTTCGGTCATTTTCTTTCCGAAATATTCCTGTAGTGTACGTCATTAGGATGAACGTGTTTTCTAATGTAAGCTAGCATAGTAGCGTTAAATGAGACACTAGCGACACAAATTCAGAAGAAAGAAAGAAAGAGACAGAGAGAGGGTGAATAAGTGAGTAAGCGAAAGCATGAATCTTTATTTTTCAGCCAAAATTTCAGAGATGCGACGTGTTAGTGAGCCTGTCTCGCTTACTTTATGCAACATTTTCTGATAACATTCAACATTAGCTGTTTTTTTTTTCGAATTGAACTAGCTCACCTAATCACCCACTGCCAGTTTTGGGTAACTTTGGCTAATGTTGCCTACTCGCCAACAACGTTGAATATGTGCATTTGTACCAGCAAGATTGTCTACCTCCAGTATTAATCACAATATTGAGTTGTTCACGAATGCATTATTCATTACACTAACCCTCCCGCTACCCTATGGTGAATGAGAAACTCGCTGTTGCAGGATTTGCCTTCGGAGTTCAATTATCCGTTTATTGTGTTAGAGGTGGAAATGCTGTGGACCAGTGATGCCTTTTCCCACCATTTTTTCCCGTTTAACCTTTCTTCGTAAGTTCACCGCCATTTACATGATATGAATAACGACGTGGGTCAGATGATTTACGTTCATGTTTTACCCTCACTACTGGTTCGTTATCCCGCTGACAATACTGCTGTCTCTGACACACTGTTTTGCGGCCTTATACTCTTGTAACTATAAATGACACACATTTCTCACCCGATGTTGGAGCTACAGGTTATGTCATGTACACACATGTATCTCCGAATAAATCGATATTACAGCCAGCACTCGCGTTCGTCATTGTTTCCCTCCCTCAGTCCTTCCTTATCAGTGTTTCCAAACTTCAGCGTGTTCCCTAGATATGTACAAGACACCTTCGCGGGGAGTTTTTATTGGCAGCAACGCATCCATGAGACTGAGCAACTCTTCAGAGGAACCACCAAGAGGCAGGCATGCAATACGCCCAGCATTTTCGTTCCACGTGCTCTTCGGCCGTGACTTCGGCACCATGGAGTATTCCAAAGAAATGCTATAGTTGACCTGTCATCGTTGGAAACACAGCCAGGCTCAAAGAAGACGCCGTCTCAAGTTCGACGACGTCATCGAGATGTCACCGACATTGGTTGTGTCTTCCAGTGTTGCAACCAGGTCCTATTAAACTGGGTTCACAATAAAGATGTTACAAATCATGCCTGGCCCGTCTATCGACAGCAGCATACCATGCAAAAAGCGTGACGTGGGCGGTGTTCTTTACACCAGTGCACCCGCGCGTACACCAGTGGCACGCTGTTTCTATTGCTCTTCGTATAGTCACGTACAAGCAGTCTGCCTTTTCCATTTTTCTGTGCTGCCCTCTGGCGTTTTGGTAGGAATTTGGTAAGGGTCAGGAGAATTAAAACGGGGCCAGGCTGCCAGAACAATGGTCTCAGAGACCAGGAGGCGTTTCGAGACTTTACCTCTAGGGTAGGGCGCATGCATCGCGACATCGTGGATAAGGCTGATTGATGTCTTAAAGCGCACACGGCTGCCGACTCATGACTCTCGTGACCGGAGAGGACAACGAGCACTGCACATGTCCGTTGCCGCGAACGTGTGACGATGTACTTGCGAGGAAGAAGAGGAAATGGGCTTTGACCGAGCTTGAAATTCTAGGTGCGCATGTGTGCAGATGTGCAAATCTCGAGATTGGCTCACGCGGCGCATCGGATGTGTCGATTGAAACTGGTGAATGTTGGTGGTGCCCTTGGAGACTCGTCGGAATGGAAAAGCCTGCGTCTCTCTGAATCTCACTCCACAAACAAAAAAAAAACATTTATTAGGCGCCTCTCCACGGGCATTATTACAGCAAATCAAGAATATACGGACAAAATAACGCAATATTTATGTAGAAATTTTGTGTAGCGCTCTGTCTTGTCAGTCTATTCTTTCCTGTGTTCGTTTTTTCGCCTCGCGCTACATAAAATCTCTTTCAAATGTTTCACCAACAAGCCCACGTCGCCACTCTTGTCAACGCAATACAGTTTTTTTAGGACAACGTGGACAACAAAACGCTATAAATTTCTTTAAAAATTGGTTCCTCTCACGCATTCACACCCTTTTTACTTACATTTAGTAAATGTATGTCTAATGGCACAGCAACAGACAACACTCAGGTGCTTTAGTCTATGACATTTGTTTGTTACACTTTGATTTTGGCTTGAAAAAACGTTTGTCGCACTTATATTTGCCTGTTTCATTTCACAGGAGCCTAAAAGACTTGGCCTACATAAAGAAAAGTTGAACAAGACATTTGATTTCATAAATCAAATGGTTTCGTAAACTTTTTTCGAGAGAGTCAATACCCACATCCGACTGTGTTCGAAAGCGTGAGACATTGGGACAGAAGACAAAAGTACAAAAGAGAGAAAGGATTCACTATGTTGTCCCTGCTACTTGTGAGGAGGATGGTTTTGGAGCCAAGAAAGTGAAACAGAACAGAAGAATGTTTCCTGTCGAGGTGTCTTTTGTTGAATATCACAATAGGTTATACTAATATGAAATATTAGTAAAACCATGAGCACTTAATTTTGAACTTTTTTTTTATCGTTTACATTCGAAGACGTTGCCGAACAGCACAAATAAGCCTATCTCAAAGGGCCACACCTGCTATGCCACTGTCCTCGTTTTACCTCGGGAAAACAGGTACTTGCCAAACCACCCGGGGCACGAAATTTATGTGTGATGTTGTAGTTGTGCTCAATTCTACAACGAACACGTATTTGCGAGAATTTTGTTTTAGGCACTTGACCATCGAAACGCATTGATCACATGATTCATTATTTCCTACGCTACTTCCACTACAATATTTTCTACGCTATTTCTTTGGTCAGCTGGTGTCCTTTCACAAAGCTGCTTTGTCCACTTCACCGAGTGCCCTTCCCAACCTCACGTCACATGTGTCATCCCGATGCAATCTTCAAAACACCGCCCACTTCCGGTTACCGCGACTCGGTCGACTGGGTAATGCTCGGCTTCTCGCTGTTGAATCAGTTTGCGCAGCTTATCACACCACGAGGCCCAAATTAAAAATTTAACGAGGCGTGTTAGGATAATTTTTTTAAATTCACTGCTGTTTGAATTGACGGTGAGAACTTTTGTCAGTATTTGTCATTACATATCAATCCCGACACGTCACCTTCAAGGTGTGAGAGATACTATAAATATGAGAGAACATGATGACTGTTTCCTGTAGAGAAACGAAACGCATCTTGAAAGAATGTAACGGTTAAGAAAATTGCGTGACCTTTAAGCTTCGCCCTTAAAAGATGAACACGATAGCAATATTTTTTCCCTACGCGTACCTAAAAAGTTAGTGAATGAAATATTTTCGAGCTTGCTGTGCACCCACTACGTGAATTTAAGAAAATAAGAAAATAAATCCTAAAGTCATTACCATAATCCCATGTTCTAACGCCCATTGAAATTGTACGTTTGTTGCATGAATCATTACTGCAGCATTTGATATTGTATAGGGAAGCATTCATACAAAACGCGTCTGTTTGCTAAGCATGAAAGTTACTCTCTCTGCGTTTTGAGCAGATAAAGGTATTTTCACTGTAATTACAAGTAGACACGAGGCTCTGTGGTAGAACGCCAGCTTGCTCCACAAATGACCCGGGCTTCACCACTACTGAGACCAGAAGTTTTGTATTATTTATATTAATTGCATATTTTTTCGTTCACGCACAAGATGATTTTTCGCTCACAAGCAACAACGGTGCTGCCGGCACTGACCCCGAAGCCGACGTCGGAATTTCTGCAGAATGAGCTCTTTGTCGCTGTTACGTTAAAATGCTGCGGATTTATCATTTCAAAACGCTTTCATCTTCGCAATGCTAACCTTCATTATTAAATATTTTTTATATATGCAACTGACTTAAAAATGTAATCAATTGAATTTCGTACAATCTAGAGGAGAATCTAGCGCTAGTCTCTACGCCGGCTCCTTCAGCGGCGCTTGTACCCGTATGGGAATCATGGGAAGTACAGGCTTCGGACCTGCTTCGAATGGATTACGTTCTTGAGAATCGTGACGCTTGTTGCCGAGTGTAAGAGAAAATGATATGAATTTATATTTAATTGAAACTTGCTTCATTTTTTTTGTACGTAAGTCTTGTTGCGAAGAGCTTTTGTGACCATGAAGTAGAAGTGAAACCTGAAGAACTTTACCCACCAGGGTATGCACTTCTCTGCCATTGCGTTCCAAATTTGCTATCAAGACATGATGAATTGTTATTTGCAACACTTCCAAGCAAACATTCTGGTTCTTTCCTTGAAAGTACACATTACCTAATTATGAAAATAACAACACAGTAATATAGATATGAAACACTTTACATTTCGTTTGCCGTCACGCCAGGTGCGTCTGTCCAAGTGATCTGCCCCCAACACACCTCTCGTTTTGTTGTAAAGCCGAGTCAGAGGAGCGTGACAGTGCTTCTACGTAGCTTCGACGTCGTTTTGAAATCAATTTAGAAAAAGTTTCGGCAGGACACACGCAGAAAAACCATGAACTCGATTCATCATTCTGCACTGGAATGCGACGCTAAATGCACAGCAATGAGTGGACGATGCCTCGCCTAACTTGTCAAATACGACTTGCAAACCCCAGAGCCGCAGAAGATCTCACACCCAGTGTTCAGCGTTTTTGAACAACGAAGGAGCCTCTTCAGTGCTTCGCACCACACCCCACTACCCACGCTGCGTGGAGCCTTCAAAACTGAAACTGAAAAAAAATTTTTAGGCAGTTCACCAGCTAACGAAATTGAACCCCAAGCCTGTACTTCCCATTATTCCGATAGGGGTACACGATTGCAGCACCACATTCCTCTCTAGGTATTATTGTGTGAAGCTCTTTGTTGTAATAAGTTGGCCATTTCACAACTCCCCATGTGATTGTAGAGGGCTACACAATCTGAGATAACCGTGCCATATGCGCCAAAATGCAAGCTTACGTGGCACACGAGTTCCGCCTCATAGTCTCTAGGTATTATTGTATGAACCTCTTTGCTGTAATCAGTTGGCCATTTCACAACTACCATCTGATTGTAGAGGGCTACACAATCTGAGATAACCGTGCAATATGCGCCAAAATGCAGGCTAAGTGGCACACGAGTTCCGCCCCATAGCGACCTGCAATCTTTTGAAGTTTAACACGCCAGACTTATTTAGTCAAAATCGAAGAGTTACCCAAAGACACATGTTCTCTATGCGCGAGACCTTGGACGCTACAACGTTGCCGCGAAGCCCCTCTCAGTATGGAAATCAGCATTTGTCCAACGAGGTCCTACTTTCAACATAACTTTTCCGCCCTCTCCTTGCTATCGTAACACTTCCGTTCCGTCATTGTAGTGCACAAGCCTTGTCGGTCCTACCCATCCAGTCTCACGTCTCCTTCCCAAGAACGCATTTTCTCGGCCTTCCCAATCCTTACCGCTACTACAGCGCCATGTGTGCCTCGGTCTTGTGCTTATATGCGGTGCTGGTCATGTACACAGTTGGTGCCTTGTCGACTTGTTTCACTCCTAAAGAAGTGGCCGTCATCTACCACAACGAAACCATCGGCCGACGCCAATGGCCTATCTCTCTTCGCCCTCGTTTACGTGTCACCGCGCTAGTTTTTCCTACGCGATATAGCGTTGTCCGGTGCTTTTCTTGCCTCCGCTTTCTCGTGCTTTCCACGCCTCTCTTCCTCATACTGAGTAGCAATGCCACCGCCAACGAGCAGAAAATAAAAAGAAGCGTGTTAACAGGCTGTTGCGCCCACCTCCTCTCTAAAACCAAGATTTTCTCTCTCCTCTTCGATCTCTGAGTCAATCTAGCTTTTTCGCGCTGTATTTCTCTTTCATTTTAGTGCATCTACTTCTATCCTTATTTGCTGTTTTTTCCCCGCCTTGAGTTTGCCCGATTTCTCAGTCGTTCAATCACCGCTATGCCTTCGCAGCACTCAGTGGTGCCATATAGTGAACGACGTTGGCTGAAGCCTTCACCATCGCACAGTTATCCCACAAAGAAGACAGATGCGCTTTTTGCACGGAAGTGAGCTCTTTCCGACCGTTGCGAACGAATCACCGTGAATTCGGGTGCTTGGCTTCTTTCTTTCTTTCCTTCTGCGACGTCTCATCAAGACTTCTATGAGCGATCAATTTTTTTACCCAAGTTTATCGGACAATACGATGCAGTCGGGCGAGCAAGTAAAAAAATGGAAGCCACTTATCGGGGATAAAATAGATTCGAGCATAAGATGGTGTCGGCGAATTATTCGCCACTCAGAAAGAGTTGTTTTTGAGGTACACCTTTAAGCATGTTTAGGGGCCAAAAACTACATACCTAAGTAAATAACATATATGTATGCACGCAAGATGTATACCAATATACGAAAATATTAACTTTTTTACACAAAAAAAACAATTGCGTTTCATAGCTTACATGCGGAAAAAAAGTTAGAGCCCTTTCTTTTCCGTTATGCGTTGCGTTGACTTCTATTTTGGAGCATCATTGCGTCTTCCGCTAAAGTTCACACAAAAATGAATGCTTTTTGTTGTGTCATTCCATAACAAACTTAAAGCTGGGGTACCCTTATTCTTCGTTTTTAAGAGTTGAACTTTATAGTGAAATCCGGCCCCTAGTGCGCTCTTGAATCGCAAAGTGCATACTTAATAATATGTTTTGTTACACACGCACAATCTCTCTCACGCACACAAACGCGCGCGCGCGCAAGCGTAGCTTATCTATAGTAATGCAGTGACTGCTCAATGTGGCCACTTCCCTCTGCTCACTCACACGCACACACACACACACACACACACACACACACACACACACACACACACACACACGCACACACGCACACACGCACACACACACACACACACACACACACACACACACGCACGCACACATGCACACACGCACACATACGCGCGCACACACACACACACACACACACACACGCACGCACGCACACAATCTCCCGAGTTTTCTGCAGTTCAACAAACTTGGCCATACATTCACGAAAATACATTCGTGCAGGCCGTGCATCCTGATCGCAATAAAAACCTCCCATACGGATCCGCCATAAACAGTGAAGGCCACTTAGCATAATCGAATCAAAAGGCATTCCCTCTTCGTCCACTATTGGCAGAAAAAAAAGACCATCGTGGCTTTGCGGTACGACACCTACTTCCCACGTGAACGGCCCGGGTTTGATCCTCAATAGGACTGAAAATTTTATTCTTGATTTTATTTGCTTCTTTCTTGATTTTTCGCTCACTGAAGATTTTTGGCTCACAACCAACGGTGCCGGCATCGAACGCCAGATTTTTCGTGACATGGGGTCTCTAATGTTATCGCGTTAAAATTAGCGATTGCAGGGCAGTGTTCTGACACAGCCGTGGAAGAGCGTTTCAGCGCACTGCAGCGTCGCTCATCAATTCTGGTTCAGGCTGCGGTACTTCGACTGCGGTACTTCGGGAATTCCAAGCGACTGCTGAACTTGGTGGACAAGGATTGATTTAATGTGTGAGGTTTAACGTCCCAAAACTACCATATGATTATGAGAGACGCCGTAGTGGAAGACTGGAAATTTCGACCACCTGGGGATTTTTAACGTGCGCTCAAATCTGCGCACATGGGCATACAACATTTCCGCCTCCATCGGAAATGCAGCCGCCGCAGCCGGGATTAGATCCCGCGACCTGCGGGTCAGCAGCCGATTACCGTAGCCACTAGACCACCGCGGCGGGGCTCGTGGACAAGGTCAACGGTTGAAATCGCTTGAGGCTGTTTCGAAGGGAACAACTTGCGCAGCTCCTCCTGCGCGATCCTTCAAACGGTCTCGCGCAGGTCGTCGATTCCGAAGGCTTCGGTGCAGTTGAATGATGCGCGACGGTCGTAATGCGTTGTCCGCATCTCAAGCGCATTTTTTATAGTCGTGGCCTCTGTGAGGAATTCATTGACAGTCTTGGGAGGGTCATGGACAAGTTCCGCCAAGAGCTCTTGCTTGACCCCTCGCATCTAGAACGGTAGCTTCTCCTCGGCCATAGCGGGGCCGGCGTGATGAAACAGTCGAATCATCTCTTCGACGAAGATGGTTACGTTTTCCTTAGAGAGTTGCACCTGTTCTCCAGCATGGTGGCGGCCCTTTCCTTGCGGATGACACTCGTGAAGGGGCTCGGGAATGTTGTCCGAAAAAAAGCCCAGGTTCGTAACGTGAATTCCCGGTTCTCGAACCAGGTATTCTAGGTGTCTTCTAGATAGAAGTAGGCGCGGCGTACTTTTTATTCGTGGTCTCAGCTGTTCAAGTCTATAGCTTGGTCATATATCTCGATCCAGTTTTCCGGGTCCTTCATTCACGGTTCACGAAAAGTTGGCGGCTCCTTCGGTTGCCGGAGAATGATTGGGGCAGGCTGCACGGGGGCGGCCATCGTTGCTGCTGTCGATGTCGAGATCCTTAGCCTGGTTGTTCCAGTAAGGGGCTCATACTTTGGTTGCAGCCTCCTCTGAGTGCGGCTTGTTTGCTGCTGTGGGTTGTCGTTGGAGTCTTCTTTGACACTTGGGCGCTGTTTGCGGCTTGACGTTGGTGTCCAGAACATGAACGAAGCAGCACCCCCGCCCCCGCCACAAGATGTTACGGTGTCGTGACGCTGACGAAGGGAGGAGACTCGAAATTCAGGTTAAACTGTTTGTTGGGCCAAACTTGTGGCCACAAAAAAGGAAAGCCAGACTACTGCCAAATATTGGCACTCATAGCGGCGAACAGAAAGTCGGCCATCCATCAACTGCAAAGCGGCGAAGCATGGTGTCATTAGTAGTACTACATGTGTCGTCGAGTATTCTAGCTTTATCACTGTTCTTCGCGCAAGCTCTCCAATAATCTCTAGTGTTCGCGTTTTGCAAGTATTCTTAAAAGAATGATCAACAATCATCGCAAACACTTTCGAACAATGAGGTGCAGTTTGTGCTAAGCATTCTTTACCCAAGGTCTGCGGCAGGAAACTGAATCAAAGAAAAGTGCAAATAAAAAACTCGCGGGTCGATATTCATCATACAATTCCGATAACTGCATCATCATGGCTTAATGCGGCCATGCTCTTGTTTATTTGGAACTATTCGTTTTCCGATGAGAATACCTTCAACGTCGTCTCGCGCTCTCTACGTACTCTTTAGACAACGGGTGTGTATATAGGTGTTGGTGGGGGGGGGGGGAGGGTTCTACTATGCCCACTAATATGTACATTAATGAGTGTGTTTTAACGTGTAAAGAATATACACTTGTATCTCTATTTTTTAAAGTCAAATTGGTGGAGAAGAGAAAGTTGCTTTCGCAGCAAAACTGTCCATCGCGAACATCAATGACTGTTTCGCTTAAGCCGATTGCACCTGCACGCAAGTTCAGCAGTTTTGTTGCATTTGTTAAATATGCTTGTAACACATGCTTTAACAAGGTGGCTACATAAAAAAAAACCGTGGCTTTGTGAGCTGCAAAAATGGGACACCAATGGCATCCCGACGATTGCCTGGATGCCACGCATCCACCTCTTCATTTAGCTTTTTTCAGCCAATATTTTACGGCAAACTGAAGCAACCTACATGAGAATGATCAGCTGTGCAAAAACACTAGGGATGAGGAAGGCACGTATTTGACTAATATGAGGGGTTTGACGTCCCAAAACCGCCATATGATTATGAGAGACGCCATACTGGAGGGCTCCGAAAATAGGAAGAAACTTGAGATGGGCGCTGACTAGCAAGCGAAAACTAATTGTCTGGCGCTCTTGCGTATAGTACCATTGTTGTATCCGTTACCGAAGAAAGTAACTAAATAGAATACCCATTGCTCCAACAAAAAAAATAAGGTTTTATAATCCTACGTTACCGAAAAAAAGGCAACGCGTTATTGTTAGTGAAAAAAAAGTAATGAACGTGACTGTTTTCGTTGCAGAAACTCAAATTATGAAGTTTGAATATCTCAAATTTTTTCCCATTAAACTTCGAACGCAAAGAAGAAATATATTCAATATGCTCATTTAACAAATACTAAATGTAAAAAAATGTACCGTACCATGGCAATGTTATAGTGGCTCAAAGCAGCTTGTTATACAAGTGATGGCTTGGGATTCTGTGGCACATGGCGAAGCCATTTTTCTTACTGCGTGGTATACACACTATCAGATTCAATACTCCACGCTATGAACAAAGAAAGCATCACGGAACGATCAAGAAAGTTTCAGTAACCAGGACTTATCGAGGCTTAACAGCCCCTCCAGTGGAGATCGCCGAAAACTAAATTGGTGGTCCTTGGCCTCGGAAATCGCGATGGTTGGCAATGGTGGAGCCTTTTCTTTTTTTTAGGAGCGAAGCTCCTTAAGGCGTGGGCTGTGCGTCCCCTGTATGTAGCCACCTCTCGTTCAGTTCTTGCAGTGTTCACTAGATGGCGGTACTTGTAGCTGACGGCATTAAGTATTACGCTAGCCACCGCCCGATCTAAAGGGTACAGCCATATCCATCCGTCCATCCGTCCTTCCATCTGTCCATCCGTCCGTCCGTCCGTCCGTCCGTCCATCCATCCATCCATCCATCCATCCAAAAGATGCAAGATGTTATAAACTAGACGGCGGTACGTGTAGTTGATTATATGAAAGATGCGAGGTGTTATAAAATAGGAATGATGCCACATATGGCGCGTGTCATCGTTCGATATAGTGCGGCGACGTACGCTAGGGGGAGCGTTGCAATAAAATCGAGTGGGCAAAATGTACGGAGGATTCACGGTTTACCAGGTTTACCTCCGGAGCTTCGCCTACTCATCATCATTCACTTCGTGGATGTGGCGGCATTTTTTATTTCGGAAAGGGGGGGGGCGGCAGTGTATTTGTTTGTTTCTGACACCTAATCTGTTCCTGTCGTCTCAATTAGCCACCAAAATTTAAGGCGCGTGTCTCGTAAACGCCGGCACACTTGCGCAGATTATCTACACGGAAAACGGCTGTTCTCACGATGCACTGGAGAAACGCTTTGGAGCTTAGTCTTCAAAAAAAGTATTTGTGCATAAAAATTTCTTGTTCACAATAAAATACACAATTACCGCAAAAACTTACGAGCGTTTGTGCGAGTGTGTTCAGGAGCAGCATCGCTGGTTCAGGAGTTAAATAACCAGAAATGTACATGCTGTTGCGGAGAGAAATAAGTAAAATGTGGGTCAAAAATAGAATTGAGAAGCCTTATCAACATTGTAGAAACTATATCGTAGCAAGTATGTTAAAATCAGCCATGTTTATACTTTTTTTTTCAAAAATGGCTCTACGAGATTCAGACAATGTTCTTTTCCTTATTGTTATGCCTATATTTTATACTGTATATGTTTTCTTTTTAACGGTAATATTTGTGTTACATCACTGTGAACATTAAAGAACAACTGGTGATGAAATTAGTACCTCCGTGTTCAATACGGGCAATATTTTTGCCTCGTAAGCTGTGCAATTAAAAAGAAAAGTTATTTACTTCACGGCGGGCTATTGGTTCAATAAACTGCCCCGCCACGGTGGTCTAGTGGCTAAGGTACTCGGCTGCTGACCCGCAGGTCGCGGGATCAAATCCCGGCTGTGGCGGCTGCATTTCCGATGGAGGCGGAAATGTTGTTCACCTGTGTACTCAGATTTGGGTGCACGTTAAGGAACCCCAGGTGGTCAAAATTTCCGCAGTCCTCCACTATGGCGTCTTTCATAATCATATGGTGGTTTTGGGACGTTAAACCCCACACATAAATTAATCAATAAACTATACAATATAGAATAAAAGTTCAAAAATTGGCACATCCCATGTACAGTGGGAATGGAAGTTATGCGAAGCATGAATGAGAAAAGTTGATATGTGACTTGAAAATCAGCACAACGTTACGAAACAGACGTAAATTATGCCGTCCATGACTTCCATGTCATGATCATGTAGTTTTCACCTAGCATTTGTGTTCATCGTCCATTCACGTCACGTAACACCAAATTTGATATATGTGAAACTAGCGAAACAGCCATAAGCGTGCTATCAGCACAGCATGTAAACATGTTTTACATGACACGCATGTCAAGACTATCATGTTTGGACGTCTCATTTATCTTCATCATACATTCACGTCACGTAAAACGAACTTTGGTATATGTGAAGCTAGTGAAACGGCTGCGAGCGCACTATCCGTGTAGCATGAAGTTATGTTTCACAAGACACGCATGTGAATGTGTGCCATGTTTGCAGTAGTCATGTTTGCACCAGTCAACTTTTGTCAACCATTCACGTCACAAAGTGCCGCATTCGGCATACGTGGAACTAGCGAAACGACCGCTAGCACACGATGAGCATGGCGTGTAATCATGGCTTACATGACATCCATGTCATTATTTCCGCGTCAGAGCCTGTCAGTTACGTTCGCCCTCCAGTCAAGCCATTCCTTGACACTTTTGCATTACGTCATGTGAACGAAACAACTGCAAGAGAAGAAAGACCATGAAATGTATATCATGACGTTCACGATATATATGTCATAATTTTCAAGTTTTGAATAGTCACTTATGCTCGTTCTTTAGTCATATAATGCCATGCATACCAATTTTGGTATAGGTCAGATTATCAAAATGACTAGGAGAGCTAAGAGTAGTAGGCGGCTTGCTAGATAGATAGATAGATAGATAGATAGATAGATAGATAGATAGATAGATAGATAGATAGATAGATAGATAGATAGATAGATAGATAGATAGATAGATAGATAGATAGATAGATAGATAGATAGATAGATAGATAGATAGATAGATAGATAGATAGATAGATAGATAGATAGATAGATAGATAGATAGATAGATAGATAGATAGATAGATAGATAGATAGATAGATAGATAGATAGATAGATAGATAGATAGATAGATAGATAGATAGATAGATAGATAGATAGATAGATAGATAGATAGATAGATAGATAGATAGATAGATAGATAGATAGATAGATAGATAGATAGATAGATAGATAGATAGATAGATAGATAGATAGATAGATAGATAGATAGATAGATAGATAGATAGATAGATAGATAGATAGATAGCAACGCTCAAAGTCGCCGAGGTTCACTAAGAAATGCTTCGCATTCGATATGATTTTTATGATTTGGGTTGACATTTTATGAAATTACCCGTTTGTGACCATGGCGTAGCTAGGGGTGGCACATCGGGCCTCCCCTCTTAATATATATTTTTTTCGCCATGGCATACTTGTCTGCCCAGCCCCACTTCAGCTCGAAGAGGTGACCCCTTCTTCCCCAACTCACCTAAACGACTTTTGCCTAAGCCTCTGCTTCGCGATAACCTTGGTCAGGCGACTAACAGTGGTTATGACTGCCGTGTAGCTGGGTGTACCTGTTAGCCATATTATTCGTGGGAAAGTGGCATTAAAGTGCTTTAGTTGAAACAGAGTGTGGCGAGAAACCAAGCCAACCAAGTAGCAAGAACAAAATGATTTCTTTTTTTTCTTCCCAAGAAAAAAATTTGACGTTTCATGTCTCCCTTGAATTCTTTTTAGAGGTTTCATTCCTGCCATGGGGTCACGCCTATTGTCTATGCTGTGCAGAAATCCGTTCCCACATGCTCCATCGGTAGTTCAATTGTAGACCAGTTAAGTTACCTACTGTCTCCTGGATAGGCTAGGATTCCATCAAAAGCCGCTTATAAATTGGGCTCTATGTTTACAATCCTGAACTTGGCCAATTCGATGCGGTGATCGTTCACCACTCTGTGCTCGCTGAGCGTACTTCTTCACCACTCGAACTTGCAAACATCGCTTTTATGTCCCTGCAGGCTCTTGAAGCAGTTATTTGCTTTCCCTACGTATGAAGTGTGACAATGAGTACGTGGTATGGGGTAAACCAGTCCATGCGCTTTGCCTTCGAGAAGCCTGTCTATTGGGCACCGAAAGGCGCAGGGGTCAGGTATCTACCTGTTACAGTCAAATTCCATAAAAGGCATGTTCCTACATTTTTTGTGGCGGATTCCGCAGCATTCCTCGATCCTTGTGTGGGGATGGCCCAACGTTCTCCTAAACGTGTTGGGGTGTTTCAAGAAATTCTATCAGCAATGTCTAAAAACTTGACTCCATCCTCGCTTTCTTAGTAAAAACAAGCAAGCGGACAAGTGTATACGACGCCGCCCCGCCGCGGTGGTCTAGTGGCTAAGGTACTCGGCTGCTGACCCGCAGGTCGCGGGTTCGATTCCCGGCTGCGGCGGCTGCATTTCCGATGGAGGCGGAAATGTTGTAGGCCCGTGTACTCAGATTTGGGTGCACGTTAAAGAACCCCAGGTGGTCAAAATTTCCGGAGCCCTCCACTACGGCGTCTCTCATAATCAAATGGTGGTTTTGGGACGTTAAACCCCACAAATCAATCAAGTGTATACGACGCTGCGTTGGGGGGGAGCTCGGGGTGAGCGGCCCCGCGAAATAATCGGGGTAAGCTCTGGGCAAAAGGCACCTACACGTTAAAAACGTAGCGGGTAACGTGGCGGCAGACGTTACCGAAAAATCGGAACGCAAATATGTTACCCGTTACAGTTCTAAAATTGTAACAAGAACGTTAATATGTTACCAAAAAAAGTAACGCGTTACCACTAACAGCGTTGCTTGTAACGCGTTACTGCCAACACTGCAATGTACAAAGACTGGTTCTCGATTACCAACCCACCCAGCACTCTGTTCCATTAATTTCAACCCACTCTCTTTTTCTGTCCCACTTCTTATATCAGCCCTATTTCAGGTGTTCACTGTGAAGACTAGGGAAGACATGCTGAAGCCTCGTTTGCCTAAGACCTCTGAGCGCGACTGCGGAAATGGCTCGAGCTCCCCAGTTCTCTGACTCGAGGATCAGGTGGTGTTCGTGGAAGAGACGCCGATGATCTTTTTCTTGTGTTCTCTGTGCGTGAAGCACATTAACGACCTGCAGCTGATGGGGTGTTCATCAGCAACCTTGCTATATGCAGTTCAGCCAGGGAGCTTTTCGTATACGCTCTCATTACCATCGAGGAGTGCAGGAGCTAATCGAGAAGCTGAACGAGGCCATCAACAGACTGCGCATGCTGCATTCTAAACAGGATGAGGAGAAGAAACAAACCGAAGGGCTATGCTCCGCTAAATATTGCCATCTAAGCTGAGCCGCTTCAAAGACCGATCTGTTTAGGGTTTAGGTTTTAACTGCGTAAGCGTCAGGGCTGTCATTCGCAAATCGTAGAGCACACAATCAACAGAAATTGAACAAGCGCCACCACTCTACACATCATTCAATCTCTGCTCTCTTAATCAAGAAAAAAAAAGAAAAGTTGAAGTGATCGAATCAAGAAGCAAGTCCCGCCGCGGTGGTCTAGTGACTAAAGTACTCGACTACTGACCCGCAGGTCGTGGGATCGAATCACGGCTACGGTACCTTCATTTTCGATGAAGGCGAAAATGCTGTAGGCTCAGGTGCTCATATTTGGTTGCACGTTAAAGAACCTCAGGTGGTCCGAATTTCTGGAGCCCTCCACTAAGCGTCTCTCGTAATCATATGGTGGTTTCGGGACGTTAAACCTCACAAATCATCAAGAAGCAAGATGATGATGATGATGAAAAACATTTAGTGTAAAAGAGAGAAGTACGGGGCCAAAGCATGACCCTGCTACATGGTCGGCGTCCTTAGTCCGGGACACCGCAAGACGAGGCCCCTACTCGCGCCCGTCTCACCAGAGCCCGTTGAGACTCTAGTGATGAGCTGTCGAGGAGGGCAGTCTCCCATGCCTCTCGGGAAGGGGTAGGGGAAGGGAGTAGGTGGGGATTTTTCGGACATGCCCATACCATGTGGAAGATATCACACGTCTCCCCACAGTGTGGGCACCGCCCATCTGTGTTCGCATCGAAATGCTTTAGGATTGCAGGACAGAGTAGAGTACCTGTCTGCAGGCGCCTTAGAGTTCGCTCTTCCGCCTTACTCAACCCCTTTGCAGGAGCCGGGTAAAGGCGGTGAGTGTCACGATAATAGGTGAGAATTTCTTTGAACCGCAGCAGCGGTGTATTGGCCTCCGAGTCATAAGAGCCAAGGTGAGGAGCCCGGTGGGTAAGCGCTCGGGCGGCCGCGTCAGCGGCCTCATTACCTCGTAGGCCCTGATGGCCAGGAGCCCATACGATGCGTTTCGGGGCTGGATCAGCGAGAGCCCGTTTTAGAATTTGGCTGGCTAGGGGGGATATCTCTCCTAGCAAGTAATGAGTACATGCTTTCCTGGAGTCCGTGATGATAACTTTCGAGTTGGGGTCCGCAGCAGCAAGTGCTATCGCGACTTCCTCAGCGCGCTCTGGATTTTGTGCTCGGAACGAGAGCCCATCGACATGCTTTTCCCGGTGAACTACAGAGGCCGTGTAAAATCCTGTGGGCGAAGGCCCTGCTATATCTACGTAGAATACACCAGGTCGGGAGCCGTGTTGCCTCTCAAGCGTCCGAGCCCGCGCCTGTCTTCTGCTTTCGTGCGTGTGCTTATCCATGTTACTGGGGCAAGAAGCAAGAATATCGCACCATACTTCTCGCTCAATTACTTGCGCCTTCGGTCTCGGCATTTCGGGATTTCACTTCTGCGTACCAAATACTCTCCGTAATGATTTCCGGGAAGCTCGTGAGCTGAGCTGTGGTCCTTTACCGGAGCGGGAAATAGGCCATCCTGCGCAGGAGCAAAGGAAAAGTGAAAACAAAAAACTACCGAGCGAAGCTCCAAAGTAACCAGATTTCTGAACGTGATGCGCACACTAGGTGCCTCACCTATCACTTCCGTTCCGGAGCAAGAAAACAGAAAGTTGCAAACTTCCATTTCAAATGAACTGAGCATGCTTACACGTAGGAGCATATTTTTTAGTATATTTTTGCTGCTTTTACTCAACTTTTCCTTCGCGATAGTCCGAGAAGACGACGTGCATGCACGACCATAATATAAATAAGAAAAGAGAGTGAGGCGGAAGGTGGCCTCAATTTTTAATGACGGCAGCGGATTCAGTGCGAGATTTCTTATGCAGTTCGGGAGACTTCGACGATGGTGGGGTTACTTATTATATTCTTTCAGCCCAGCCTTCACGGCTGAATCGAGCAAGAAAATGCAGCTCCGTCTCAGTGCATGCACTTCTACCCTTGGCTGCTCACCCCCATTTCGCAGGCTCCGTTCAATCGGCAGGCGCCGCTCCGTCTAACGTCATGAAGACTACCCTAATATGAATGGGGGCATTCTATCCTTACAATGGCTGCTTACTTTTTTTGTAACCTTTGGAAACTCACTGCTACTCAGAACCAGACTGTGCGTCGAGGAATGCCACTGACGCTTTTGCGCACGCACCTTTTCAGGGTACTTACGGGTTATATCTGCGATAGCTATTATTCTACAGTATTTGCTGTAATGTTGTAGGTTATACTTCAAATTACTCTTAAGGGAACCCACCGCGGTGTTCTAATGCTCACAGTATAGAGTGCTGACCCACAGTTTACGCGACCCAATCCTGGCTGCGGCGGCAACATTTTTCATGGAAGCGGAAATGCTTGCGCCGGTTTACTTAGGTTTACCTGCACGTTAATGAATCCCAGGTGAACGGAATTCGCAAAGCTCTCCACTAAGGCGTACATCATAATTATACTTTGGTTTTCGGATGTTCAACCCCACATATTATTATTAAATGACCGATAAAGAGACTGGGTCGGTGAACAGGGTGCCGAGGTGCCTCAAACGCAGACTAGCCACTGTAAGGCCTAGTTCACACTGAAGCATCTGCTTTTAGGGGCGAAGCTCCTTATAGCTGCACCCGTTCGTCACTCAAAGCCGTTGTAGAGTGTAACAAGTATAACGTTTTGACCTCCAATGTGGTGCCGGTGAGAGATTCCTTCTGTGCGTTGTAGAACAATAAAAAATAGTGCTCAATGCACATGCCAACAGCTGCTAATGGGGAATGAGAGACAGGAGCATTTGGCTTTTAGTTAACTCGCATGCTGCGATCCCCATTAGCAGCCATTGGCACGTACATTGAGCACTATTTGACAAGAAAGGGTTGCTACGTTATCCTCGCTGGCTGTAACCTCCTTAGTTTTAGAAAGGTTTAGCGAGCGTTGAGCAGCAGTGCCATGAATACAATGAACTAGTATATACCATGAACACGAGGTGGTTAAAGGTGGGAAGTAGATACGAAGCGCAAGCCGTAAGAAAGTAAAAGCCCAATTCTCCTGTCTCTCATTTCCCATTAGCAGCCATTGGCATGTACATTTGGCACTATCTGAGAGGAAAAGGTTGCTACGTTATACTCGCTTGGCGTAACCTCCTTGGTTTTAGAAAGGTTTAGCGAGCGTTGAGCCGCAGTGCCATGAATACAGTGAACTAGTTTACAAATACTGTCCATGAACTCGAGGTGGCTAAAGGTGGAAAGTAGACCCGAAGCGCAAGCCGTTAAATAGTGTGCGTGTGCCACCCCTCGTTTAGTCCTTGGATTGTCCGCTGGATGGCGGTGCTTCTATAAGGGGAACATATGATGAAAAGATGCGAGGTGGTGGTACTTGGAGTGTTGAATAGATGAACGAACGGACACATAGACAGATGCATGGATGGACGCATGAACGGACGCAGAGGCGGCTGCATGGACGAACGCCGGGACGGACGCACGAACAGACGCACGCATGGACGGGCTGATGGACGCATGGACGCTCACACTGACGGACGCATGGACGGACGGAAGCCAGAACAAATGGACGGACGAATGGTTCGCCCCTCTCTCCATCATTCACTCCGTGAATATGCTGCCAATTTTTTAGATGCGGAGCATCTTATACTCGCGCCTTGTAGTGCGCCGTCCGCACCGCTTCTCGAACATTCGACAGCTGACGCGCGCGCATGCGCCGTCGCGCCGTCGCCCACTCTTCCACCATCTGTGCATCCCTTCCTCCTCTACACACCGCGCGCGCTTCACTCCTCCACCATCTGTGCACCCTTCCTCCTCTACACACCGCGTTCGACATCTACAATTCTCCTGATTCTCCAGTGGACGCGCATGTGGCGTCGCGCTTCGAGAACATTCAACAGCTGACAGTGCATGCGCCGTCGTGCTGTATATATACTCAAGGTCGGCGCTCGCTCGCTCAGTTGCCGCTCGTCGGTTGGTTTGTACGGCGCGTCGACGTCCAAGGTCGCGGTGAAATGAATTCCAACGAATGCACAAACACAATGATCGACGTCCCTTCGACCAGCGCCGCCCTTTCGCATACGTGTGTACGTGTTCACTCATTTAACACCCCCTCCTACAACCACGTTAACCAATTTAGCCATCGACCCAAGTAAGTCGCAATTTAACACCCCATTTCACAACCACGTTAACCAATTTAGCCATCGACCCAAGTAAGTCGCACTTTAACACCCCGTTAACCAATTATATGGTCCGCATCCTCCTCAGTGTTCCCCCGAGGGAAGCTGCGGGCAATTTTTTTACCGTGCCCGGAATCTTCCTGTCGCTGAAACGCAGCGTTGTTTGCACTGGACGCGCACCGCTTCTCCACTGTATTGCCTGAATAGCCATAGCACGCCATCTGCCGAGTGAGCAGTCAACCACGGGGTGATCGCGGGATGAATGCTCTGTTTGCCGAATGTTGTCAGCGGCTGGCAACTTCAGTGCGCCTGTGAAAATTTACACTTTTTTGTTGTGCGCATTTTAACGATAGTTGCAACTCGAAATAGAAAGGCAACTACATCACAAGGTGCTCACGATTCAAAGCAAGGTAACATAGGCAGAGGAGCTGGTACTTACCGGTCATTCCGAGCTCGATCTTTCGTATTGTCTTCCTTAAGTTGTGCTTTAGCAAGCTTTTCTCGTGCTTGGCGGGGCGTCTGTCGTATAGGACGGGGAGGTTGAGCCCTGGGCACATATTTAATGAGCATTTCCGCTAAGAGCACGTTACTTGACTGTGACATGACGAGCGAGTTGAACCTTGCCGCCATTTTTTTTTATTTCCTTGGTTACCGATCTTGTTGGTTGGCGGCAAGCCGATTTGGCGCCAGGCGCCGCAAAAAATTAGCCTGAGGGCGATCGGCTCGTAGAGAGCCGTTTTTGCAGATCTCGCCGCCGCCAAACCAAATTCGGCACCCTTTCGGTGGCCAGAATTCTATATTTGATCAAGTCACAAAGGACTCACAACGGCCGCATTGATAAAATGCCCGAAATCTTATTTGCGCATGCCTAGGCAAGCATTTCTATCAGGTATGCGTGGAGGTCTACGTAAATCACAGCTGTTAATTGCTTCTTGATGCGCGTTAATTAAAATAATAACCTCGCGTTCAAACTATCACTCGGATTTCAACGTGCATTTACCTTTTTGATAATGTATAGAGAGAGTATATGGTTTACCTAAGGTTAGTGAATCCTAATCAATGTTCTCTGGTCATAACAGCTGCCCGTCTCTGCTGCACCTGAAAGGAACTTGTGTATGGCAGGTGAGACTGTGCGCTGTGTTAAGCAGAGATGATTAGAACACCCTATATCGCTCACCGGAGCCTAAACACATCACGTTTCTCTACAATGTCGAGCGTGTAAATGCATGCCTATATGTTCGACAAATGTGCAGTTTTGTACTGGCACAACCGTGAATAAATGCGCATAATCATTGAGTCTTGGCCCATTGATAGTTGACATAGCACATGCGTGAGCCAACCATTTTTATTTGCGTAAAAAATATGCCAAAGTCATTACAGTTATCTTTCACTTAGACAACTACCTGTGCCGGATCAAAGTGATCGCCTGATGCCTGGGCTCGCACATGAGCTTTTGTGCCTTCGTTTACACCAGTCCGCATATTTCGAAGTTGGTAGTCGACGTTCTGTGCTAAAAATAATATATTGGGCTTCACGTACCGAAACTCCCCCATCATTATGATGGACGTCGTAGTGGAGGGCCCCAGAAATTTCGACCAACTGGTGTTCTTTATTGTACATTTACATCTAAATGGGCATCTGCTATTACGCCTCCACTGAAATGCATCCACCCAGACAGGAATCGAACCCATGGCCTTCAAGTCAGCACCCAAGCACCTTACCCGCTCTAACAAGTTACACTGAACTAGTAGAACTAGGGCCTAACTAGCCAAAGTAGGTGCACAGCGCCGTTTATATATTGTTTGTCAGTATGAGTCGTGCCATAAAAATTCTATACGGCACGTCTGTTTTAAAGAAAACCTAAAAGAACTCTGAATTAGTTTACAGTGACAAAAAAATCTATAAAAAGTAGTGTGCCCTTATTTTGCGATAAAATGCATTACAGAAAATTACATGTGCGACGCATTATACTCATCATTTTATTTTAATTTTTTTTCTTTAGTCAGTCTTTCCTGCGGCCACATGACCTGCCTATAGCGTACTCCTACTACTACTTCTAAAATAATATTATTACTATATTATAAGTAGTAGTAGTAGTGATACTAGTAGTAGTAGTAAGAGCAGTACCACTTTCACTATTACGAGTACTATGACGGCACACAGCAGATTCAGACAGCATCTCTGTAAAAAAGTTATCTCCCCAAATGCGTTCAGTAAATGATATAGCTCCAGACAGTACAGTATAGACGACAGCGACGGGTGGGCGTATTCGAGAGTTGGCTTCGACTGCATAATGCGTTATTAAAAATAGAGCAGCGAAGTCATTTCGCTATGAACTCGGACCACCCTATGACGACAACCAACCACGCAAGAAATATATCTTGCCCGATGCGTCGACGGGTTCTTTCCTCACGGGACCTAATTGGGAAAATTTCCTGTCGATGTCCGAACCACGCTCCAATCATTCGCTGCCCTCGTGAATAGTGCAGTGATGGCACCAAGTCTCCCTACGACATATTGAATGATTCAAAGAGCTCAGAGTCAAACTTGCGTCGCTTCTTTAGAATCTCCATTTTCGTCGCTGCAGTACTTTCTTAAACTTTCAGGCACCATTCTTTTCGCTTAGTTCTTGGGCTCTTTTATGTGCGAAATGTTCCCTAACCACACGATGATAATAAAGAAAAAACAATGCAGAAAAAGAAATTAAAGCTTGCTTTCTGGGTACTTTCATTTCAGAATCAGCATGACCAAGTTAATGACTTTATAAATTTCGGCCAAGGCCAATGACTTACAGCTTATAAATCATTTAGGTAAACAAATAAATTTTAACCTCTCATTAACGCCATTCAAATATCACATAAAACATCTCTTCATTAATTGAATATAGTAAACATTATGTTTCCAATAAACGTCTGGCTAGGTTCCACATATACTCTCACCTTTAGGTACAAAACGCGTGTATATACAGTAGCATGTACGTACATATGGGCAGATGTATGTATTAATATGTGAGTGTACTATATGAATATATCAATATGTATGTGTTTTTTTTAATATCTAATGAAAAGAGCCTCGATGTCTAATTCTGTGTGTCTATGCAGCCTATTTTTTGTACTTATATGTCACTTATTTTGGCTTTTATGCTATTTCTGTGTTTCTGTTATTATGCTGCTTCTTCTAGTGTGATAATTATTATTCAATGTAGCACTGTTTGCTGAACTTTTTTCGCGTAGCGAAGCCATGTCAGGCCGAATGGCCTTTAGCTTCGCTTCGTTTTTCTGTATTCTCTCCAGAAATAAAATCTGTTCATTTCATTTCATTCCATTACCCGTTGCTTGTGCCGAACAGCTGGCGTGCAAGACGGTTCTCCACTTAAAGACTACGGAGAAAAAGATAGTGAAAGATTAAGGGGAAGCCAGGGACATTGACAAGAATAAAATTTCTAGTTTCCTACCCTGCACTAAAGAAGGGGAGGAGATAAAAAGTTAAAGAAAGAAAAAGAAAAGACGATTACCAAATAAGGTAATATTGAAAAAGAAATAAGGTAATATATAACAAGAAATAACAAAAAGGCGCCCTCGTTTAATACGTGAAAACTCCTGATACGTTGCGCACACGCGTGCGCCTTATCTCCATATCCCCTTATTCACACTTCTTTATGCGATGCAGTGCTGGAGTGTTGAATCACGCTACAGAAGTAGAGAACAGTGCATTCAGATAATCACGCGCTTCTGCCATATGATTCACTAGAAAACGCACGTAATAAGTGAAATGGCTAGGAAGTAGAAATAATAAGCATTATCAACGCCAAGCACAGAGTTACGGGATAGTAGCTACGTTGTGTGTGTGTGTGTGTGTGTGTGTGTGTGTGTGTGTGTGTGTGTGTGTGTGTGTGTGTGTGTGTGTGTGTGTGTGTGTGTGTGTGTGTGTGTGTGTGTGTGTGTGTGTGTGTGTGTGTGTGTGTGTGTGTGTGTGTGTGTGTGTGTGTGTGTGTGTTGTGCGTGCGTGCGCGTGCACTTTTTCTTTACCGATTATAGCCAATAACTTCGCATTACCATGGTCCGTTTCTCTCTTCATCCGGCCACCAAAAAAAGATATTGGATGACCCGTGATTTCAAACAATGCGGGAACTATATACACTTCTATGTCAAGTTTAACGATATCCTGCTCTTTTTTTGTGCCAGTGCTTCACTATTCTTGAAATTCGGGGTACATTCACAGCTTCATCGGTGCGTGACAAAGTTTTTGTCAATTGCAATCATTTACCGCAAAAAAAAAATGGATAAGGGCTACTGCCGCGCACGTCCAGCAGAGATTGTGCACATCTCTTTTCAAATCGACGTTGGTAATATTGAAGGGCCCTTAACGATCTATGATTTTACAAAGATAGAGTGAGTGATATATGCTTTGCCTGAGTTTCCCGTCTTTTCAGCTCCATACTTGTTGCCAGCAGTCTGTTCACGTGGCTTCAGGAACAAATATGCTCTCGATTTCTCGACATACGAGAGATATCTGCTGTTAATTGTCTCCTGACCTGCTTTGCCATGTAGTCGCATGCCCGCTCTGCCTAGTCTTGCGTGGTATTGTGTGTCATAACCTGTTTTCACTTCGTTTTCTACGTTTGCGACTGCGCAAGTGGAGATAAGCGACGCTTCTTCGAAAGCGAGACATCCTGACTAACTTAACGTTTAGTGTTGACATACCACGTGTTTTACGAAGAAATAGGTGGCGAGGAGGAGATAGCGCCTGTAGGAAGGAGAGTGAAGGCGAGAAAGAAGCAACTGCCTCGCCTTTGAACTCGATGTGACTTAGGAGCCCTTTAGGCTTCCCTGCCCCTGTTTGTAGTCCAATAGATGGGTCGTTAAAACCACCTCATTGTCAGTGCCTGTCTTTTGTTCTGCCTGCTATAGCAAGCCCTCATCTCTCATTATAATGTGTTGTGATTGTCATGGAGAAAGATGCTACAGCATGGCCGAAAAATACCGAACATTTAACCTGGACAGACTTGCACATGGGAAATGAAAATCCTCGGCACAAGTAATACACCTGGTAAACTTTTAGTCGACGACTGTGGAGAATATGACAACCGGTGGACCATCGGTAAAACTTTTTACGCCGTAGCCATCAAACCTTCCAGCCATAAGGCGGGTGCTCGCGTAAGCTGTCGAAAAAACGTGACTGTTCGTGTCCTGCGCATAATCTTAAATGAATCGACTTAAAAAATCGCTCTTCTTTTCAAACAATGGCAATCATTTTGTGCCTGTAGTGTTGCTAGCAGTCTTTTTGGGTAAAAATCATTGCATCAATATAGAGCAATAAACGTGTGGGCCACTGTCTCTTTCTGGAAAATCATCGGCCAGAAGCGTAAAATAACATGGAAATGAAGAAGAAAGTTTGCGCAGTACGAAAGAACAATAATAAAGCCGTCGAAAAGTAGTCTTCGGGTCACTTAACCTGCTGAGAACGGCTTAAAGTGCACGACATGAATGACCTCAGGTCACAAAGTTCAGGTCACAAAGTTCAGAAGGGTTTGTTATTTTTTTTTCAAAACAAAACGAACACGCAGCAATATATGAAGAAACAAGTTCAATTTGGCGCCCCAAATACAAATACAGGGCAAATCCGTGTACTACTCGTAATTCCCTTGGTCGCTGAACAATCGCAACACCAGTGTCTTCTCTCGTTAATCCTAAGAAACTTTACACGTGGTGTACTTGTTTGGCTTGCACGCCCAAACAGCGCCAAGATCCACTGACAAACGCAGAACGAGGGTGTCTCATCCCACAGTGACGCGACTTCTGCTCTTGTACAAGGTTTACCCTGCCCTTCATCAAATAAGCACAAACACTGGGAGGCACCACTGTAAAGTGCTTTAGAGTGTGTGTAAGATAGGAAAGACAAGTGGTGGTGGCCTCGGTGGACGCAGACTTCGATAAATAACGCGGCCTTCACTTTTTGCACCAGCATCGATTCCCTGTCACCGGGCTGAAATATTCCCCCGTTGACCGGCGCCAGTCTACTGTGAAGAGAGTGCACGACACTTTTGCAGCCGATATTGACACAATCACGGCCGCCTAGCGACCATGAGCACCCTCCCTGGTCGATGCCCGTGGTTCGAAGCTCTTCCAGTCGATGAGGACCGATTATTGATCTATCGCGCTTCACAGGAACGAGGCTAAAAGAGCGCCTCCTGCTCAGAGTCTCCGCTACCAATGTCGATGTAGACAGAGCTAAATTCCAAAAAATTCTTAACCACATTGACGAAATTATAACTGAGGCTGAACTATCGTTAAAGTAGCAGCCACCATGGTGGTCTCGTGGTTATAGTGCTTCACTTTCAACCCGAACGTCACGAAATCTGATAACTCTATATGCAAAAGGCCACTGTGCTTAGATTTCTGTGCATGTCAACGAAATGCCGGCCGGGGCTCTCAACTATAACATCTCTCTGGTTTTATTATTGTTTTGGGGCGAAAAAGTGAAGGGGATATTATTCTTAAAGTTGATAGTCTTTCTTTGAGACCTCAGACGCAAAAATTTTGGTCTGTCTGTCTGTACTACTGTCTGTTTGTCTGCCTCTAACGGTACTTTAAGCGGCAACAAAGTGGGCAAACGATACTCCAAACGGTCCGACCCCATCCGCAGTGCCCACCAATATTGCTAAAGATTCAGCGATTGTCAAATAAAAAGCATTATTATTATATTATTATTATTATTATTATTATTATTATTATTATTATTATTATTATTATTATTATTATTATTATTATTATTATTATTATTATTATTATTATTATTATTATTATTATTATTATTATTATTATTATTATAAATTCAATCGCAAATGCTCAAGTGCTTCTCGCGAAATGCAAGGAAACCATAAACATGGCAAGCCTATATCACACCTACAGTCCAGGATAGAGTCGTCAGTCAGACATGCTTCAAGCATCATCTGCTTGGGAAATTGCAATAACAGCCTTAAATCTGGCACTCTATCATCTCATTAAAGTAGTTACCTTTCAGGCATGCACTCGGGAGAAACTAAAGGACAACAGAACTCTTCGAGGAGCTCAGCGGTAGAGCATCGGAAGGTTTCAGAACCAGCAAAAACCTTGAAAAATGCAGTTGCTTATATCAGCGAATATTGGTTACGGCCCACACAAAGCACCTGATTTTTTTTAGTTACTCTACAATATCTTCAGTTGTAGCTTCCGTGATTACTTCTTACTCGGGGGCACGAAGGAAGCTCTGGCGTTAAGTCAAAATACTCGATTCCCAGTGAGATCGCGTGCGTCGTACGCTCATATATATTAAAGAATATAAATGAATTGAAGTTAGACAGCTGTAGAAAAGTGTGTGGGTTAGTGTGGACCAAATCTCTCAAACTACAGCAGATGGGGCGTCGACAAACACAGGAAATTTGTAGACAACAAATGATATAAAATAGGTGTACTATCCACAGCAAAAGTTTGCGGGACGTCAAATCTTCCATAAAGCTGAATTCCAGCTTTGTCTGAGAATTTAATTTCAAAATAAATGATTTTACTGCACTCAGCATTCCGACCTAGACAGTTACCAGCCTTATTACGAGCTTCCGGCACTGACATAGCAAAATTTGCATTTGTTGTGGAGCCAACGTTCCGCAAATTTTTGTTGTTGATAGTACGCAAAGTAATTAATAAAGAGGAGCGAAAAATTGTCCGTTTAGACCTTAAGTATGCACTACTATTTTAGAGGCCCAGGCGCAGTGCACCTGAAGGTCTGTATTCCGCGCACCACTCAATGGCCACCCACGTCGCTGTCATCGTGGTGGTTCCGCGCGTCGATCAGTACCCTTTAAATGTAGACGGAAGGATGACCTCCACCGTAGCTCAGTGGTAGAGCATCGGGCGCGTGTTTCGAAGGTCTCAGGTTCGGATCCGGCTAGTGAGAAGTTATCTTTTCGTCCACTTTTGCCAATTCACATTTTCATGAGAATTAGTTTTGATAACATTCTCCATGCTTTTCCTCGCATTATTATCTGTTAGTTCTCCGTAATACTGTTTGAACTCATTGTGTAACATGAAAGAATAATTCGCAAAAAAACGGATGGTTGAATGGATGCAAAAGTTTATTGAAATCCCTGAGCGAATACTCGGCAGTTAGTCTCTCCGCTAAGCGGATATCACCCGTAACCACGAACAAAGGCGTACATTTGCAGGGTAGGGCCGCAAGTGTAAAGCCTATCTTGTGACTAATTCACGTGCCACAGAATGTGCATGTTGGGTGAAGATCCGCGCATTCGTAGAATACTTCAAGTATCCGGAAACACGGTATAACGTTAAGTAGTACACGTACGACCTAAAAGCACCTCATTTCACGCCAAAGGAAAAGTACAAAATTAGTTCGTATATGCAAGAGAATGATAGTCTCCATAAAAAGTTTACTCTATACGAATATTTTTACATTTTCACGTGCAAATAGATTCAATCTTGTTGTCGTTAATATTACGGGACGCTACAGTGCAAAACGATTTTCCGCGCAGTAGTAAAATACAATTTTATTATCCCGAAAACACCACTCTCACCCTGACACGACGCTTGGTAAGCAGGAAAGCCTGATAAAAAAAAAAACATGTGGGTGAAAACGCCACTGTTTGATTATCCATGCCATATACTATGACGTAGTAAATTTGGAAGGCGTCTACAGGGTCCTACATAGCTTCTACGCGATAAAAATGAATGACATTGTTGTTTGTGAGTGGCATAGAAGTGCATACAATATTTCAGAAACTTTTATGAGGCAATGTTGTGAAAGTAGAAAAATTACACATTGAAATTTTTGACGTCACGTGTGGACATGTTGTACACGAAATTTTATTAGAATGAAACTTCAACCTTGATTTTCTCTGACAATAATGAACTCATTATAATGAATTTTAATTAGTTTTCAGGATGAAGTTTTTAACTATAAACCTAGACATTGTTTCTCCTTACTGTACCTCAGCGCAAGTGTGCACGTTCAGAAACAAATGAAGATAGCAACAAAAGAAAGCAAACTTGTTTGAAGAGAAGTCGAAGAGACGGACGGGGTGGAGAAAACGTGCAAGGCTTATACGTTTCTTCTCGTGAGCGACACACTTCAGTCTCAGCTCGGTTTAATTAAATAAGCTCCTCACCGAAGGCGCGAGTGCATCCTGCTTTGTTTTCGTTCCGAGAGCCATTGTCGGTGCGCAACAGAGCGACACGTCCCCGCTTGCGATGCTCTGGGTGCGGTGCTGTGTGGGGTGGGTGAACGGGACGCTCCGTATTTAGTAGACAACTTCTCGGGGAAGATAGCTCGAAGAAAAGCTTGCAATCGAAGCCCAAGCTTTAAAGCATCAAAGAAAGCAGTTTTCGAAGTACTACGTGGGAAACGTTGATTTCTTTACTTTATTTTGCTGGACAGAATACTGCCTACTTCAGAGCGTTTCATTGTTCAGTGGGTAAGTATTAGAAGCTTACTCAATAATAAGAATACTACCAATAATAAACACCAAATGTTTTACGTGCTAAAATCACACTATGATTACGCGGGAAGCCTTAGAGGAGGGCTGCAAAACATTTGACCTGTTGGTGTCATTTCATGTGCATTGATATCGCACAGCAGCTCGTAATCGGATAGTGCTTAGAGTATCAGCCACGTGTTCAAAAGGTCCGTGGTTCCAATCTTGAAGTTGTGTAATTTCCCAACAGATTAGAAAAATATCACAGCATATCCACGAGGTGAATGTTGACGAGTGGGGAGAAGCGGGTGGATGGAAAGAAGGACTGATAGACGTTTTACCCCACTCATCATCATTCACACCGTGGATGTGGTGTGCCATCGTTTTGAAGCCTTTAAACTGGCTACTTCTACTACGACGATGATGCGGGACGTGCGACCCATGGCGGTAGAAGCTTCGCCCTTAAACAGTTATCTGCTTGATGATACAGCTGCGCTAAAGAGGTCTCGGGTGCGACCTCACCAGTGACCACCGCCAGGAACACACTCCCTCACCAGGGAAGAATTGGCCACCCTGGTGCAGCACCTGGCTCCTACCTTCCACACGAATACGCCAATCAACCCTCGGCCCGCAGTTCCCTGCAGCTACGATGCAACTGGTCACGACGGTGGTCAGATCGGCGACGTGGCAGAGGGTGCCAAGAATCTCTTGGTCCTGACGGGTCTCCATTGGAACCTCAGCTTGGCAACATCGAACGCTAAAGCTTTATTTAGTGAGGGAGGTCTTGGTGTGCTATTCGAAGAACTGCAGCGTGTTAAATTGGATGTATTAAAGCTCAAGGAAGTTAGGAGGACAGTTGAGGCTTACACAGAGCTACACATGAGGCACATCCTTTGCTACCGTTATTTCGCTGATAGACGAGAACTGGGGCTCGGGTTTCACATCCACAGAAATATAACTGGTAACATAGAGGAATATATGTAACATTAACAAAGGGGTGGTAGGTATCGCAATTAAACTCCATAATAAATGCAAAATGAAGGGGGTACAGGCCTATGCACCTACATCCAGCCATGATGACGTATTAGTTGAAAGTTTTTATGAAGACGTGGAATCAGTAATGAGTAAGGTAAAAACACAGTACACCATACCAATGGGACACTGCCATGCCAAGGGAGAGAAGAAGCAGGCCGTAGACCAGGTAGTAGGGGGTTACGGCATCGGTACTAGAAATTCTAGAGGCGGGTGTCTAGTATAATTCGCAAAATGCAATTGCGAATCTTGAGAGCCTTCTACCAAAAACGAGTAAACCAGAAGTGGACATAAAGGAGTCCTAATGGCGAAAGTAAGAATAGGATACCTTATACTGAGTGCACACCCAAGAATCATGCAGGATATGCATGTGCTTGGCAAGATACGATGCAATGATCATAAAATAGTAAGGTCTCAAATTCGCTTAGACTTGAAGGAGGAACGGCAGAAACTGATACAAAATATGCAAACAGCACATCCTAGAAGGAGCTACAACGTAACTAGGGAGCAATAAACAAGAACAGAAAATAGCGCAAGATGCTAATAAATAAGGTAAGACTGAGAGGGAAGTACTGGAATTCATCGTCTTGCTTCAGAATATGTACTCGTCCCTTATCGAGGAAACCGGCCTGATAAGCGTATATAAGGTATTTCATAAACGTTAGGTATCAGACTCATACGCGTAACGTATCTGATAAAAGAAAGTATCACTTTGAGAGAATTGAACTTGCGCTAAAAAACGAAGGAAGTGTGAAAGCGGGGAAGAGGAAACTTGGGATTGGAAAAAACCAGATCTATTAACTAAGAGATGAGGAAGGCAGTTTAGCTACCATTATAAATAAGATAATGTAGTCGAGGAGTTTTACAGACATCTGTCCAGTAGCCAGAGCAACCACGACTAGAATGTAAAAACTAGCAGAACCCCAAATGACATCGCACCAGTAATGACAGAAGTCAGGAAAGCCTTGGAGGGAACGCATAGAAGCAAAGCTGTTGGTGAGGATCAGATAATATCAAACCTACTGAAAGACGGAGGAAAAATTACGTTAGAAAAACTGGCAACCCTATTAACGAAGTGTCTCCTGACGGCGAAGGTACCTAACCCTTGGAAGAATGCTAACATCATGTTGATGGTTAAGAAAGGAAATGACAAATAACTGAAGAATCATAGGCCGATCAGCTTCCTCTCCATCGTATACAAGCTGTTTACAAAGCCAATTGCTATCAGAACAAGGACAACATTATAATTCATTCAACCAAAGGATCAAGCAGCATATCGTGCAGGCTACTCAGCAGTCGGCGATATGGAATGGAATGAAAAAATGGCAGCATATCCACGTAGTGAATTATGGAGAGTGGGGCCAAGCATCCATCCATCCATTCGTTCTTGCTTCCGTCCATCCATGCGTGCGTCTGTGTGGCCGCCCGTGCGTCCATCCGCCCGTCCGTGCGTGCGTCTGTTCGCGCGTCTGCACGTCCATCTGTGCGTCCGTCCTTGCCTTCATCCATGCATCCGCTCCTGCGTCTGTCCATGCGCCCATCTGTCCGTGCAGCCATCCGTGCGTTCACAGATGCATCTGTCTGTGTGTCCGTTCGTCCATCAATTCAACACTCCAAGTACCATAATCTCGCATCTTTTCATCATATATTCCCTATATAGAAGCACCGCCATCCAGCGGCCAGTCCAAGGACTGAACGAGAGGAAGCACACGCAAACTTTCTTACGGCTTGCGCTTCGTGTCTACTTCCCACCTTTAACCACCTCGAGTTCATGGTATATACTAGTTCACCATATTCATGGCACTGCGGCCCAACGCTCGCTAAACATTTCCAAAACCAAAGAGGTTACGCCCAGCGAGTACAACGTAGCAACCATTTCTTGTCAGATAGTGTTCTATGTACATGCCAATGGCTGCTGAGGGGGAATGGGAGACAGGAGAATTCGGCTTTTAGTGAACGCACAGGCTGGGAATTTTTAAATGTTCAACAATGCACAGAAGAAATCTCCCACCGGCACCACCCTGGAGGTCAAAATGTAAGACTAGTTACACACTACTACTACGACTACGAGGGACGAACGCGTACCGCTATATGAAGCTTCGCTCCCAAAAAACTTTATTTCGCTCCTGCAAGACGCGCTTAGCGCGTAGCGGGCGTCTCCCACCTAGGGATCGACAGGGAGTACCTGACGACCGATTTGTGAGCCAGCTGGACTTCTTATTGCTGGTTGGCGAGGAGTGAGCTCCTGTGGCACCTCTCCCACTTGTTTGACGTAGAGTCGGGAGGAGTGATTCTACACTACCAAAGCATGTGTGCGAGTGTCACTGTGTCCACACAAGGAGCATGTATCGCTGGGGAATGCATCAGGATAATAAACGTGAAGCTTGGCAAGGTTTGGATACGTGTGTTGCTATAGTAGGCGTAGGGTTAGCGCCTGTAGTCTGTTAAGGTTCGCATGTGAGGGTAAAAAATGCGGTGCTCAAGGTAAAAGTGCTGTGTTATGTCGTTGTATTTGTGGGTGCATTCCGATTGTCTCTAACTCAGCGAGATGGGGTAGCCCTGTGGCGGTACGGTTGGTAAGTGCGCGCGCTGCATCATAGGCACTCTCGTTGAGGTTGGATGGGGCACTCGGCATCTGGCCGAAATGGGCGGGGAACCAGATCACAGTGTGGTGCTTCAGGGCCCTCGGGTCCGCTCTGCGCAGGTTACGCAATGCCTGGTCGCACATGACTCCACGTTCGAAGGCTTTGATGGCTGTTCTAGAGCCGCTGTAGATGATTTCCCATTTGCTGTCGAGCATACTTATAGCTATAGCTACTTGCTCCGCTACTTCGGGGTTTCGGGTAAGGATGGTGGCAGGGTTAAGAATCGGCTGCGCGGATGATACCGACGACATTAATACTATCAATAAGGTAATAAAGAATTGCCCAGAATACGCCCAATCAATATATATAGCTTTCATAAATTACGAGAAGGCATTTGATTAAGTAGAGATATCAGCACTGCCCCGCCACGTTGGTCTAGTGGCTGAGGTACTCGGCTGCTGACCCGCTGGTCGCGGGATCAAATCTCGGCTGTGGTGGCTGCATTTCCTATGGAGGCGAAAATGTTGTAGGCCCGTGTACTCAGATTTGGGCGCACGTTGTAGAACACCAGGTGGTCGAAATTTCCGGAGCCCTCCACTACGGCGTCTCTCATAATCATATGGTGGTTTTGGAACGTTAAACCCCACAAATCAATCAATCAATCAATCAATCAAGAGATATCAGCCCTCATGCAGACACTGTGGAATCAGGGCGTCGATGAAGCACATATAAAGACCCTGGAATAAATTTACAACCGATCAACTGCCAACATAGCGCTCCTTAAAGAAAGCTACGGAATTCCAATAAAGAGTGTAAGACAAAAGGTTTCGATGCTTTTCACCGCGTGCTGACGGCAAGTTTTCAGAGGTCTAAATTGGGAAGAGTTAGGGATACGGGTCAAGGGAGAGTGCTTTAGTAACCTGCGCTTCGCCGATGGCAATGCATTCCTGAAAAATTCAGGGGACAAACTGCGATTCATGAATACTTATTTATACAAGGAGAGCTGAATGGTAGGCCTTAAAATCAATCTGCAGAAAACAAAATTAATGGCCAAAAACCTCAACAGAGAAGAGCGCTTTGAGGTAGGTAGCAGTGCACTTGAATTTGTAAACTAGTACGTCTATTTAAGACAGGTAATAATCTCGGAGCCACACCATGAAATTGAAGTAACTGGAGGGAAAGAATGGAGTCGAGAACATTCAGCAAGCAATCTGAATTTATGAAGGGTAGATTGCCACTATCCCTCAAGATGAAAGTATATGACAGCTGCATCTTACTGGTACTAAACTGCGGAGCAGAAACCGATTGATTTGTGGGGTTTCACGTCTCAAAACCACCATATGATTATGATAGACGCCGTAGTGGAGGGCTCCAGAAATTTCGACCACCTGGGGTTCTTTAACGTGCACCTAAATCTGAGCACATGGGGGAGCAAAAACCTGGAGGAATATAAAGAGGGTTAGACTTAGGTTGAGGACGTTGCAACGGAAAGAAAAATGATAGGTGTCCTCCTAAGTGACAAAAAGAGAGCAGAACGTAGCAGGGAACACACGGGTGTTAAGGACATCATAGTCTAACTCAAGAAAAAGAAATGGTCATAGGCAGGCCACGTAGCGCGAGGGCAAGATAGCCGGTCGTCATTAAGAATCGCAGAATGAATTATGCAAGAAGAGAAGTGGGTGAAGGTCAGACGGTAAGTTAGGTGGGCAGATGAGATCAGGAAGTTTGCGGCTATAAAGTGGCAACAACAAACACAGGTCCAGTTAACTGGTGTAACATGGTAGAGGCCTTCGTCCTCGGGTGGGCCTGCTGATGATACTTATACCGCACAACGCGCGCCCAGGTCACTATCATTTCACCTCGATCAAAGTGCCACCACTGTGGTTGGCACCTAACCCACGTCTTTTGCGTCAGCAGCTGTGTACCGTAACCAATGGGCCAACTGAGTGGCCAAGTCTATCAATAAAGATCTATCACAAGAAAAACAGCCCGAAGGACAATATTTTCGCTGTAAAATACTCGACCGGGAGTGTGCTTGCACGCCCAATTATAGCCTTTAAGAGTAGGTGCAACAACAATCTGACATGAATTGCGTGCAGACAGGCCCACAGAGACTTCAGGGAATTCATTGTGTGGAGCCGCAGTGTAAAGAAAGGCTTCACACAATGTGTATTTCATTTCCACGTAGAAGTAACAGACACCAATAAGTGTTGCACAGTATGCATTTTGATTTCATTTCTGATAGCATTGATATTCACACTCCTGACTGACATTGGCCATCACCATTATGTCCTGGATATGTATACGTACTTATATTTGAAAAAAAAACGCAGAACTAAAAGTAAACGAGTCGAAAAAAACGGGCACTTGAACAAGCGACCTCCCTACTCCACAGCCCGCTGTGCTAGCCAACACAGCCCCGCGCAAAACTTGTGCCAGTGACATAACCGAGAGCTTATATTTATATGCATTATTACTACTGTGATGACGTTTATTCGAGCCGAGAAGTCGCAACGAGGTCGCAACGAAAAGTGGGCGTACGGCCAGTCTGGCAAAGGCGGCACAAACTCTCGCGCAAGCAGAGCACGGGCTTTTCGTTGTCTTCCGAAGGCGCATACGCGTTGGTGCGTATGCTTCACTACAATACCCCCGGGGTGAAGGGTAGCCATCCTGGCGACTCAGGGAGTAGGCACAATGAGGGGGTCGTAGTAGGGCTTGAGACGGTCGACGTGTACGGTCTCGCGTCCTCGACGGCGCAAATCTGGTGATTGTGTTAACGGCTCGATGATGTAATTCACCGGGGAGGTCGCGTCAATGACACGGTACGGACCATGGTACCGGGCCAGAAGTTTAGAATACAGGCCAGGAACGTGCGGGGGCACCCAAAGCCACACAAGGGAGCCAGCACGAAATGTAGGAGCTATGCGGTGAGCGTCGTCGTGTCGAGTCTTTTGTAGACCTTGAGCCTCACTTGTCAGAGACCGAGCCAACTGACGGCAGTCTTCAGCGTATCTGGCGACTTCCGAAAGCGGGGAGCACTCAGATGCATCAGGGCGGTACGGTAGTATAGTGTCGAGTGGGTGGGAAGGTTCGCGGCCGTACAATAGAAAGAACGGGGAAAAACCGGTGCTCGCTTGCGTCGCGGTGTTATAAGCGAAGGTAACAAAGGGCAATACAGCGTCCCAGTTAGTGTGGTCGGAGGAGGTGTACATCCTCAGCATGTCGCCAAGTGTGCGGTTGAACCGCTCAGTAAGACCATTTGTCTGTGGATGGTATGCGGTAGATTTACGGTGGATAATGCTGCATTCAGCGAGGATAGCTTGGATGACCTCCGACAGAAACACTCGATCCCTATCACTGAGTAATTACCGCGAAGCACCATGGCGTAGATGGAAGCTGCGGAGAATGAAGAGCGCAACTTCGTGGGCGGTCGCTGCCGGTAGAGCTGCAGTCTCAGCGTAGCGTGTCAGATGATCGACTCCGACAATAATCCACCGGTTTCCAGAGCTACTATATGGGAGGGGGCCATAGAGGTCTATACCCACGCGGTCGAATGGGCGAGCCGGGCACGGGAGCGGCTGTAACATGCCAGTAAGGTGCCGCGGAGGTGTTTTGTTCTGTTGGCAAGTGGTGCAAGACTGAACGTATTTCTGCACAAAACGATACATTCCTCGCCAGTAATAGCGTTGGCGCAGCCTTTCGTAGGTTTTCAGGACACCTGCGTGAGCACTTTGGGGATCTGCATGGAAATTCATGCAGATGTCAGAGCGCATATGAGTTGGGACAGCAAGGAGCCACTTCCGACCACCAGGCGTGTAGTTGCGGCGGTACAGAATGTTGTCACGTAAGGCAAAGTGGGCTGCTTGCCGGCGTAGCGCTCTCGTGGAAGGGACAGAAGACGGATCGGTAAGGTAGTCGACTAACAAGGCAAGGTATGGGTGTTTACGCTGCTCCTAAAGCATGTCAGTGCTGTCGAGTGGTGCTCCACTACACTACTCACAGTACGTAGATGTCGGCACCACTTGAACATATTTTCTATCACCAATGCTTTTACTTTCTTTTAAATGAAAAACTGCTTTTGAGACACGCAAGAAAGTAGTGGCCCTTTCTATACCACTTATGATGTAGAAGAGAAAAAAAATGGCAGCATATCCACGGAGTGAATGGTGGAGAGTGGGGTGAAGCATTCGTCCGTCCATGCGTCCGTCTGTGTGACCGTCCATGCGTCTGTTCGTGCGCCCATTCCTGCGTTTGTTCATGCATCCAAACCTGCGTCCGTTCATGCGTCCATCCATGTGTGTCCGTTCGTCCATCTATTCAACACTTCAAGTCCCACCATCTCGCATCTTTTTATCATATATTCCCCATATAGAAGCACCGCCATTCAGTGGACATTCCAAGGACTAAACGAGAGGTGGCACACGCACACTTTCTTACGGCTTGCGCTTCGGGTCTACTTCCCACCTTCAACCACCTTGAGTTCATGGTATATACTAGTTCACTGTATTCGTGGCACTGTGGCTCAATGCTCGCTAAACCTTTTTAAAACCAAGGAGGTTGCGCCCAGCGAGTATAACGTAGCAACCTTTTCCTGTCAGATAGTGCTCAATGCACATGCCAGTGGCTGCTAATGTGAAATGAGAGACAGGAGGATTCAGCTTTTAATTTCTTGCGGCCTGCGCTTCGTATCTGCTTCCCCCCTTTAACCACCTCGAATTCATTCATGGTATATACTAGTTCATTGTATGCATGAACCTGCGGCTCAAGGCTCGCTAAACCTTTCTAAAACTAAGGAGATTACACCCAGCGAGTATAATGTAGCAACCGCTTCTTGTCTGATAGTGCTCAATGTACATGCCAATGGCTGCTAATGGGGATCGCAGCCTGCGCGTTGACTAAAAGCCGAATGCTCCCGTCTCTCATTCCCCATTAGCAGCTATTGGCATGTACATTGAGCACTATTTTTATTGTTAAACAACGCACAGAAGAAATCTCTCAGAGGCACCACCTTGGAGGTCAAGTGTTATACCTATTTCGGGTATGTGCCACTGGTGGTAACGTACTACGAGGGACGCACAAGCCACGCCATAAGGAGCTTCGCCCCTAAAAAACATGGGGCACACTAGACGTCAGACGCCACCGCCTTATCTATGCGTTCTTTTCGAGCGTCCTTCTTTGTGCTGCAGGGGCGAGCTGAAAGTATCGAGATGCTCGTAATTCTGTGTGTGATACTCTAACTTTTTGCTATGGCATTCATTGCTTTGCTCTTGTAGTGAAACAGTGACTTTTTTACTGGCAAGACAGCTTTTCACATACTCGACATGATTCGTAATAGAAGAGCCAAGCGAAGTCACTAAGCGTCAACCAGACTGATAACGTCTTCTCTTTTGCAGCATTTGTTACAGTGTATCATTCTTATTCTGTTAAGGTTACACCTACCATTTTTCTTTCGATTGCTCGCTGCGTCGTCTTCAATTTAAGCTGAACCCTTTCTGTGAGTCTCCAGGTTTCTGCTCCGTAGCTAAGTACCGGCAAGATACAGTTGTTATATACCTTCCTCTTGAGGGATAGTGGCAATCTACCTGTCATATTTTGAGAGTGCTTGCCGAATGTGCTCCACCCCATTCTTATTTTTCTAGTTACTTTAATCTCGTGGTTCGGCTCTGTGGTTATTACGTGCCCTAAGTAGACATAGTCTTTTACAACTTCAAGTGCACTATTACCTCTCTCGAAGTGCTGCTCCTTTCCAAGGTTGTTGTACATTACTTTCGTTTTCTGCAAATTAATTTTAAGACCCACCTTTCTGCTCTCCTTGTCTAACTCCGTAATCATGAGTTGCAATTCGTCCCCTGAGTTACTCAGCAATGCAATGTTATCGGCGAAGCGCAGGTTACTAAGGTATTCTCCGTTAACTCTTATCCCTAACTATTCCCTTAAGAACAACCTGTAATCTTAAGAGACAAGAAGAGAGCAGAGTGGATTAGGGGACAAACGGGAGTTAAGGATATCATATTTGAAATAAAGAAGAGGAAATTGACATGGGCTGGGCATGTAGCGCGTAGACAGGATAACCGCTGGTCATTAAGGGTAACTATCTGGATTCCCAGAGAAGGGAAGCGGGTTAGGGGCTAACTGAAGGTTAGGTGGGCAGATGAGATTAAGAAGTTTGCGGGTATAAATTGGCAGCAGCAAGCAGAGGACCGGGTCAACTGGCGGAACATGGGAGAGGCCTTTGTCCTGTAGTGGACGTGGTCAAGCTGATGATGATGATGATGATGATAATGATCATTCTTATTCACCAACTATCGGCCTAATTCTACTTTTACAATACGTTGCGGGAACCTTCAGCTCATTCAAATAAAAAATATTCTCTTGTGTCTAATATTTGCTGTAACCTCAATGAAAGGTAAATTGTGCATAATTGATGCTCAAGTTGACATTTATTGAGAAAATCAGCTTTTAGAAGTAGCCTGGAATTCCCAAAAAATAGCTGTGTTACGAGTGTGCCAACTAACAGAGAACGAATACATCAGTGGAAACGCGGAAGCCTACTTCTTTAATATTTAAATCAATATTTCCTCGAAAGCAAGGTAACGCTGTCAGTTTTCACCCTGCTCGTCACGGGCGCGTCATGGAAGATCCCTGCCTTTCGAAACCGTGGCTGGTATGCAGAGCCACCCCAGAACGTCTGGAACCCGTCACCTTTCACGTCTCCACCCATATTTAGCGGTACACTCATGACGAGGCAAGTGCTCTCTGCAAATGAACTTTACGCGAAAATAGGGCGCGGCTCATCTTCAGAGTCTGCGCAAGAGAAGGTAACAGCCGGCTGTGTCTATCAACGCCCGCCAAATTAGCGCAGCACCAGCCAAAAAATTTTTATTCAAAATACCTTACAGATTCAACAGGGCATTGTGTAAGGGGAGCATAAAAAGAATAGATACATGAATTTGCGTATTTCACATACAAACAATAACATAAAATGATTCTCGATTATAATACAAGCCCGGATAGCAATAACAATGAAAGAAACGAAAAAAAAATTATTTTCTGAGGACTAAAACGGCAGTGAAAAGCAGATGAGTATACATGCTAAATAATGACGTAAAAAAGCTGCAAAATTTAACACAGTTTGTGGAAAGTCTTTCCATTATTCGAAAGAAAAAATCGCTCAGGAATACACAACAGAACCGATTTGCATGTAAAAATTCAAACCTCTTTAAAAAGTTTAAAATGAGGAAAATAAACAAAATATAAAAACTGAGAAACTAGCAGTGAATAAACGCGTATGTTCAGGATTCGATATTAATAAACCGAGCAGTTAATTCTAGAAATGGGTGGCTAGAAGGTGCCGGAGCTTTTTTCAGTTGCGTTCACCTATGATGCGAATGATACTGGGGAGTGCGGATGAGTCAAAAATGTATGTTTTACCGTACATGCATGTGAATGAAAGATGATTATTCAGTCTCTTTGATGGGAATCCAGATATTTCTCATGGTATAGGTAATGGCCTTACTTCGTGTACGTATTTATGAAATAATGGAAGAAGATTCATATCACGACCGCTGCTTGAAAGGAAAAGTGATCAGTTCTTTTTAATTTGTGCTATGCTTGCGCTATATTCGTAGTTTGTGGAAACGAATCTAGCAGCTTTATTTTGGATCGACTCCAACATGTTAGTTCAGTAAGTGTAATGAGGGGACCAAACTGCAGAAGCAAATTTGCGTATGTTGAGGCGCCCACAAATATACGTGCTTTAGCATACGCAACAAATGTCGCGTATGCAAAGGCTTGTGTATTTGTGGGCGTCTTACGTAGATTGTGGTGTGCGTAGCCCAATGATCGTGAGGTGTTCCTGCAAATGTTGGTGATGTGGGTAGTCCAGGAAAGTTAAGATGTAATGGTTACACCTAAATGTTTACAATAGTTAGCACCGATTGCGCGATTGCCATTTATAAAGTAAGAAATATCAGAGTTACAATGTTTACGAGAGAACGACAATACATTTACTTAAATCAAGGAACATAAGCCAGCAAACGCACCAATTTCTGATGATATCGAGGTCGTTTTGAATTATTAAGTGATGAGAAGTACTAGTTATTGCTCGGTAAATTATACAGTCGTCCACGTAAATGCGTACTTGGGAGGATAAGCTACTTGGTAATTCATTAATATAAATAAGAAAAAGCAGTGGATCGCGGAAACTCCCTTGCAGCACACTAGAGCAAACGTATGAAAGTGGAGATGAAAAATTATTACCAATGGTTAATTGCTGCCAGTCAGTGAGAACGTTCCGTATCCAAGACAGAGTTGAAGAATCTATACACAAAGAATTGAGTTTAGAAATTACGCTTACAATTGCTGTGCGCTAAACGCTTGTATTGGTCCTTTCTCGTAAATGCACGTTTCAAGGTGTTAGATATTTGGCATAACGCCACAGTCTGCTTCAGCGTAGATTTAAGTCATTATTCCGCTACATGCACACACTTGTCCGCACCGCGCACTAGATTACTCCATGTACACTGTGTGTTTCTTTGTTTTTTCAGTAACAAGTCTCGGATCACTATGTTGTGTATAAGCTCTACCACCCAATTCGGTGTACCATCCCACATCCGCTAATCACCAGTTCCACGCTAAACCATGCAACCTTACGGAGCCTCGTTGACCGAAGCGAAATTCCTATGATTGGGTCCCCAAATAAGTGGGTCCTGTACTGAAATCACCACCCACATTCAGGGCCTGTCAAATGATCGTACAGTTTCCTTGGATTTTATAAAATTCTTACAATCTGTTACACAGCCAAAATAAACTAGCGCCATTTGGTTTCTCGTCATACGACGCTCGTTAGGGTGTACTTCATATTATGCTCGATAGGAATTACAAAAGAACAAATATATAAATTGTTGAATATTCTCTTAAGTACCAAGTGCGTTTCGTTGCGTTTTGGAGAGCATTGTATGACGACCAAATAATCTCTTTGCTGTCAACGTAAAGGCTGCGTGGTTATTTTCTTCTCACGTTTAAAGAAATCCTGCGAAATATGAAGTAAAACCTTGTGATTGCGCTCGTGCACTACCGAACTGCAGCGCTCTTTGATTTTCTGTCAGCGAAACAACCAGCGTGCAGATCCAGGTGAAAGGAGATGTCATGCCTCTTGGCACGAGCATCCGAATGCGTCAGCATTCTCGAAAGCCCGCATATGCTAAGGAACCCACCAATTTCTTTGTATTCCGGGTGTGGAAAAACGATCAAAACAAAGAAGCAAAACGGTAAAATGTGCAGGCGTCAAAGAAGGCAGCGTTCTATGCATATCAAGTAAAAACAACTTATGCACCACAACGGAGAACACCAGAAGCGTCCGGCCAGTCTGTTATGGCCTTTTTTTCTCGCTGGAGTAAAGGGAGAAAACAATCGAGAGAAGTAGAGTGTTTTGTGCAGTTAATAGCGCTGCACATGACATCATTCGTTATGCACGATCAGACGCCATCGTAACAAATTATGGTCACGCCGGCAGAGACATCTGTGAAATCCCTGACTCCGAGGGGCTCAAGTGCCTGGGCAGGTTATTAATATTGCCTAGTGTGGAGGAAAGACTTATGGCGTAATCAATCATCGTATGCACTTTCTTTCAATCATACCCTTGGCATTACAGAAAGCTAACGCATGGTTATATGCACAATAGTTTCAGCAGCACTTTTATCTTCTTAATCAGTCCTTCATTCATTATAGGAGATTCAAACTATCTTTTCGTTGTGTTCCGTTGCTAATTGCTGCATAAAAAAAACAGATTGAATGCCCACTGGTGGTGCGAAGGCAGAATAAGTAGTGGAGCTGGTAGGATTCCTCTCCTCCTCACCCACACTTCTCTTTCTCACCCTTTGCTGTACTGTACTATGAAATACTCTGCTACGTCTGACCCTTTCGCCTCTTTCTTTTTCTCCTCATCTGCCTTAACACACTCCTCTCCCCCACTTATTTTTCCCACTAACGTGGTACACCATTCCATTCTGGGGTTGGATTAGCCTATACCCGCTCTATAGGCTAAGATAGGCTATGATTTGCGTCTCTAAACTTGGCTGAGTAAGATTTTCTGAGGCGTTCGGCGAGCCTCCGGAGTGAAAAAGTCAGTACATTAACAATATGAGCAGCTTGTAGTAGTGGGCGACCTAAATAATTAGCAGGGTACTAATTAGCATGACGATCATTAGCAAGGACCTCGTTTATTGAATTACTTGGCAATGCAGAATATTTTACTACAACTATCCTAATTTCCCGAATGTGCGGTACCGTCCACTGTTACAAGGAACACGTGAGTGCGTGTCCGGTGGTATGCGGAACACTAGTTGCTGGCGAAGTTTAGAAATTCGACGCATGCGCATTAGTTCATCAAGGCGGTGCGGGCCCCGTGTCTTGTCCTAGGTAATCTGTCCATGCAGTCGCCATGAGCTAGGGAGTCATGACTCTTCGCGCTTTTCGTTTTCGGCATGTAAATCAAGTGATACCAACTCGATCTCCCGCTTCTTTATTAGTCCAATATTTCATGGTCACAAAAGCAAGCTTAGATTGTTCACTGCATTAGACTTAAATAACCTTACCTGTTGTCAAAAACGGCTGGTTGCAGCGAGTAGTATGTGAAATATATGACGGGCTGAATGGCGAGAGCTTGATTCATTGATGATTTATATGTGAGGTTTAACGTTCCGAAACCACCATACGATTATGAGAGATGCCGTAGTGGAGGGCTCCGCAATATTTGATCACCTGGGGTTCTTTGACGTGCACCCAAATTTGAGCTCACGGGCCTACAGCATTTTTGCCTCCATCGAAAATGCTGCCGCCGCAGGGTGAGAGCTTGCGGAAAATCGCAGCAATAAAACCACATATTCTTTGTGTTGCTCCATGGAAGCCCGACGAGCAGCAGGCAGGGTGACAGATAGGTAAATTGCACGGCAAAAATACGGGAGTGCTTTCAAACGCTTTCATACGCATAGGTGGATAAATATCAGACGCAACCAGGCGTGCACTGCCATCAGGAATCAATGCGCATGTGCCACATTTACAATTCTCGCTGCCAGTTAGCGCCTCGCAGTGCTTCTACCACAAGCTCACGTGTTTCCTCTAATAGTGGACTGAACTGTACGTCGTACGTCATCAGGAGCAAAAATCTTTATTGTTTATTCAATCTTAAGGCAAAAAAGAAAAAAAAGATTAATATAGTGCACACCGACCAAGGTATTGCATCGCACAGGCTATTCGCTCATCAGATTTTTGATCAAGCGCAACGGTGAGGCAAAAACCTTAAAGCGGCACCGAAGCCAATAAACAATTTACAATACAGTGAAATATCAATGTTGGTGAACCTGCAAAACGTCAATATTATCAACAGCAGTGCTCTGCTAATCGAGAAATTAATGTATATGTAGGATACCACATGCGAGCGGGGCATTTTCAAATAATCCTAGTGACGTAAGAGTGTCTGACTACAATTAAACAATGGTATTCAAACCAGCTTTAGTTATCAAAGAACGTTCCTTAAATCGCAGCGCGTAATGAAAGGTTGCGTGTCCATTCCTGTTTCACTCATTAAAAAAGAATCATCAGGCCTTACTATGGTGAATAGGGCGAATAGTTCAAAAGTTCTCTTTTCAGCGGGTTAGTCTGCAGAGAAGGTGTCATCTAGTGGGGACTAGTTGAATCAAGCAAGCAGAAAAATTTTCAATTACGGTTGTTGTGGCCGTGGATCCCACTATTTCTCTCTGCTGCTGATAATGTTGGTGGTCATGCAGTAAAGGCGGGCAATGTTGAGCAAACGTATGCTACGTCAGGAGGTCCGTTTTTATGCGGAGCATTTCAACTTCGCTAACGGTGTGCGGACAACCAACACATGATTTTCTGCAGCACTATTGCTGCATTCAGTGTCAACTTCATATTTGCTTTTAGAGCTCCTTCAAAAGTTCTGCTGATAAAGTGGTCGCACTGATAGCGATTCCAAGTGAAGCATTGTCTGCATAAGCACCATAGTGAGTGTTATGCGTTGATCTCACTTCGCCAATAGACACGAAAAGGACAACAAAGTTTCATAAGATGGGTACAAACGTACCTGACATACAGATCGCTACTGTACTTATTGAGTAGAAATGTATACTCGCTCCCTATATTACAGGCGGCAAGTTGTTTATTGTCCTCTTTAACTCAAAATTGTGTTGACATTACTTAACCTAATTAAAAGCAAGAGCTGGCGCACCATTTAATTTCAGTCGAGTCATCATGTGCTGGCCGAATGTATTGGTAGCATGCAGCTACCATAATGGTTGCCGCTTTCTTTAACAGGTATCATAACTCTGCAGTCTCTTGTTGAAATTATTCACAATTCTTTAATTTGGTTTGTCATTATGACACTGATGATGTCTGCAAGGATATCAACACAAAATGTGTCATATATGTACTTTTAATGCCTTGCGCAACATCAAAAAGGCATTGTGATGCCTTATCAGTTTTAGAATTGAAGTTCAAAAAGTCTAAATAGTGTCTGAATATCATAACTGTGCAGTCTCTTGTTGAAACTATTCACAATTCCTTAATTTGGTTTGTCGTTATGACACTGATGATGTCTGCAAGAAACTTATATGACACAAAATGTGTCATATATATACCTTTATTGCCTAGTGTAACATCAAAAAGGCTTTGTGATGCCTTATCAGTTTTAGAATTGAAGTTTAAAAAGTGTAAATAGTGTCTGAATTGAGAAATCTATTAAACCTGATAAGGTGGGCGTTTTGTGGATCAGTATCACAATTACATCCAATAGGTACCAGCAGATCCTTACTTTCTGAAACTACATTATGGACCAGACAGCTATGTACTGGGTCATAATTACTGACTCAAGAACAGCGCTGCTATCGCTGAAGTATCTGTGCACGCAGGAAAGCTCGTCACGGAGATCAAACATCTATGCAAGAGAGCCTGCGACCTCCCTCACAGCATTGTTTCACTGTGAATACCTGCCCACTGCGGAATAGAAGCAAACGTCCGAGATGATAATGCTGCCAAGGGTAGACATTACGCTTCGCCAGAAATCGTCGAGATACCTTTCTTGAGGCAAGACGCTGGGAACACTAGTGTAAGCACATGCTTGGCGCCTCCAGCGATCCCTCTGGAGAGACCCTTGCCTGCAGTATGAGCCTCTGTACGAGATCGACCCGTCGTGTCCCTTCAGTATGCCGCGAGACCTCAACAGCCAAAACAAAACATGTTTACACCGCATCTGATTAAGCGTCTTATGCACCCTTTACTTCAGGAACAAAATCAAATAGTACTCTCAGACTTACGATCATGTGCCCAATGTAACGTCGTAGAAGACATCAGTCACGTCCTCTGTGAGTCACGATATGCGCATCAGAGAGGCTGTCTCTGAAGATGGCCTTAAAACTACAACGAGACTCAAACCAGGTGTTTACAGATACTCTTGACGCATGGCATTACAGCTCCAGTACGTTACATGCTAAAAAAGTGGTACTGGTCTTCTTGCGGGCCACAAGCCTGAACGAAACGTTGTGAATTGTGTAGTGGATGTTTCTGGCTGTATGTGTTATGCGTTTACCACTGTGTGTATCATAGTCTTCGCCCGGTACCTGGAGTAGCATGTCACCAGGCAAACTCCTCCAGCTTTCCATTCAAAATTCTATCTCTCTCTCACATTGCTTTCGTGAGGTATGTACGCCCCGCCGTGGTGGTCTAGTGGCTAAGGTACTCGGCTGCTGACCCGCAGGTCGCGGGTTCGATTCCCGGCTGCGGCGGCTGCATTTCAAATGGAGGCGGAAATGTTGTAGGCCCGTGTACTCAGATTTGGGTGCACGTTAAAGAACCCCAGGTGGTCAAAATTTCCGGGGCCCTCCACTACGGCGTCTCTCATAATCAAATGGTGGTTTTGCGACGTTAAACCCCACAGATCAATCAATTCGTGAGGTATGATATTGTTTTTCGTGTATGCTTCATAGTCAGCCATGGCGGAGTGCCCAACCTTCAGCGCGAGTTAGGTGTAATATTTGGGGTTAATATTGGGGTTGTTATTTGCAGCCACTTTGAAGAACTGTAAGTTATATCTCAATAAAGGAATACTGAACGTAAATTGAAGAAAAAAACAGACGAAACTTTAAATTTAGACCCTAAATATACCACTGTTCCGATGAACGGAGTCAATTTCCCGTATTTTCAAACAGTTGGTTGTATTTTTGATGGATTGTTGGAGCGTGGCGGCTGCTCGTGAGCGTGAGCCGTGACGTCACACTCCCCGATGAGCCTGTAGAATGCACATGTTCTTGTCCTCCTGTTCTTTTTCTTCACCTTTGCTCTCATCCTACTCTTCCCCTTCCATAAAAGCACTGACGCTATGCCCCAGCCGCAAACACTGGTCGCTGCTGTTGCTGTTCATACCGGTTTGGGGAACTGAAGTGAGAGTTGAGCGAGTCGAGGGAAACGGCCGGCGGCTGGCATTGTTGATTGATATTATTTATTTATTTATTTAGCAATACTGCTAGCCCCAACATGGGGCCATAGCAGAGTGGGTGTACATAGTACAACAAAATCAACAGTACAATACTGCAGTCAACACAGAACAAAGCACTTCAAACAACATAAAAAATGTTTCACGAAGAAAAAAAAAACACTAGTCAGATATAAATTTTTCAAATGCCTCGATACTGTCTGTCCCAATAATTTTGCTGTCAAGCTCATTCCATTCTTTGGCAGTGCGTGGAAAAAAGGAATACTTGAAAGTATTATTATTGGGCTGGAAAGGAACGACAGTGTGTTTATGACGTTGTCTGGTAGAGTAACCGGAAGAGAACTTTCACCTGTGTTACTATTTATTCGACCATTAACTATCTTAAAGAAGAACAACAAACGAGAAATTCTATTTCTTTCTGAAGTCCGTTTGAATCCCGCTTTGGCAACTAATTCAGAGACTGATGTTGGGCCGTATTTTTTGAAAATAAATCGGACAGCCTTGTTTTGGATTCTATCTAGTTTATGGATATTGACATTGGTGTAAGGATCCCAGATAATGTTTCCATAATCCAAAATGGGTTGGATAAGAGATTTGTACGCCAGAATTTTAGTGTCGTATGATGAATAGCGAAGAGAACGTCTCAAAAAATGTAATTTCATCATTGCATTATTAGATATGTAGTCGATATGTCGATCCCAGTGGAGGTTGCTACATATATGCAAGCCTAGATACTTGTACTCTGTTACTCGATTTAGGATGTTTCCATCAGCTGTATAATTGTAAACAAGGGGACACTTCTTATTTGTTATCGACATGGCCACACTTTTTTGATAGTTTACACACATTTGCCAAGAATTACACCACTTCATGAGTTTCTCAATTTCTGTGTTAAGCTTAACTTGGTCTTCAACTGTGTGAATAAGTGAATACAACGCACAATCATCTGCATATAATCGTATTTTAACCCTGCAATTATCAACAATATCATTTATGAACACCAAAAACAACAACGGGCCAAGCACGGAGCCCTGGGGAACCCCTGAGCCAACAGGTAACATGTTTGATGGAGTGTCTTTAAAAACAACGTATTGCTGCCGGGATGTTAGATACGATTTAATCCAGCTACACAGTTTCCTGTTTTTTAATAATGTGTTCAGTTTAATGAGCAATTTAGAATGGGAAATCTTGTCAAATGCTTTAGCAAAATCTAAAAAAATTACGTCTATCTGTTTTCTCTCATTAATAGCTGCGGCGAAGTCATGTGTCATTTCAACCAGTTGAGTTACAGTAGAAAAGCCGTGACGGAACCCATGTTGCATTGGTGTTAATATTGAGTAATTTTCTAAGAAAAGCGTAATATGCTTATGAATAAGATGCTCGAGAATTTTACAACATGTGCATGTTAAAGCTATAGGTCGATAGTTAGAAATAAGCTGCTTATCGCTATTTTTAAACAGTGGTTTTATCTTGGAAATTCTCCAGTCATCAGGCAAAGTACCCGTCGAAAGGGATGTACGGTAAATAATTAACAAGAATTTAGATGACCACTCAGCGTATCGTTTAAGGAATGCATTAGGTATATTATCGGGTCCATATGACTTTTTCACATCTAAATTAAGCAAGAGGTTAAATATTCCACTTTCTGTTATTTCCAAATCTTCAATCGGAGGTAATGTCTGGAATTTGTCAAATAAGGGTATGATACCATTATCTTTGGAAAAAACCGATTCAAAGTGGGTGTTGAACGCATCAGAAATCTTAGCAGCATCGGATGTGAAATCATTACCTATGTTAAATGTATTAGTACTTGAGGACTTCGGTGTGATGGTCCTCCAAAACTTAGCTGGTGCCTCCTTTACCAGCGTGCTCAAACGAATGTTATAGAAGTTGAAACGTTCCTGCTTCATCTTTTTCTTAAGTTCACGAGAGAGCATTGCCACTTCAGCGATACGTTTTTGACTACTGTTCTTAATTTGTTTCCTGGCACGGTTTAGTTTTCTTTTAATGTGAATGCTATCACGCGTTATCCAAGGATTCGCAGAATTGATTTTTCGATACTTTAGTGGTACAAAGAGCTGAATGCAGGCGTGAATTGTATTTTTGAATTTCAGCCTTAATGAATTGACGTCATACTCTTCAGTGATCATACTACTGCAAAGTTCATCGTAGGCTATTTCCAGTCTGTCTAATATCGACGTATCATCAGCAGCTGAGAAGTCAGGAAAATGAGATACGTTAAACATGGGTTTCTGCAGTAATGAAGAGAACTCTATTAAAACACATTTATGGTCGGAAATTCCCTCAACTATTTCACATTTCGAATCACCACGAATACTTGAACTAACAAAAACAAGGTCAAGCACAGATTTACTAGTTCCGTGAACACGTGTGAAGTCTTTAACTAGTTGGGTTAAACCAAATTGAAATGCAATATCAATTAATGCTTCATGATTATTTGCGTCGCTTCTGTCAGCCGAAAGAGTGTTCCAGTTAATGCCGGGGAGGTTAAAATCACCACACAAAATAAATTTATTGTTATCAGTTGTATTGCAATCAATGTACTTTCTAAGATTCTCTAGTACTTCTAAATCACTCGCTGGTGGTCGGTATACAACACCAACAATCACATTTTGGCCCTCATGAAACAGCTTACAGAAGAGTGCTTCAACGTCTACAGCATCAGACATTCTGGCCACGTTCAAATTTTTCTTGAAGAGAAGGGCAACTCCCCCACCACGAGAGTTGCGATCACGACGATAAACATAAAAATTTGGGGGAGTGAATTCGTTATCATAAACACCACTGTGCAGCCAGGTTTCAGTAAGCGCGATAACATCAGGCTCATGAATTGCCACCAAGTGTTCAAGATCAAGACCCTTATTCACTATGCTTCGACAGTTCACATTAAGCAGCTTTAAGGAATTGCAACCGGTTGTTCGTCATGTATGATGGCGTTTAAGAACACGAACAATAGAACCACTGGTTTCGTCCCACATGTAAAGAACATCATTAATGGACAGTTTGTCGAAGATAAGCCTCACTCGCTGTTTGTTTTTTTTCTATATTCTGCGGTGCAGTCGCACAATTTTGATCTAATATTTCTCACTTTCTGAGAAAAGTCTTCTGTGACATAGTAGTTTGATCCCTTGAGCTTAGCGCAGTTTTTTAGAATTGTAGGTTTTTCACGGAAGTCAAGTAAGTTCACGATGACAGGCCGCGTTTTATCAGGCCGTTTACTACCAAGTCTGCGACATCTTTCTATTCCTGATATAGTAAGGCCGAGCTGGTCGAGCAAAAAAGTTTGAGTTACGCTCTCCCGTAATGATGCGGGAGTTTCGCTAGCAGGTTCTTCAAGACCGTGAATAATAATGTTGTTACGACGACTGCGATTTTCTAGATCATCAATTTTATCCACCATAGCAACAACCATTTTTTGCAGATTGCTAACTTCGGATTCAACGGCTTCCAGTTTGCCTTGCGTCAAGGATAAATTGGCAAGAGACGATTCCAACGAATCAAGCCTACCCTTACATTCGGTTAGTGTGTCAGATAATGTTTTCTGCGCAGCACTGAAGTCATTCATGCGCTTGATAATTGCTTTCTGTCCTGTTAGAACATTGAGTATCAGGTCGCGATCACTTAAACCGGAGAGCGATGCTTTGAACTCGGTTACCCCTTCATCACTATCAGAATCAGGCCCCGGATTTTGCTCGACATCCCCACATTGTACAATCAAGTCAACAAAAACGCACAAAATTGAACAAACATCATTTAGCACATGTGGGCAAGGTAGCAGCACTAAGCAAACATTATTACTACGAACACACTTGGCATTGGGCAGATAACTAACCTGCACAAGAAAGAAGACGTGCTCGTTCAGCATTGCTGTCAACGTGCTGCCACGTTGCCCACTGAAGTGCCAGAGGGACGTCGGCCGGTATAAGCAGCTGTCAAGTCGTGACGTCACTCCGAAGGAAACGCTGTAATCAGTAGCTTCCACACGCTCATACTGCATCGGCTCGATGAAATCGCAGATTGTCGAAACAGTGAATGCGTCGTTTTCCTCTCGAGCTGCGGCAGCTGGCGAATCCAACCGGATGGAAGCATTTTCCACGGCAAGCGCATGCTCACCAAAGGCGACAGTCAAAATCTGCACAAGAAAGAAGACGTGCTCGTTCAGCATTGCTGTCAGCGTGCTGCCACGTTCCCCACTGAAGTGCCAGAGGGACGTCGGCCGGTATAAGTAGCTGTCAAGTCGTGACGTCACTCTGAAGGAAACGCTGTAATCAGTAGCTTCCACACGCTCATACTGCATCGGCTCGATGAAATCGCAGATTGTCGAAACAGTGAATGCGTCGTTTTCCTCTCGAGCTGCGGCAGCTGGCAAATCCAACCAGATGGAAGCATTTTCCACGGCAAGCGCATGCTCACCAAAGGCGACAGTCAAAATCTGCACAAGAAAGAAGACGTGCTCGTTCAGCATTGATGTCAACGTGCTGCCACGTTGCCCACTGAAGTGCCAGAGGGACGTCGGCCGGTATAAGTAGCTGTCAAGTCGTGACGTCACTCTGAAGGAAACGCTGTAATCAGTAGCTTCCACACGCTCATACTGCATCGGCTCGATGAAATCGCAGATTGTCGAAACAGTGAATGCGTCGTTTTCCTCTCGAGCTGCGGCAGCTGGCGAATCCAACCGGATGGAAGCATTTTCCACGGCAAGCGCATGCTCACCAAAGGCGACAGTCAAAATCTGCACAAGAAAGAAGACGTGCTCGTTCAGCATTGATGTCAACGTGCTGCCACGTTCCCCACTGAAGTGCCAGAGGGACGTCGGCCGGTATAAGTAGCTGTCAAGTCGTGACGTCACTCTGAAGGAAACGCTGTAATCAGTAGCTTCCACACGCTCATACTGCATCGGCTCGATGAAATCGCAGATTGTCGAAACAGTGAATGCGTCGTTTTCCTCTCGAGCTGCGGCAGCTGGCAAATCCAACCAGATGGAAGCATTTTCCACGGCAAGCGCATGCTCACCAAAGGCGACAGTCAAAATCTGCACAAGAAAGAAGACGTGCTCGTTCAGCATTGCTGTCAACGTGCTGCCACGTTGCCCACTGAAGTGCCAGAGGGACGTCGGCCGGTATAAGTAGCTGTCAAATCGTGACGTCACTCCGAAGGAAACGCTGTAATCAGTAGCTTCCACACGCTCATACTGCATCGGCTCGATGAAATCGCAGATTGTCGAAACAGTGAATGCGTCGTTTTCCTCTCGAGCTGCGGCAGCTGGCGAATCCAACCGGATGGAAGCATTTTCCACGGCAAGCGCATGCTCACCAAAGGCGACAGTCAAAATCTGCACAAGAAAGAAGACGTGCTCGTTCAGCATTGCTGTCAACGTGCTGCCACGTTGCCAACTGAAGTGCCAGAGGGACGTCGGCCGGTATAAGTAGCTGTCAAGTCGTGACGTCACTCTGAAGGAAACGCTGTAATCAGTAGCTTCCACACGCTCATACTGCATCGGCTCGATGAAATCGCAGATTGTCGAAACAGTGAATGCGTCGTTTTCCTCTCGAGCTGCGGCAGCTGGCAAATCCAACCAGATGGAAGCATTTTCCACGGCAAGCGCATGCTCACCAAAGGCGACAGTCAAAATCTGCACAAGAAAGAAGACGTGCTCGTTCAGCATTGCTGTCAACGTGCTGCCACGTTGCCCACTGAAGTGCCAGAGGGACGTCGGCCGGTATAAGTAGCTGTCAAATCGTGACGTCACTCCGAAGGAAACGCTGTAATCAGTAGCTTCCACACGCTCATACTGCATCGGCTCGATGAAATCGCAGATTGTCGAAACAGTGAATGCGTCGTTTTCCTCTCGAGCTGCGGCAGCTGGCGAATCCAACCAGATGGAAGCATTTTCCACGGCAAGCGCATGCTCACCAAAGGCGACAGTCAAAATCTGCACAAGAAAGAAGACGTGCTCGTTCAGCATTGCTGTCAACGTGCTGCCACGTTGCCCACTGAAGTGCCAGAGGGACGTCGGCCGGTATAAGTAGCTGTCAAATCGTGACGTCACTCCGAAGGAAACGCTGTAATCAGTAGCTTCCACACGCTCATACTGCATCGGCTCGATGAAATCGCAGATTGTCGAAACAGTGAATGCGTCGTTTTCCTCTCGAGCTGCGGCAGCTGGCGAATCCAACCGGATGGAAGCATTTTCCACGGCAAGCGCATGCTCACCAAAGGCGACAGTCAAAATCTGCACAAGAAAGAAGACGTGCTCGTTCAGCATTGCTGTCAACGTGCTGCCACGTTGCCCACTCTGCATCGGCATATGTGGGGTTTAACGTCCTTAAACTACCATATGATTATGAGAGACGCCGTAGTGGAGGGCTCCGGGAATTTCGACCACCTGGGGTTCTTTAACGTGCACCCGAATCTGAGCACGCGGGCCTACAGCATTTTCACCTCCATCGAAACGCTCGCATTGTTGACTTACCGTTTCATTTGTGCGTGACTTCACCAAACGTCACATTCTCTAGTTCAAGTCCTGGCCGGTATACGCAGCAATTTGTGAAAAACGCCTTAATTTCATTATTTTGCCGTAGTTCCTGTCTGGAATTAAGGTCTTTTCTATCGACTTCAGGACCCAATTTTTCTGTTTGGCTGCAAATCTTAGCGTAAAAATTTTGCTCAGTGTCCCTTCAAGCAACCTCTGTTTGGTTTTGTTAATCTAGATGAGCATTGCCCATCAACCGTCTCATTAGTGTGTGGCCACGAAACCTTGTATGCCAATGAATGACCGTTCATTGTTTGCTTGCACATTTCTTTGACTTTTTATTTGCTTATTTCATGACTGCAGATGTTCCATTGTTAGTAAATTTTAATGTTTCAGTGCATATAAATCTTCGCCTGTGAATGTGGATGTGTTTCTCCTACCGTCTCTTTATTTTTCGTCTTTTTCTCTATTGGGCCTCGTTCACTTCTGAATCTACAGCTATCGCGTTTTGTTTGAAGCCCACTTCCTATATTTAATTATAATAAACATTAATTCATTCATATTTTGTGATCTCGTGGTAATCACTGCTGGTACCACGGTAATCGTATCGCTCAGGAAGTGTGCAGCAAAACGCTTTGCGTGCCTGGCCTCACTTCAGCATCAATCATTAGTATTCGACTGAAAGTTGAATAACTGAAATCATCAAATGAAAATTTCACTCTTTTGCAAGAATATGCCAGTCCACTGTTTTTATTTCAGAAGGAACAAACTTGAGCATGTTTCTTTCAGGTTTCATTAGAACGTGCTGGTGTTTCAAAAAGAAGCGGGAACCTTATAATACGAGCTTGTCGGGGATAGACTTGAAAACAGAAACAAACAAACGAGAAAATAAACTTTAGGTGCGAGATGGAAAGCAGTTCAAAATAAAATAAACTGGTGCGAAGACCAGAGGAAGGAATGTGGCGTTAAGTACGAAGCATCCCGTCAAAAATACTGACCTTAAAAAATGAATTTTTTTATAGATATGGTACATAAGACGATCTTGGCGCACAAATATGGTGCCGGCTGCTCCTTAGCCCTTGAGTGAAACTTGAACAGGTATCATAAAGTAAAACATACAAAGCAGTATGTGGTGTGCAAAGATACGCTTATACACTGCAAACAGGTGTGCAAAGATACACTTATACGCACATATCACAACAAAAAGGTAAGGAAATGTTCGAAAGTCAAAAAATGAAGTCTCTGACAATGTCCCTCGTTAATATTTAGTCCAACCAGCACAAAATAATCAGAACAATCAGCACAAAACAGCAGAGCACATGCCTGGTCCTAATGAAGATGTATTCGCTCGTGTGTAGATAATTTAAATGATTCCTGAATATTGAGCTGTGGTATGGCTGCCAATAACAAGCTGGGAAAGAGCGTTTTTGGTCGCTACACATTTCGCTCACTTTGCAAAAGGGGCGGAATACGTTTGTCGCTCCGCGCTTCTCTAGCTGCCGCTTTATTTACACACGCATCATGCTTTGCCGCGCTTTTTCGCATTTCCTGCATATCGCGGTGCTTTGAGTCTCCAAGCTCACCATCCTGTAGAATTCTTTGTTTCATACCCCACAATATGCCTCACGGTTTCTATCTCGTTTCTAAAATGATACTACTGATAGACGTCGTAAAATTGACGCTTTTTCGGCCTCGCTCAAGCTTGATGGTGCTTCTTTTTCTAAATAATAAAGTTTGCTCTATGCGCAAGATAAGTGCCTCAAATTTTGTTAAGCTTTGAAAGCTTGCCGGCTTCAATAGGAGAGGTCATTAGGCCTATACTCAGCAAAAATTATTAGTGTATTGTTGCTTTTAGCATTAGGGGCGTGCAGGTGTGGCGACTTTCACATTCAGAACTGTTCTCACTGTCACCCTCGAGGCGTGGCTCTGGCTAACTCAGAGTGCTTAGCCCAAAATCAATGAATTGGGCACGGTAGTTACTCTCTGACTGCTTCGCATGGAATCAACTCCCCGATACCTGAGAACTGCCGTAGTTTTCGGCATGTTCTCATAAGAAGTTCTTTACACTTCTTATAGCACTATTCTGGGGACATGAGAGCTTCTCCGCTGTAGCCCTAAGAAGCTAGTGAATGGCGCCCTAATAAAACTGGGATTGTTGCACGGCCCGCGCTCACTAATACATGAATCGAAGTTTTACGGGCCCTTTTTCAACCACTGGTTTAACGGAGAAGAAAGAAAGACTTGTCACGATAAAAAAAAAAGGCGCACACAGGTTCTGCTCAGAATAGGTCTTTCGCAGCATGGTGAACGTCTGATGCCTTTTCGTGCGCACGTACGCTGCAGCCACAAGGAAAATGACGGGTCTTCGCAGTGCCATTAGGCACATTTCTTATGCAGGAGACCTGAAAATGGGAGATTCCAAATGCGGCCACTTCATGCATCAGGCCAAACGCTCAAGCAATGTGAGACTGTTTCAAAGGTAGATGCGTAATGTCACTGTCGAGCACAAATGCGGTTCAGATGAGGAACAAAGACTTTTTCTTTTTCGGTCTTCTTAGAATGGCATTGAAACACGGGCGGGAACATCGTGCTTGACAGCGACGTTAGAGTTGCTAGTGTGCGTTTCAACGCAGCTGTAAGGGGTAGCTGGGTTGTTCCGTCGGCAAGATTTTGTAGGAAAGCTCTGACAACAGAAAATTTGGAGAAGACTTTGAATGGTGACATTTGAATGCTTCGACAGGTATGCCATCGCACATGTTTTCTCGAGTAGATGCATTGAAAAAACGGCCACGAGAATTCACAAGGGGCAAATACCTATTTAGGTGTGACACCCCACCGCAATTGCAATTTGCTGTAAAGAAAGAAAATACTAAGAGGAGTACTTGAGGCAACTATTCGTAAAAACTACGGTATTGCGTAGTCGCCGATTGTTTGAAAGACTGCCTACCTAGTGACTTAAAGAAGCCCATGTTTTGTTATCGAGAACCGAGACAGGCAGTTCAGTGCCAATTGAAGAAAACATACTATTTCTTCCCATCTTTGAGCTTTTTAGGGGTGGTATAAAGTTCATCAAAAAAAGAAAGGGTAACATGATAGTAAAAGGAAGGATTACAGACAGTCAAAGAACGATGTGCTGGTGTGCAAAGAAGTGTGTCTTCTGATTGGTTGGCCAAGTCTGCAGCAGTCACGCGAAAAACGACGTCACAAACATCCCTCGACACTCTCACATCATTGGTGCTTCAGCGACATGTAGTCCGTAAGTGTACCGTACCCACCGCCAAGCGTTGTGTATAGCTATTGAGTTCTTTCTTGTCTGCTAGACATTTAGCAGAGCTTTAACCTCGTATTTATAAGCCCTTCGTGACTTTACTTACCACTGCCTTCAATGCAGCACAAACACTTTCAAACGGGCTGCATTTTAAGTCAAGTTCAAATCAAGGAGCGTTTCTTAGTATAAGTGTCAATGAATTACCTTCTTTCTTGTGTGAGATTCTTGTCTTTGCTGGAAGCGCTTCCGGTTGAGCAATTCTGGATTCGCTAATACAAAAGAAGGAAGGAAGGAAGGAAGGAAGGAAGGAAGGAAGGAAGGAAGGAAGGAAGGAAGGAAGGATGGATGCAAGGAAGGAAGGAAGGAAGGAAGGAAGGAAGGAAGGAAGGAAGGAAGGAAGGAAGGAAGGAAGGAAGGAAGGAAGGAAGGAAGGAAGGAAGGAGGGAAGGAAGGAAGGAAGGAAGGAAGGAAGGAAGGAAGGAAGGAAGGAAGGAAGGAAGGAAGGAAGGAAGGAAGGAAGGAAGGAAGGAAGGAAGGAAGGAAGGAAGGAAGGAAAAATAAACAGACCCACGTACAGTTGAAATTGATGATACGCGAAGCACGAAAGAAAAAGGTTGATATGTGATATTAAAATCAGCCCAACGTTACAAAGTGGAAGTAAATTATGCCGTATATGACTTACGTGTCATGATTATCATGCTTGGATGTGTCGTTTACCTTCGCTATCTATTCACGTGACGTGATACCAAATGCAGTATATGTGGGGAGCTAGCGAAAAGGCCGCGAGCACGCTAGAGCGTGGTATATTGTATGTTCTTACATGACATGCGTGTCAGTATTGCCATCTTTGCAACAGTCATATACTTTCTTCATCCATTGACGTCACTTAACACCAAATTTGGTATATGTGGAGCTAGCAAAACGGCCGCGAGCGCATCATAAAGGGCCATATACCCTCCAATGTAGCGTTGACGCACACGCACGCTGGGCACAGTGACGATACTTTAGCAAAACGCGAGCACTCTATAGTATGACGCCAGGCACGATCCGCGCGGCCCGACGGTAACCAGTGCGAAATGCGGCATGCTGTATTTCGTGCCGACGCGTTACCCAGACAATACTGCGCCTTCCTCCTTTCGTGACATAGGAACGCCGGACGCGCTCAGAAGCGCATGCGTCAAAGCAACGCAGCGTGACGGGCATCTGCGAGTATGCGGCAGGACTGTTGCCTTGCGTAGCAACGCCGGCGAGACGCGACGAAATGAACGCCGGTGAGCCCGCGCACCAAGTCATGTCGCAATTTATTCGCACCTCCTTGACTGTGGCATGTAGTCATGCTCTCACATGACACACATCTCATGATTATCATGTTTGCACCCTTCGTCTTCCATTGTCGTCACGTAATACCAAATCCGGCATTTGTGAAGCTAGCGAAACGGCCGCGAGCGCATCACGAGTGTGACATGTAGTCGTGTTGTTACATGACACGCATGTCGTAATTATCATGTTTGTATGTGTCATTTACCTATGTCGTCCGTTCGCGTCGCATAATACCGAGCTTGGTACATGTAAAGCTAGCAAAACGGCTGCGATTGCATCATGAGCGTAGCATGTAGTCATGTTGTTACATGACACTTATCTCCTGTTTATGATGTTTGCACCTCTACCATACCTTAATCATCCATTCACGTCCCGTAATACCGAATTTGGTGTAAGTGAAGCTAGCGAAACGGCCGCCAGCGCATCATTAGCGTGGCATATAATCATGTTGTCACATGACATGCACCTCACGATTATCATGTTTGCACCAGTTACATACCTTCGTCATCCATTCACGTACCGTAATACCAAATCTGGTATAAGTGAAGCTAGCGAAACTGTCGCGTGCGCATTATGAGCTTGTCATGTAGTCTTCTTTTTACATGACACGCATGTCATAATTTTCATGTTAGGGTCAGTCACTTGTGTTCACCATACAATCATGTCATACCATACCAGTTTTGAAATATGCTTGGTCAACGAAAGCACCGCAAGAGCTCCAGGACCATGAAATGTAAATCATGACATTCATGACATCCATATGATGATTTTCATGTTATGAATAGTCATATATGTTCTTCATACAGTCATTTAAGGCCATACCGAATTTGGTATCGATACCATTATATAAACGGCCACGAGAGCTAAAAGTCGTAGGCGGCTAGATAGATAGATAGATAGATAGATAGATAGATAGATAGATAGATAGATAGATAGATAGATAGATAGATAGATAGATAGATAGATAGATAGATAGATAGATAGATAGATAGATAGATAGATAGATAGATAGATAGATAGATAGATAGATAGATAGATAGATAGATAGATAGATAGATAGATAGATAGATAGATAGATAGATAGATAGATAGATAGATACGCTCAACATCGCCAAAGTTCGCTAAGAAATGCTTGGCATTTAAAAAGTTTATTCGCGAAGGTTCGGAATAGTGGTCATGAGCTCGGTGGTTGGATGCGCAAGTCCAGGGCTCCACTGGCTCCTACCGCCTGCTTGACGTGACCCAGAATTGCAAGTGGCACCTCTGGGTCAGAGCTGGCGAGCTGTGCCTCCTATTGCTCGAAAGTATTAAAAAGGTTTGGTGAAAGGCAGAGAGGTTAAGCAGAAGAAAATTTCCGGTTTGCTAGCCTACAACAGGGAAGAATAAATGACATAAAAAGGTAAGTAGGGGAAAAAGAAAGTTAAAGAAAAAAAAGAAATCACGCGCACACGGAAGTACAGCAGTGTCATACTTGTTTTGCGAGTCCCGTTGACCGCAGAAACTTCAGCAGCGCCTTCGTCGCTGTCTGGCTGGAAGCTTGAACGTTCTGGCGTAACCAAATTCACTGCTTCGAAAGCGGGCGGTCATCGAGCCATGCATGCTAACGTTGCCAAAGTTGTTTTCTTAGGGAACAATATTGAGTAAAATGTCAACATGTGTAATTATTTCCTGACCGTCACAGTGATCACACGCTGCACTGTCTGCCATTCCAATTCATAAGCAAAACTGTTCGTGAATGACACTCCCAAGCCACCAGTGGCAGAGGACTCTAGCTTCGAATCAGGATAGTCCGGATGGTGGGTGGGTATGCACGAAACCGGTTGTGTTTCACATAGAATGTGCCCTGTTACGTGCTCGTGAGTGAATACTAGTTAATCTTGAGCCCCACGACACAAAGCTTACCACATACACTGCATAGCTGACTTGGAGTTTGTGAACCATAGAGTTTCCCTAAATTAACTAGAGGGGACTCTGGCGCTGCATTCGTTCAGCGACCATGGAAATTTTGGGTAGTACACACAATTGCCTAGTCTTCGTACTTGCGGGTGGCGAATCATACTTGTGGGTTCGTTTATTGTCGTGTTTCCGTTTCGTTTTGAAAGAAAGATTTAACCCTTTTGAACTTTGTGACCGGATTTGAAAAGGTGTGTAAAAAAAAAAAGGTGGTGAAGCACAAGCGCTGAACATTTGCTCATTTTTGTTTCGTTAGAAAACAGCTTCAAGCCTCACGAACACACACGGAGCCAAAAGCAGTCCAGAAGTATGAAAGTTAGACAAATTTGTGTACTACCCATCATTCCCATGGTCGCAGGAGCGCCGTGCGTTGCAGCTCCCATAGACACTAGCGCCACAGTTCCCTCTAGTGTATATTAGGAAACTCTATGCTGTGAACATGCCCCATTTTCGTAGTGGCTCTAGTTGAATCTGCCGAAGCGCACTGTGGAGTAGTGTCAGCTCTACAGCAGTCAATGTCGTCTTATCAGAAGTTCTGAAATGATACATTTTGATTTTCGCTGGGAAGTTCGCAGCTTCTACAGATCCCTGCAGCAGTTGCCGATTCATCCGCGTAGAGTCTAACGTGGTCTGTGTATTTCTCGTGTAGCATCAGTAGGGACAGCTGCTTTAAGGCTGGCGACGAGAGCTCTGCCACCTGTGAATTACTCCTGCACTGATGCAACTTCACCACATCATCTGCCAGTGCCCTCCGAATGATGGGGTTACACCACGCAACACCGCTAATTACCACAGTGGCGTGGTATAGTGCATTCGTGTTGTGGCCACCCCGGTCGAACGTGCGGCACTGCATGTCGTGCCCAGACGAATGTACAGCACCGCATGGGCGTGAAAAAAAAATGCCATGAGTGGGGTCAGCCCAAAATGCCGTTATATATATGCATATGATGTAAAATCATAAGTTTACCTAAGAATGAAGACTAAAAATGGAAAAAATCACTAATACGTGCTTCTCTCTGCGTAGCCTCCGATATCCGCTTCGGTAACGCTAGAAACGCAAACGTTACAGCAGAACACACGATCGGCTATTGGTGAGTGCGACAGTCACACTCACAGTTGATGATTTAGGGTAGCCTCTAGATGTTTTGTGCCAAGACCTCTATAATACATTGGGCGTTCTCATTGTGACAGATAATGTATGCTGGAAAACTATAGACATAATAAGTTATGCTTAGACACAAGGATCCAAATCGGGAACACTATGGGTGGTTATTAGGAATTGAAACGTCCACTTTGCAAATCTACACTTTCTAAAGGGGAAAGCAAATAGGAAGCAAAGAAGATACGAACAGCTCGCGCCGGTCTACCTTCTGTCGTTCTTTCGCTCGTTTTACTGATTGCTAGGTCCACTGTTATTCGTAGGTAATATTTGGCGCAATGCAACACAGTGACAAAAAGGAAGACCACAACACGTGCGCTAACTTTCTACAAGAAATAACTTGGTTGAACGTTAACGCACGTGTTTTGTCCTCCCTCCTTGTTTTGAATTGTGCTAAATATCACCCAATGCTTTACCAACGCAACCATATCTGTTCCCTTGTGCAGTGTTGTTGGACATAACTGGCATGATGGTGGACAGATGCGGCTGATCTCATAGGTAAAACATGTGTTACTTGCCACAGTATGTGGTAAAGTACCGTATAATGACAAAACGTTTTTCAAGTAGGCCCACTAGACTATGAGGGAGCCAGAGGAGCGCAATGATTCTGCAGCAAAATATGAGTCGCAATGTGAAACGTCGTACCAACTTCACCGACTTCGTCGGTTGCTCTGCAACGCCGTCAGACGAGCGTGGGCAAGCTGACGCGCACAAAGGCTCACGCAATAGCGTCACGAGCGTGCTCGCTGGTGAAATATTCCAGTCTTGGTAGTGCAGCGGCACATAGATGCTGAACGTATCCGTAACAGTGCGATTAAAACATTCCATGAGGCCACCGTTTTGAGGATGATAAGCTGCGATCAGTTTTTGATGCTTGAAACAGAAATGCAGGATGTCTGCGATCACCTGGGAGATGGCCACCGTCTGTAAGCAGATAGCTTGGGACACCGGGAACCAATGTAACGTCCCGTAACAGGAAGTCACCGATGGCGGTCGCACAACTTATCGGCAGAGCTCGCGTAATAGCGTAGCGTGCAACGTAATCATTAGCCCCGGCTATCCGATTGTTTCTCACAGTTGTTTGGAAAGAAAAACCAAGCAGGTCGAAGCCAATACGGTAAAACTGCAGAAAAATGCTGCGTTGCAAAATTTGAGGACGCAAGCTAAACTGACTCAGGGAAAGCGCCCTGTGGCAATCCAGTTTTTTGTCCTCAACTTCGCTGCGAAGCCTTTTTACTGCAGCATGTTTCACCTTGCCCCGACACAAGCTTTTCTGCAGTAAAACTGTACCGTTGGTATATCGATTGGTTGATTAAAATGGCTAGTGTGTAGCAGCGATAATGTTTTGTGACGTTGGCATAACTAACACGTGGTGACACACCGGCGTACCGAATGAGCAAGGCCTGGCCAGCGCCGTACGCGCTCGTATAGTACGAGCAGGATATGCCGAGGGGTCCAGCTGTGAGCCCATCGCGAAGTTTAGGCAGAACACTGCGCCGTAAACGCTTATGCATGGCAATATGCCGAGATCGGGCTTATGAAATTTGAGAGTGCAGGCTCCACCATGCGACTGCCTCCCATTTATGCCTTTATCCGGTCTCCCTTGAAACCAATAATATTGCAAACGTTCGCCCATGCTCCGGCAGTCCGGGGAAGGAGCTCCACTGTTAACCGAAAATGGAGAGCTTGGGCTAATTCATGAATCCCCTCGTTGCGGGAAACGGAAGTGTGTGCTGGGTTCCAAAATAGGCTAATTTTTCAGTTTACCCTTTTAACTGCCAGAAGTTTTGCCGCTTCCGGTGAGATTCAGCTGTTTTCGAAAAATTAATGATTCTCGTTTTGCTATCCCTAATTATGACAATACATTCCGCTGCGGGAATAGAACGTGCGACGTTCTATAAATCAGAGCGTCGATACCACTGATTAAAAGCTGCTGCAGAGATTAAGATTACGATGTTGGTGGTGGCTGGCGGACCTGGCTTTGTGAAATTTGTTGACAATCATACCGCCCCAGTTGATCGTCTTTAGCATGATGCTTAACATCTGCTGACCAGAATGCCACAGGATCGAATCCGGCATGCGGCGGCTGCAATTTTAATGGAGACGAGATGCTTGAGAGCGCTGTAATGAGATTAAGGCGTATGTTGAAGAACAGCTAGTTGGTATTTCTGGACCGCCCCACTGGGACATCAGAATCATGTCTATACTTTAATGTGGGAATCCAAGTGGTATTGTGGGGCGGTTCAGAAATACCAACCAGCTGTTCTTCAACATACGCCTTAATCTCATTACAGCGCTCTCAAGCATCTCAAGCATCACTGGGACATCAGAATCATGTCTATACTTATATATGGAGAGGCGGTTCAGAAATACCGACCAGCTGTTCTTCAACATACGCCTTAATCTCATTACAGCGCTCTCAAGCATCTCAAGCATCACTGGGACATCAGAATCATGTCTATACTTTAATGTGGGAATCCAAGTGGTATTGTGGGAATGACGACGAAGTGATTCTGGTGTAGAACACTGCTGTCACTATCTGTAATTTTTCAAAGTTTTTCTGCGACTCTGTGGAAGACACCGTTCCAGTGACTGCGGCGATGGACGTGGACTCGCCTGGGCTTCCACCGCAACCATCGACGTCGTCCGCAGCTACCACGAGAAAGCGTACGGGCCACCCGAGTGATGCCGACAGCGAAGACACGCTGATTTACTCTACGGCCAGCGACGAGAGCTCCGATGAAGGCGACTTCGGGCCTGTGACAAGGCGGCAGCGAAAAAGAAGACTAGTAATGCCGTCTCCAACAACAAGTAAGAATGTGACGACGACGCGAGAGCCCACGATATACACAATTCTGTTTGTGCCGGTCGATGCGGCTCATAGTCTCAACCGGCTCAATCGTCAAGTCACGTCTAGGTTTCTTGAGGAACTCGCCCAGGGAGAGATCGCGGACGTGCGGATCAATGGCCGTAAGAATATCCTCGCCGTAGACGTCACTCAACGAAGCACATTGGAAGTGCTGAGCAACGTCAAGATGTTGGATAACATCAATGTTCGCTCATATATACCTGATGGCCGCGACTCTACGGCAGGTGTCATTTACGACGTCGACATTTCCATCAGCGAAAGTGACTTTGCTGCTCTCATCAAACCGGTGTCTGCAGAACCAAGCTCGTCGAACTGCAAGCTCGTCGCCTTGGCAAATCACGCTGCGTGAAGCTCGTGTTCAAGGGTGACAGCCTTCCATCGCAAGTCAAGGTCGGTCATTTTCGACACACAGTGCGACCCTTCGTACCAAAGCCCCTTCAATGCCGGAAATGTTATAGATTGGGACATGTCAGTGCTGTTTGTACAAACCTGGCTGTGTGCTCGCTATGCTCAGAATCACATAGCGCAGACGCTTGCCAGGCAGAACTTCGAAAATGTCGAAACTGTCATGGCCCTCACGAAGCATCGTCGAAAGATTGCCCAATCATGAAAAAGGAAATGCAAGTGTTGAGGCAAATGGTTCGGGATGGCTCAACTCACAGGGAGGCCGCTGCCCAAGTACGACGCCGGTGGTCTCGTCGCCGGAGGCCCCTGAGGAGACCCAGTGCTGAAGCAAGGATTGAACCTCACCAAACGACCACCGGCATACCACCTCAAGCGTCCAGACACGCCGACAACAAATCCTCCAAGCAAGACAAGAGCATCACCGGCTCGCCTAAAGCATGGCCAGCGCTGCCAACGATAGACCCACCGTCTGAGCCACCGCATCGCTCGTCTACAATCACTTCGGAACGAGAATGCGGTGATAGTCGCGACAAAGAAATCGTAGCCATGGTAAAGGCCCTTATGAATACCATTCGTATGCTCCTCACTAGCATTGACAGTCCGGCGGCAAAGAGTGCACTTCAGTTAGTGGATGCGCTGAAGCCGGTGCTATCAAGTCTGGAAAGGCACCATGGCTCCGCCTCTGCAAGCCTTTCGTAAGGAGGTCAAAGGAGCTTCGATATTTCAGTGGAATGCCCGAGGCCTCAAGCCCCGCATTTCTGATATACGACAATTTGTGTTCAAAAACCAGTTTCCAATTATTGTTATCTGTGAGCCAAGGCTACACAATGCAATACGACTATCTAGGTACGAAGCCTTCAAGTCCGCTACCTCCAACGAACAGAGTAAAGTCATTGTATATATCAGATGCGACCTTACATATATCGAGCACCGTGTAGCACCTCACGATGACAAAAAGTATGTCTGCTTGACAGTTAAACGTAGAGACCCCACTTTCACGCTCGTAGGCGCATATATATCACCTTCGAACCGTTTTGAACCTGAAAGACTACGTACACTGTTAACAGCCACACCTGGACCATAGATCATCACCGGAGATTTCAACGCTCACCACCCACTATGGGGAAGTCAGAAGACAGACAGTCGCGGAAGGCAAGTATTCTCCTTTGCTCTGGAGCAGCAGCTGCTTTGTGTAAACGACGGAAGCCCAGCGTTTCTACGGGAAACGACATACAGCAGCTGCCTTGATTTGACATTTGTGTCATGAAGCCTGAATGAAAAGTGGTTCGCAGACTATGAAACTCATGGAAGCGACCACATACCAACTTATTTGAAGATCAAGAGCCTGGAAAAATCGCCTAACTACGACACTTCGACTCGCATCGACTGGACAAAGTTCAGGTCACTGACGGAAAAAAGGTGTCAAGAAAATAAAACGCCTCCTCTTGACACCCTCGAGGATATGATTAGAGGTGCTACTCAAGAAGCGACTTATCATATTCAACATACTTCAGATTATTGTCAATATCAAGCGGAATTGGAACGGCTCAGAGCGATCCGTCGTCGCGCAGAAAGAAGATATAGGCGCACTAAGTCCATTCACGACTTGAGGGAGGCAAGGCGCCTACAGAAAAAAATTCAGCGGCGAATCATTTCACTTCAATCCTTTCGCTGGAAACATCTGTGCGAATCTTTGGATCCACACAAGCCTTTGACGCAGACATGGAGGATTGTCCGTGGCCTACGAACATCGCCACATCAACATCGCCCCTTCAAGTGTCTTTCTCTCCACCAAGGACGCACCGAAATTGAAGTAGCAGAAGATTTCTGCATGAAAGTTGCCGGTCATGCGTCCACGTGCACCACGCGCCACCTAGAAAACGCTCCAGTTTCCAGAGGTTCAAGAATGGACACCTTTTTCTCTCTAGAGGAACTACAAGCGGCCTTGACGGCATGCAAACGATCTTCATCGCCTGGTACGAATGGGATCAAGTACATGGCTCTTTGCAACCTCGGAGAAGCAGCTCGACGGGCCCTTCTATCCGTGTACATCGACTCGTGGAGCAGCTGATTTATCCCTCATTCATGGAAATCTAGGCGCCTCGTCCCTGTTCTTAAACCAGGTAAATCTCCTCTGCACTTGAACTCTTATCGCCCCATCGCGCTTACCAGCTGTTTCGGGAAAGTGATGGATAGGATGATTTTGACTCGTCTAGAGTGGTACCTGGAGCGCCACGAGGTATACCCTCATGCTATGACGGGCTTTCGGCGTGGGAAGTCCGCAATTGATAACGTTATAGACCTGGTCTCATCTGTTCAGCAACAAAAAAGACTGAAACGTTTATCAGCAGCGTTCTTCTTGGACGTGAAAGGTGCATACGATAACGTATCACATGAAGCCATTCTCGATGTCATGGAAAATGTTGAATTAGGGGGTCGGGTTTACCAATGGATCCACAGCTATCTGAAAGGCAGAACTTTCTTTGTACAGACGGAGAATGGCACAACAACGCACCATTGCAACCGTCGAGGTGTGCCTCAAGGCGGCGTTCTTAGCCCCACACTTTTCAATCTAGCGCTACTCGGCCTGGTTGATGCACTTCCAGAATCTGTCCATCTATCAATATATGCAGATGACATCTGCATCTGGGCGTCAGGCGTAACACGCCTTCATTTGCGTGCCCGGCTTCAGAGAGCGGCAAAAATAGCGACAAAGTACCTGGAAGAACGGGGACTAGAGCTGTCATCAGAGAAATGCTCGCTTATAGCATTCACGCATAAGGCTATGAGCCCATATGTTATTAAAATCAACGGACACACGATCAACTACGTGAAGACCCGCCGATTCCTCGGAGTCATAGTTGATCGCGACCTCTCCTGGAGCCCTCACATCGCCCACATGAAAACTAAACTCACCATGATCACCCAAGTACTGAGGTTTCTTGCTGGAAAAACGTGGGGTGCATCGGTACAAGCAATGCTCCAACTCTATACTGTTTTGTTCCTCGGTTATATGCGATACAGCTTACCCGTGCTTTGCGGGATCCGAAGAACAAACTTGCGCGTCCTCCAGTCGATCCAAGCCCAAGCCCTTAGGATATGCCTTGGTCTCCCGAGATGCGCGTCTACAGCAGCGACAGTCATCATTGCGCGTGATTATCCTGTCAACGCATACATCCGCGTGGACGCTTTGAGAATGCACATAAGACATTTCGCTCGGCTTCCATCTCATTACCTAGCCTCACTTCGAACTTCCAGGCCCCACTCAGCGTTCAGCGCAACTGTAGCTCAGCATTGCGCAGTGCTTCCATTGCACTTCACACATGCAGCACAGCCGCCGATACCATTATGGTGCCTACACCCACTCAAAGCCCTTCTTACAATTCCTGGCATCCAAAATAAGAAAAAGTCGTCGCATCTAGCCCTGAAACAGGCCACATTACTTTTCCTGCAAGAGGAGCACAACGGACGCCTTCACATTTACACGGATGGCTCGGTGTCTTCAGTAAGCTCTGCAGGGGCGGTGGTTATTCCCGCGAGGAACATCACAATTAAATTCATGACATCGCATTTGACGTCGTCGACAGCTGCAGAACTTGCAGCCATTCGTGCAGCTCTGGAGTTTATAGTGAAAGAACCTTCGGGAATTGGGTCGATCTTCTCGGACTCGAAGGCATCTCTTCAATGTCTTATATCACCCTTTCGCCATGGACCTAATGAACAGTTAGTAGCTGAAATAAGGCTTCTTCACCACCAAGCAACCGAAAAACAGCACAGCATAGTGTATCAGTGATTACCAGGTCATTGCGGTATATATGGCAATGACCGTGTAGATGAGGCCGCTAGATCTGCACACGATGGTACCCAATACACAGCCATCCCGTTCTCAAGAACCGACGCAGCTACAAGACTTCGATCGCTTGCACGTGACCTCACACTGGTACAGTGGAACTCGACAGACTTCACAAACGCGCGCCTGCATAACTTGGATCCCGATCTGCAGCTTCGTCTTCCCCCAAGGATATCTCGAGCTGAGGAGACTCTTCTATGCCGCCTGTGGCTTGGAGTGGCCTTCACGAACGCATACTCTTATCTCATCGGGATGGCCAGCTCTCCTACATGCACTTACTGCAGTTGCGAAGAAACCATCGCGCACCTTCTGTGTGAGTGCACCTATTTCAACGTGTAAAGACAAGAACTCACTGCAGCTCTGGATAGACTAGACAATCGGCCTTTATCGGAACAAAGGATTCTGGGTCATTGGCCAAGCCCATCCTCAGCCCAGAAGGCTTTGAAAGCTTTGCTGCGCTTTTTGCGGAAAACTGGCCTCAGAGACAGACTTTAGTGTCTTATACTGTTTGATGTTGCCTTTCCTCTGTCGCAAATTTTTTTTTGTCCCTCTCTTCGCAACATTTCTTTTTAACATCTATGATTCCCCTCACCCCTTTCCCCAGCACAGGGTAGCCAGCCGGTCTAAGAACTGGCTAACCTTCCTGTCTTTCCGCTTAAACTTTCTTCCTCCTTGCCTTGCAAGTGGTATTGTGGTTATTATAAATATAAATATTATATAACAGTATATTATTAATAATTTATCATTATTACTGAACTATAATTCAGTGTTTTGTTTATCTTTAATATGTATATGAAAAGCACCACTAGTCAAAAGTACACTTACCCAAAATATCAGGCAAGAATAAACATACTGTGCGAAAATACATATATGAACTTAGGTTCAGCGAGCAACAAACAGATGAAAATATAAGCATCTATCTAAAAAAGAAAGAAATATTGTTTGCCTTGTCAAGATATAAAATAATTTTGCGAATAAATATTAAAATATTTTCCGTGGTGTATAGCCAGCGCGTGAGCTGGCGTGCTAGCGATGGATTTTTCGTGTTCAGATGCGACACCCTCTTTAACTCAACTTAATGTTGCTTGGGTATGCTTCGCCATTTCCTAAGCGTTGCGCAACACCAACATGTCTGTACTAGAAGTTCATCACCGATCTTTCGTGTAACGTGCATAGACTGATTCTTTTTTTTTCTGTCCATGCGTGTTTTTCAAGCGCATGGAGTGCGGCTGGATCAAGAAAAGAGAAGAGGTCAGCTCGTAAGCACATTGAAAACTTGGCGCGGCTGCTCAAGCCTTAAAACCCTCTAATTGCGTTATACTGTGCAGCGTCTCCCACCGGCGTCAGTGACGTTGACGTTTTAAGTTAACATTGGTACCCCTGCACAAACAGAATCTTCCAAAGAATTTTATGAACTTGGTGTACGAATTCCGCGCTTATTTTTTTCGCTTCATCGACTTCCTGCTCGTTATGGCACGTCAGATACATAATGTTTGCCACGAGTTCTATCAGACTGTTCCCTTGAAACACCGGGGGAAGAGAAATTGCATGCTCTGCGAAGCGGTGGCACTCTCTTTAGAGTGATGCTGGAGTGAACCACATGTTTTTGAAAGGTTTTAAGTGCGAAGCATTTCTTAGCGAACTTCGGTGAGTTTGAACGTATCTATCTATCTATCTATCTATCTATCTATCTATCTATCTATCTATCTATCTATCTATCTATCTATCTATCTATCTATCTATCTATCTATCTATCTATCTATCTATCTATCTATCTATCTATCTATCTATCTATCTATCTTTCTATCCATCTATCTATCTATCTATCTATCTATCTATTTATCCGTCTATCTATCTATCTATCTATCTATTTATCTATCTATCCGCCAATGACTATTAGCTCTCCTGGCCATTTGAATAATTGAAGCTATGCAAAAATTAGTATGACATAATAAGGTTGTATGACAAGCATATATGACTATTCATAACACGACTATCAAAACATGTATGTCATGAATGTCAAGATTCACATGCCATGGTCTTGCTGCTCCTGGTGTGGTTTTGTTCACACGAAATCGTAAATCTGGTATGGTTGACATGACTGCATGGCGAATATAGGTGACAGGCCTTCACGTGGAAATCATGACATGTGTGTCAAGCAAGATCATGACTCCACGCCAAGCTCATGATGCGCTCACGGTCGTTTTGCTAGCTTCACATACACCAAATTCGGTATTACGGGACGTGAACAAACGATGAAGGCATATGACTAGTGCAAACATGATAATCATGACATGCGTGTTATGTGAGAACATGACCACATGCCACGCTCATGATGCACTGGTAGTCGTTTCGCTAGCTTCACATATACCAAATTTGGTATTACAGGACTTGAATGCATCATGTAGGTATGTGACTGGTGCAAACATGAGAATTATGACATGCGTGCCATGTAAGAACATGACTACATGCTACGCTCATAGCTCGCTCGCGGCCATTTTGCTGGCTTCACATATACCAAATTTGGTATTACGTGATGTGACAGGATGAAGAATGTAACTATCATGCCCAAACGTAATAATCATGACGTGCGTGTCATGTAAAATATGACTACATGCTACGCTCATAGCGCGCTCATGGCTGTTTCGCTAGCTACAAATGTACCGAATGCGGTATTACGTCACGTTAATGAACTATGAACAAAAATGCCAAGCGTAAACATGATAATCATCACATGGAAGTCATGTACGGCATAATTTACGTCCGCCTGGTAACGTTGTGCTAATTTTGAGGTGACAGTTCAACCTTTCTCATTCGTACTTCGCACATCATTGATTTCCACGGTACGTGCGATCTACAACTTTTTTGGTTTGGTCAAACTAGATATCCCAATTTTCTCATGACTATTTCTATTATTTATAAAATGTGTTACCACATTTAGTCATTTCAACTTGTTTTTGAGCATTGCTACAATTCATTTCTACATCTATTGACCACTTGATGGTGAGCATGACAACGCCACATGAGATCTACTGATGAGATCTACTTCTATGAACAAGCACTCAATACAAAAGTTAAAAGGTAGAATGGAGCTTTGGGGTTCCAAGTGCTTTTCCAAAAAAAAAGATATTGTTTTTCGAAGAACGCATTCGATTAGGTCATGAAGTCTTGTCATTCAGTCTTTTTTTTTTTTCAGTCCGTTTATATTTGCCTTTTGTGCATCAGCGTTTGTCCGTGTTGTTTTTGTGTCTCATTTTAAAACTTTCCTCTATTACTTCTCGATTAAAAAGGTCAGTATATGCTTGCGTCATACCCAAGCAAAATAAAAAAAAAGATTCTGTTTAGCGTACACAAAATCACATGCCTTATGCAACCAGCCTTGCGAACCGTTATGAAAGGGCAACTGCTACGGATCCAAATTGTTATGAACTGTACTGAAATTATTAAGCTGAATCGTGAAATGAAAGATTATACTTCAGTACACAAAAACTCAGAGCACGAATCATAATATAAAGTAACGTATTTTCTGTACGTGATATTGGGCACGCATACAGAATCACTCCTTTTCAAGTTACAGCACGATTAAAAACGACCCTCATATGTAGTTTGGTAGCAAGTCCTAAACGACTGCACATAATTAAAGAATCAAACAGTGCACCTACTTTGGGAATGAAGGCGATGGGGAGCTCTAAATTGAATCCACGCATTCGTGGAGGTGCTAATGAATGCAACGGGCTGGCAGAGACAAGCGACGCGTGACGCGGAGTGTGTGGAGGCGATTGCCTAATGAGAAGCCGCTGAAAAGAACCGTCGTGCAGGGATTTCAGTGGCGTATCGTTAACGGTCTCCGAGTGCAGATTCACTATGCGTGCACTCTCGCCTCTCCGTCATTGTGTCCCCTTGTCGCCGCCAGATGCCGCGTTTGGGGCGTGCCGCGTGGTTCTCTATCTCTGTTTTTTTCGACCAGGCGAAGGTCCCAGTCGGTATTACACGAGTGACGAGGAATCCGTATTATAGGGCTTTTCTATAGTAGTGCGCAATTAGTTGGCGAGTGATCAATTATATCAGAGTGAGCTGTTACCAGAATCAAGGTACAGGGATGCAAAAAAAAGAATGTCTGAAAACTAATCGAAAGGGGATATTGCTGATAGTGTATTTGCAGAAAAATAATTGAATTGAGGCTGAGGGCAAATGCTGCTCTCATAGGTGGGTGTTGGTCATCTGACTATGGAGTAAGCACGCGGCCTCAAGATCACCAACGCAAAACTACAATCGCCAAAGTAGCATCAGTGGGTAATGCAGTATATGAAATAGTCGCTTTATGCATCGTCTCTCCGGAACAAATGTCATCACTGCACAGAAATACATGAAGAATGCTTATTTGGTAAGATTATTCATTGCATATACCACGCAGTAATGAGTCAGGCAGCGCTACATACCTATGTGGATGACCAAGCTTGCGGATTGATTGATATGTGGAGTTTAACGCCCCGAAACCACCATATGACTATCAGAGACGCTTAAGTGGAGGGCTTCGGAAATTTCAACCACCTGGGGTTCTTTACCGTGCACCCAAATCTGACCACACGGGCCTACAACATTTCCGCCTCCATCGGAAATGCAGCCGCCGCAGGTGGGGCTCGATCCCGCGACCTGCGGGTCAGTAGCCGAGTACCTTAGCCACTAGACCACCGCGGCGTGGTGGTGAAGCTTGTGGAGGCCCCGAGCAATGCTGCTTGGTACGCAGCATAAACCAACAAATTTGAATAAAATAGAGCAGTTTGCTTCAACTCATCGTCTTTTTGCACCATTCATATTATCTTATGGGCAGCGAGGTGGTCGTGGCTCTGTTATAGTTTTCCTCACACTTGTTTCTTTTCAGCCCCTTTATATACTTTACTATGAACCGCTACGGTTATGCTCTCAATTATTTTTTAACCTAAGCTCTGGTCTCCTTTTTTGTATACTTTCCTCTTTTTCTGTTTTTTCATCTGTGTTTATTTCCTTTCTATCTCTACTTTTCCTAATGGCAGCCCATTGCTATTCTATACTATTCAAGGATATTCTATACTCCGCTAGTGTGCCCAGATAGTCGTGTTACTGTGCTACTCACCCGCAGATCTTAGGAAAGCGGGTTGTTTCTAGTTCCACCTGGTCAGGAAATTAGAGAGTTTTAGTACTGCGGAATGGTGCTACGTACGCATCACACAAGTGCCTTGCGTTACGTGGCGTCGTTTGCCACTAGAGAGTTTTAGTACTGCGGAATGGTGCTACGTACGCATCACGCAAGCGCCTTGCGTTACGCGGCGTCGTTTGCCACTAATCGGCTTTTAGTACGCCGTAGTACCCGCGCACGTAACGAGCGCGTGAAGCGTGTGGCGTCATCTAGTAGATCAAAATAGAAGCACGTGTTGTTGACAGCCAATGTGAGCCAATCCAAGTGTTATAGCCAGATTATGGCCATATTTTAAGCCACAGAGCCGGTCGGTGCTTGCCTTTTTCCTTCCTGCGTGTTGCCTTCGATGCCGCCATTTTGCAAAACGAAGTCTCGCGCTGTCGCGAACTTGTTCGAGAGCGGCGCTATCAGCTCATACGTACGCACGCACGCATCTCATGCGTGCGTACGTAGCGGCTGCGTACGTAACGCGATACGTGCGCGTTGCGGTGTGCGCATGCGCACTACGCAGAACGTGGCGTCCTTACGTACGCAACGCCACCACGTACGCAGCGTACGCAGTACTAAAACTCTCTATTAATCGGCTTTTTTTACGCCGTACTACCCGCGTACGTAACGAGCGTGAAGCGTGTTGCGCCATCTGGTAGATCAAAATAGAAGCACTTGTTGTTGACAGCCAATGTAAGCCAATCCAAGTGTTATAGCCAGATTATGGCAAGATTTTGAGCCACAGAGCCGGTCAGTGCTTGCCTTCGATGCCGCCATTTTGCAAAACGAAGTCTCGCGCTGTCGCGAACTTGTTCGAGAGCGGCGCGATCACCTCATACGTACGCACGCACGCATCTCATGCGTGCGTACGTAGCGGCTGCGTACGTAATGCGATACGTGCGCGTTGCGGTGTGCGCATGCGCACTACGCAGAACGTGGCGTCCTTACGTACGCAGCGCCGCACGTACGCAGCGTACGCAGTACTAAAGCTCTCTACTTTTCGGCATGGGCTTCTGTTTTTCTGTAGCTTTCTTTCGCTTTTTATCTGTACTCTTTCTCTCGCTCATCAGAGTTATTGCATTCCCTGCCAAACAAATAAGCCTACGTGGTAGAGGAGGGTTCGGGGAGAGAAGCGGTACAGTGAAATAAGATGAACGCGATGAAGAAGACGAAGAGAACGCGTTACTGTTCATGATTATAGTAACTTTCTGTGGACGGCACACGGCGATGACAGGAAGACAAAAATTGGCCCCGGATCTGCATGTTAAATTGCAAATGCCGTCGAAAGACGATAGCCTTGCGTCTTGAGAGAGTGAAAAAAAACATTTATTGCACAAGAAACATCTGCGCAAGAAAATCGGCGAATGGTATTCTGGTGGCGTTGCGTTGGTGTACCTCGAGTGCGCAGCGGAGGTGAACGAGCGCATCAAGGCACGTTAGGCACGAGCGACATCTGGTATTTATCTTCGGAAACGAAGGAAGGCATGTGCGCCTGCGGAGAAAGATGCGTGCCATTCTCGAAGGTGATAAAGTGTAGAACGCAATGCGACAGACAGGTGCCACCACCGTGTCGTTTTAGCAAAGCGTTGGTAACACTTGGCTTTTTGAGCATCGCGTTGCACTGCCAGTGCAGCGTGTTTAACGCTACGATGTTTAGAATTACTTGTGTGTGCCTTCTCTAGTATAAATGCACACATACAAAACAACGACGTGTTGTTATGCTACCTCAGATATGCGCAATGATTGTTTTTTTTATTTGACAATCGCAAAAGTATGAACGCTAAACCTTGAGCAATATTGGTGGACGCTGCGGATGGGGTTGGCCGTTTGAGGTATTGTTAAGAACAGACAGACAGACAGACAGACAGACAGACCAAAATTTTTCCGTCGGAGGTTCCCAAGAAAGGTTATCTTTAATAACGTCAATGAGGTCCTGGGGGGCCTGCGTTGTGATTACCCCTTTCTGGGCGAAGGTATAGCAGTCGTCAATCGATTCCCTTTGGAGACCGGAAGACCATGGCTTTACACCCTCTAGCAAAGCTGAATCATCACAGCTGTGTCCTGTGTGCTGTGAAATTTCTATAGGGCTTATCTGCTGCAGAAATCAGGCAGACTCTACCGCTCACTACACTGGCCCGCTAAACAAGGAATTATATGTTTGGGGAACACTCATTAAATATAGGGGCTGCAAGTTTGAACTTCTCTTCTTGGCTATTATTAAAAAGTTTTTGGTGGTCACTGAGTGCGAGACAGTTCACCATGATAATATTTTTCAATCTGCGACACAAGAAAACCTTGGTCATAGCATATGTCCTATGAAAAAACAAAATAAAAGCTTCGCTTTTCAGGGTACAACACGCAAACTTAAAGAGGCTTTGTTCGCATTGCTTTCCCGATCAATAGCCTAACTTCAATACCTGGTGGTAATTTGGACTGTGCCGCAGAGAAAGGTAAAAATGTAGATGCCTTCCAGGTCTAATATCTGTGCACGCGGTGCGAATAAGCACGGACAAATGGCGAGGTGATACCGTTCAAAAGCACGGTCGTGAACTTTTTAGGACATTTCGCAGGTGTTGGGTCAACTTGCTTAAAAAACTCTGAAATGTGAGTACTCCGAACGCAATATGAAGTACACAAACAGCTCACCGCTAGTATAATAGACGGCGTATGCTAGTGACCGAGCGGCTCGACAGAACAAGGCGTTGATGTTTCAAATTCACAGTCCTACTCACTCTATAATTTTTTAGATGCGAAGCTTCTTATGATCGAGCTCAATCTGGTGTGTTGCGTGGCTATCCTTACTGCACCTGTGTGCCCCTTTCACTCTCTTCTCTCTTTGCTAGCCTCTCTCTCGCCTTCCAAAGCCAACGCAGGCAGCGTCTGCTAGCCTGCGCTTGCTCTCCCCTCTTTCTCCTTCATTGAGCTTGAATAAACTGTACCTTATCCTGTTGGCATTCGTCCGTATACGCTCCGCGTGATGTTTACACCTTCATTGCACACGCACAATCCGTACCCTCTCTCTCTTCTTCTACGCTCCCCTGTTCTCACCTTGAAAAGCCAACACAGGCAGAGTTTGCTAGTGAGCTGTTTAGAAAACGTTTATTTACACTATGTAGAGAAAACATAGGTATCATAACATTCCAGTAATGGGCACATACACTTCGGCACATCTATGTACCACGGCAAACATCAATGCGTTGCAACAAAAACATCATTGTCCTAATATACATGACATTGTTGGCATAAAAGTACACAATAACAGCATGATACAAGGGTGTAACGATGCAATAGGTGCAATGAAGCGATTCGTTGCGAACTAAATCATGAATAACTCTTCAACAGGCGCTGCTAAGCACCACGTTGGTCGAAAAATCACTTTTACCCTTTCGTGTTCAACATTGACGAAAAGGCACGACCAATGCCGCAGAAACTCGGGCTCCCCGAGAAAGAAAAGCTCCTCAGAGAGGAACGCGAGAATCTCTCGTCTAATTTGGCCCAGCATCGGCCACAAAGCAGGCGGCAGTTCGCAGCCATGGCCTCGCATCAGTTGTGCCAAAGGCTGAACAGCCCCACAACTATTAAGAGCCGAGAAGCACCCGCACGGGAATTGGCCATTGAAACAAATGTTCGCACACCTTGTCCCGGAAAAGCAGCATAGACCGCACGCCCAAAAAAGTCCGGAGACTACACACTCCATTGTGACATGTTAATTGGTCTCGACCATGACACAATTGGGGCAAGTGGAAGTGCGAACCACCTGCCATCGCTGCAACCGATCTCGAGTAGAGAGCAAACTCCAGCCCTACCGCCAGATAAGCTCCCGGAGATGTCCTGGCAACACTGCTGTAGTTATTGGTTTCTAAGGGCGGTTCATTATGACTGACGATGCTGGGGCACCTCGGGCCATAGCAGAGCGGCCGTTGTGTCCACCAATTTAGATTTGGCCACGTCTTTCTCTGGGCACGTAGCCTCCAACCGTCGGTGAAATTTCAGAAGGGCTCAATACAAAGATGGTAATTCATGATTGACGACCTTGGTTAGTTAAGCTATCCCACAGGAAGACGCGTAGTGATGGCCCCAGATTGTAGCGAGCCAGTGCCTGAGCGGGCGTGCCATCATTGCTTAGTATTCACAATTGAGTGCGGAGGCACAATGTAGAAGGTGTGATGGAAACGTCGGGGAATGCAAAATCACCTCAATCTTGTGGTTGGGCTAACGCTGGGCCAAAAACTAGGCAAAAAACATTAATTGATGAAGCTTTGACCTTTCCTGCAGACGTGGAGTGGCGACTTAACAGAATGGCAAAGGTTCCAAAATTTTCAGAGGTGCGCTGTTTGAGATAAGTATCAGCGTTCCAATAGGGGGAACACGAACTGCCTGGCTTCTTTTACGTCACTTTGAAGAGTTCGTACAACGGATGACCAGATGCTGTCCTGTACACCAAATGCCCAGTATTGCAATAATAGGTGACAACTGTAAAGGGGACGTGATGCTGATACGACCGCTGTGGTTGCCAATAAAACAATACTGGCTTTTAGAAAAGTTTAACCTTGCACCAGAGACGATGCCGAAATCATGGAAAGCATCAAGAGCATGCTGCAGCGACAGTTCATTGTGTACATATAGAGTAATCTCATCTGCATATGCAGTGACTTTTAATAGAGTGTTACGAGGTAGAGATAAGCCTCGAATCTGCAGGCGATGTTCAGCGACCCTTACGAAGAGTACTAATGCAAGGATGAATAGCACTGGTTAGAGGGAACACACTTGACGGACCCCACGCGCGACTTTAAATGGGTGACTCTCACGGGAATCTAAGTACAGGTTACTTTCTGAATTAGTGTACATCGCATGAATGAGGTCAGTGAACTTATCCGGGAATCCGAATGCATGTAAAACACTTAGTAAGTACCCATGTTATATGAAATCAAAAGCTTTCTCCTGATCTAAGGAAACCAGCCAAGTGCTTGCGCACATCGGCTAGTGGTGTATTAAATGATGTCACGGATTAACCACGTATGGGTGTGCATTTCTCGGCCCGGAGAATAACAGACCAGGTGGGGAGCAATTAATGTTGCAAGAAATGAACTGATTCAGCGCACCAAGATGTTGGCCAAGAGCTCGTAATCTACATTAGGTCACGCATACCCGCAGCAGCTGGCGTGGTAGAGTTTACCGGGTGGGCAGGCGAGCATGGTGGACGAAGCAGAGCTCTGCGGACATACCCTAGCACCTCAGGGTGCGCACACGGTGCTCGTATACAGCACCAAGCTGCCGCCGAGAGCGAAGAGGCGGGCATAATAGGTTGGTACTGTTCGACGAGCTCCTCTTGCCATGCCCGCATAACGGGCGAAGGCTGAGATCACGGTGGGCAATGCGTATTTTTTGGATTAACAATGACGCATCTTTAGACATACGAATGCTAAGTCCCCTGCCCGACGCACTGCAATAATGCCACCACTGTTCTTTGAGGCGATCCCAATCAGTTATATCCACCCTAATGAGCGATGCGCGTAACGCTCGGGACAAGTTTTCTGTAGATTGAGAGTCCTGGAGGACGTGGCAATCGAGACGCCATGGTCTGTGAATCGTTGGCGTGCCCGCTGGCAGGCGGAGAGAAAGCATAACCGGTCGAAGGTCGCTAATGTACACTGGTGTCGGTGGCAATGACATTACCGCAGTGTCGTGAACGTTTGGAATGAGACGGGGAGATGCGTACAAGCGATCGATTCTGCTGCTTGACGCCGCTCGACGCCAAGTATAGGCATATTTGCTACCGGTATACGTTCATGAATGTCACTCAATGCCAATTGCTACACTAGACGTTCAAGTTCTCTAACGTTCCAGTTTGACGGGCCGCGACCCGGACCTCAAACGTCTGCCTGTGAGTCTAAGACACAATGAGTACCCTATGAGTACCATATGTTGTGAATTTAAAAGGAACACATCAAGAGATAGGAAGAACGCATTAGAGTTCACGGACTCCACTGGGGCGTACACGCCAATAATTGGATTGGATTAGATAAACTTTTATTTGGTCCTCCAAAACACAGATCACTGTCTTGCGGGCAGCTCCCACGTAGGGACTGAGATGCCGAGCTCCTCAGCCGCCTCGCGGGCTTGGTGAACAGCCCAGAGCTGATCTGTTAAGGACGAGCTGCGGATGGCCGCCTCCTATCTGGCAGAGATAATGTTCGATAAATGAGCGAATTTGGTTCACTGCCAGAGCATATGTTCTAATGAAGCTATTTCACCACAATTTGGGGAAATATTACTTGGCTATAGGTCAGGGTACCTGATGTGAAACATTTTCAATGTAGGGTACATCCGCGTTTGCAAAAGCCTCAATGTAAGTGCTTGGGGCCGAGTTAGATCTTAGTGAGGTGGAGGGAAAACCCTTCTAAACAGGTAGAAATGTTTAGTGTGCTCGTTATATGTTGTAAGAATTTCCCGATTATCCCCTTCACCGGTAGAATGCATCCCCGGGGAGGCGCGGTTTGAGAGGTCTTGCGCCGCCTTGTGTGCTGCTTCATTGAGATTGGGAGGGGAATCGTTGATTTGTCCAAGGTGAGCTGGGTACCAACGCAGAAGAGGATGAGTTATTTATTTATTTATTTATTTATTTATTTAGAAAGTACTGCAGACCATAAAAATAGCCCAAGCAGTAGTAGGAGGTGGTACAAAAATGATATGGCCAATTAATAGATGCACTGGTGTAGACGAAGAAGAAAAAACAAAGAAAACAACAACAACGACAGAAAAGTTAAATCAGACAGGTGTACAATATATTCCTGGGTTACAGAACTCACACGTTAAAGTAATTCTCTAGAAATCTTAGTACATTTCAGACTCAAAAATATGGTGTCATGTTCTTGTCATGTTCTTGTCATGTATGTTTTTGCCATGTAGTATTCTCAGCATTTGTTCTCAGATCATCCCTTTGCGAAGGCCCGAAGTGCTGCCATGGAATCACTGTAGACGACTTCAATGTTATTCATTCCAAGTGCTAAGGCAATGGCCACCTGTTCCGCAATGATTGGGTCTTTCGTCTTGACCGTCGCTGATTTGACGACACGGCCAGCTCCACCAACCACCACTGCCACAAAAGCTTTCCCATTGGTGTAGGAAGCCGCGTCAACAAACACGACCCCTCGTTCCTCGTTTGAGACTTGACGAAGTATAATCCTGGCCCTCGCTACTCTTTTGCCGATGTTGTGTTCTGGATGCATGTTTCGTAGTATAGGAGATACCATGATATTGTCCCTGATGTTGTCGGGGTTATCATTGTAATTGCGTCTAATTGCCGTTGGGTGTTGGCCCAGCTCCTGCAGGATCATTTTCCCCGACCTTGTTGTATATAACCTTGCAAACTGTGCTCTTTCTTGGGCTTCTGCTACTTCTTCGAGCGTGTTGTGAATGCCAAGCTCAATAAGACGCTCGGTGCTAGTATGTATGGCTAGGCCCAGGACCTTCTTGATAACTTGCCTCAGGAGCACATTCAGTGTCTCGGACTCTGCTCTAAACCAGTTGTGCATTGCTGCCTCATACGTGAAGTGGATTAGAACAAACGCATGCATCAACCTGATGAGGTTGTCTTCCTTGATCCCATTTCTTTTGTTGGCCACTCTGCGAATGAGGTGCACCACACTGTCTGTTTTCCAAGTTAACTTCGCTATAGATTTGCTGTTTGCGCCGGTAGACTCTATCAGCATACCTAGGACTTTGATGGAGTCGACCCTCAGTATGGCATCCCCTTGATTTGTACGGAGGTGGATCTCTATCTGGTTTAACGGCTTGCATCCCGTGGTCCCTGGCGTGTAGTCCGATACAGTAAACGTTCTGACTTACTCGAGGAGCACTTGAGCACAGAAGGACGAAGGTATCCTTCTACGGTGTCAATCGCCTTTTGCAGGGCGCTCTCAATCTGCCCCTAACTTCCATCTGTGCATCATATGATAATGTCATCTGCGTAGATGCTGTGCTTCAATCCTTCGTTGCTCGATAATTTCTTTGACAGTCCAATCATGGCAATGTTGAACAGCATTGGTGAAATCACTGCCCCTTGCTGAGTGCCCTTTGTTTCTAGTTTGATTGCTGCAGTCTCGATATCTGCACTCTTCGTCACGGCTTTCTGATCTGTAAGAAAGGACCCTATGTAGTCATAAAAAGCTTTCCCCAGACCAAGCTTGGAAATTGCTTCGAGTATGAGTAAGTGGTAGATCTTCTCAAACGCTTTTTCTAGATCTAGGTACAAAATGGCTTTCACGTCTATGGTTTCATTGTCGATGACCTGGTGTTTGATAAGCTTCATTGCGTCTTGTGTGGACTACCCTGCCCTGAATCCAACCTTATTGTGTGTATATATGTCGTTATCTTCCAAGTACTTGTTTATCCTGTGCAGTATGGCATGTTCTGCAACCTTGCCGATACAAGATGTCAAGGATATTGGCCTCATGTTGTCCAAGGTAGGGGGCTTTCCTGGCTTAGGATTAAGGATTGTGCTGGCCAACTTCCAATGCTCTGGCGCCCTGCCTTCTCTCCATGCTGCATTGATCATATCCTTCAGGGTGTCAATATAATCGTCATCAATGTTACGAAGGGCCTTGTTTGATATATTGTCCGGGCCAGGGGTCGACCTGCCGTTGAGATCATGCAATACTTCTCTGATCTCATCGATGTTAAAGTGGCCTTCAAGATCTGTATTGGGCGCGCCCTGGTACTGTCTACTTGATGGTGCCAATTCTCTTTTGATTGGGAGGTACTTATGCACGAGCCGCTGCACAACTTGCTGTTCTGTAGAGCGCCCCATCTCTTTATGCAAAATTAAAGCAATAACATGCTTTGGATTTGTTTTGGTGGTGTTTTCGTTGAGGAGATCTTTTAACATATTCCATGTCTTACCATTGCGCATCTGACCATCGACGGAGTTGCAGATTTCGTCCTATTGTTGCCTGGATAGTGCGTGGCAATGTTCCTCAACTCATCTGTTTACCTCAGCTATCTTCTTCCTCAGTCTTTGGTTCAGACGGTGACCCATCCAATGGTTCAGTAGTGCTTGCTTTGCCTGAAGAAGCCTGATCTCTGGCCATCTTGCTCTCTTTCCATCCTTAACTTCCTGAACCTATTATCCCCGTTTGTGAAGTGGAATTCTCTCTGCTTTTTCCGCTCCATGGAGAAGGTAGTGGTAATAATGCAGTGGTCACTCCCTAGGTCTACAGCAAAGTCCATCCACTGGACCTTCTTGATGTTCCTTACAAATGTAAGGTCCGGGGTGGAATCCCTGCAGCAAGATGTACCAAGCCTTGTTAGTAGGCTGGGGTGCGTGATTAGGGTGAGATAAAGTTCACTGGCACTTTGCCAAAGTCGATTTCTTTTCCTAGTGTTGTACATGTAACCCCATGTATGATAAGAGGCGCTGAAACCACCTTCCATGACGAGTGCACATTCCCTGGCGATAGTAACAGCTTTCTTTAGAACCGTCTTGAATCCTTGCTTTTGTTCCTTTGGGCTGCTATTTATGTTAAGAACAAAAATGCTCTAACGGTTGCTGGTACCTGGTACGATCTCCACCATGACGTGTTCCAACCGGCCTGCTTCTATCTTGAGGTCGTGGGTTATGTGCGCTAGTTTGTTGCACACGAAGGTGAAGACTCCCCTCCCTTCATCCCCTATTACAGGCCGGAATCCAGGCAGCGTTGCTTGTGGTGAAAGAGTTTCTTGCAATAATATAATATGAGATTTTTCTTGGCTGATCCTGATATTGTCACGTTACTCTCGACAAACTTGATAAAAAATGGGCTCGTTTAGTCGCCTACTCAAGCCGCGGCTCAGAGAGAGATCGTCTACGTCTTCTTTCACACTTCGATCTCACCCAAGCAAACCATGTGGCAATAGTCCCCCCCCCCTTTGAAAGCATCGACTCGATGCTCGTAAATAAAAAAAAATGAAGGTATACACACGCAGATATAGAGAACTAAAAGAGGGAGAGTGCCACTACTCGCCGAGCAAATGAGGAAGTTTTGCCAACGCTTCCGCCAAGCGCAAAAAGAAAGGGCATAAAAACACACGAGAACACAAACAGCAGCAGCAACGCAATGTCACGGCATGTCGTAGCACGTGAAACCACAAGGGCTACTGCGTGAAGTAGGGCTTCAGCCGAAGGACATGCACGGTTTCGGGCCGAAGCTGTCGACGAGAAGACGCTGCGCCGTCCGGAAATACCTCGTAGGTAAGATCTGTGATTCGTCTAAGAACCTTGTACGGTCCAAAATAACGGCTTAGGAGTTTTTCGGATAAGCCTGGTCGCCGGACAGGGATCCACACCCACGCTCGGTCCCCAGGGTGGTAGGTGACATTTCGATGGCGGAGGTTGTAACGTCGTGCGTCTGCATCTTGTTGGTGACTGGTGTTTATGCGAGCTAGCTGACGAGCTTCTTCGGCGTACTGAGTGTATTGCTCAGCATCTTGAGCAAGTTCATTGCCTTCGTCGCACGGAAGCATAGCATCGAGCATGGTTCGCACGTTGCGTCCGTAAACAAGTCGGAAAGGCGGAAATCGCGTTGTTTCTTGCGTTGCCGTATTATAAGCAAACGTGATGTATGGAAGAATCTTGTCCCAGGTTTTTTGTTGTACGTCCACGTACATTGACAGCATGTCCGCTATGGTCTTGTTAAGCCTCTCTGTCAGTCCGTTGGATTGCGGATGATAAGCCGTTGTTTTTCGATGACTTGTGCAGCTCAGTTTAAAAATGTCCTCCATCATTCGTGCTGTAAACGACGTCCCTCTGTCCGTAATCACGCATGACGGGGCACCATGCCGTAGGACGATTTGGTGCATGAAGAACTGCGCGACTTCAGAGGCCGTGCCACGGGGTAACGCTTTTGTTTCTGCATAACGCGTAAGATAATCTGTCGCAACTGTAATCCATTTGTTTCCAGAGGACGACAAAGGGAAGGGCCCGAGAAGGTCCATTCCCACGAGGTCAAACGGTGTCCGTGGTGGTGCGATCGGCTGGAGCAGGCCCGCGGGACTCACCGGCGGAGTCTTGCGGCGCTGGCACTCACGGCAGCCTTTCACATATCGATGTACACTAGTTGATAGTCGCGGTCAGTAATACTGTTGGCGTACTCGGGCGAGAGTTCGCGAATAGCCCAAATGTCCTGACGTGGGCTCGTCGTGGCACGCCAGGAGGATTTCATCACGCATGTCGGTAGGAACAACGAGTAGGAAGGCCTTGTCGCTACCACGGGCGTTTTTCTTGTAAAGAATGCCTCTTCTTAGACAAAAAGAGGACAGTTCGCGAGCAATGTGTTGAGGGACCTGAGAGTTGCGGCCTTCCAGGGAATCAATGACTGGGCGTAATTCATCGTCTGCCCGCTGCTTTGACATAAATTCGGAGTCACTAACTGCTCCGAGAAAGGCATCTTCATCTTCGGAGCCCCTGACAGCGTTCCCCACAGGTGCTCGAGAAAGCGCGTCGGCGTCTTCGTGTTTGCGCCCTGACCTGTACACAATCGTAATGTCAAACTCCTGCAAACGCAAACTCCACCGTGCGAGACGGCCGGATGGATCTCTGAGATTTGCCAGCCAGCAGAGCGAGTGGTGGTCAGTCACCACTTTGAAGGGACGACCGTAGAGGTAAGGCCGAAATTTGGTCGTCGCCCACACGACTGCGAGGCATTCTTTTTCTGACGTAGAATAGTTGGTCTCAGCTCGAGAAAGAGTACGACTGGCGTAAGCTATCACATGCTCAACGCCGCCGTGTCGTTGTACAAGGACAGCGCCAAGTCCGCCGTTGCTGGCATTTGTATGAATTTCTGTAGCAGCGTCCTCATCAAAATGGGCAAGAACAGGGGCTGTTTGCATTCTCTGTCGTAACTCTGTGAACGCTGTATCTTGTTCTGCGCCCCAAGTAAAGGGTACGTCATCTCGGGTGAGTCGCGTAAGAGGTTCAGCTATCTTAGAGAAGTTGGCGATAAATCGGCGATAATACGCGCACAAGCCGAGGAAACGGCGTACTGCTCTTTTATCTGATGGGACAGGGAAGGCGGCGACAGCAGCAGTTTTGTCTGGATCAGGTCGCACTCCATCTGCACTAATGACATGTCCCAGAAATTTCAGCTCTTCATAGCCGAAATGGCATTTTTGGGGTTTCAGCATAAGTTCAGCTGTGCGAATGGCTTCCAGAAACTTTCTCAGACGCTTCAGATGTTCTTCAAAGCTCTCGGAAAAGATGACCACATCATCGAGGTAGACAAGGCAGCTTTGCCACTTCAAGCCAGCGAGAACTGTGTCCACCATCCTCTGAAAAGTGGCTGGTGCAGAACAGAGGCCGAAGGGAAGAACTCGGAATTCGTAAAGTCCGTCTGGAGTCACAAACGCGGTTTTTTCTCGGTCTCGTTCATCCACTTCAATTTGCCAATAGCCACTCTTTAGATCGATGGACGAAAAATACTTCGCACGTCGTAACCTGTCGAGGGAGTCGTCTACTCGTGGAAGCGGGTAGACGTCCTTTTTTGTGACGCTATTAAGCTTCCTGTAGTCAATACAGAATCGCAGCGTTCCGTCTTTTTTCTTTACTAGAACGACTGGCGAGGACCAAGCGCTGCTGGATGGTTGAATAATCCCGTCATCGAGCATCTCTTTTACTTGTGTCTGAATAGCCTCGCGTTCTTTGGCAGAAACGCGATAAGGCTGCTGCCGGATGGGGCGGACGTCATCGTCGGTAATAATTCGATGCTTCGTGAGGTGTGTTTGACGGACTTTAGAAGAAGAGGCGAAGCAAGATCTAAACTCCCTTAAAAGGTCGTGAAGTGCAGCCTTTCTCTCGTCTGACAGCGTCGAATTAATGTCGATGTGGTCTAGAAATTCCTTATCCTCATGCGTTTCCTCGGACGCGAAGCACTCCGTGACGTCGGCAACAGGTTCTCCATAAGCTAGGGTGGTTCCACGGAAAAGATGCCGGTGCTCGTAATTGAAGTTCGTGGCTAGTATCGTTGACTGTCCGTCACGGACGCGCACAACACTTCGGGCGGCGCATACACCTTGGAGCAGCAGAAGTGATAAGTTGCTTTCAGCCACCACGTCGCCGTCTTGGAAGTCTTCACAAGTGACTTCGATGGGAACAGTTGCTCGAGGTGGCAGCGTCACACTGTCGTCAGCAACACGCAGCGCAAGTCTACGGCAGTTATCGACGTCTCGATCTGTTGCGCCTTGAGTCGAGAAGGTCACGATGCGCTCACGGAGATTTATGATGGCACCGTATTCCCGAAGGAAGTCCATGCCGATAATCAGCTGACGCGAACAGTCGGGGAGAACGAGGCAGCTGAGCACAAACGTTGACGCACGAATTTTCACTCTTGCGGTACAGCGACCCAGCGGTGTTACAACGTGTCCTCCAGCTGTTCGAATTCGCGTTCCATTCCACGGCGTGATCACTTTTCTGAGATCTTTCGCTAGCCTCCCGCTGATGATCGAATAGTCTGCACCAGTGTCTACCAATGCACTGACCTGAAGACCGTCAACCAGCACAGGTATGTCGAGCGACACGCGGTCACTAAGTTCAGATGCGGATGTCGGCGTTTCTTCGGCACTGCGATTATTCTCGGACGAAATGCCTTCGGCGTTGCGTGCAAGCATCGATGGGAGGTCTTCCGCACTTTGAGTCCCAGCGACCTTGCCCCCGAAGGCCGCTGCCTTCAGTTTTCCCGACGAGGGCTCGGGGAGCGTTCCCGTGCCGTCACCCCAAAACGTGGCCCAGTGGCTGCGGGTCTCCTCGGAGATGGTGACCGCGATTGCCGTCGTGTAAAGGGTGCACGCTGTTGCGCGAGATATTCTTCGATATCCCTTGGCCTTTGACCGATTCGGGGACGAGGGGAATTGACGGAAAATCCGCGCAGTCCAAGTTGCCGGTATGGGCATTCGCGGTAAATGTGACCAGCCTCACCGCAATGATAGCAGAGGGGTCGTCTGTCTGGCGTACGCCAGAGATCAGACTTGCGCGTCGGTGTACGGCGACTATCGATGTTCAAATCAGCGTGCGCTGACTGAATCGCGACTGACGGCATCATTGTGTGGATCGGGACGTATGGCATTGTCTGGATCGGGACGTGCTGCACTGCCTGGATCGGGACGTGCGGCACTGCCTGGATCGGGACTCCTTGACCCGAAAGAGGAGTGGCAGATCGCAAGGCTTCCGCGTACGTACGACGGCGACTGTCAGTAGACACAGGAGCCGTTTCCAGATCAACCGACGTGGGCGAAAAACGATGGGCGTGCAGCACCTGCTGGACCTCGTCGCGGATGACACTGGTGATAGAACCAACATCGATTTGCCTTGTCCCGTACATCTTTTCCATTTCTTCCCGGACGACAGATCGAATGATCTCGCGAATCCATTCGGGGCTCTTGCTCCCAGGGGTGGCGAAAATCTCGGGAGTTGAGGCAGCATTCACTTGATGGTCAAACTGGGCAGACCGTTGGTGCAGTACTCGCTCCATTGTTGCCGCTTCAGTAAGAAACTCGGCAACACTTTTGGGGGGACTACGCACCAAACCAGCAAAAAGTTGTTCCTTCACACCACGCATGAGGTGGCGCAACTTTTTTTCTTCTGCCATAGCAGGATCCGCTCGCTTGAAAAGCCGTGTCATGTCCTCGACGTACATCGAGACGGTCTCGTTGGGCATCTGGATGCGTGATTGAAGTTCACGCTCCGCCCGTTCGCGGCGGTCGGGACTCCTGTAGGTCTCCAGGAGGCGACGCTGGAACTCGCGCCAAGATGTCAGAACATCATCCCTGTTCAAAAACCACGTCTTGGCACCGTCTTTTAGGCACGTGTACACGTTCCGGAGCTTCGCGGCATCATCCCAGTAATTGATCGCTGCGACACGTTCGAACTCACTCAGCCAGTCGTCAACATCTTCATGCTGCGCTCCGTGAAAGGGGCTAGGCATGAGCGGGTTCTGGACGGTGCAGTAGATCGGCGTGGAAGGTGTCGGAGCTTGCATGGGATCTTGCGTCGAAGTCATAGTCGCTGCGTCAGTGGTTGGTGTCTCAGGCGGTAGGCCTCGTTGGCGGCGGCTTACTCTATGAACAGGAGTGTCCACGGGTGTAGGGCTTGTGTTCCGGCTGCTGGACGGGGTCTTGGGCATCGGGTGAATTGCAAGACGTTGTACCCAGCAACTCCACCAGTCTTGTCACGTTACTCTCGACAAACTTGATAAAAAATGGGCTCGTTTAGTCGCCTACTCAAGCAGCGGCTCAGAGAGAGATCGTCTACGTCTTCTTTCACACTTCGATCTCACCCAAGCAAACCATGTGGCAATATACTGCTGTAGTGTTGCCTTCTTTTTGAGGTAACCTCTACAGTTCCATTACCAGATACAGAATGCTTCACGTAGTGCTGTCATCATGTTTTTTACATGGACCGCCAAGAGCCTGATGCTTCACCTGTCGACAGGTTTGGTACCACTAGTATTGGTGGTAAAAGAGGTGAGTTTGGTGCATGAGGAGGCTTTGCTGTGTTGTGCAGATATGCTTCGACCTTTGTAATGCGCAAATTCATATGCTCTTCCAGTGCAGCAACGCTTGATTTTAGCCTTCCCATCTGCTCGCTAAGTTTGGTTACTACCTTGCTGAGCGTGTCAAAGACCTCTTTCATATCTGACATGGTCGTTTGGTTGGCTTTCACGTGTTCTGCCAAGACTGCCCTCTCTTTGTGGTTCTCGAGTCCCCAACGTTTTCACTCACAGAAATATCAACTGGCTGAGGCGTTCGTTGGCTGTGAAGACTGCGTGCTGGTTAGCTTAGTGAGAAGACTTTTTATTTTCTTTAACTCGGCTGATAATCTCTCATTCGACTTTGTAAGCCTCGCGTTTTCTTGCTCTAGCTGTGCAATTCTGTAATACTCTGGCAGCTTACCTGTCATCACCTCTGTCGCGCCGTTGCGCTCTCGCTCAGCCCAGCTGCCTTTCGGTGTAACTGTAGGCGTCCTCCCCGGGTTGGAAGCCGTAATCTCGAACTGAACTCCAGGCAGCTGGCCATTCGGGTTCCGCCCATGCTAATCCCGACCCTGATAGTGACCTTGAGAACTCGAGCGCACCCGTGATTGGAGTGGGCCTTTGGTCTAGAACCCCTTCTGGAACACGACCTCCTTCTGGAGTGGGGCCGCCTTTCCTGTTCTTGTGTAGTCTGGACGCTCTGCGTCCCGTAGGCTGGAATAAGCTGCTTGTCGTTGATGTTTGGACTCGATGTGATTTATGCGTCCCGGGCTTCTGCGGCTGCTCGCGAGCTTTACCAACGTCTGCGTGTGGCGACGTATGACACTAAGAACCTGTTCTTGCACTCATTGTCTGCCATGGAATGGTGACCGTCGCACAGCCTGCATCTTGAATTGCACTGGTGCAGCATATCTGGGTTCTTGATATCGCAGCCTCTGCAGATGATTTCAGCTGGTTTCAGACAGACGTCAGACCGATATCACAGCTTTCCACATACGTAACAAATGTCGGTGTTCTTGCGGTGAAGGGCGCACTGCAAAATTGAAGGTCCATATCTCACAAATCTCGGCACTATATGTTCTTCGAACACTATGATGATTGCCCCAGTGTCCTTGATTCTCTTAGCCTGCAGCGCGAGCGGGTTGTTTGCGTTCAGAATCCTTCGGATCACAATGTCCTGAGTATCGCTTACGGGGATTCCGTGAATCACTCCTTTACAAGTATTGTGGGGTGCCGTGGCATACGCCAACCTCAAAACATTGCCTCCAATGTTAATTTGCTTGACCTTGAGGTATCTTGAAGTTCTGTCTTGGTCCGAAGTGCTTGCCACGATAGTGTTCTGCTGCAAGTTGGAACAGATGATGTCCTGCATGGCCTGGCCTCTTCCTCTTTGATGCCGGCCGCCAGTACTATCGCATCTGCCACGGCTCTAGCGCCAATTTTCCAGATATCTAATCCTCCACGTGGTGGCAGCGCAATTTTGCCAAAGTCCTTGGGTAGTGGCGGCATGCCTCTAGCTCGTACGATTGTATGCTTGGTGTCAAGCCTACTTCGACTGGCTCGAGCGTCTCCCCCAACGCCAGCCTTGGTCGAGCCCTTGGCAGCGGGAACGCTAACCGCGGCTAGCTAATTCCTCGAGTGTCTTGTTTCGGCTTCCTTCCAACCCACGTCTTCTCCATCTATTTGGTATTCCATTCTCAATCGCAGGTCCTGAAACGCGCAGAGCGTTGAACCGCGTTGGCACAGGGACGGCGCATCGGCGGCAATCGCCTCCTTGGTTAGGCGTTAATCCTCCGGAGGTGTTGCCGTGTAAAAATGTACCAAAAATGGTTTAACAGTCCACTATCCAGCACAAAAGTGGTATCTGCTGATTTCTAGAGAACTTAGGCACGCAATTTGACTAAAAATTCGTTAAAAAAATCATGGATACTACAGGAAAGCATTCTTGAAAACAGGAGCCGATCTTCGCGCGTCCGCACTGGTTGGCACCTAGAGCGTTTCCTCCCATGCCAAGAAATCTTATACGTAACGGAAAAATGGCAGCATATCCACGGGGTGAATGATGGAGAGTGGGGCGATGCATTCGTCCGTCCATTCGTTCTTGCTTTCGTCTCTCGATGCGTCTGTCTGTGTGACCGTCCATGCGTCCATCCGCCCGTCATTGTGTGCGTCTGTTAGTGTGTTCGTCCCTGCGTTCGTCCATGGATCCGCCCCTGCGTCTGTTCATTCGTCCATCCATGCAGCTGCCTGTGTGTCCGTTCGTCCATCTATTCAACACTCCAAGTACCACCATCTCGCATCTTTTCATCATATATTACCCATAAAGAAGCACCTCCATCCAGCGGACATTGCAAAGACTAATTGAGAGGTGGCACACGTACACTTTCTTACGGCTTGAGCTTCGGGTCTACTTCCCACCTTTAACCACCTCCAGTTCATGGTATATACTAGTTCACTGTATTCATGGCACTGCGGCCCAACGCTCGCTAAACCTTTTTAAAACCAAGGAGGTTACACCCAGCGAGTATAACGTAGCAACGCTTTCTTGTCAGACAGTGCTCAATTTACATGCCAATGGCTGCTAATGAGGCATGAGAGAGAGGAGCATTCGGGTTTTAGTAACGCGCACGCCGCAAACTTTTTATTGTTCAATAAAGCACAGGAAAAATCTCCCACCGGCACCACGTTGCACGTCCAAATGTAACAATGGTTACACACTATGACTACGACTACGACTACGAGGGACTAACGGGTGCCGCTTTAAGGAGCTTCGCCCCTAAAAAAGGTGCTGTCGTGCGCCAGCACGCGCCCGAAGGCATCGAAGGAAACATGATGGTCCCGCAAACAACTTCGCTTAAAAATATTGGCAGATCCACGTACAGTGCTAATTGATATGTGAAGCACAAATAAGAAATGTTGATATGTCACTTTAAAATCAGCACAACATTACGAGGTGGAGGTAAATGATGCCGTACGTGATTTCGGTGTCATCATTATCATCTTTTGATGTGTGGTTTGCCTTCGTGATCTCTTCACGTCACGTGATACCAAATTGAGTATATGTGGAACTAGCGAAACGCTCGCGAGCACGCTATGAGCATGGTAGGTTGTCATGTTCTTACATGACACGCATGTCAGGATTGTTATGCTTGCACTAGTCATATATTTCACCATTCATTGACATCACGTAACACCAAAATTGGTATATGTGGAGTTAGCGAAACGGCCGCAAGTGCATCCTGAAGGGCACGATATACTTCCATATAGCGTTCACGCGCGCGCACGCTAGGCACAGTGACACTACGTTAGCAAAACGCGAGCACTCTACGGTCTGACCCCAGGCGCAACCAGCATCCGTCGGCATGGCCCGACCGCAACTGGCTTGAAAAGCGACATGCTGAATTTCGCGCCGGTGTGTTACCCGTACAACACTGCGTCTCCCTCTTTTCGTGACGGAGGGATGCCACACGTGCTGAAACGCGCATGTCTCATAGCAACGCAGCGCGGCGCGCGCCTGCAAGTATATGGCGGGACTGGCTCCTGGCGTGGCAACGCCGCCGTTACGCGACGAAATGAACGCTGGCGAGCCCGCGCACCGCATCACGTCGAAATGTATTGGCGCCTTGACTGTGGCATGTAGTCGTGTTCTCACATGACACGCATGTCATGATTATTATGTTTGTACCAGTCACATACCGTCGTCATTCATTGGCGTCACGTAATACCAAATTTGGCATATGTGAAGCTAGCGAAACGGCCGCGAGCGCATCATGAGTGTGGCATGTAGTCCTGTTGTTACATGGCACGCATGCCGTGATTATCATGTTTGGATGTGTCACTTACTTGTGTCGTACTTTCGCGTCGCGTAATACCGAGTTCGGTACATGTGAAGCTAGCAAAACGGCCACGATTGCATTATGAGCGTACCATGTAGTCATGTTACATTACACACATATGATGTTTATCATGTTTGAGCCAGTATCATACCTTCGTCATCCATTCACGTCCCGTAATACCAAATTTGGTATAAGATAAGCCAGCGAAACGGCCGCGAGCACATCATGAATGTGGCATGTAGTCATGTTGTTACAAGACACGCATCTCATGATTTTCATGTTAGGGTCTGTCGCTTGTGTTCGCCATGCAAACATGTTATACCTTACAAGTTTTGCAACATGCCATGTGAACGAAACCACTGCAAGATCTGCGGGACTATGAAATAAAAATCATGACATTCATGACATACATGTCATAATTTTCATGTTATGTATAGTCAACCACGTTCTTCATACAGTCATTTTATGCCATACCAAGTTTGGTATCGATACCATTATCGAAACGGCCAGACGAAAGATAGATAGATAGATAGATAGATAGATAGATAGATAGATAGATAGATAGATAGATAGATAGATAGATAGATAGATAGATAGATAGATAGATAGATAGATAGATAGATAGATAGATAGATAGATAGATAGATAGATAGATAGATAGATAGATAGATACGCTCAAAGTGCCCGAAGTTCGCTAAGAAATGCCGATGAAGGCGGAAATGTTGTAGGCCCGTGTGCTCAGATTTGGGTGCATGTTAAAGACCCCAGGTGGTCAAAATTTCCGGAGCCCTCCACTACGGCGTCTCTCATAATCACATGGTGGTTTTGGGACGTTAAACCTCACATATTAATCAATCAATCGTTAAGAAATGCTTCGCATTTAATATTGACTCCGGCACCAGTCGAACGCCCGCTGGCGTGCGAAAAGAAGCAATCAATATTGAATGTGCGCTTGAAAACGAGTTCGTCAGAAAGCTTTAAAATATTTGTTTCTTGCACGAACAGCAAATCACAGTGCACTGAACGCGCGAGAGCAAATACCTCAGCCTGTTCTTGTGGATTGCGGAAACCTTGAGCGTTAAAAATAATAACTTTTAGAGTAAGAGCCATGGGGAAAATAAAACATAATATAAGATCGCGCAAAGGCAGGAGTACCTTTGGCAGGCGTGGGAGCTGGTGCCCCGCGATCGGCTGAGTCATTTTTTGCAGCCATGCAATGCACCCGAGGCTCGGGGCTTCCGCGACTGCGTCGAAGTCCGCAGGGGACTTCTGTCTTTGGTGGGGTCTTCTGAATCACTAGTAGATATGCGATGACGTTTGGTGTCCGGGTTCTTGAAAGAGGATGGTACAAAAACGTCTACATTGTACTGGCTTATGCCGCAGGGGCTAGTGTCTTCGTTAACTTGTAGGGGCGTCTCACTCGTAGTGCTGTCGGAGTCCGCGTAGATGCAGGCATCGTCGTCTTGGAATGAAGTCTGTTCGATGAAATATGAAGTTGTGATCGACTGAGCAGCCACTCGAGGAGCATTAAATGCAATATTCCCATCTGAGACACCTTCCTTTCGAGGTGCCTTGTCTGACGAGGCTCGGCCTGCAGTTCTACAGAAATGGTCACCGGATGCGGGGAACTTTAGTTTTCAGAAGCTGGAGGATTTACCAGGTTCGAAACCGTTGGTGACGCAGTGAGCGTCTGGTGCAGCGTCGCGATTGGCGCACCTTGGTCGTAGTCGGTTACCGCGGCTCGCATTGATGAACTGTCGCATCTGTTCGTAACGGCGTTCCTCGCTGAAGTGGAGGGAAATGGATGCCACCACCGAGTACGACTGTTTAATAGCGCCAGCGACAGTGGCATGTAGGTCGCCACAGAGGTGGCATGGCTGTGAACAGCCCTTCCCTTCATGGCCATAGACTCCACACCTATCACAAAAGGGAGTGATGTAGTTCCTACGAGAGTGACCACTGTCACCACATCGACGGCACACCCGCTTTATTCCTTCATAGTCTCATGTCACGCGGTGGCCAGCGACTTTGAGATAGTTGGGTACAGATGACAATGCCTTCATTTCCATGCGGACGTATTGCGTCCCAGTGGTCATGGTTGACGCGCGATCCCATGAGTCCTCTGGTGATATACAACACCATCCTGTAGGGGGCAGTGCTTGTGCGAAGACCTCGCTGGGGACGTGGCACGGCAGGAACAGGACAGTAACCTGGGTAACTTGGGGACCTAGGGGTACGATGGCGACGTGCTCTCCTCGGATGGCGAGGGGTGACGCGTTCACGTTTTGAGTCAGGGCGGCTTCGCTGTTCACGGTAACTTGACAATTCTGGCCTCCGAAGTGCTGGACACAGTGTACTTCTTCGATTCCTACTATTGAAGACGTCACGTCAACGACGTCTTCAGGACTTGCCCCCTCAGGGACGATGACATCAAAGGCTAATGCCTTCTTCGAAGGCTTACTTGCCATGATAGGCGCCCACCAGCCTAAGGACGCCCTGATTGGATCACTGGTGTGTTTCAAAAAGGGGGTAACGATATAGAGTACTAGTTACTCACTATGGGAAAGCTTGAAGCCGTCCCGAGGCCAGATGTCTAGATATCCGCTCACACTGCACAACTGTTCACTGGCCACTCCGTATACGTATGTACTAGATCTTGACCTCAATGCTAGTGCCGGTGGGAAATTTCTCCTGTGCGCTGTTAAACCATAAAAATTTGCAACGGGCGCGTTAACTAAAAGCGGACTGTAGGTCTCTGCACTAAATCAGAGCCTTTTGTCTCTATTGCCTATTGGCAGTGATTGACATGTTCCAGTAGCAAACACCGGTCCATTACTTCTTCCTTTACGCCTCCCCAGTTTTCTCTCCTGCGCAACGCCGCAATGAGAGCCAGCATCAACGCCGCCGCCATTGTAAGCATTAGAACCTGCTGCTTCGCACCTGCACATGGTTCTCTTTAGCGGGAGACGATTACTTTTTTCTTTATTCGCATATACCACGAATTTTTGTCAAAACAAAAGATGCTGCCGATGACGGCATCGATATAGGAACTTTCGTCACCAAGGACTCAAGCGAAACAAAATGGCCGATCAGGCCACGCACACACTCTGTTCTCGGACTATCTCCGTGTTTTTGAACCCTACTCAAAATCAGACATTTCAGCCCTTTTAATCAGGCATTACTCCTTTCTACAAAGAGCAGCACCAACGCTATCCTGACCTTTGTGAAAAACTACGTCGCGCTGACGAGCGCCTTCTTTTAAAGCTGTTTACCAAGCCTGTACTGTTCTCGGCTGTGCTAAAACGTTTCAATTAATTTATCCTTTGATTGTGCGTGCCCATTTTTGTGGAGAAGTGGCTGACACCTTCCACATAGTCTGGGCGTGCCAGTCAAATTCATCTATTGCCCCCTAACCTCGACCCCAAGAGAGAGGACTGGCAGGCGGCCTTGCTTAGTTGTAAGGACCTGAGTGTTCAAAAGGCCCTGGTTCGACGGGCGCGGGCGGCGCTGCTTGCCAATAGAGCTCCGGAATACGGTATCTATCTAGTGCTGTGAAGAGAGGAGGCCAATGAGGCCACAACCCAATCACATCTCGGTAAGGATTCAATGGTTAATAAATGTTCAGCCACCACCACCACCACTGAAGGAGCTCGTACATGGTATCGTGGTGTAAGATTGGCTATACAAAATGAACGGCGTCGTTCTACTTAAAAAAAAATGTTTTCATATGTACGTTGAATCATCGATTCTGCGTTTTAGAAAAAAGTATTATTCTAAACATAAACAAAGTTATTAAGCACGATGAACTAATGATATTCAAACAAGTCAATAAAAAGAGTTCATGTTCCTGGAACCCTTTACTATTTTTGTTTATTCAAGACAAACAAAGTCTTCTCAACTTCACAGGTTCAATATCTGCGCACTGAGATACTAATAAAAAACCCTAAATAACACAGCGGAAAAAAATCATTGTTGTACTCAGCTCGCCATGCGAAAGTACCTCGGGGTTTCTTTCCGGGAGAATATTAACTTCGTGTGAACACGCTCTTTCACAAAAGAATCTCGATGTTTGTTTTCGACTCCCGCCATAAATCGAAAGTTCGCATTTAAACGTGGGTTTCCACCTTTCCACAAGGCCTTGGTTTACGCAGAAAATTAGGCTCGGCAGAAATGTGGAACGGCTATGTAAAAACAGAAGGTTAAGGTACGGTCAGATTAGATTGTTGTGATGTTGTCTGCTCTTCTCAACTCGCAGAAATAGACAGGAACAGATTAAGTCGATGAGAAAATTCTCTTGCTTTTGAGAGGATGGCCTGAGTTGCACCATTCAGAGTGTTTGATCAAGAGCTGCACTGCACAAAATCACAGTAAAGTAGTATACGAGCGAGGTGAGCCTGTAAAATGACGGGGTTTTAAAGAATCGTCTCGTGCTCGAAAGCTTTTCCGTGTCGTCCGCGCGTGTAGTTTAAGTATTGGGCGTTGAAGGTACTTTCAGATGAAACTGAAGCCTGAAAAAGCAAGAAACGAATATGCAAGTGGACGGGAAAATGTGAAAGCCCAGGTTTTTCAGATTTGGCTCGGAGCTGCGTGTCAGAGACAAACCCCACAGACGTTGGCTTCAAATGCATACTACTGACAGCGAGTATACTGCGAGCCTCCCAGTACGCTCGCTGTCAAAGTTATTCTTCTTTATACTTCATATCTCGCTTGACTATTCGTAACAATACGTGGTAACTGAAGCTATTTTCAGTTAGTTTGTAGTGTGGCAGTGAAGCTGAAGCGAATCAATACAACAGTACAAGTGAAACTGGGAATTAAAAAGGTTGGTTGGTTGGTTGGTTGGTTGTGATGTTGCAAAGGCGGGGTTAGCCTGGCCTATATACAAGGCCGGCAATTGTTCCGCCTGGGCATCTCTCAAACTATAGGGGTCCGTTGTCCAATGTCACTCAGCCTAGTGTCTCACAGGAAAGTCATCAGGATTCTTTGCACGCTCCTCCTCGTCGCCGTGGGTCTTTGAGGAAAAATGACATCTTTCAATGCCTCGTGCTTGTGACAACCTTTCTACAAGCTGCGCATCATTTCTGTTCGTCTTTCTGTCAAACCGCGGGCACAGCCAAATGAAATTTTCAATGTCCCCGATGTCACCACAACTTGCACAAAACGGGGAAGCGCCTCGCCCAGTTTCAAATGACCAAGCCGGCGTGTATGCGGAGTCAGTTCTTGTCCGGTAAAGCAGCGTCGCTTGTTCTCTGGAAAGTCCGTGGATTACGCATGACTGATGCGGAAACTTGTGGATTGCTCTGAAGTGTTTGCGTATTAGATTCTTGTTGTTTTGGTAAGTTTTGGGAGCTCTTATTTTCGGAACACAAGTTCGCGCTTCACGTGCAAGGGCATCAGTTTTTTCATCGCCTTCAATTCCAACTTGGGATAAGATCCACTAAAGTTTCACATTGAAGCTCTTGCCGATAAAGTGTTTAATAAGCACCAGAGATTGTCTTGTGAATTTTTCTTGAGGAAGCCCTTGATGCAGTCACTGCAACACTGACTGTGAATGCGTTATCACTAACACATCTCGTGCAGAAAGAGTTTGAAATTTTCGCAAAGCCCCGATGATTGCTGCGCTTTCTCATGTTGTGAGCGACACAACACAATCTAGGTGGCCCGACTATGACAAGCCAGGGTGGATAAGCAGAAAGCTGCTGCGGAGCTATCCGTCTGTGTGCACACCGATGCGTTAGTGTAAACTTGTAGGTGACCATAGTACGTGGTGCTCAAATATTCTAGCACCAGAAACTTTGCTTTCTCAGCTGGAACAGTGCGTTTCGTTGGCAGTTTAGGAACCCTGAATTTACATGCAATGACCACAAAGGACCATGGCCGGTCAATAGGGCTCTTTTGAGGCAATTTCAAGCCTAAATGTTGAGTCGTGGTCAGCGCCGCGTGACAATGTGAGTCAGGTCTTGCTTTTAGCCGCCAGAGAAAGACCATGCCTGTGGAGGACTCGCCCAGTCTTGATATCTGCTTTAACAAAGCCTTAGACGCCAGGGGGCGAAGTGGTAGAGACTCGTCTTCATCGATCACCTTCTTGTTTGATGCATTCTGAGGGACTCCTGTCGCCAATCGAAGACCCTTTCTTTCTGTGCACTTCCTCTAAGCGTTCAAACCGGCTTGATGATGGCGACATCAGCGGCAGCTTGTAAAGAATAGGGTTTGTTATGAGCGCTGCATTCAGCTTAAGCAACGACATTGGATTTTCGCCCACGCGTACGCCAGCCATACGACATAGAACGTTGAGTCTCTGCAAGCACGTGGCCACAATACCATCAGCCGCGCATCACCATAAGAACTTGTCATCGATGGTAACGCCCAGGAAACGAACACTCGTCACACGGCGAATAGAATGGCCCATGGACATTCAGCGACATGTGCGTTGACTGCCACCAGACCCCTGAGAAGAGCATGGAGGCAGATTTCTCCGCTGATAGAGACAAGTCAAGTGTCGACAAATGGCGTTCAATGATTGAAATAGTGCCCTGTGCTATCCGGGCTAGACGTTTGTGTTGGTACCAATACATTCAGATGCAGATATCATCGGCATAGATGGGCATTTAACTGCTTTCAGAGCTACTTTCGGAGTGCCAGGGAGGCGGGCCATGGCAGTGTGAAATAGCAAGGAAGGTAGAACACTTCCTTGTGGAACGCCGAGAGAAACGCTTCGCTCTTCGCTTGTGACATTTTCAAGCTTAACATGGACAGACCGATCATTGATAAATTCGTGTAAAGAACGAAGAGCATTTCCCGAAAACCCATGGCTTCGAGTCCGCTGACGATGCCTGTTTGAAGCGCACAGTCATATGCTTTGACAACGTCCATGAAAACGGTGAGTGTCGAGAGGCCGCTGACATGGTGGTGCTCGATGTGGCTCAGCAGGTCCAAAACAGTGTCCTGGGCGCTCAGCCGTGGACGAAAACCCGTCATACATGCGGGCCACCTTCCTTCTTGCTCAAGGTGCCAAGTTATTCTTGTGCATGTGAGTTTTTTTATCAACTTAGATACGCATGATGTTAGCGATACTGGTAGATATGAGATGATGCTCGCCGGATCTTTTCCGGGCTTCAGCGCTGGCAACACTCATGCCGTCTTCTATACAAATAGAATCTCTCATGTGCTCCAGACATAATTAAATATGTCTGAAAGGGCGCGCCTTTGATTGTACGGCATGTTTTTCACCATCTGATTGCTGATCCTATCTGGACCCACATCACAGCGTCTACTTCATTTACTCAACGCCATATCTAGCTCTCGAAATGTGAACGGCATGCCCAATTTATAAGATAATTGAGGTGGCAGAGGTGTCACCACTCCTGCTTATCTGCCAGATGTGTATTCGTCTGCGAAATATTCTGCAAGGGTTTTCAAATGGTGTTCTTGCTTCAAAGCGAGTGATTCGAATGGTCTGTGACAGCAAATATTTTTAGAAAGGCTATTTATGACTCTCCATATTCTTGTCAAGGGTGTAAACAGCGATAAACGTCCACAAAAAGCAGCCCATTGAATTCTGCGTAGTTTCTGTGCGTGTGTGTGTGTGTGTGTGTGTGTGTGTGCGTGTGCGTGTGCGTGTGCGTGTGCGTGTGCGTGTGTGTGTGTGTGTGTGCGTGTGCGTGTGCGTGTGCGTGCGTGTGTGTGTGTGTGTGTGTGTGTGTGTGTGTGTGTGTGTGTGTGTGTGTGTGTGTGTGTGTGTGTGCGTGTGTGTGTGTGTGTGTGTGTGTGTGTGTGTGTGTGTGTGGCGGCGAATGGCAGCGTTTGTCCGGTTATATTCAGTTTCACCGATGGGTTTCCCTTTTTCCTCAAGAACTTTCGCTCCGCTCTTCTACGTGCTGTCCACAAGTTCTTTGGCTTCAAGTTAGGAGCAGGGAAAGGATCGGGCAATTTAAGTAGTGATGTAGCCGCTCACTTACTTCTTGACACATCCGCCAACAGCTCACCAGAGCACTCGTCCAGCGCTGTTCTGTACGTGTCTTGGCGAGTCACAATGAAGAAATGTCGACCCGTGGTCCCAAATCTAATGATATTGGTGAATATGGAGAAATGGCCGCTGCCCATTTTGTCTGCGGCCATGGCCGATAATACCAGAAGGTGCTCGGAGTGTAATACAAAATCTATCGCACTCCATGAATCTGGTGGCCGAAAAAAACATTGGTTTGCCATCATTCGCCACACACAAGTCAGCAGCATCCACTGCTGCTAAAAGTTCCTTGCCTTGAGAATCAGACTCTTATCTTCCCACAGTGGGTGATGTACGTTAAAATCACCATAGATTATTTGAGGGGCGGGGCACTGAGTGCAAATGTCCTTTAGGAGAGCCTGCATGGAGGCCTTCATGCTTGAACTGATGTACGCCGATTACTCTCAGTTCTCGATTTCCTATGCAAACTTGCACCACAGCGACATCCAGTGAGTTATACCAGAGTTCTTGCACTGGCGATTCAACGTGAGGCACGCGCCGCCTTATGTATATTGTTGCGCTTCCATTTCCAAACGATGGTATGCTCAAATTGCAATGTCGGATATACCCTGTAGACGCCTTCCATTTGGAAGGCCGTCTTCCTAGAGGGCTAAAATCAGTATTGTAATGTCTCACAATAATAATTTAAGTTCACACCGACGCTGCAGAAGACCGGCTTAATTCCACTGCATTATTAAGGGCTTTTTTGAGGAACCAAAAGGGCCAGGTGGGCAAGATATTGCCATCGTTCTACTGTGTATACGTGAAAACAGAGCACAGGATTACTGACTCGAGAGACAGTAGTGCTTCCAAAATATCCTTCCTAGAACTCGCTTGCATCTTCGTGACTGTGAGCGTAGCACCGTGAACAAAGCTCGAATCAAGTGCTCGCCATTTTTCTGTTTATTGCTTCCAGTTGCTTTAGATCGATTCAATGCAGCGGCATAGGTGCACTTGGTGGACTCTGGGACACGTTCTTCAGAAACAGTAATCATTTCTGTTGGCTCAGTTACGTCACGTCTCAGTTTCAGGCGCGGAAAATATATTGCATGGTCATTATCCAAGCCACTACGTTGGGGTGCGTTGGTCGACTTCCCTGTGTTCGATGGTTCGCACAGCCTTTGGGCCAAGGACAAATGTCTTATTTCTTCGCTGAGTGGCTTTCCATGCTTTACATTGGCCGTAGCTGTCTGGATGGTCACCGCCGAAGTTAGCACACACAAGTTGTTTTTTTTTCTGTTGAACATGTCTTCAAGTATTGAGGACCCTCACAGCGCCTGCATCTATGTTCTCCACGACAATGCTTAGCGACATGCCCGAAACGCTGACATTTGCAACAACGTGGTGGTGCCTCCACGTAGTCTTCCAGCTCATGTCTTTTGAAGGCAACGTTGATCTTGTCTGGGCATTCCCATTTGGGAGCTAGTGTGAGCACCACAGAGCAGTACGCCTGTATTCTCATTCGGAGGACCAGGTTTGGACCCCATGGACGATTCTTTTTTGCATGGTATACTCCCTGGGGTTTTAACCCCGAGGCAGGGAACTCTTCGTCCGAGTATCATCTTGGGACTCCTCTTACGACACACGTATTCTTCATATATCTATAGTGTACACGGGCAGATACGGCTATGTCACAGATATTTTTGGTCTCCAGAAGCACGTTAGCTTGATCTTCTATCGCAATATCCAAGAGCAAATAACTCTGTTCTGTGAAGTGAGTTTTAACAGGGGCTTCACCGAGAATTACTTCCATCTCAGAAGAAAGGGCTATAGTGTTCACCTGCCTTAAGTTAGCTCCTTCGGATGCTGAAGCAAGTATCACAGGAATACCTACCGTCCTGTCTTTGCGATGACGCACCACACGAAAACCACCCTCGTCCATATCTATAGATCCGTAGACTTTGGCGTATTGTGGTCTCCGATGTCAGTTGAAGCATCCTTAGGTTCAGTGATGTCTTGTCGATTGCAGTCAGGCATACTTGCGCGGGCCCTCTGATGTATGTGACCCGGTGTCACTACTTGGGAGGTTATGGCGGCGCTCTCGTTGACGCTTGTTTCGGTCCTTCAAGTACTTTTCAACGTGTTGGCTTGTCCGGCACCATTAGTCTCCAATACGGGAAGTACCTTTTCGAGTCGTCCGACGCCTTGATCAGTTCTGAGCCATAATATAACAAAAATAAACGATAAATGAAGACAGATCTGGCAGCCCCAGCCCCGTCGTTGTCTCCGCCTCCTCTAGGAAATGAAAAATATCCACCGTCCACAGCTGCGATTTGAACATGGGTCTTTCAAATGGGAAGCGGGAATTCCGCCTCTGAGCTACTTGGGCACAGCCACGTGCAGCTCTTAAAACGACGACACATTGCAGACTACCGACCGCAGCGGCGCGAGTGGATATACCCTGCTTGGGCTTGACTTTATGTACATTGGTGCAACGGCCGTTTCAGGCACTCCCATGTTCTGGTGCACTCTAAGACCGGATTGAACGGCGCAATAAACTGTTTCGCCTAAAAAATTGGTGTAGTCGTTAAACTGAAACGTTTGTCTGCAACAGATTATGTTTTCTTGGGAGTGTGGAGTTCGTCGGAACGTGTCTGTCTGGTCGAAATAAGGCATGTAATGCAAGAGCTGAGAAATGTTTAGAATGAGTAAATAAGTGATATTTATCACACAAGAGACATCGAGGCTTCTTTGTCTCTTTATAACAGTGTATTACAATTAGTCTCAAACTTGCTGTTTCTCACGAACACTTTCTGAAATGTCCTTTAGAGGCAACCATTTTTTCCTCTTAGAAAGAAAATTACGGTGCTTGCGGCGCATCCTCAATAGCAGCAAATAATCAGTAAAAGAAAGCATTTGCTCTGGCTATCCACAAGGGTTCCGAGAAGAAACGCGTCTTAAAGTGGACGCTCGAGCATTCGCATTTACGTACAAAAAGACATTTGCAAAGGTCTGTCGGTACACAATCCAGAAAGGTGGAAGGATGGGCGACTTTATAAAACTCCCCAGCAAGAAAAATGCAACTTGACATACACTTAAGAACGGGTGCGACAAGGCCTGGAAGAGTCCATCCGGCGCCCCTTCAGCTGAGGAAAGTTATTACAAATGGTGTGAACATAGCTGGTTCCCTGAAACGGCTGTTCCTTGAATGAAATAACTTTCTGCGATCTAGCTTTGAATAAGTATCCCGATTCCTTTTCTATATTTTTTAAAGATGTTCAACAGTGTATATTATTGGTGTCTTTCTGAAAACATGTGCATTTTGCGTGTAGCCACATCTACCGAGAATTCCAAGACTCTTTTTTTTTCTTGGTTTTTGCAGAGCAGTTACAACAACGTCCCCTAAGTGTACAACGAAATGTGAAACAAATTTCAGTCTTTGAAAAGGTATTTGCATCGACAGGTGACGCCATAGCAACCAGAAACATGCTGGATCTTCTGAATATGTCCTCACTTTCACTTCGTATACGTGGACTGAACAAAAACACGGACACGCCGTAGCAGCCGTGTCATCTGCTTTTGTAGAAGCTCCATTGTAGTGCCCTTTCATATACGCATTCATGGTGGTCTGCCAGTGCATTTTTAACGCCTGAAAGCGTCGCGTATGTCGACAATACGAGAGCACTTTTTCATCCCCTGTTCAAAGCTGTCTGTAGAAATGAAGTGAAAACATCAAAAAAAGAAGCGTTATTTGGGCCGTTTCACCATGGCTGCTCACGTGAGCGTTTTCATTTTGTATACTTGAACGATGACGGGGTGATTTACTGAGCACAAACATTGAGGTCCGAAAGGTAAACCTGCATGCATTTGTTGAAGTAAACTCGTTGATTTCAATAAAAAATGGTTTCTTTGTGAATACTTTGCGGACAGGCATGCGCGTCAGAGAGGAAAGCAGAGGGTGCGGCCGTCCCCCTGCCCCTTATAGTAACCTAAGAGTGGAAAGGAGCAAAGCGGACTTAACGCATCGATTTGATAATTGTGGGGACACTGCGACGATCCTTTCCCCATCCCTTAAAAAGGAACGTTAAGCACCTCTGTGACAATGTCCACGTACGAGAGAGTACCCCCAGCAAATCTTTTACCACAGAGCTCACTTCACGGTATGTTTCTGTGAACGAAGGGTGCCTTTTGCGAACGAATATACTTTTTTTATTTTCATCTGCTCTCAACTAGTAATTTGCTGCACTATCTTTGTAGCTAGTTGGAAACAATGTCAAAGCGGGCTCGTCAAAAACTTAGCTTGTGATACAGCCCCCTTATACGGTGAGTCAAAACCCAACCATGTGGGTATGCACCGCCACCAGAGTTTGGGTTGTAAACGTTCACATGAATGATCGCTATAGGAATGATGCGTATGTTTTCGACAAGTTAAGGCTTTTGAAAAAACGTTATTACAAGCTTGTCTTAAGTATTATTGCCATTAGCAAAATATGTGACCCGAACTTGACAAGCCACGTTGAATTATTGTAAAAAATCTCATGTAGACATAATCAACTTGAAATCCTTCACTGTGGCATGCTTCAGAACTCCCTGTGCAAGATCAAATCGTTAAACCTGCAAAAGCGACTTTCTAAGCGTGTTTTCGATTCTTCAATCAATTCTTCAATCACCCTGCCTAAGGGCTCATGTGAGATGCTGGCAGTATTTCTGAAATAATAATAAATATGATAGAAATCCAAGCCCGTATAAAAACATAGCACTAAAGTACGATTGAGTTAGTCACTGTCAATGAAGCGTTCATGACACGCAATATGCAACGCTCATTACAGTGTTGTTGAATAGCAGTCCTATTCTGCTTGTATTAAATACAGAATGACTTAGAGTAACGTGTCATATATACTTACACTGAAAACTAATTCTGACATTGATATAACTAGGATTACGCAGAAAGTGAAGCCCATTTATGCTAAAGCCACACTGACTTTCCTCGACATTGCAAGACGACAACGCCAGCCATCTATGAGAGATTTTCGTATATGCGTAATCACAAAGCACCTCATCCTTCTTTAGAAAAAAATGCCTCCGCGAAGGACCTGTGTTCAGGTTTGGACGCGGATTATTTGTTTTTATTACCAGCTCGGCACTTTTGCTAACCTTGTTGGCTTCCGGGCCCGAAAATCAGTACAAAAGCCGAAGATTAATTAAGGAGAGACACAGCTCCCGCTTTTGCGCTAATATGTTTAAGGCGAGCGTGGAAAGGTGTCTTGAACATCGTTGTTTGGCTTAGCCCTAACTTCTGGCGGAATTTGACCCGAAATAGAAAACAATGAGTAGCGACCAGAAAATATATTAGACGCGTCGGCTGAAAACATCTCCAGGGTGGAGAGAGGGGCATGAGCAATCAAACATGCGAGATGAAGGTCCTGATTTTCGACACTTCTAAGCTTTCGTTGGTCCGTCCTATAAAATATCGATGCTACTTCGAAAACTTCATTATTAGCTTTGTGCGCTGCAGATTTTGTGGCGCAAAATTTCACAGAATTCATGCTACGTGGTTCCAAACAGAGAAAAAAAAAAGGATACCAACTCCGACACTATTCTATCGAATGCCGGAAATTATGAACAATCTTGCGCAGGCTGTACTGACAGTAAGGTTTCGATGTCGTGGCCCTCAAAAAACGCGACAGCGCTTTCTTCATAACCGTCAATCATCTTGACCAGCCTTGTTTTTCCTCCATACTCAGATTGCGCTAAACGTTGGTTCAGAAATACAGTGCAGGTATTATTGAATAACACTATTTGCAAGTGTTTAATAAATCAAGGCTAATAAACTGACACACAGGCACCATGCTTTCAGAATGCTCTTTATTATTATCATTTTTCGTGTGATTACGGGGAGGCGTCTAGCGATGCGCCTTCCTTGATAGGTTTTATAAACCGGTCTTTCTTTTGCCTATGAAATGTGCCTACTTTGTACAGTCGTCTTGCATTCACTCTTTGTCAATCAAGGATGCGCATAATACGGTAAAGATTGACACTTGTCGAACCTTGTAAATACTTGTAAATAGAAATATGAGGCAAGTCGCTACGCAAGGCTTGCAATTACTGAATTTTCAGCGTATGCTGTACATACTCTGACAAGGATGATTACAGCTTGTAGCTGAGCGCATGAAGAGTTTCTAACGATGATTCAAGCAACGTGATTATTTCTTTGTTTCCTTCAGAAAGATTGACATTCGATGGCGCCAAGTTTGAAGCGGCTGATATTTTACTGTGAACCTGCATGAGGTTTTCACATCAGCAGCGGTGGCCAAGATTTGTAAGGGGTACCCATTTTTTCCTTGACGGTCCGGGTATTGATTGATATGTGGGATTTAACGTTCCAAAACCACCAAATGATTATGAGAAACGCCGTAGTGAAGGGCACCGGAAATTTCTACTACCTGGGATTCTTTAGCGTGCACCCAAATCTGAGCACACGGGCCCACAGCGTTTTCACCTCCATCGAAAATGCAACAGCTGCAGCCAGAATTCGATCCCACGACGTGCGGATCAGCAGCCGAGTAACTTAGCAACTATACCACCACGGCCGGACTGGACGGTCCGGGTAGCTCTAGCTTCGGCAATCTATGCTAGAGTGAATCCTAAAAATTTGAGGGACCCTTAAGCTTCACCATCAAGAGTTCAACGCGATAGCGATATTCTATTCCTACTGCGTACTTGAGCAGCAGCATGTGTGGCATTTGTAGAGGGTGACTGGCTTTATGCTATGAAGTGATTATGACAATCCCATAATCTGACGCCTGATGGCAATGTACGCTTGTACCACGCATTATTGTGGCAATATGCCATGTTCTATTGTGAAGCATGTATATATCCCGTGTGTTTGTAAAGCATCAAAGCTACATTCACTGCTTGTTCAAGCAGAGGAAGTTATTCTCGCTACATCTACAGTCGGAGGCGTGGCTGTGTGGCACAACACTCGCTTGCCACGCAAACGGCCTGGTTTCGATCCCCATTCAGACCCAAAATTTTAATTATTTTATTTTCATCTTTCTGGATTTTTTGTCACGCAAAAATAATTTTTTGCTCACAACGAACAGCGCCTACGTTGATTCCGGATTTTTTTTTTACTAAACGATCATTTTACCACTATCGCGTTATGAATGGTGCCTTTAGTCGTATTTTCTTTCGTACCAGCAACTAACGGTCGGCTGAACTAGAGAAGCGGTAAATGTAAGCATGGGATAGTCGTTGCAGATGCAGAGGCACCGAGACTTTTTTGGCGAATTTTGGCGATGGTGCCACTGTTTTCTAGCAGTTTCAGTCGTTTCACGATTAGGGTATTTTTTTAATGCCGAATATATCAAGAAGAATTTAAATACGAGAGGTTAATGAGAGTATAAACTGTTAGGAATATAGGAATAAATAACCACGCCTTACTGTTTTAGGGGAAAAATACCGTGGGGTTGCATTTTTCATGGAATTGTATTAACGTTTATCATGTGGACGTTTCACAGCTAGTTTGTGCGGTGTGAGCGGCTGCAGACGGTGGAGTCCTGCCTAGTACTAGTGCTCATTAGCTCAAATATGCGCTCTACCGTGGCTCTGCTTTTGCCGTTTAGAATCACCTGGTAACTGTAGATGCCCCTTCGCTTCTTCCTGCGCCGTGAGCACGCTGGTCTGCCTCTCATTCTCGGGTTTTTCGCCGTGCTCTACGTAATACCACAGCAGCGCTACAAAACTACGCTGAAGCAAGCGCACTGACGCAGTGTTTTCCATCCTATCCTTTCGTGCAGCGTGACCATGCAGCGTCAGGTACGCCGTCTCACTATCTCCACTCCCGACAAGGACGGTGACCCCCCCCCCCGACTCCTCCCGCCCCCCACAACTCCCGCCATGAACGAAAGAGCCAAACGCAACTAGATTTGCAGTTGAACAACAATTTACCTACATTCTCCTTAGGCTCAGTGATTTTCGTTGGCATCAGATAATTTCGACAAATGTTCAAACTGTTGTGTTAGTGTTAACGCAAACGCATCGTCAGCACTAGTTGCAGAATAAATTCACAGCACCGAAAACAGTGACAGACGAAAAAGGAGAGGATGCCACGAGCACTGGCTTGAAAGTGAATTTATTAGAAAAAAATGGAAGCGGAAAAGGTCAACCACATTTTATGACGCACATTACTGCAGTCTGGCGCACACGGCTGGCAAAAGCCAGAAAAATATCACATTAAAGTCACCCAAGTGTTAACTATAAAAAGTTAACTGATAAACGTTCCCCATCCTCACTCACACAGTCCTTGAAATTGAGATGCATTTATGAGCCTCGTTCTAATTATTAAAGGACATTAGCTTCTTTTTAGGTATAAAAGAACCATTCAACGAATATGGAGATATATGATCGTATTACTGCAACGAGCGTGAACGCCGACTCAGCCGTAAAGCCACCACTACTCTGTGAGATCAAGAGTTTTTGGGCGGAAGAAGTAGAAAGTAATCTTGATTTACAATGCAATGGCACTGCAAAATACAAAATGATGACAATACTGAGCTCCATGCAGTAAAGATGGTCTCGGAGAGCGTGATCACGGAACATCTGGAGCAAGGACTCGGCATGGCGTGTGGAAGAAAAATAGCACAAGACGGGTGAACTGGTGAAGGCTGCATGCTCACTGAACTTGGAATTTCAACTGCATATTTATGCGTCTTTAAAAGCTTATTAATGTTGAAATGCAGGTGAGATCGCACAGCCGCCAAGGCGGCCTGGAATCATGATGACGTAAAGCAATATCGAAGGTATGGCAGACCACAAGGGGGAAAAACTCGGTAGTGACTAAGATGAGAGAGGCACTGTAGGAGTGGTGAGACAGAACAGCACAGTAAAGGTAGGTTTTGTTTGTTTCCTTCGTAAACAGCTACAGCTGCAAGCACCCACTCACTCTTTCGACAAAATAGTTTCACCTGTTAAAGAACAGTGGAGTGCTTCTGGCCATGTTTACGATGTCACCTGGGTCATTCCTTCAAAGACAATCAGACAAAATAGCGTCTTCACCGCACAAATACCGGTTATCTGCACGCACTGACACGTTTACTGACGGTACCGGTCTTGTGAATGAGCGAAACTCGAGAATAGAGTGTCGCCCGAGGCATCGTAAGAACATACTTTCGTTTTAGGCACTCCCGTCTTTTTGTCCTTGATAGATGGTTCTTTTTTTGAGCCGTGTAGTGCAGTGACTCACCAGGTGAAACACGTACACACCAGGCAAGAGTGTAGGCCATTTCAGCCAACCTATTTCAAGTACTCCATGTTTCATGAACCGGACATTCATCTCAGATAGCTGAGTTGTTTATAAAAGACAGACTATAGGCAGCTACTATAAGAGTGGCTTCCTGTTGATTTAACGCACTTTGACAAAGTTCTAAATCACTTGTGACATCAAAATAAAAATTGCCAGAAATAATAATGATAACAATATAGATAATAACAATATAATTATTATAATAATTGGAATTTTACGTGCCAAAAGCAAGATAAGATAACGAGAGATTTCATATCAAAGGGCTCCCGAAATCTTGACCATATGGTGTTCAATACCGTGCACTCACATCGCACAGTACGCGGGCTTCTGCCGCTTCAGCGCCATTAAAACGCAACTGCCACTTCCGGGAATGAATCACCACCTTCCAGTCAGCTGCCAAGCACCGTGAAGACCACTGTCCCCCCAAGGTAGACAACGCAAGACATAGTGTGGTACACCTGAAATATACAGGATATGTCTTTCGTTACCACAACTGTCCACATCGATCGCCGGTGATTGACTTTTTGGATCGTCCGTTATGGCATGTGAAATTTGTTTTTAGTGCACCCAAAACTTTTTAGTGGGCAGTCCAGCCTCTTAACTTCCATATTCAGCTTGATTTTTCTCGTTTTTGTAAAAAAAGCCATTTCTTACAGACCTTTGCGTGAACCAGTGTAAGTGTGTTGTTGCAAAAATGCTCTTGGCTGACAAACTTCACAGAAGTGCGTGCCGCTCGAGGTCATGCTGCAACAGCATCTAAGTTCTGTAACCAAAATGACCTCTGCCACAACTATCAAATTAAGGTGTCAGCTCCACCATCTGACGGTGTTGATTGATGACAATGGTCGAAAATTTATGCCAGCTATCAGCAGAAATCTCGTGCTTTGATTTGGGGAAGAGTTTTTGAACAAAAACATATTTCCGGAGGTCTGCCGCATGTATAAAGTGTGGAGATGGTCTTTTCAGCCAGTTTCCAGCAGCTTTCGCTTCGCTTGTATCATTTTGTCGGACACAGAGCCGCATACAGTACCACTAGTCACTCCTGTGGCATTGCTGTCACACGCACAAAAGGTCCGCACCTCCACCGCTGAATATGCGCGCTGCTCGAAACTATCGTGAAACCACCATTGAATTCAGTGACGAAGAGCTTTGAGTCCAAGAATGACAGCACCTCGAATCCAACTCTCGTGACAACGGTGTTTCGCGTGAGCGTGAGATATCCACAGCCTTCCAGGAGTTAGTTTCATTCACAGCCTCAAGTGGTCTCCTCCGCCCGCATGGTCGTACCTGTAGACCCTTGTGGGCAATCTTGGAGCTACTCTGGTCACGTGCGCGGCCCGCACGTTCTTGGGGTGGTATGTGCTGGCGCCGGCTGCAGAACGTCTCCTCACGACAATGTGGCCACCGGAGCTCATCTCGGTCCCGTAATACGGAGCGGCGCAAAACGTTTTAGGATTAAATGCGGTTTTTTTTTCAATACTCTCTGCAAAACAGCAAAATAAGCATGCTTGGACGCATATGTTGAGACTTTAAACATTGTGAAGAGGTGAACCATGGAAAAAAATGGCGCTTCCCGAACTAATGAAATGTATTGCCCATCTGATTTGTAGAGAGATTCCTAAAATCACAGGCATCAAATACATGTAAAGGCACTTATTGTAAAAAAAAAATCGGCAGATCCCACGTACCTGGAAATCGACGTTGTGCGAAGCATGCGCATAGAACGTGACCGTGTCAATTTTTGTATTGAGCAACACGTCATGCAATCACACTAAATAAATGTACTAATGTTTCACGCACAGACATATGTTGAAGAGTTGCAGGTGTTTATATAACCAGTTCTTTGCACTTGCACAACAGTGCCTACTGAAACATGCGTGTTAGCGACACCAGAAGCTGATATGCAGTGCTGATGCTCGCGAGGATGCTGGCCCTGGGCACTGCAATACATAAATCAACTTACTTTAGCGCATAGCAACACACCACAATCGACGTTAACCCGACGTGACGGTTGTATCAGAGGAGTACATACATAATGTTTATGAAATTGGGTTGGCAGCACTGCAACCACTATTCAAATTCCACGACGATTAGCGTCTATTTGAAAACTAGTTCCGAGACCTGGCGTTGCTCTGTGGTAAAATGCTTCATTGCCACGCAGAATGCTTGGGTTCAATTCTAGCTGGGACTCTGACATTTATTCTTTGCATTCGACGGTTCAACGTTCCCAATGTCCAGTATTTTTAACGCTCGAGCGTTAAAATTACCCATGTGTGTTCTCGATGTTCCTGGGTAGATACTAAGTGCCAATCACCTGTGGCACATACCGACGTACCAGTGGCACACACCCGCCCGTCGGTATGTGCCACTGTCTGGCAGGAAGAGTTTGACGACGTACGTGACAGGATTGGGACATTGTTCATGTCTTGACCCGCGCGTCATATTCGTCAAACCATCTGACCCTCTCATGATAATTTTGTTTAGCGCAGAGGGAGTCACCACGAGAGCACCCAAATGGAAGCGCCAGATAGAGATAGATAGATAGATATATAGATAGATAGACAGATAGATAGATAGATAGATAGATAGATAGATAGATAGATAAATAGATAGATAGATAGATAGATAGATAGATAGATAGATAGATAGATAGATAGATAGATAGATAGATAGATAGATAGATAGATAGATAGATAGATAGATAGATAGATAGATAGATAGATAGATAGATAGATAGATAGATAGATAGATAGATAGATAGATAGATAGATAGATAGATAGATAGATAGATAGATATGCCTAATGTCGCCGAAGTTCACTAAGAAATGTTTCACATTTAAAGCAAAAATTATTTATAGATGTGCACAAGTGCACCTGTGTCTTAGCGAAAAGAAGAAATGCTTCACTGCATCACATAAGCAATGAAACGGCATCTCGGTTCACATTTTTCCGTGTATGTTAACAGAAACATTTTGAAGAACCTTTATTATCTTAACACGAAACTGTTTTGTGCCGATGTTCACCTCGGCTCCACTGAGGTATTTCCGTCACAGAAATAACGTTGTATAACAATACTAACAGATTGCCAAAAAAAAAATCGAGTAGGCATGAATCTGTCGCACGGAGTTGAACCGGCAAACTCTCGGTTCTGTTGCGAAGCGCACCTCCGACGACGTTACGAAGGGCGCCTCGAATCTCACCGCTGCAACCACTGTTTCGAAAGACGGCGACGCCAACACGGTCCCGAAAGCGCCACTGCTTCGAACTCCGCAGGGAAGGTCACCAGCAGTTTGGTAGCGTAGGTTTCTCAGCTCGCGACTGCTTCTGCGCTGAGCTGATAGACGAGCGGACGAGACGGCGGTGAGTTAAACAAGGTTTATGTACAGCATATATACAGAGGCGTTACAAATTCGGCACTGGGGCCGACAGAGACTCGAAGAGCCGAGCTCTCCTCTCTAACACATAGGTCTGCTCTCAAAATGGGTCTACTCTGACACACATGTCAGCTTTCACCTAGGACCGCCGATCGCGACGCGCCGCAGGGCTTCTTTTATATGCACCGGGTCCAACTCAAATGTCCAACCAGAAGCGCCGCTGGTCGTCAGGGCAGACTCCTCCAATGGGGTCGCCGCGCATTGCGTCAGACCCCCAGACATGAAGACGCCCGTTGTTTACTCGACGGGCTCGCTTGCTGGGGTGACTCACTGCACGTGCACGCCAGAAAGGCGCCGTCCGCCTGTTGACGCCGTTTAGTTGTTCGCGTGAGGCGGGCTGGCCTTGACACAGATTGCCTTTCTCAGAGGCACGGACGTTCACTGTGGACTCGCAGGCATAACAGCACCCCCGCCGCCAGACAATGCGCCGAAAAGACGAGCTGCTTCCACGGGGCTCGGATGACAGGCGCGCTCGTTCGCCAGGTCCCTCCAGGTTCGCCTCCAGGGCCATGGGGAGAATGCAGCTCCGGATTCTGTTCCGGGAACACATCCCATTCTTGACGACGGATCCCAGCTCCACTGGCTTGTCGCCACAACTTGCCCGCCCGCTTCGCTCGTCTCTGACGATCCTTGGTCTCAGCACTTGTCGACAGTTCTGCAACTTGTGAAGAACGGATCGACAACAGACAACACGGGACACAAGCAAGTGCCCTCGGTCACCCGACAGAACAACAGACAAAGTATAGTTCAACATATACCTAGCTACGTGTCTATCTGAATTTCGTTCCCTCTACATCAAGAAACACATGTGGGACACAAGACTCTTAAAATGACAACTCAATTTTTTTTCCCACGTACAACAACGTAACGAATTAGAATAGAACAAAGTTGGCTCGTTGAGATCACTCTGAACGAGAGCGCTCAGCCCAGGTCATGATGAGGTCAAAATTTTGCCCCGAATCGCCGGCGAGAAACCAAAAAGTTGAGAGGGTACTAGCTAGAACGCACTGCTCAATGCACCTGCATTAGCGTTAAACTTTCCCTTTTTTTTAGCGGACGTCAGGGTAGTGCAATTGGAGCATCATGCTCCACCTCAGTAACCGGCCACTTTTAGGCGACGATACCTATGCGGCACCAAGAGCGGCTCACACTTGCGACGTTGCACAGGGGAACAACGATACGGCTTGCTACGGATTGACTCCTCACCGCTTAGCTCGATATCGTGTTCGATCACCCTCGTGTTTCCGGGGCGGTCCGAAAACGCGTCTCCAAACTCGGAAACAATTCTTCTCAAGTCCTCCTTCCGGACTTCACTTAACCTAGGCTCTAGGTTCAACTGCTCCAAGATTACCTTCGATTCCCTTTCGATTACCTCACTAGAACTAAAAATTTCTGCTCCCTCTTCCTCCGAAGCATTCAACAGCTGATTTACGACCGCTTGATGTTGAACGTAGGGTTTCATCAAGTTGTAAATTTTGTTCTGCCGCCTTCCTAATTTCACCTCATAATTGGTATCGGAAAGCTTCGATATCACTTTGGCGGGCCCTTCCCCATGAATCTCAAGCTTGTTCCTTTTGGACGGCTGCAGCAGCATTACCTGATTATCAACTTCAAAAGCACGCTTCTTCGCCGATTTGTCGTAGTACTCCTTCGACAACATTTGTGAAGCTTTGATGTGGCTTTCCACTGGCGCTTTAATCGAGAGGTCCTCGCGCTGCTCTTGAATGGGCGTCTCTCGATCATCCCTCGACAGCTCGCTCCAACTTTCCGCTACAGGCGAGAGCGTTGCAACCCTCTCACTCTGACTCAATGGCGCCATGTCGTCTCCCCCTACGCATACCGCGCCGGTCGCTTCGGCGACGGGCCGCTCACGTGACTGCTCCCATGACTCACGCGGAAAATTTCCTTTCTGGGGCTCCGTCGACCCGCCGACAGGGTCACTTGAGAGTTCACCGCATTGAACAAGGTCAAGCTCTTGCGAAAGCTTCCGCGCTTGCGATCGCGTGAGGGCCATGTACGCTAAGTTGGGGAAGAACGATTTACCCTGCTCTTTGAGAAGCTGCTCTGAGTTGTTGGAGAAAAGATAAGGAAAACGATCGGGAAGCGCGGCAGACACAGCAGCTTCGGTGCGAAGCTTACCGAACGGGCCTTCAATGACAACCGTGGCGATTGGTAAGCAAGCACTCTGCTCCTCGGCGACTTGCCTGATCCACGCGCATTCTCCTGTAAAGTCATCCGGAGACACCAATGAAGGATGGACAACATCCATGGTTGCCGCTGAGTCTCTAAGTGCTCGACACGCTTTCCCATTCACACTAATTTCTTGGATATACGGCTCCAACAACCGCATGTTCTTTTCCGATTCTCGGATTGTTGCAAAAGCAAACTTTTGCTTACAGTTTATCGCGATGTGCCCTTCCTTTTTTCAGTTGTAGCAGATTAGCGGCTTCCGTGATTCAAATGCCCGTGTTGTACCAGTGCGTGGTTTAGGAACCTCACTCGATTTCTCCGCTTCTGTTTGCCCTTCCCCTACACTGTCCTTCGTAAGAGACGGGTCCTTCTTGAAATTACGGTGCGGAGCGGGTCTCCGTTGATCAGGTTTCTTTGAAAAGCCCTCTTTTCTCTCATCCTTTTCAACGCGCACTGCCCTGCTGTGCAACTTTCGACGAGTATAATACTCCTCAGCTAACTCTGCTGCCTTGTTTAGCTGTACTTCACCAAGTTTGTCCTGCAGCCAAAGTTTGACATCCTCCTCGATGCAGCGGTAGAATTGCTCCAATGCAACGCATTCCACCACTTTATCGCGGTCGTCATAAACACCTTCGCCCTTGAGCCATTCAATTAAATCGGCTTTAAGACGAAACGCGAAGTCAACGTGTGACTCACTCCCCTTTTTAGCATACCGGAACCTTTGCCCGAAAGCCTCGGGTGACAACTTATAACGGGGGCGTGGAACCGGCAGTGCAATGGCAGTGCCGTTCACGCATGTTCTGCTTCTTGTGCAGGTTGCATATAGTTCCGGGGTGCTTTCAACGGACCACGCTGTCAACTACGGCATTATCGTCGACGTCGCCGAAGGATTCACAGGCAACAGCGAGAAAATCTGCGAAGCGCCCAATTGGGAACCGCTGACGCCCACTGCAGCCGAGTCCGACATGTGTCCAGCAGCGGGATTCACGGGCAACAGCGAGAAAATCTGCGAAGTGCTCAATGGGGAACCGTTGACGCCCACTGCAGCTGAATCCGACATGTGTCCAGCAACAGTCTACGAACCTTGGTTCACCGCTATCACCGCCCTACAAAAGACGATCGACTGCAGTGCATCTTTGGGGCGTGGAACCGGCAGTGCAATGGCAGTGCCGTTCACGCATGTTCTGCTTCTTGTGCAGGTTGCATATAGTTCCGGGGTGCTTTCAACGGACCACGCTGTCAACTACGGCATTATCGTCGACGTCGCCGAAGGATTCACAGGCAACAGCGAGAAAATCTGCGAAGCGCCCAATTGGGAACCGCTGACGCCCACTGCAGCCGAGTCCGACATGTGTCCAGCAGCGGGATTCACGGGCAACAGCGAGAAAATCTGCGAAGTGCTCAATGGGGAACCGTTGACGCCCACTGCAGCTGAATCCGACATGTGTCCAGCAACAGTCTACGAACCTTGGTTCACCGCTATCACCGCCCTACAAAAGACGATCGACTGCAGTGCATCTTTGGGGCGTGGAACCGGCAGTGCAATGGCAGTGCCGTTCACGCATGTTCTGCTTCTTGTGCAGGTTAGTGAATGTTCCCTTTGTAGACAATTTGCTCTTGTTATCCAGCCGGTTCCACCCCATATGTTGTATAACTGTGTGCGCGTGCATTCCGATGCTGGAAACCGCTCAAAGCGTCGGATTTTGCTGCTGCGTCGTTTTTGCTTTTATTTTTTGTTATTAATTCTCTGCGGGGATATCGAAACGAATCCTGGCCCTGTCGTTGATGCGACGCTACAGAAACTTTTGGATGGGCAAAACGCGATTGTTCGAAAGCTTAATACCATTGAAGCGAACCAAGCGGAACATAAGGCTGCTATAAATGACTTGAGTGAACGAGTGTCGTCAATGGAAGGAAAAATGTCAGTGCTGTCAAAATTAGAAGCCGCTATCACTGAGTGTACTGCGCGCTGTAATACCCAGCACGGGGTGATACAGTTGCTTCAAAATAAGATTGATGATCTTGAAAATCGTAGTAGACAGCATAACTTGGTATTCTACGGCATACCTGATACAAGTGTCCGCGAATCTTGGTCACAATCTGAATCGCTTGTGAAAGAAGTATGCTCGACAAAATTACAAGTTAACCCCGAAACGATAGAAAAAGCTCATCGGCTCGGGAAATTTCGAGAGGGAAAAACGCGGCCCGTGATCGCAAGGTTCGGGTCATTGAAAGAAAAGCACCTGATTTTAGGAAAGGCCAAGAATTTGAAAGATACAGGTATCGGTATGTCGGAAGACTTTTCTGAACCAGTGCGAAAGAAAAGGCGAATTTTGTGGCAGTTTGCTAGAGAAAATAGAAGCGGGGACGCACGAGTACAGCTAAAACACGATACCCTTCACATGGACGGCATCAGGTACACTTACGATGATGCCTCAGGCAAGGTTGTGCAGTGCAAGTGACCGACTAAGTTCTTATGCTCTTCACTTTCTTTTTTGTTAGTAAACTGTAGGAGCATTAAAAATAAAGTTGACATATTCGATGACTTAGTGCGCATGACCAAACCAAGTGTAGTTATCGGTACTGAATCATGGCTGAATGAAGACGTGGCAAACACCGAGGTATTTCCAGATAACTTTACTTGTTACAGGAAAGACAGGAACTATCATGGAGGTGGTGTATTTATCTTGGTAGATCAGCGCATTCCGTCTATAGGCATAAGCACTACAGACGATACGAGTGAAGCTGTTTGGTGTCAACTTAAGCTCTCGAATGGCAAATCACTATCAGTCTGCTCTTTTTATCGACCGCCAACTGGTTCAACTAAGGAATTTAGTGAATTCACTGCTACAGCTACAAAAATCGCCTCTGATTACGTCGTTGTAGGTGGGGATTTTAACCTGCCTGATCTCGACTGGAATGAGCAACCAATAGCTTCTGGAAGTTCTCTTAGTTTTAAATCTGAAATGGCTGATTTCATGAACCTCTTGTCTTTAAAACAGACAGTGTTGAAACCAACTCGAGGAGGTCATATCCTTGATCTATTTTTCACAAATATGCCAGAAATGGTAGAACACACTGAAGTATTACCAGGGATAAGTGACCACGAGGTTGTGCTAAGTGAGATAAATATGAAACAAACGAGTGCTTACAGTGAAAGGAGTCGGTGCATGTACAATTACGCGAAGGCTAATGTCCAAGGAATCAACACTGCATTGGAGGCATATTTCATTGTTTTCGAAACACTTGCCGATGATTATTCAGTAGAAGAGCTGTGGAATTTGTTTAAAGACAAGATTCTAGAGCTGAGAAACCGATTTGTTCCGACATGGGTGCTAACCAGAAGGCGTAATAAAAGTAAACCATGGTTTTGTAGAGAACTCGACGTTTTGGTCAAGCGTAGGCAGAGAATTTACCGTTCATTTAAAAGAAATCCCTCGGAAGAGAACTCTTGCAAACTGAAGCTGGCAACGCGTGAAGTAAATAATGCTACAGTCGAAATGAAAGTAGCCTACTTTAAAACAATTGAACGTAAAATAACGCAAAACCCGAAAGAACTTTGGAGGTATATCAAACGAAACAAGAAAGACAACATTTCAATTCCCGCTTTGACCAGCGGTGATATTACCGTGAGCGATGCGACAGAAAAGGCTAAGTTGTTCAATTTATATTTTACGTCAGTGTTCTCAGCCGCTACTGACCCCCAAAAAGACTTGAAATTGTTGGTACACGAATCCACATCCATGCCTGATGTAGTACTTGACGCTCGTGGCATTGAATTACTACTTAGAGATCTAGATTGTGCGAAAGCAGTGGGTCCTGATTGCTTGCCTAATTTTATGTTGAAGTCTTCTTCCCATGCAGTGTCTATGTACTTGAAAGTTATTTTTGAAAAATCGTTAAAACAGAGTTCTCTCCCAACTGATTGGAAAATGGCGTCTGTTGCTCCTATACATAAATCTGGCCCGCGCAATGCTGTGAATAATTACCGCCCTATCTCACTCACTTCTGTGTGCAGTAAAATTCTTGAACATATTTTATATACTGCGATTGTAAAGCACATAGATAGTAATTCCCTATTCAACTCTAACCAGCATGGATTTAGGCAGGGGCTATCATGCGTCACACAACTGGTAGAGTTCACCCATGTTTTAGCAGCAGCACTGGACGACAAATTTTCGGTCGACTGTATTTTCCTCGACTTTCAAAAAGCGTTCGACACTGTATCACACTTCTTATTGCTGAAAAAACTAACCAGCTTTAATATTAATCACCAAGTTATTGCATGGATTGCTGAATATCTACATGAGAGGCGACAATACGTAGTTGTAAACGGCGAACAGTCTGAAATAACTAGTGTTACGTCAGGGGTACCTCAGGGATCAGTTCTGGGACCATTACTTTTCTTATTATATATAAATGACATTAACGAAAACGTACAATCCCATATTAGGCTATTTGCAGACGACTGCATTTTATATCGTCAGATTACCTCTGAAACTGACTGCTCCGTAATCCAAAACGACCTATGTGCAATATACGCGTGGTGCCAGCGATGGGAAATGAAACTGAACCTTAAGAAAACTGTATGCATGAGGTTTTCCAGAAAAAGAAACCCAGGTGAATTTGAATACACAATAAACAGCTCTCCGGTAAAAATGGTGCGCGAATACAAATACCTAGGTGTTTTCTTTTGCCCCTCTCTATCATGGAATCGGCATGTGGATTACACTGTAAATAAAGCTTGTCGGAGCTTAGGATTCTTAAAAAGAAACACACGTGCTTTTCCACAGCAAACCCGAGAGGTACTATACAAAACATACGTGAGATCAGTACTGGAGTACGCATGTTGTGTGTGGGACCCTGCAACATCATCAAATAAAGAAAGATTAGAAAAAGTTCAGTCTATGGCGGCGAGATATGTGTTTAATGCACCTATGTACGACAGACAATTCAGTGCGACGGAAGCTAAGCTGAAGTTAAAATGGAAGTCTCTGCAGCACCGAAGGGCATCGTTTCGACTGAAGCTATTGCACAGCATATTTTATTCTCATACTCGAATTCCCTGTGACGTATACATAAACCGGCCTCACTACATTTCAGCCCGCAAAGATCATGAACACAAGATAAGAGAATATAAATGTAATACATCGTCCTTCAGCAACTCTTTTTTTCCGAGAACTATCAGTCAGTGGAATCGACTTCCTCCCACAATTGTAGAAATTTCTTCAACGGATGCGTTCTTTTCTGCAATAAAAATGATTGAATCTTTGGACCGCTAAGCCCTGTAGACTACGTGTGTGCGCCTGGCAGTCGCCATGATCTGTACGGTATCTTGGTTGTAAGCTATGTTGTTTTGTTTTGGTGTTAATTTGCCCTTGTGCTAGACGAATGCTGCACTTTGTTTTAATTATCATGAGATTTTCATCAATTTTTGTGGTTTCTGCATTTTTTTTTGGAAATCTACTTCTTTTCTCTTTTTTACTTATGTGAATGCAATTATGTGAACTTATGTGAACCTGCAATTTTCATGTTCTTTTCTGTACCCCCCCCCCACTATAATGCCTGTATGGGCGCTGTGGGTACTAATTAAATAAAAATAAATAAATTAAGAGCACTTCCTTAACCTCGTCATAGCTCTCAAACGCTTCCCTCGACAAGCAAGTTATCGCGTCGGACACTTCGCCGGGAAGAAGAGCTAACAGGTTCTGCGCCCAAAGAGACCGCTCCAAAGCGTTTCGCTCACAGACGTGTTCAAACTTGACGAGATACTTCGCCATGTCCTCGCCTACTACGAACGGTGGCAGTTGGTCCCGAATTCTAAAACCGCTGACCTGAATCGTCGGAGAAGCTACGCTAGGCGCCTGCGAACACTGTAGGATTGCCAATTCTGTTCGTTTTAACTCGAGGCACTCCTTTCTCTCGGCCTCCTCGCGCTCGCGACGTTCGCGCCTTTCAGCTTCTTCACGTTCGCGAGCTTCTCGCCTTTCAGCCTCCTCACGATCGCGAGCTTCTCGCCTTTCAGCCTCCTCGCGGCGTGCTTTGATATCCACCCAGGCCTCATCGACTTCCTCAGCCGACACTCCCTCATGCTTCATGATCTCAAGGATCGCTTGCTTTCGTTTCGCACGGCCCAAAGTAATGCCGAGTTCCTCACAAATTTCGATGAGTTCCTTCACTTTAAGGTTCTCCATCGTTCACACTAGCCTCTTGCTGTTTGCCCCTGTTAAGAATCTACTTGCCGTACCCACTATAAGCCTACTAGCAAGACGCGCAAGCAATTTTTCACACTTCCGTGTTTACCCCCTCCGCATTAACTTTGGTTTCAAAGCGCTTCGACTTGGCTTGAAACGATCAAAGCTCACTTCAATGCTTCACATAGCCCTTCTCTAAACTACTACAACCTGAGCTAGAGTAGTCTGGTGAACTGAGGGGAAAACATCAGGCACTCACCGCATCGATGTCGCTGACGCCGGCTGATCCCGCAGCTGCCAACCACTGTTGCGAAGCGCACCTCCGACGACGTTACGAAGGGCGCCTCGAATCTCACCGCTGCAACCACTGTTTCGAAAGACGGCGACGCCAACACGGTCCCGAAGGCGCCACTGCTTCGAACTCCGCAGGGAAGGTCACCAGAAGTTTGGTAGCGTAGGTTTCTCAGCTCGCGACTGCTTCTGCGCTGAGCTGATAGACGAGCGGACGAGACGACGGTGAGTTAAACAAGGTTTATGTACAGCATATATACAGAGGCGTTACAAATTCGGCACTGGGGCCGACAGATACTCGAAGAGCCGAGCTCTCCTCTCTAACACATAGGTCTGCTCTCAAAATGGGTCTACACACATGTCAGCTTTCACCTAGGACCGCCGATCGCGACGCGCCGCAGGGCTTCTTTTATATGCACCGGGTCCAACTCAAATGTCTAACCAGAAGCGCCGCTGGTCGTCAGGGCAGACTCCTCCAATGGGGTCGCCGCGCATTGCGTCAGACCCCCGGACATGAAGACGCCCGTTGTTTACTCGACGGGCTCGCTTGCTGGGGTGACTCACTGCACGTGCACGCCAGAAAGGCGCCGTCCGCCTGTTGACGCCGTTTAGTTGTTCGCGTCAGGCGGGCTGGCCTTGACACAGATTGCCTTTCTCAGAGGCACGGACGTTCGCTGTGGACTCGCAGGCATAACATTTCACAGCGCGCGGCGCAAACCATTTCGCCACGGAACGTACGCTGTTAGGAATGCCAGCGGAAAAGCTACCTATATGCACCATACACCGTTTGGTGGTCCTCATAACCCCGAAACACTAACGCATTTTAGGGGCGAAGCTTCTTATAGCGGCACCCATTCGTCCCTCGTAGCCGTTGTATTAGTGTGTGACAAGTATACCATTTTGACCTCCACGGTGGTACCGGCGAAAGATTTCTTATGTGCGTGTTAAACAATAAAAAATGGTGCTCAATGTACATGCCAATGACTGCTAATGGGGAATAACATATGCGAATAAACATATGCGAATGTTCAACATGTATGCGCGCACGACGTTTTTGCATATAACCAGCATCATTTCGTGCCGTTCGCTATAGCAAAAATTACAGTACAGTCACTTTCCCTCCGCTTGACTCGCACAACATTGCTTTCAAAGCTACGTGGTACTTGTCTTTTTTTTTAACTTCATGAGAATTGACGATAGCTTTTCAGTATGACAAGTACTAGGAAACTTGAACCATCTACCATAATTTGATGTTCAGACTTTCCAGCCAAATATTTCACTAAATTTGATGTATTGCAAATTTTGCGAGCGGCAGAGGTATTTCCAACCCTAAACATAGTATGAGCATATGTGGTTGCGAGTGATGCGACCGTTTTGGCAACATTTTTCAACAAAGCTTCAAGATTACCGAGATTTTTTTTAGTTTAGGTTAACTTATTCCATGTTTTGAATGTAACGCTACCTATGTATATTGCCACCGTCCTTTCCCGGGGTTGTTAAAGCTCTGACATTCCTTGCCGATTACAAGAACGCGCGCAGAGGAAGATTTTTTTTTTTGGTACGTCGTTCGCAATTTCATCCAATCTTATTTCTCACTTGGGAGCGGTATTTTCGTAGCGTAAAGTCAAGCTCATGTGAGCCATCCATAACGAGTGTTCGTGGCCATGACAGTCACGAATCCCAGATATTGATGATAAACTTTGAAGGTTTCCGCAGTTACACGCAGAGCATGGCGGCAAAAAACTTCTGCGTAAACAATTCTTTTTTTTAAGCTGATAGTCTTTCTCGGGGTCCTTCGATGCCAAAATTCTGGTCTGCCTATCTTTCTGTACATTTCTACATTTTTCGCGGTAACAATACCCAAACAGCACCATAAGATACCTCAAACAGCCAACTTCAACCGCAGTGCTTACCAATATTGCTCAAGCTTCAGCGTTCATACTTGCGCGATTGTCAATTTAAAAGAATGGACCAAATCTTCATGTTACATTGCAAATGTCGTCGAAAGACGATAGTCTTGCGTCTGGAGAGAGTGAAAAAAACGTTTATTTGATGTTCTGCACAAGAAAATCGGTGAATGGTATTCCAAAGTCGCTGCCTTAGAGTGCCTCGAACGTGTAGCGGAGGCGAACGAGCGCATCGAGGCACGTTAGACACGAGCGCCATCTGGCAGTTATCTTCGAAAACGAAGCCGTGCGCGCTCGCGCAGAACGATGCGCGTTAGTCTCGGAGGTGATAAGGCGTAGAACGCAAAGTGATGGGCAGGTGCCACCACCGTGTTGTCGTAGGAAAGCATTGGAAACACTCACCTTTTTGAGCATCACGTTGCACTGTCAGCGCAGCATGATAAACGCTACAGTTCTTAAAGTTACTTGTCTGTGCCTCTTATTGTATGAAGGCAGACATGCAAAGCATCGACGTGTTTTTATGGTGCCTCAGATGTGCGCAATAATTGGTTTTTATTTCACAATCGCGCAACTATGAACGCTAAACCTTGACGAATATTGATGGGTGCTGTGGATGAGCTTGGCCGTTTGGTGCTGTTTGAGGTGTCGCTAAGGCGGACAAACAGACAAATGTACAGAGAGACAGACCAAACTTTTTTCTTCGAAGGTCCCCAAGAAAGACTATTGTCTGTAGAAGCAATTATTTCGCATATCTAAGGCACCATTCGAATACGTCGGTGTTTTGCATGAGTGTATTTAAACTAGAGGACCCACACACAAGTAATTCTAAGGATCGTAGCGTTTTTCACGCTGGCATGAAAGTGCGACGCGATGCTCAAAAAGGCAAGTGTTTCCAACGCGTTGCTAAGACGACATGGTGGTGCCACCTGCCCGTCGCTTTGCGTTCTACCCCGTATCACTTCCGAGACGGGCACCCATGTTTGTCCGCGGGCGCGCGTGCCTTCCTTCGTTTTTGAAGACAACTGCCAGATGGCGCTCGTGTCTAACGTGCCTCGATGCGCTCATTCACCTTCGCTGCAAGGATCGAGGCTCTCTTACGCAGTGCTTCCAGAATACAATTAACCAATTTTCTCGCGCAGAACATCAAATAAACGTTTAATTCACCCTCCCCACACGTAAGATTATCGTCTTTCCACGACATTTGCAGTGAAACATGCAGATACGAGGCCAATTTTAAATGCGAAGAATTTCTTAGCGAACTTCGGCAACTTTGAGCGTATCTTTCTATTTATCTAGCCGCCTACGACATCAAGCTCTCCTGGTCGTTTCAATAATGATATCAATACCAAACTTGGTATGGCATAACATGACTCTATTAAGAACTTATTAGACAAGTCAGAGCATGAAAATCTTGACGTCTAAGTCTTGAATGTCATGATTTACATTTCATGGTCCTGCAGCTCTTGTGGTGGTTTCGTTCACAAAGCATGTTGCAAAACTGGTATAGCATGACACGATTTCATGGAAAACACAAGCGACAGACCTTAACATGAAAATCATGACATGTGTGTCATGTAGCAACTTGACTACATGCCACGCTCTAGTTCCGCTCGCGACCGTTTTTATAGCCTCACTTATACCAAATTTGGCATTACGGCGCTTCAAAAAGATGACGAAGGTATGATACTGATGCAAACATGATAAACATGAAATGCGTGTCATGTAACAACATCATTACATGCTCATGAGGCGCTTGCGGCCGTTCTGCTAGCTTCACATGTACCAAACTCGGTACTACGCGATGCGAACGGACGACATAAGTAAATGACAAATCCAAGCATAATCATCACGACATGCCTGTCGTGTAACATGACTACATGCCACACTCATGATGCACTCGCGGCCGTTCGCTAGCTTCACATATGCCAAATTTGGTATTCCGTGACGCCAATGGATGACGAAGGCATGTGACTTGTGCAAACATAATAATCTTGAGATGCGTGTCGTGTGAGAACATGACAACATGCCACATCAAGGCGCCAATACATTCCGACATGATGCGGTGCGCGTTCTTGCTGGCGTTCTTTTCGTCGCGTCACACTGGCGTTGCCACGCCAGGCGCCTGTCCTGCCATATAAGGGTCCGTTCCAATACTAACCGTAGACGGTTAAATATACAGCTACGTGGACGGTGGCTATCTTTGTTACTTTGCTGTCTAGACAATATGCGGCTCAGCGAATCGCTCACATAGATCTAATCTCGCCGGAATTGTCGTCTGCACACAAGCAAACGTTTCTCCAGACGCTCAATGTTAGTAACGTTTATATTTTAGACTGTAATACGAAATAAGGCACTAAATACAACTGTTACGTTTGTTCATTTTAGCTTTTTCTTCTAGAAGTTAGATGGCGCCTTGTCGCGTAGAAGCCAGAGTTTAGTTGGGCTGGCACGGTTGATGGACGTGTTTTTTAGCACTCCTGATGGACTGCGCAGATAAGTGGTTCTGCATGTTTCGAGCTTGCTTTTATAAATAATAAGGTAGCAATTAAAACCATTATAACGTTTATTACATTTTACGGCTTTTTCGGGGGTCAGTCATTACGTATTTACTAGTTTGTGTGTTTGGGTTTGTGTTTTTCTCTTTCCACTGCGTAGACCGAACAAAAAAAATTTTTGAAGCAGAGGTTTGACTTTCTTTTTTTAGTAGGGCAGGATTCATCGTAAGCCGTGTTTTGCATTTATCGAGTGAGACAATTCATAAGGAGAATCGGTGTGAAAAAGACATGGTTTAAAAAAAACCGCAAAATGTTCAGGATGCGGAGTTGGTTTCAAAATAGACCCAAATGCAGACACGAATGGAGAGGAAGCTGATGCCAAGTGTAGATCGAGGAAAAAACAATGTGAGATCGAGGAAAAAAATGGAGAAAATCATGGTTGCCCAGAGTGAACTGCTGATGAGAATCATCGAGCTGGAGACTGCGTTGGCGACAGAGCAAGAAAAAAACGAAGGCTATATGAGAAAGGCTCAAGTCAACCGAGGAGGCACTAGCGAAGGTGAACAATGGAGCGGCTGACAAAGAGAATGGTAGGGCACCAGCAACCAGAACGGCGGTGAAGAAAGAACAAGCAAGTTCGGAAGAAACTGGTTCAGCCGGTTCAATGAATCAAGACCCAGCTTCAGCGAAGTAGTGGTGGGGCTGGGAGGGGACAAAGTAGCCAGCGTCACAGGTGCAAGTAACCCCCAGGTGCAGGACGCTCCAGCTGAAACGTCACAGCACGTGGTAATCGACGGGGAATAGAATTTCAATCGATGCACAGAAGCAATCAAAGAGAGGGTAAGAAGTGTCAAAAGAGTTGCAGTAGGGACGTTCCCAGGACGCGAGCTGGAAGCAGTCATGAGGCAAGCGAGCGCAAAACTCAAAACTACAGCTGATGGACGAAACCTCGAGATAATTTCAGGCAGTTTGAACGATGTCCTAAATGAAGATAAGGCAGGACTAGCGACCACACTGGCGATAGGGGTGGATGTCATGCGCGCCACTTCTCCTCAGGTAAAGGTAGTGATATGCACGATACCAGATGTACCGGTGCGTGATAGCAACCTGCAAAGAGCGGTTGTCAATGCAAACCAAGAGATATGGCGAATGAGTCGAGAGAAAGGCTTTTAGGTGGTGGATATAAACAGAGAGGTGCAATGGTGGGGTGGTTTTCAACGAGACAGGATTCACTTCGATGGTAGGCTATGTTATGAGGTGGGTTGGCGACTTGCAGGACGCGCATTAGCTTTTTTCTGGGGGGGGGGGGGGCGGGCCCTTCAGGGTACAGTATTGCTAGTAACGAGTAAAAGAACTAGGAGGACTCTTTGACAGGTGGTATAGACAGATACGATTCCAAAGTGGCACCAATATCCAAGACACGTAGAGTCGGGGGCGGAAATCGACGTAGCCATGAGGGCCGGGCCAATTCAGACGTAGGGTATATTATATGCAAGGTGGCAGGAATAGGCTCAAGTGAGAAGAGATAGAAAAACAGCTAAGAGAGGAGGAGCCGATCATATATGGTTTTGTAGAAACACATCTTACGGACATGGAATAACCTCCTAACAATCCGGACTACGCGTGGGAATATTGTAATAGAGCAGAAGGCAGCAGAAAGAGGGGTGATATAGGTGCATTCGTTCATAAAAGTACAGACTGGCGAAGAGTCAAGCAGGAGTGCAAGGAACAATTATGGCTAAAAGGGAAAGTGGCAGAGCAAATGACGCTACGGGGTTTCGTATACTTCGGAACAAGGACAAAAGCCAGAGACAAAAATCAAGAAATGGTGCAGTGCATAGGAATTCACATTGACGAACTAGTAGACGAGTGCGAGGTAACTATATTAGGAGATATGAATACACACGTAGAAGATATGGATGGATATACTGACCCAACAGGCAAATGCTAATGGATATGTGTGAAGGCATGATTTAATCATTTGCAACAGTACCGAGAAATGCGAAGGGCAGATAACATGGGAAGTGGGAAGGCTGCAGCCGACGATAGATTACGCAATAGTGTCACATATGATGTATGATCGGCTCAGGGTGATGGACACAGATGAAAATGGGTCCAGAAGCTTAGGTGGTGATCACAAACGTATCAAGCTGAGTTTTGGAAGAGAAATGAAATTGGAAAGGCGGCATTACGAGCAACCACACTGTACTATTTTTTCAGAAAGGCAAATAGAAATAGCAACAAAAGAGATTCAGAAAATAACCACCGAGGATACTAAAACAGAGTGGACATACACAAATCTAACTCGATTGTTTGAGTAAGACCTCACTAAAGTACGAGTCAAATCAACCGGGAAAACCAGACGCAAACTCAAGAGCTGGTGGGATGAGGAAGGTAAGGGAGCCATTGTAAGATGTCAGGAAGCCTCCAGAAAACACAGGTATGCTAAAGAGAGGGGTGAATCGGAGGATGATGTCGAAAGAAAATGGGACAGCTTATTGAGCTGCAGAAGGAAAGCGTCTGATTTGATCAGTGAAAAGATTAAAATAAAGGGGGCCTAATGGATGGCGGAAGTAAACAAAAAGGATAGAAAGGCAGCTGCAAATTTTTGGAACCATCTCAATTCTCTGAGTAATAAGACAAGCATAAAACAGAGGTTTATAACTACAGTTCAAGGGGTCAGACTAGAAGGGAACGAGGCAGTAAAATATATAAAAACAATAATGACAGAAAAAGTTTAACACCAAGAAAGTGCTGCATGCACCGTACCTGATGAGGATGCACCAATTAGCTCAGTAGCTCCAGTGGGACAACAAGAATAACAAAGGGCAGAAAAAGTGTTCCTAATAGCACACCAACAGGCTTTGATAGCATCCCAATCATGCTAATAAAGAAACTAGGACCAAACTCGAAGCAAACATTAAGAGAGGCAGCCAGTAAAGCAATAATAGATGGTAAAGCTTCCAATGGATGGAAACATAGCAGGATGAGCATGGTCTATAAAGGGAAGGGGGACAAAGCCGATATAAGCACCTACCGTTCTATAACAGTGATATCAGTAGTTTACAGGCTGGTGACGCCGATAGTGAAGGAAAGACTACAGAATTGGGTGGAGAATGAAGGGGTGCTGGGAGAACTACAAAATGGGTTCCGTAAACGAAGGAAGTTGGAAGGCAATCTGTTTTCTTTGATGCAGTGTATTGAAATAGCGAACAAAGAACACAGGCCCTCGTGGCTGGCATTTCTAGATATCAAGGGAGCTTACGATAGTGTGATTCAAGAAGACTTGTGAGGAATACTGGACACATTAGATGTCCAAGATAGAATAACTAATCTTCTAAAGGATATATATAAAAGTCACAAGGTAGTTATCAAATGGGAAGAACAGGTACCTCAACCTACATAGATACAAGGTGGGCTTCGATAGGGATGTCCTTTGTCACCTTTGTTATTTATGCTGTATCTTCAGGGACTAGAAGCTCAATTAGAGGGGAGCCGACTCGGATTCACCCTCTCTTTTGCCAAGCAAGGAATACACATTGAACAGTCATTACCAGCATTGATGTATGCAGATGATATAGTAATAATAGCCGACAACAAGGAAGATCTGCAGGGATTGATAGACATCTGTGGTAATGAGGGAGATACGTTAAATTTGAACTTCAGCTAGGGAAAATTGGCAATCATGATTTTTAATGATAACAAAGGCAGTGAGCTTAAGAAACAGGAAGTCACGCTAGAAATAGTCCATGAATTCAAATATTTAGGTGCATGGATAAATAACGGGGCTGGGTTTCCAAGGGAGCACGAAATATACGTAATGACTAAGGGCACAATGAATACAGCTGTAATAAAAAATAGGGCACTGTGGAACTACAATAGGTATGACGTTGTGAGAGGGATTTGAAAAGGTGTCATGGTCTCGGGTTTGTCGTTCGGCAAGGTGGTCTTGTGCATATAATCAGAAGTTCAAGCAAGATTGAAAATTAAACAACGTGGCATAGGTAGACTTTCTTTGGGAGCAAATGAGAATACTCCAAATCAGGGGGTACAGGGAGACATGGGATGTACTTCGTTTGAGTGCAGGGAAGCTAGCAGCAAGATAGGATTTGAGGAGCGATTGAGAAAAATGGGAGAGGAGCGTTGGGCTTGGAAAGTTTTCAGTTACTTGTACATGAAGAATGTCGATTATAAATGGAGGAAACGAATTCGAAAATTTTCAAGCAAGTATTTAAGCAACAGCAGAATACCAATCCAAAACGAAACAATGGTTAATGAGAAGGTGAAGGAAACAAAAAAGGGACACGTGGAAGAAGGGAATGCTTACGAAATCATCACAGGAGACCTAATGAACTTTTAAGAAGAAAATTGCAAGGGAAAAGATCTACGATAACATCGGGGTAGTTCTCTGCTCTTCGAAGCTAGAACGGGAGCACTGCGGACCAAGACGTACCGAGCAAACTACGAAGGCACTGAGACGGTATGTAGTGCGTGTGGAAAGGAGGGGAAATGGCTGAGCATTTGATAATGTTCTGTAAAGGGCTCCACCCTATATTCGAAGATAATGGTGCCAATTTTTTTAAAGCATTACTGTTTAGGGACAGTGAAGACAAAATAGACTTTAAATGGGTAGAAATAACCAGTGGGAGGCTAACTGATTTGTAGCTACAATCGAGGCATGAGTGAAAGTCAATCCTTAAACACGCAGTGATAGCACTTAACTTTATGGCTAGGCGGTGTGATCTGCCACCCGATCTAAAGGGCCCAGCCGGATACATTCATTCATCCATCCAGCCATCCAGACGTGTTCCAGCTCCTAGACACGTATAGGCTCGGTACTGTCTTTTAAGCAGTCTACGTATACAGTCTACGTGCTGTCTAAAAATAGGAACACAGCCCATATCGCAGGCGCGCGGCCCGCTGCGTTGCTTTGACGCATGCGCGTTTTCGCACGTCCGACCTCCCTCCGTCACGAAAAGAGGGAGACGCAGTGTTGTCTCGGCAACGCATTGGCATAGAGTAATGTTACTTTATCGCATCGGCACGAAATCCAGCATTGGATTGGATAAACTTTTATTTGGTCCTCCAAAACACAGATCACTGTGTTGCGGGCAGCTCCCACGTGGGGACTGAGATGCCAAGATCCTCAGCCGCCTCGCGGGCTTGGTGGACACCCCAGAGCTGATCTGCCAAGGACGAGCTGCGGATTGCCGCCTCCCATCTGGCAGAGGTGATGTTCAATATAAGAGCGAATTTGGTGCACTGCCAGAGCATGTGTTCTAATGAAGCTATTTCCCCACAATGTGGAAAAAGATTACTTGGGTATAGGTCAGGGTACATGATGTGTAAGATTTTCAAAGTAGGGTACATCCACGTTTGCAAAAGCCTTAATGTAAGGGCTTGGGGACGGGTTAGATTTTTGTGAGGTGGAGGGAAAATACTTCTAGACAGGTAGAAATGTTTAGTGAGCTCGTTATATGTTATAAGAATTTCCCGGTTATCCCCATCACCGGTAGAACGCATTCCGGGGAGGCGCGGTTGGAGAGTTCTCGCGCCGCCTCGTGTGCTGCTTCATGGAGATTGGGAGGGGAATCGTTGATTTGCCCAAGGTGAGCTGGAAACCAACTCAGAACATGATGCGTTATGTTCTTGCCTTGCAGTATTCTCAGCGTTTGTTCAGAGACCGTCATCTTGGCGAACGCCCGTAGTGCTGCCATGGAATCACTGTAGATGACTTCAATGTTATCCATCTTGAGTGCTAAGGCGATGGCCACCTGTTCCGCAATGATTGGGTCTTACGTCCTGACCGTCGCTGAGTTGACGACATGGCCAGTCCCATCGACCACCACTGCCACAAATGCTTTCCCATTGGCGTAGGAAGCCGCGTCAACAAATACGACCCCTCGTTCCTCGTTTGAGACTTGACGAAGTATAGTCCTGGCCCTCGCTACACTTGTTCCGACGTTGTGTTTTGGATGCATGTTTCTTGGTATAGGAGACACCGTCATATTCTCCCTGATGTTGTCGGGGATGTCATTGTAATTGCGTCTGATTGCCATTGGGTGTTGGCCCAGCTCCTGCAGGATCATTCTCCCCGACCTTGTTGTAGATAACCTTGCAAACTGTGCTCTCTCTTGGGCCTCTGCTAGTTCTTCGAGCGTGTTGTGAATGCCCAGCTCAAGCAGACACTCGGTGCTGGTATGTATGGGTAGGCCCAGGACCTTCTTGATAACTTTCCTGAGGAGCACATTCAGTGTCTCGGACTCTGCTCTTGACCAGTTGTGCATTGCTGCCTCGTACGTGTAGTGGCTTAGAACAAACGCATGCATCCACCTGATGAGGTTGTCTTCCTTGATCCCATTTCTTTTGTTGGCCACTCTGCGTATGAGGTGCACCGCACTGTCTGTTTTCCAAGTTAACTTGGCTATAGGTTTGCTGTTGCCGCCGGTAGACTCTATCAGCATGCCCAGGACTTTAATGGAGTCGACCCTCTGGATGGCATCCCCTTGATTTGTACGGAGATGGATGTCTATCTGGGTTAACGGCTTCCATCCCTTGGGCTTCGGTCCCCGGCGTGCAGTCCGATACAGTAAATGTTTTGACTTACTCGAGGAACACTCGAGCCCAGAAGGACGAAGGCACTCTTCTACGGTGTCAATCGCCTCTTGCAGGGCACTCTCAATCTGCCCCTCACTTCCACCTGTGCACTAGATGGTAATGTCATCTGCGTAGATGCTGTGCTTCAATCCTTGAATGCTCGATAATTTATTTTACAGTCCAATCATGGCAATGTTGAACAGCATTGGTGAAATCACTGCCCCTTGCGGCATGCCCCTTGCTTCTAGTTCGATTGCTGCGGTCTCGATATCTGCAATCTTCATCACGGCTTTCCGATCTGTAAGAAAGGGCCATACGTAGTCATAGAATGCTTTCCCCAGACCAAGCTTGGAAATTGCTTCGAGTATGAATGAGTGGTGGATGTTGTCAAACGTGTTTTCTAGATCTAGGCACAGAATGGCTCTCACGTCTCTGGTTTTGTTGTCGATGACCTGGTGTTTGATAAGCTTCGATGCATTTGTGTGGATAGCCCTGCCCTGAATCCAACCATATTGTGTGTACATATGTCGTTATCTTCCAAGTACTTGTTTATCCTGTGCAGTATGGCATGTTCTGCAACCTTGCCGATCAATGATGTCAAGGATATTGGCCTCATGTTGTCGAAGCTAGGGGGCTTTCCTGGCTTAGGAATAAGGATCGTCTTGGCCAGCTTCCATTGCTCTGGCACTCTACCTTCTTTCCATGCTGCATTGGTCATATCCTTCAGGGTTTCAATTGAATCGTCATCAAGGTTACGAAGGGCCTTGTTTGATATACCGTCCGGGCCAGGGGCCGACCTGCCGTTGAGATCATGCAAGACTCTTCTGATCTCCTCGATGTTAAAGTCGCCCTTAAGACCTGGTTTGGGCCTGCCCTGGTACTGTCTACTTGGTGGTGCCAATCCTCTTTTGATTGGGAGGTACTTATGCACGAGCCGCTGCACAACTTGCTGTTCTGTAGTGCGCCCTATCTCTTTATGCAAAATTCCAGCGATAACATGCTTTTGATTTGTTTTGGTGGTGTTTTCGTTGAGGAGGTGCTTTAACATATTCCATGTCTTGCCATTGCGCATCTGACCATCGACGGAGTTGCAGATTTCGTCCCATTGCTGCCTGGATAGTGCACGACATTGTTCCTCGACTGATCTGTTTACCTGAGCTATCTTCTTCCCCAGTCCTCTGTTCAGGCGCTGACCCTTCCAGCGGTTCAGTAGTGCTTGCTTTGCCTCAAGAAGATGAGCGAGCGTGCTATCAATTCTTTCAACCGGAAAATCTGTGGTTATGGTGGAGGAGATGGATTTGATGTCATCTTTAATCTGTTTGACCCACTGCTCCAAGCCTTGACTGTGGCCATCTTGTTCCCTTTTCATCCTTATCTTCCTGAACTTATCCCAGTCTGTGAAGTGGAATTCTCTCTGCTTTTTATGCTCCACGGAGAAGGTAGTGGCAAGAATGCAGTGGTCACTCCCTAGGTCTAGAGCAAGGTTCATTCACTGGGCCTTCTTGATGTTCCTTACAATTGTAAGGTCCGGGGTGAAATCCCTGCAGCAAGATGTACCAAGCCTTGTTGGTAGGCTGGGGTCTGTGATTAGGGTAAGATCAAGTTCACTGGCAATTTGCCAAAGTCGATTTCCTTTCCCAGTGTTGTACTTGTAACCCCATGTATGATTAGGGGCATTGGAATTACCTGCTATGACGAGTGGGCATTCCCCGGCGATATTAGCTTTCTTTAGAACCGTCTTGAACCCTTGCTTTTGTTCCTTTGGACTGGATTGGAAAAACTTTTATTTGGTCCTCCGAAACACAGATCACTGTGTTGCGGGCAGCTCCCACGTGGGGACTGAGATGCCAAGCTCCTCAGCCGCCTCGCAGGCTTGGTGGACAGCCCAGAGCTGATCTGCCAAGGACGAGCTGCGGATCGCCGCCTCCCATCTGGCAGAGGTGATGTTCGATAAATGGGCGAATTTGGTGCACTGCCAGAGCATGTGTTCTAATGAAGCTATTTCCCCACAATGTGGACAAAGATTACTTGGGTATAGGTCAGGGTACATGATGTGTAACATTTTCAAAGTAGGGTACATCCGCGTTTGCAAAAGCCTTAATGTGAGTGCTTGGGGCCAGGTTAGATTTTTTTGAGGTGGAGGGAAAATCCTTCTAGACAGGTAGAAATGTTTAATGAGCTCGTTATATGTTGTAAGAATTTCCCGGTTATCCCCTTCACCAGTAGAACGCATCCCCGGGGAGGCGTGGTTGGAGAGTTCTCGCGCCGCCTCGTGTGCTGCTTCATTGAGATTGAGAGGGGAATTGTTGATTTGTCCAAGGTGAGCAGGAAACCAACTCAGAAGATGATGTGTTATGTTCTTGCCTTGCAGTATTCTCAGCGTTTGTTCAGAGACCGTCCCATTGCGAACGCCCGTAGTGCTGCCATTGAATCACTGTAGACGACTTCAATGTTATTCATCTTGAGTGCTAAGGCATGGCCACCTGTTCCGCAATGATTGGGTCTTTCGTCCTGACCGTCGCTGAGTTGACGACATGGCCAGCCCCATCGACCACCACCGCCACAAACTCTTTCCATTGGCGTAGGAAGTCGCGTCAATAAATACGACCCGTCGTTCCTCGTTTGAGACTTGACGAAGTATAGTCCTGGCCCTCGCTACTCTTCTTCCGACGTTGTGTTCTGGGTGCATGTTTCTTGGTATAGGAGATACCGTGATAGTCTCCCTGATGTTGTCAGGGATATCATTGTAATTGCGTCTGATTGCTATTGGGTGTTGGCCCAGCTCCTGCACGATCATTCTCCCCGACCTTGTTGTAATAACCTTGCAAACTGTGCTCTCTCTTGGGCTTCTGCTATTTCTTCGAGCGTGTTGTGTATGCCAAGCTCAAGAAGGCGCTCGGTGCTGGTATGTATGGGTAGGCCCAGGACCTTCTTGATAACTTTCCTGAGGAGCACATTCAGTGTCTCGGACTCTGCTCTTGACCAGATGTGCATTGCTGCCTGGTACGTTCAGTGGCTTAGAACAAACGCATGCTTTTGTTCCTTTGGACTGCTGTATATATTAAGAATGTAAAATGCTCTGACGGTTGCTGGTACCTGGCACAATCTCTACCAAGACGTGTTCCAACCGGCCTGCTTCTATCTTGATGTCATGGGTTACGTGCGTTAGTTTGTTGCATACGAAGGTGCAGACCTCCCTCCCTTCAGTATCCCCTATTACAGGCCCGAATCCAGGCAACGTTGCTTGTGGTGAAAGGGTCTCTTGTAATAATATAATATGAGGCTTTTCTTGGCTGCTCCTGATATACTGCTGTAGGGCTGCCTTATTTTTAAGGTAACCTCTACAGTTCCATTGCCAGATACGAAATGCTTCACGTAGCGCTGCCATCATGGTTATTACATGGACGGCCAGAGCCTCATGCTGCACCTGTCGACAGGTTAAGTACCACTAGTATTGGTGGCCGAAGGGGTGAGTTTGGTGCATTAGGAGGCCTTGCTGTAATGTGCAGATATGCTTCAACCTTTGTAATGCGCAAAGTCATATGCTCTTCCAGTGCAGCCACGCTTGACTGTAACCTACCCATCTGCTCGCTAAGATTGGCTACTACTTTGCTGAGCGTGTCAATCACCTCTTTCATATCTGACATGGTCGTTTGGTTGGCTTCCACGTGTCCTGCCATGACTGCCCTCTTTTTGTGGTTCTCGAGTCCCCCACGTTTTCAGCCACAGGGACATCAACTGGCAGAGGCATTGGCTGTGAAGACTGCGCGCTGGTTAGCTTAGTGAGAAGAAGTTTTATTTCCTTTAACTCAGCTGATAGCCTCTCATTCGATTTTGTAAGTCTCGCGTTTTATTGCTCTAGCTGTGCAATTCTATCATGTTCTGGCAGCTTACCTGTCATCACCTCTGCCGCGCCGTTGCGCACTCGCTCAGCCCAGCTGCCTTTCAATGTAACTGCAGGCGTCCTTCCCGGGTGTGAAGCCGTGATCTCGAACTAAACGCCAGGAAGCTGGCCATTCGGGTGCCACCCAGGCTGATCCCGACCCTGATGGTGACCCTGATGCGTTCTTGATCTCGCAGGCTCTCCAGATGGTTTCAGCTGGGTTCGGACAGACGTCAGGCCGATGTCCCAGCTTTCCACAGACGTAACATATATTGATGTTCTTGCGCTAAAGGGAGCACTGCAAAAGTGAAGGTCCATATCTCACGAATCTGGGCACCTTGTGTCCTTCGAACGCTATGATGATTGTCCCGGTGTCCTTGATTCTCTTGGCCTGCAGCGCGAGCGGGTTGTTCGCGTTCACAATCTTTCGGGTCAAAATATCCTGAGTATCGCTTACGGAGATTCTGCGAATCACTCCTTTACAAGTATCGTGGGGTGCCGTGGCGTACGCGCTAACCTCGAAAACTTTGCCTCCAATGTCAATTTGCTTGACCTTGAGGTATCTTGAAGCTCTGTCTTGGTCCGAAGTGCTTGCCACCATAATGTTCTGCTGCAAGTTGGAACAGATGCTGTCCTGCATGGCCTCCTCCTCTTTGATGCCGGCAGCCAGTACTATCACGTCTGCCACGGCTCCAGTGCCAATTTTCGAGATATTTAATCCTCCACGTGGTCGTAGCACAATTTTGCTGAAGTCCTTGGGTAGTGGCGGCATGCGTCCAGCTCGCACGATTGTATGCTTGGTATCATACCTACTACGACGGGCTCGAGCGTCTCCCGCAACGCCAGCTTTGGTCGAACCCTTGGCAGCAGGAACGCTAACTGCGGCTTGCTTATTCCTTGAGCGTCTCGTTTCGGCTTCCTTCCAACCCATGTCTTCAGTGCAATCCTCTGGAAATATGTCCTCTCCATCTACTTGGTATTCCATTCTCAGTTACAGGTCCTCGAACGCGCAGAGCGTTGAGTCACGTTGGCGCCGGGTCGTTGCATCGGCGACAATCGCCTCCTTGGTTGTTAGGCTTAAATCCCCCGGTGGCGTTGCCGTGTAAAAATGCCCCAAAAACGGTTTAAAAGTCCACTCACCAACACAAAGGTGGTATCTGCTGATTTCTTGAGAACTTGGGTACACGATGGGACTGAAAACGTGGCGACAAATTCGTGAATACCACAGGAAAGCATTCTTGAAAGCAGGAGCCGATCTTCGCGTGTCCGCACGGGTCGGCACCTAGAGCGTCTCCCGAAATGCAGCATGTCGTCGGCGTGGTTGCCTGCAACCCACGCCGACGGACGCTGGTCACGCCTGGCGTCATACTATACAGTGCTTGCGTTTTGCTAACGTAGCGTCGCTGTGCCCAGCGTGCGCAAGCGTCAACGCTACATTGGAGTATATTGGGCCCTTCATGATGCGCTCACGGCTGTTCTGCTAGCTTCACATATACCGAATTAGGTGTTACGGATGACGTCAATGAATGACAAAATATATGACTGGTGCAAACATGATCATCCTGATCATCCTGATACATGATCATCCTGATACGCGTGTCATGTAAGAACATGACAACATACCACGCTCATAGCGTGCTCACGGCCGTTTCGCTAGCTCCAAATATACTAAATCTGGTATCACGTGACGTGAATAGATCACAAAGGTCAACGACACATCCAACCATGATGATCATGTCACGGAAGTCATGTACGGCACCATTTACTCACACCTTGTAATGTGTTGATTTTAAAGTGACATATCAACATTTCTCATTCATGCTTCACATATCATCTACTCCCACTGTGCGTGGGATCTGCAATTTTTTTTTTGTTTTCGTGGTGTCCTCTAGAATTTCTCTCGCTTTTATTGAACTGTGCGTGATGGAAAAATTTGTGTAACATTTCTCAGATAACGCTGAACCTGTTAAATTAACTTGCGCCGTTATAATGTTTCCGTTGATAAACCTTCTTATACTACCGCAAAAGCTCGTCAGCTGCGTAACTTTACCCAATTCACGAGCTTTGGCGTTTTCGGAATAGCTTATTTATGTCGGTAATGACAACTCAAGTCTCAGGTTTGGTCCCTGCCCACGGCAACTAACTTTTCATCCACTTTTCTATCATCGCATTCACATTACAACTGTAATAATATCCTCTATACTTTCCTTGGCAGAATTGTAAGTAAGTTCTCATTATTGTGGTTTCTAACAAAAAAACAAGCCCTTAAGATTATCTTTCTTTTCTTCACTCACGTCTATAGTACTTTCTAAGGGAAGAATCGCTATAGAACTAATACAGCGATAATCGTTGTCTTGTCTTATTGAAGTTTGTCAGAACGCGATGGGACAGGCCAAGTGAAGATTTTATATTTTGGCAATATTTGTCGGCGTTTCGCTTGCGGACTCTGCGTTTCGGTTTCCCTTGGGCATCATGCTCTGCATAAACAAATAAGCACGTAGCTCTATCAAAAATGGGTGAATGATTATTAAAGTATAGTTGCCACCGCGAGTAGCTATCTTATACCTTCAGCGATACAAGAATCTATACCATACAGTCCAAACAAAATAAAGTTCAGGAGAAGATGCAGACTGAGTTAACAAAACTCTGCAGACTCACTGCAAGAATTAGCGTTTGTAGAAGTGAACTGCCGAGGAAGGCAGTTGCTAACGAACGAGGACAATTTTTATTATCAAGACGTGAATTCCATCGACGCTACCTGCTCGCCATGTTTTTATGGCAGGCAGACCGCGCGTAGGGAAGGCTGGTATATTAACGATGCCACAGCAGGTAATCGTACCATAGAGAGCAAATATGATATGGTAAACTTCTCTGGCACTTGTGACGAGACACAGGAGTAGAAGTAGCTAGAACAAAAGCAGACTTACAAATTATTTGTTGAAATTGCAAGAGCTTTACTCCTCGAACAATATGTATGCGCAATAACAATCATGACCACCAGACGATAGTACTTTCCCCCACCAAGACCCCCCTACCTACAAAAAAAACCAAGCACTTTCTTAGAGCTATACAGAGATGCATCCCAAGAGCACTTACCTGGGCTCTGTCTAGCTATCAGTGAGGCCATCGCAAATTGGCGTGATTTTAAAAGCTCTACATTTCCGTTAAGCAGGCAGCTGCCGCTCTCCCATAGTAAAGTATGTAGTACTCTCCATCGTTACCCACTATTTCTAAACACTGCCGCCGCTTTTTTGTCCCAAATCCAGTCGACTTGTCCTGGGGTAGATGTGTTGGACAATCCAATCATTGACAAAACAGCCGCTTCGTTGCTCCCGTTAGTTCCTCCGGCATGGCGCACCCGCTCTAGTCGTGTGTCTTTGGACACGCTGACGGCATCATTTCTGCCTGGCCACCATTGGGGCCTCATGTGGCGGCTGGGATGGGGTGGTCTTCCTAGTTTTGACCGCCTCAGAAGGTGCATAATGGTACAATTATCAATATGCTCAAACTGCTCTATACGAGAACCAAATAAGGTATGGGCAGTAACAGCGCACAAACTCACGGGACAAAGAGAAGAAACGCAAACAAGCCCTGACTCTCAACTGAAGAATTTATTATTATATGCACATTATCTCAACATATAAGATAAAAACACACAGAACATGCGCAGAGGGGCCGGTGAAGGTACTACGGGTGATGTACAGAATTTCCTTCACTTGCAGAAGGGTTTATATTAGGCAAACAGGGCGCTGTCTCTATGTACGACTAAAAGAACACCCCGGAACTTTCAAGAGCAGCACGTACGCGAATTTGCCTTCGCATTGCCACAGGTGTGGGTGCAGGCCCTTGTTCAATGAAACGACAGTGCTCAACAAACATAGCGATCAGGTCACAAGAGAACTAGCGCAAGAATTCTATATAAAAAAAAGGAGAGTCCGGCGTTAGTCATGCATCAATATCTTCACGTGAAAAAGAAGAAATTCTAATCAATAGCATGTTTGTTTGATTGGAATATGTCGTGCTTGCGTAGTTACCCGTTGCGAAGAATTATTAATGACGTCGGCATGGTCCTTCACCGCCCCCTCTGCGCTTGTTCTGTGTGTTTTTATTTTATATGTTCAGACAATTTGTACATTTCAATAAATTCTTCAGTTGAGAGTCAGCGCTTGTTTGTGTTTCTTCTCTTCGTCCCGTGAGTTTGTGTGCTTGTACTCCCCATAATGTATCACCAAGTAGCCCAACTATCAGTCCTGAAACAAATAAGAATGTTTTGAGGCAATGCGTCGGCGCTCGTGTTTTATGGAGGGCCGTGCATGCTGGATTTTGTGGCTGGGAGTAAATCGCTTTGCTTCTTCTGGGCGTTGTCCTCGAGGCCGCTTCGCCTGTCTTCTCAATGTTGCTGGGGCTTACTGTCCTCGGCGCAATTGATGCGAGGTGGTTGCAGCAGGCCATCACTGACGCACTTTATTTCTCTTCTTGGAATGACTTTAGACAGAGCTGCGGTCTGTTTTGTCAGAGGAGCTGTTCTTTCTCGGTGAGCAGGAATTCCTTCGACACTGGTCCTTCCTTTATGTGTTCAACTGTGAGAGACGTGTGAAGCTTGTTTTCAGGCCTGCCTGCTTCTGGTAGGTTCATGTTTGTTTAGTGCTGGCGCAAATACCATTTAAATACTATGTGAATACGTAACATATATATATATATATATATATATATATATATATATATATATATATATATATATATATATATGTTCGCTTTATTTGTGTGTTATTCGTTTACCATGAAGTGTACACGCTTAAACATATCTTTTCTTAACCTTTTGTGCTGTTTATGTGCATGTTGTGTTCCGTCGCGATGTTGTAACTGATGTTAACTGTCCATGCGAGAGAGAGAGATCAAGATGCAAGGAAAGGCAGGGAGGTTAACCAGACGCACATCCGGTTTGCTACCCTGCACTGGTGAAGGGATAAAGGGGAAAAAGAGGTTGCAGAAAGATGAGAAGGTATACACAATCACGAGCACACTCGGGGAGCACACACAGTCTACAGGTGGTCGCTCAGGTTTGTTGACTTTAGGTAAAGTAGCAGTGCTTTAGTTGCTTTCTGTGCAACTGAGGCAGATGCCCAAGGTACTAGTATCTTCTGCACACAAAATGGTCCGGGGTCAAGTCGATTCAAAACCATCCGGAGCTGGCATCGCTGTGTGTCGTAGCAAGCGCAGCTGCACAGGACGTGTTCGATGGTCTCTTCAGCTCCGCAGTAGTCGCATGTAGGAGTGTCTGCCATACCAATGCGAAAGGAGTACACTTTTGTAAATGCAACACCCAACCAAAGGCGGCATAACAGTGTCGCATCGGAGCGGGAAAGTTGTGATGGTAGCTTTAGCTTGAGCGAAGGATCCAGTTCATAAAATTGACACCTTTGGAAGCTGGTAGACGACCAGAACGTGCGTGTGAGATCTCGAGCCAGCAGGTAAAGTTGTCTTGCTGCATCATTCCTTGATAGAGGAATCGAGACTACACGGGTTTCTTCATGGGCTGAGCGGGCTGCATCATCGGCTAATTGATTTCCGGTAATACCGATATGTCCAGGCAGCCATTGATATATAATATCATGCCCTCGTGCTAGAGCTTCATGATGGCAATGTCTTATTTCTTGTACCAGTTGGTCATGACTCCTCCTACGCATGGCAGACTGCAAACTCTGAAGTGCTGCCTTCGAATCACAGAATATGACCCATTTTCCTGGACGTTCTTGAACGAGATATTGTAAAGCAGCCCTTATAGCAGCAAGCTCTGATGCCGTAGATGTAGTCATATGCGACAACTTAAACTTGATTGTCATTTCTGCAGCCGGAATTACAGCGGCACCTGATGAGCTGCTGGACGAGACGGACACATCAGTGTATATCTGCGTTCGGTCTAAGTACAACTCATGTAATAATAGCAGTGTTGCTTGCTTCAATGCTACTCGGGAGTGACTGCTTTTCTTTTTGATTCCCGGTATTTCTAGACGTACTTGCGGCTGGTCGAGGCACCACAAAGGACATGCCGTTCTCGCAGCTGGCATATATCCTGATGGAATGCTGTTTAGGTGCTTGGCTATGACGTCTGAAAACGTAGCACGTGGTCTTCCGGAAGGTAAAAGGGCCAAGTGGTGGTCGGGGACACGGCTAGCATGTCGAATGTGCGCTCTGAGGCAATCCACAACTATATATGTCCTGACCGGATGGTCTTTGGCAAGCATGATTGTGGCATGAGTAGAAGCGCATCGGGGCAGTCCTAGGCAGATACGCAGTGCCTGACCCTGCAAACTCTCCAATAAATGCGTATTCGACTTGCAAGTGTTAGTCAGTACCGGCAAGCTGTAGCGCAATAGACCCAGAAATAGGGCCCTGTACAGCTGTAGCATGGAGGCCACAGAAGTTCCCCATGCTTTACCGCACAATAATTTCATGATATGCACAATAGATAGCAGTCTCTTCTTCAAGTACGCACAATGTGGGCTCCACGAAAGACTTCTGTCGATTATTATGCCCAGGAAACGATGCGTCCGTGCATATTTGACACTCTGCCCATTGATGTAAACAGGGTATGGCGTCATTGGTTTGCGTGTAAACGCCATCAACGCGCACTTCACAGTTGATATATTTAGGCCTTGTTTCTGAAGGTAGGCTGTTGTGAGGGTTGCTGCCCGCTGTATTCGTGCACGCACCTGAGGGCGAGTAACTGCAGCACTCCAGAGGCAAATATCATCGGCGTAAATGGATAGGCACACCGACTTTGGCAGAACCTTCACCGGACCAATGAGCGCCACATTGAACAATGTGGGGCTTAAAACACCTCCCTGAGGTACTCCGCAGTAGGTGTAATGTTGGGCAGTTGTACCCTCATATGTTTGTACAAAGAAACCCCTGCCAGTTATATAATCTTTTATCCATTGAAACATTCGTCCACCAATGCCCATTGCTGCGAGAGAAGTGAGGATGGCATCGTGAGCTACATTATCTTATGCACCCTTCTCGTCAAGAAAGAGTGCCACTGATATGCGCTTGCGACTTTTTTGTTGTTGAACAAATGTCAATAAGTCAAGGACACAGTCAATGGAGGAGCGGCCCCGACGAAAGCCTGCCATGCAACAAGGGTATTTGGTGTATCGTTCCAAGTACCACTCGAGACGAAATAGAACCATTCTTTCCATCACTTTTCTGAGGCAGCTTGCGAGGGCAATAGGACGATACGCTGTCAAGTCTAATGGTGATTTTCCCGATTTCAAAAGTGGTACTAATCGACTTATTTTCCATTCTCGGGGAACACTGCCGCTGAGCCAGGAGTTGTTGAAGCATGTTAAAAGTTCTTTTCTGGCTTTTTGTCCAAGGTGTCCCAACGCACTATAAGTAATACCATCAGGACCTGGCGATGACATGCGCTTAGAAGCGACTAACGCACCTTCCAGTTCTTCCATGGTGAACGGAATGTCCATTTCTGGTAATCGCGTCTCAGGAACGATCACGGCGTCGATGCTCTCGTTCATAATATTCCCGGCAACTCTCGTGCAAAATTCTTCAGCCAACTCGAGTTCTGTTTTTCCATGATGGAGTGCCAAAGCTCTAAAAGGGTGCCGTTGTTGCGGAGAGGAGCGAAGACCACGAACTGTTCTCCAGATATATGACAGCGGTTTATGAGGGTCTAGAGATTCGCAGAATGCTTTCCAGCGTTCGCTCTCCAGTTTGTAAATGCGTCGTTGAATCTTTTTCTGGAGCCGCCTTGCTTCCCTCAGATCGTAAATTGATCTTGTGCGTTTGTATCGTCGTTCAGCACGCCTTCGTATAGCTCGTAATTTTACCAGTTCGATGTCAAACTGTGTTATTTTAAACGAAAATGGTAATTTACATTTGGACGCTTGCATAGCTTCCGCTATGGTATTTTCCAGGCTGCAGGCGAGGCCTTCTTGGCAAGCGTTCTCAACACGCGATGCAAAAATCGACCAGTCAGTGCCAATTGCAACACCGGAAGAGAAATTTTTTATGATACCATCGATCGTCACGTAGGTGGGTATGTGATCACTCCCATGAGTCTCAATATCGCAAAACCACTTAACTTTGTGAGAGAAGCACCGTGACACCAATGTCAGGTCAAGGCAACTGCCATACGTGAGACCCCGCAGATATGTGGGGGTACCATCGTTCATGATGGAAAGGTCGTAATCGGAAGCGAATGTAACAATGTTCCGGCCCCTGGCATTCATCCTAGTGCCCCCCCAAAGCATGCGATGGGCGTTGAAGTCACCGGTGACGATCCAAGGCCCATCGGTTCTCATTAGGATGTCTTTTAATCTGTCGCAGTCAAATCGCGATGACGGAGATATATATCCACCAATAAGCGTGAACGAAACTGCATTCTTCTTTACACGAAGACAAACGTACTGATTGTCGTCATTTGAACTTATTGAGTGCGAAAGATAAGTCAAGTCTGTGCGAATGTAAACAATTACTTTGCTTCGTTCTTCGCAAGCGGCTGAACAAAAAGCTTCATAACCGGACAATCTATAAGGCGTTGCTACGTTTGGTTCACATATGACAAGTATAGGGAATTGATTGGCCCGAACAAATTGGCGAAAGTCCGAGATACGGGACTTCATGCCTCTGGCATTCCAATGAAAAATCGACGCACTTTTAACTTCAGTGCGGAAGATGACATTTCGTTGAGCCATTGTGCTTATACGAAGTTAGCAAGAACTGGATTCAGTGCATCCAGTATTTGCAATGCACTCTTAGCATACGGAGATTGTATGCTGCTCAGTAGCGTGCGAATCGTGGCAAATAATGATTTCACGATTGCAGTCACTTGCCTGTCTTGGTTGGAAAGATCTCGAACCGGGATCGCCGACTGGCCGTCATGAAACTCCTTCGGTTCGCTTGATGCTGCTTCCCTTTGAAGTGCAGGCCACTCTGTCGCAGTTAGGGTATGCTCACTGGCTTTGTCTTTTACAGCCTTTCCCACGGCATGTGGTCTGGGAGGCAAAGGAGGTGGTACTGATGAGGGATCTGGCAAACGTGTCGAGGAGGTAGCGGGTGTCCTCGAAGACCGACGTCGACGTGAACGACGCCTTCTGACTTTAGCTGCGGCTTCTCGATGAGATGAGTGATCGCGCACCATCTCCTTCAAGATGGCAATTTCCTTCTGAATCCGCGGGCAGTCCTTCGATGTGGCTTCATGGGATCCATTGCAATTAGAGCATTTCTTGACAGTTGCGACGCACTTATCCGCTTCATGGTGCTCGGCGCAGCGGTGGCATACCACCGAATTCTCGCAGACGCTGCTCACATGTCCAAGTTTCATGCATTTACGGCACTGGAGAGGCTTTGGAATGAAAGGCTGCACAGCATGTCTGAAGTACCCCACCTTCACATGAGAGGGGAGTGATGTGCTCTTAAACGCAATCTTCACACAGCGAGACTTGCCTAGCCGGGTGACATCAACAATTGGAGTATCAGTTGTTGACTTGACAAGAAGTTGTAAGTCATTATTGGAAATAGCGACATCAATGTCGTAGATCACGCCGGTTACTACATCACATCCCAAGGGAACATGAGAGCGCACCTGGTTGCCGTCCAAGTCAGTTACACTGCGCAGAACGCCCAGCGCACTTGCGTGCAAAACGTCCACAGCCAGTATATTCTTTCTGGCGTTCACTCTTATGTCCGTGATCTCATTTGGCACGAGCGTTTCCAGAGACCTCGACACAGACTGTCTGTTAAGGCGTTTCATGCTGACGGTAGGAAGTGCAGGCAGAAACAGGATGGTATAAGTGTTCGATTTTGGCGCTTCACTTACAGTTTGAATAGTTGAGGATGAGGATGTCCTCATGTTCCTTCTCTTCGCCTTGCGGCTCAGCACAGGTTGGAAACCGTCATCTGAGAAGTCCTCACTGCTGAGATAGTAAGCATGAGTATCTTCACTGTCGCTGTCACTCGCTTGTCTCATCCGCTTCCTGGAGGCGGCCGCCGCTGACGCCGCTGGTGCCGGCAGGCGCCCAGGGGTGGTCTACATCCATCCCCTCCAAAGGAGCAGCGAAAACTGATCAACAGACTTAAATTACAACTGAAATACGCCGTAGTTAGCAGAAGTAGCTCCAATTCAAAACACACTTCTTCGTCTTCCTGTCCATGCGACAATGCCTAACATACCAGGACTGTGCCCATGGTACGGCTTTAAGCTCTCTCGTAGTACAGTACCTAGTACCCGAAATCCTTAACCACTTTTTCTAAACACACGCTTTTGAGTTTGTGATATTTCAGGGACACGGAGCCTCACCATGTGTGAGGCCTACGGGACGGTTTTCTGCTTTCCCATAGTAGAGTACCGCATACTCCAAATCGTTTAACACTTATATCTAAACACACGCTTTTTGTTGCGCTTTGTACAAGGAGAGGAATACCCCGCACGAACTCTCGGATATTATTTGCTAGGCACTCACCTTCGACATTAAATACCTGATGTACATCTTAAGAGAGGGCCACAATCAGTAAGATCTGTTGCATTTTGTGCAACGGCTGTGGCATTGTATCGCCATGTCCAGTCAACCTGTCCTATGTTAGATGTTCTGAACAATCCTATTTGTTGACACAACAGCTGTTTTGTTGCTACCGTTAGTTACACAGCCTGCCGGTCTCGCTCCAGTCGTGTCACTTGGAATGCACTGACGGCTTCTTTTAGGGGCGAAGCTCCTTATAACGGCACCTGTTCGTCCCTCGTAGCTGTTGCAGTGTGTAACAAGTATAACAATTTGACCTTCATGGTGGTGCCGGTGAGAGATTTCTTCTGTGCGTTGTTGGACAATAAAAAATAGTGCTCAATGTACATGCCAATGGCTGCTAATGGGGAAAGAGAGACAGGAGCATTCAGTTTTTAGTTAATGCGCACGCTGTGACCCGCATTAGCAGTCATTGGCATGTACAATGAGCACTATCTGACAAGAAAAGGTTGCTACGTAATACTCGCTGGGTGTAACCTCCTCAGTTTTAGAAAGGTTTAGCGAGCGTTGAGCCGCAGTGGCATGAAAACAATGAACTAGTATATACCATGAACTCGAGCTGGTTAAAGGTGGAAAATAGATACGAAGCGCAAGCCGTAAGAAAGTAAAAGCCGAATTCTCCTCTCTCTCATTTCCCATTAGCAGCCATTGGCATGTACATTGAGCACTATCTGACAGGAAAAGGTTGCTTCGTTATGCTCGCCGGGCGTAACCTCCTTGGTTTTAGAAAGGTTCAGCGAGCGTTGGGCCGCAGTGCCATGAATACAGTGAACTAGTATATACCATGAACTCGTGGTTGTTAATGGTGAGAAGTAGACCCGAAGCGCAAGCCGTAAGAAAGTGTGCGTGTGCCACCTCTCGTTTAGTCCTTGGAATGTTCGCTGGATGGCGGTGCTTCTATATGGAGAATATATGATGAAAAGATGCGAGATGGTGGTACTTGGAGTGTTGAATACATGGACGAACGGACACACAGACAGATGCATGGATGGACGCGTGAACGGACGCAGGGGCAGATGCATGGACGAACGCAGGGACGGACGCACGAACAGACGCACGCACGGACGGGCAGATGGACGCATGGACGGTCACACAGACGGACGCATGGATAGCCGGAAGCAAGAACGAATGAACGGACGAATGCTTTGGGCCACTCTCCGTCATTCACTCCGTGGATATGCTGCCATTTTTTTCTGCATGGCCACCTCAGGGACTTCATGTGGCGGCTGGAGTAGGGTCTGCTTCTTACCCTCGATCGCCTTGAAAAGAGGAGAATTGTCCAGTCAGCAAGATGCCTGAACTGCTTCCAAAGGGAGACAAATCAGCTTGTTTTGAGGCAACGTGTTATCGCTCGTGTTTTCTAGAGGGCCGCTAATGCTGCACTGCGCAGTCTCGAAGTAAGCCGCTTCGTTTTATCTTGGCATTGTTTTTGAGGCCGCTTTGCCTGCCTTCTCATTGTTGCTGGTGTTTACTGTCTTTGGCGCAATCACTGCGTGGTGGTTGGTTACAGCAGGGCATAGCCATCGCACTCTCTTCCCGACCTTGGAGCGACTATACATAAAGCTGCTATCTATTCTGGTGGAGGAACTCTTCTTTCTCGATGTGGAGTAATTCCTTCGGCACTGGTCCTGCCCTTTTGTGTATGCCTGTGAGAGACGCGTAAAACCTGCCTTTAGAACTGCCTCGTTTTGGTAGGCTGATGTCTGTTCAGTATCGGCAGAAATGCCATGTAGATACGTAAAATGTACGTAATCATGTTTTATTTGTGCCTTTTATTTATCTTATAATGTAAATACATAGAGAAATGTTTTTTGTATTCGTAGCAATTTTGTGTGTCAGTGCGTGTTCTCTCGTGTTGAAATGTACTGTACAAAATGAATTGACGTCCACTCTTCGTGAATATTTTTTATAAACGCCCACAACTTGCAAACCACGTTGTTTTCAAGCCGTGTAATCATACCATTTCCTGGATTTAGCGAAACAGTTGGCCTCACTGTATCTGCAAAACGCAAGCGTCTGTCACAAGCTAGTGTCAAATAAAGTCGACCTAATTATGCCTAAAAGATTACCAGTACTTATCTATGAGGGTAAATTTCAGCTGCTGGGCTACTGTGAGATAATAATATCTCTGTTGTCGTTCATTCAGGATAAGATTTAATAGCGCAGAGTGGAGCTTCCATATTATATGTTGAGACAATTTGAGATAATGCTTACACGCTGTTTCAAAGCTCCCTACAGAGATTTTGCACTGCAACATTCTTGTTTTAAGCGCATGAAAGCAATGTGTGATATTCCTGCAAATCCAAATTATTGCTTAGTGAGTTAAACTGCGCTATATCAAACAGAACTACCATAATGAAGATAGCTTGAGTAAATGAAGGAAGTCTGACTGATCATCGCAACGCACGCTGTTACCTTTTGTGAGTAACATATCATGTAAACTTAGGCTGTCATACTAGCCCACCCTATATCAAGCGTTAAGCCTAAATGATTATAATAATTAAAACTAGGAAAAAAAGACGCATAAACCACAATAACACCTACTTTTGCTCCTACTACTTCACCAACGAGGATCGAAAAAGTGTTTACCTGGGATCTACTTATAGCGAGTTCAGGGAATGACAAATAAAAAGTAAAAACTGAAACAAGAAGAAAACAACTGAGCAACAAAGAGAAGTTTATTGACTTCAAACCAAGGATAAAGTACATGACAAAAACATCGAGCTTCACGACTACAAAGGGTGCATGTACAATCAGGAAAGCACCACTACCGAGGTACAATGTATGTGGGGGAATGTACCCCTCTATTCACTGTACAGCGCGTGGTGCTCCAGAAGGCTTAATCATGCGCGGCGGTAGGTCTTAGCACAATATATGAGGGTAGTTGCTACAGACATTGAGGTATATCATTGTTTCGGACAAAACAAATGTGACCAGCAATGGCATGGTGGCCGGTTTGAAGAGAGGCGAAATAAAGGATGTTCACGAGAGAGATCGACTGATCGAAAGCGAAAGCAATTGAAATTCTGAGTCTCGTTTGAGACAAAACGGATGTAATTCAACTGCCCGAATACCCCACTCGATGGACCCTCCATCACGGCTACGAAGGCCACAAGCTCCTCCTCTTCGGTATATCCGCCCTCAGCTCACAGACCACCACAGCTTGGAACCACCACGTGCACTCAGACATGTAATACACTCGCGAAACTTGTATGATTAAGCCCCACTCCAAGAAATCGAGGGCCAATCTAGGTGGATCAACAGCTTTGAAAAAACAAAGAGGATAATAGTCTCACGTGGAATTCGCACAGGATAACAGACTACTCAGAGGTTCCGGAAAATCACGCCGTTTATAGAGGTTATTAGAAGGAATCGATTATAGTTACTAAGCGGTAGTGCAGCTCAACAAACTAATTTCGGTAAAAAATTAGACCATTAAGTGCCTCGTGAAAGGCGGTAATGGACCGTACGCGTCTGCACGAAGTATGCGAAATATAACCAGTGTGTGATGACAATAACGTATGACGTCTTCACACGATGACGTTCTGAGGACCAATAAAGTTATATAAAACAAGTTCTACACAGTTAGTGTCACGTGCCATGTGAATAGCTTGGTATAGCCACGAACATACCCATCTACTGAGTTTGTCGCGTGAAATGTTAGATTTGCTGGAATATTTAGAAAAGTTAGAATATAAGCAGAATGTTAATTGCGCAAAGATCCACTGAATAAGTATCATCAAGCCAACTGTCCCTGATGTGGAACGTGTACTAATCAGCTCCCTTGTTAACCAGAAACACCTCTGCAAGTTTTTCTGTATTCTGTTTTAACGATCGTTAATCACTGAACATTTTACTTTGGACAGACAAATGGGCAGCGATTGGTTGCGTAACTTTGTTAGTCAACACTGACGTCCCGCTCGTATAATTTTGTCACAATAGTTGTGCCATGGGAGGACCTTTTTTGCACAATATGTTCTGGGCCTTTGGGTTTACGGCGCGTAAGGAAATTGTACCGTGAGTTTCTGCAATGATTCGTGACACTTCTTAAACGTGGAGGTAGCGTAAGTGCACAACAGATACAATTTCATAAGTGGACGATTTGCTTGTTTTATTGAAGTATGCAAGTGCTTTTAGGAAAGCGTTTAAGCTTAAAACATCTAAGCTCTACTTGTTATGCTTGATTACACAATCCAGTAAAACAACCATATTTTGACGGCGACCAACACTCTATACAACTTTATGCATGAACTAAATGCAAAGAGAATCGTTACTCAATGGGGATGAAGTTTTGTTTTCGAACAGTAGTTATTTACATTTTGTATGACACTACACAGTAGCGTTGTCGGTGTTGCAAACATAAGTGCCTAGCTGGTCTTCACCTCTTCATAAAACGCTGATAGTTGATTACGTAGAGAGCAAAATAAAGCTAGCGGCCACTTAAACAAGGAAAGAAAAAAAAACGCACAACACAATGCTTTCACTATGTTTGCACCTGGGTGTTAATGACCCTCGCAATTACTCATAATCACGAAATAAGGGGGTGGCAACAGTGCGTGGTGCTGAGTAAAAGACAGACTCTTACATTGAAAGTAGAGCTCCGCTCGTATAATAAAAAAGGGAATATTCACAATATTATTGGTCATAGTATTATTGATATTTGTGGTTTTTTTCGTGTTACGGTATTACTGTCGATGGCCTATTGTATGAGCAGCGTATAATTTGTCTTCTGTGGTTACTGCGAGAAGTTTGTGTCTAGTGTGCTTGATGCCATTGGGAGCTTTGGAATAGCCGGCGCATTCTTCGTCAGCCAAAATCGAAATCTGCTCACATCACGTAAAAAAATGTATCCAAAATTTTCTAAAATCGCATCAACAAAAATTTACAATTTTGAACATACAGACACATTTCGCATTTCCAATGTTCTGCATACTTTCTGCTTCCGCTTTGCTTATCTATCTTCATAAGAAGTGCAGAAAAAGTGTATTTAAGTTCAGATAGTTGGCTAGTTGCTGAGTTGCTGAGTAACTCAGGGGACGAATTGCAACTCATGATTACGGAGTTAGACAAGGAGAGCAGAAAGGTGGGTCTTAAAATTAATCTGCAGAAAACG